>NC_088798.1:7850781-8454687 GCF_011386835.1 Chrysemys picta bellii
TGCAACAGTGGATTTGCTCAACCTCTTTTCAATCAGGAGAGCCGAGACAATCCTTCAGCTACTGTACCAATTCCCATGGTGCCAGAGGGAACCCGTGCCAAGGTTGTGGTGAAACAAGTATCTGACTACAGGAGTCATGATAGCAAAATGTTTTAGAACATCTACTCCGGAACATTCAGCCAGCAGCCTCCCCTCATGCCTTCCCCCAGCCCTAGGGAGCACTGAGCAAAGATTTATTAAAAGATCCATTCAACTTCCCCCGGGAACCCCAAAAGGGGCTTGTCCCTCTCCCCAGATATGCACACAGGGCTCCCATTAAAACCATTGGGATGGACAGTCACACACTATAAGGAGAACAAAATTCTAAGACGTTTGCCATTTTCATTTCAGCCGCCTTAACGTGAATGTAGCCTATTCATCCAAGTGGACCTGTGAGATTTGGGATTTACAGAAGGGGGGGTGAATTGAGATCCACCCCAATACTTCCCCAAATAAAACCTCTGGGTAGACAAGGCAGATTTGTGCTTTTGATGCACGTTACACTTAGCTGCCTGACGGCTGATTCTTTGTTAGAATTCAGCATTAGGGGTTTGATGCATATGACCTACAGAGGGAGGGATAGCTCAGTGGTTTGAGCATTGGCCTGCTAAACCCAGGGTTGTGAGCTCAATCCTTGAGGGGGCCACTTAGGGATCTGGGGCAAAATCAGTACTTGGTCCTGCTAGTGAAGGCAGGGGGCTGGACTCAATGAGCCAAGGTCCCTTCCAGTTCTAGGAGACAGGATATCTCCATTAATTTATTTATTTTTATCAAATATTTTTTATTGGGGGGGGGGGGGGGAAGCAGCAATGGATCAAGGCCTCCCAACTGAGATTTTGCAATGGCCATCCAAAGTAGCCGTTGTCTGGGTATTGGATAATTGTGCGCGCAGTAGACTGGTAGAATCGTGGCAGGAGTTAAAGTGAGAATGTTACGTCAAGAGGTGCTGTCGATGGAGGCTGAAGGCTGGAAGTGGCTGACCTGTTGTGGAGGAGTGCTCTGAGTAGGTTAGCATGCGAGAACGAACAAGGCTTGTATTGCTTTAGCTTGGCATTTGTGAGGCTGCCTTAATGCAGCAATTTGCAAAGGAGCCAAGGAGAGCAAAGCAGAAGTGCCCAAATCCTACTGACATTCAGTTGGAGCCGAGTGCCTGACTCTTTCAGCCCCTTGGAAAATACTGCCTCAAGGACTGAGCTGACGCCTCGTGACTTCAGTGGCCTTTGGATCAGGCCCTAAATCCTGGGACTGGAACAGTGGAGTGGGTACATGTGGATTTCTTAAGCTAGTGATGAATCACATGCTTGGTGATCACAGCGTGTGTTTTACTGGAACACAAAGGGCCAAATCCCATCCAATTGATTCACGTAAAGCTCCCCATTGGCATCAGCGGGAGTTTTGCTTGAGTGAGGTGGGCAGGCTATTTGTGCAAATTGTTATATGCGTTACACACAGGACTGACATTATGTACCCAAATTATAAACACAGGGCTTGATTCTCCACTGCCTAGCCACTTGTATAATGACTTTCCGTTGGGCAAAGTGGGTGTAAAATAATACAACTTCAGTGCAAATGTACAGAGAAGTCTGATGCGGTAGCACTTTACACCCCCTGCGCACAGGAACAAACACATCTTCCGTTTCCTTGTCCCTTGGGTGTCAGGCCCATTAAAATACAAAGATCACTTTGATCTAGTTCAGCAATGCTAGGAGATTGGTTCTGTTAACCACTGAAAATCCCTCTGTTTATTTGCCGTGGTATTTTCTTCACTAGATATGGTCTCCTGTGGTGCTTTTACAAGTAAGTCCCTCTGTTCAGCCCTGTCACATGATGAGAAATTGAGCCTGGGCATAAACAGATGCACTGACTTCCCTGGGAAGGGCCCCGCTATACCTCAATCTCTCTGTCTCGGTTTCCCCAAGTCTTGCATGACGTTGTGCGGTGTTCTTAGTTAGGGTCTGCAGAGAGTTTTAAGATGAAAGCTGCTATAAAAATGGGAAATATTAACTGATTGCATTCACCAATAGATTAAAAAAACCAGATGTGAACTCTTTGGGGGCTTTGGAATTTGGGACTAAATAATATAAAGTAAGGGACACCTTAAGCTCCAAATCTTATAATTCCCTCTGCCATCACAAAGCCCTGCTGAGCCTTCTGTGTAGAAAAGGGAGGAACAGAGGCGATAGCCTGCAGATCTAGGTGGAAGAGATGGAAAACGGAAAATAGTGTGGGGTGGCTGTAAAGCAGCTATTGCTAATGGCTGAGAATGAGGTAAGGAACTACAGTCTGCAAAAAGGATCAAGAGATACATACAGGAAGGGGAGTGCAAAGGGGCGTGGGAGAAACTGATGCAAGCCGAAAGGGAAAAAGCCTGAAAATTAAACACCAAGGACCCAGAAACAAGAAAGGCAGGTACAGAAAAAACAAAGGGGGGGGGGGAAAGAGAGAGAGAGAGAGAGAAACTGTGAAGAGGAAAGAGAGTCTCACAGACATGGGGAGTCTGGTGGCACCTTAAAGACTAACATATTTACTTGGGCATAAAATTTCGTGGGTAAAAAACCCACTTTACCCACGAAAGCTTATGCCCAAATAAATCTGTTAGTCTTTAAGGTGCCACCGGACACCTCGTTGTTTTTGTGGATACAGACTAACACGGCTCCCCCTCTGATACTTCACAGACATGGGCTAGTCTACACTTAAAAGTTAGGGCGACACAGCTCCTGTGCTCAGGGGTGTGAAAAATCCACTCCCTGAGAACTGTAGCTATGCCAACCTAGCCCCTTGTTTATATGTGGAAGAATTCTTCTGTTGACCTAACTACCACCACTTAGAGAGGTGGATTGCCTACAGTGATAGAGAAACCCCTTCCATTGCTTTAGGAAGTGTCTACATTATGGCCCGAAAGCAGCATAGCTGAAGTGCTGTAGTTGTGTGTAGACATGGCCTGTAGAAGAGACATCGCAATTCTTCCATTTCTGACTTCAAAATATGCCCCAAACCTTGATTCCAATGGGTTATTTTCTTTTTATCCCTCTCCGTGGTCAGGAGAGCTCAGCGACATCTCAAGCCAACTCCCAGCCTAGATCTTCAATTCTATGGAAGTTATCCTATCGCTCATATTAAACTCACTCCCCACGGACATTTCCAACAAATTGTTAATATCTTTTAAGTCCTGCTCTCCCTTGCCATGCAGATTAGCCCTGCCCTTTCCATCGCACTTAAGTTTAGCAAGTGTTACTAATAGGAATTTAACATTTACCAAAGAATTATTTTAACTATAGGTCTAATCGCATTTTTATGGTGCTCTGAACACCCAAGAGCTTAGCTATCACAGCCATGTGCTTAGTTTGCTCTGAAGTTGCTTATAAGACAAAGGAAAGAGACAAGTTTATAGAAAAGTACGTTCATAAGGGAAATGTACAAGACTTTCACAGTCAGCTCCCTTTTGGAGCAGCAGGCCCCGTGGAGAGAGTTTTTCTCCCTGTTTACATCACAGCCATAAAACCATGATCGCTCATGCACTAAACTTTTCTTTCCCATCCCCATAAGTCGTTCATAAAAGGGTATTGTTCAGGGTAAGGTCTGGCTAAGCTATATGTTATCTTCTCTTAGGTTTAAAAGAATATTTATCAGTAAATCCTGTAGGGGGGTTTAAAAATTATTATTAAATGGTAAATTTCACAAGCAAACAAAACATAATGAGTTATGGAGTCTTTCACTTCTAGGTCACTGGTTTAAATCTGGCCTGGCTGGTAGCCATCAAAAACCATTGTTGGGTGTTTGATGGCTGACGTGGAATGAGCTGATGATTATTATAATCAGTTCTTAGAAGACAGCAAACCACCAGCACAATTTGGCACTCATTAGCACACAGACTGGCAGTCACAACAGAAAAGCTAAGGGTATGAGCAGGGGCGGCTCATGCCTGCGGGAGGTCCTCTGGTAACACGGATTCGGCGGCAGACCTCCCACAGGCATGTCGCCGAAGGCAGCCTGACTGCTGCCCTCACGGCGACCTGCAGGCCGCCCCCTGCGGCTTGCTGCCCCAGGCACGCGCTTGGTGTGCTGGTGCCTGGAGCCGTTCCAGGCATGAGATCCTGCTAGCTCCTGGGCTCCCCTCGAGCCGGTCAGCTAGTGCTGAAGGGCACCTCACAGGACGGACCTACACGGGGCCTGGAGAATGAACCAGCACTGGTCTGAGGTCTCTTGGTGGGGGAAGCTTGCCTTGCCACCATCCATGAGGCCCCTGTGCTGGGACAAAGATGATGAACAATTAGGATTATTGAAGTGGTGCTTGTGAACACAAGATATCTCAAATGCTCAGACTGCCGCTGACCTAGAAGAGTCAGGGACCGATCCGTCAGGATGCTAAGCATCTCCTGAGAGTTCAACAGCATGCAAGGGTGAGGAGTATATCTCAGAAGGTCAGATCCTTAATTTCCAAACTGACTTTTAGTTTGATTTAAAACAGGCCCCTGTGCAAGAATAAGAAAATAGCACTTACACAGCCATGAGATTGCTTACGGCACATGTGGTCTTTAAAACTCTTTGACATCGAGATAAGTGAAGGATGAATTACCCAGACTTAACCATGATTCACAGAAGGGACCATTGTGATCATCTGGTCTGACCTCCTGTATAACACAGGCCATAGAACTGCCACAAAATAATTTTGAGAGCAGATCTTTTAGAAGAACATTTCATCTTAATTTTAAAATGTATATGTGATGGAGAATCCACCACGGCCCTTGATAAATTGTTCCAATGGTTAATTACTCTCACCATTAAACATGTGTGTCTTATTCCCAGTCTGAATCTGTCTAGCTCAACTTCCAACCATTGGATCATGTTATACTTTCTCTGCCAGATAGAAGAGCCCATTATTAAATATTTGTTCCCGGGTAGGTATTTTTAGATTGTAATTAAGTCACCCCTTAACCTTCTCTTTGGTAAACTAAACAGATTGAGCTCTTTGATTCTGTCATCATAAGGCAGGTTTTCTAATCCTTTACTTATATCTTGTGGCTCTTCTCTGAATCCTCTCCAGTTTATCAATATCTGTCTTGAATTATGGACACCAGAACTGGACACCGTATTCCAGCAGCGGTCTCACCAGTGCCAAATACAGAGGCAAAATAACCTCTCTACTCATACTCGAGTGTCCCCTGTTTTGCATCCCAGGTTTGCATTAGTTCTTTTGGCCACAGCATCACACTAGGAGCGCATGTTCGGCTGATTATGCACCACAATCCTCAAACCTTTTTCAGAGTCACTGCTTCCCAGGCTAGAATCCCACATCCCTTAAGTATAGCCTCCATTCTTGGTTCCTAGAGGTATACATTTACATTTTGCTCTATATTGTTGTCTGGCCCATTTTACCAAGTGTTCCAGATCTCCCTATATAAGTGACCTGTCCTCTTCATCATTTACCACTCCCCCAACTTTTGTGTCATTGCAACTTTATCAGTGATGATTTCATGTTTTCTTCCAGGTCAGTAATAAAAATGTTAAATAGTGTAGGGCCAAGAACTGATCCTTGAGGGAGCCCGCTAGAAACTCAGCCACTCAATGATGATTCCTGTTTACAATTACATTTTAAGACGTATCAGTTAGCCAGATTTTGATCCATTTAATGTGTGCCGTGTTAACTGTATATCATTCTAGTTTTTTAATCCAAATGGAATAGTTGTTAATTGTAAAACACTGTGGTGTCAATTTCCAAACCAACATCTACAGCTATAGCCACATGGCTCCCATTAGACTGGTAATGGGAGTCCCATGATGAAGTCTCCAAGCTGTGCTTTGAAAATACCATCCGGGATTAATGTTTTACAATTCAGCAAAATCCGCAATTCCTCCCTTCTTGAACATTTGTAACAGCACGTTGCACTTCCATAGCATCTTTCAACTGAGCTAGATAAACAGATCTACATGCAAACACACACAGACTAAAACCCTCTTAGAGGGAAGTTTTTCTTACAGCTCCATTCTATGCAGAAAATCACTCTGGGGGGAAAAGGAGTTCGCAGATTGCAACATTGTAGCTTGTTCTGGACTACACTTCACTAAATAGAGTTTTATTAGTTTTTAATTTGCTTTGAGCTGGTCTCCCTGTATACACCCTATATGAAGAAACAGGCAGATTCCTTCTGGGTATCGGCCAACAGCTGCAACCCTGAAAAATGTCAGCTTCTTATATCATTAACTGAGTTTCCATGGTGCCCCGAGGCAGAGAAATTGATGCTTGACAGCATTATCACTATAAAGTAACTTTACAACTCTATGATTTAACTCTATGCTTTCAGTGCTATTAAGAGCATTTGACATTATGGCTGTAAACTCGACACCGTTTCCCACCAGATGGGGGTGGGGGTGTGAATGGAGTTTCCTTTAGTTGATCCGAGACAGAGTCGGAAGCAAAGGTGCTGAGAAAGAGCTAGGTTGTGGAAAGAGGCTGGACAACAGGCGCTTTTGCCCCATCCGTTGTCTTACGAGCTAGACTTTAACAATGGTGGGAATCTGACATCAGCTCTCAGAAGGGAGCTTCCCACAGGCGGTTGTAGCAAGGACCAGAGCAGACGGACGAGAGGGAAAGCCGGGCTCAGCAAGTACAGGTTGGGTCTTATTGTGGGGAACGGGCGGGGACTGATTTACAGACACCAGCTGGGCTAGTCTCTCTCTCTGCCTTTCCTTCCATGCAGTAATTTCAAAAATAGAAGCCAAATAGTGCAGCACTCCCTGCCGCAGCTTCTGGTCGGCTACTTCTCTCTCCCTAATTAGCTCCTGGCTGGTAATGCTTCCCTGACTGTCTGGGAATTCGCCCCCCCCACCCCCACCCCCCATGCCCCAGCTTATTGTTAGGCTTGGTGAAGCCTTCTCCTAGGAACTCCACTGAGGCGGTAGAGGCAAACAGGTCATCAAGTCCCCTTTATGGCACCAAAAGACCTGTGCTCCCCATTCTAGGGGATCATTAGTGTATCTCAGAAATCTCTCTCTGTCCTGTGTTACAACATGTGCCCTGCGTTCATGGTGTATTATATATTGTCTACATTTATAGCTATAGTTTCTCATGTCTGAATGGTTATACATGTGATTTTTTTTTTCCTGGTACAGGTGGAGGATGGCTCCTCCAAGCCATTAACTGGGATCCTACACGCGCTTTCTGAGGAATCGGTATGCACACTCATACTTCCACAGGCACTAATGACCATTTTCCTTTCCTGTGGCTCAATTTCTCCCTGTGGGATCTTTGCTTTTGAGCCCTCTTTGGTTACTCCTTCTGCTACCTTTTAGCTATTAAATATGGGTGAGCCAAGTAATTGCAGCTGTATGCTAACAATTTTCAGTCAGTCTAAATTTCCTTAGTTATGAGTTTCAGTTGCCCAAATGAAATGACACAGACTCATCTAAATTTTCATTTTGCATGCATAGACAAAATGCACACACAGATTTCTATGGGGTGACTACATCTTGCATGTCCAAAATCATCTGGGAGATTTGGCATAATGTGCAATTATGCCTTCACTTATTTTTTTGAAGGGGTGCAAGTTTTAGAGACTTACCTAGTGAAATGAAAGATATTAAGCCACCTTTCTTTGTAAATCTTTTCAGCTCTCATGTTAAAAAGCATAGATTTCATTCCTTAATTGTATACTACAGCGAAAAGACTTTACTAGAAATAATATCTAATGCTTGTACATTGCTTTTCACCTACAGATCTCCAAGCATTTTTCAACAGAAGGGAAGTATCATTAATCTCATTTTACAGATGAAGCAGAAAGATGAAGTGATTTATTCAAAGTCATACAAGAGATCCATGTCAGGATTAAAACTCAGGTCATCAGACTTCTAAGCCTGTGTCCTATCTACTGCGCCATATGGAAGAAATTCCAGCCAGCAAAGCTCTATTCAGCTGGGTTTGATTGTAAGGAATTGAGCAGACCCAGCTCCTACTGAAGTGAAGTAACTGTAAAGGTGTAAAATAAGAATTGACATAACCAGGGTGATGTGGGTACCTCTATACTTACCCGCTGGTCCGGAGGTAAGCAATCGATCTTCTGGGATCGATTTATCGCATCTTGTCTAGACGCGATAAATCGATCCCGGATTGATCCCGGAAGTGCTCGCCGTCGACGCCGGTACTCCTGCTCTGCGAGAGAAGTACGCGGAGTCGACGGGGGAGCCTGCCTGCCGCGTGCGGACCCGCGGTAAGTACCTTTAAGTTCGAAGTAAGATACTTCGACTTCAGCTACGTTATTCACGTAGCTGAAGTTGCGTATCTTAGTTCGAACTGGGGGGTTAGTGTGGACCAGCCCTATTATGATGGCCCTGGTGCTGCCATAAAATGAGGACTCCTATGGCTGAGGCTGCCAGACAGCTTTGATTATGACAAGACTATCATCAAGCCCGATCCTGCAAATCCTTGCTTATGTAAACAGCCCCATTTCAGAATTGGGCCCTTAGTTTTTAAGGGAGTATCCCCTTTGTGCTCTCCTTTTATTCTTCTTTACAGCTCCCCTACGGGCTGCCTACTTTACAGTCAGAGATCCATTTCAGAGCTTCAAGAGAGGACCACAATGGTTAGAACATCGTCAACATGGGACAGAGAACCTGGCGCTGCTCCCTTGCCAGCCAATCATGGGTCAAAGTTCAGCTGTATGTTGGATCCGAGCCAGGTCGTGCTGCATTCCTAATGGCAAGGAGCTCTGTGAGCGCTATCAGAGCTAGCAAGCAG
Source organism: Chrysemys picta bellii (assembly GCF_011386835.1). Lineage (NCBI taxonomy): Eukaryota > Metazoa > Chordata > Testudines > Emydidae > Chrysemys > Chrysemys picta. The sequence continues at coordinate 7,859,552 of NC_088798.1, forward strand.
AGAGCCAGCAATTCGTTATCCCCCCTGATCCAGTAAGGAGAGGGACAGCATTATCTAGTCGGCTCATCTGCTGATCCTTTGGTGAACACATAAAAAGCCTTTTACGGGCCTTGTGTCATAAGCCCTACAAATGCCTCATAAAACGTGGTGTTTGTTTAATGGAAGCATATCAGCTCCTTTTAAAGCATTTTTACCTGGTGCTGAGGAGACCCTTGGTGCTGCTTTTTTAATCAGCTGCTACCAAACGCGTGCATGTGTGAGAGGGGTTTTAAGTGGACAGAGAAAACCTTGTTTATTTCCAGGCAATAAACCCACAAGCCTACAATCCTCTTATTATGCCTTGCAAGCACAGGCCTTTCACTGTTATCTACAGTACATGTTATCATAGGGTACGCTGCAGAGCCGAGCTTACAGAACATATCCCTGGTGTTTCTGGTAAACCAGCTACATATCAGTTAGACGCAGACCCTACAAGCCAAACATGTATTTCTAAAGGAAGAAAATAATGAATATATAATAGTAAACGCAGGAAGCTATGTTGGTGCAATGTTGTCTGTAGAGTGAGGCTACATCTACACTACGGGGGGGGGGAGTCGATTTAAGATACGCAAATTCAGCTACGCGAATAGCGTAGCTGAATTCGACGTATGGCATCCAACTTATCCCGCTGTGAGGACGGCGGCAAAATCAACCTCTGCGGCTTCTCTTCGACGGCGCTTACTCCCTCCTCCGCTGGTGGAGTAAGAGAGTCGATTCGGGGATCGATTGTCCTGTCCCGACGGGACGCGATAAATCGATCCCCGAGAGGTCGATTTCTACCCGCCGATTCAGGCGGGTAGTGTAGACCCAGCCTGAGACTAAGGAAATGCAAAAGGTAACATTTTTGCTGCAGTGATAATTCAGGCCTGGTGCACATTGTAATATTGTTTCTTCCTATGGTTATAAGGGACCAAGATTTTAAGTCTCATATGTTACTGTTGATGTCCTAAAATGTACACCCCAAAACATATAGCACATCTAATGTGGCTGAGTTAAGAGCCTTTAATCTTGTATTTCCTTTTTATTTCAAGTAGGCAACCTCAGGGCCAAAATCTGAGCTTGGTTTCAGTGTAAGTCAGAAGTAACCTAGTGCCTAGTAAAGGTGGTATTTATTTAGTGTGAGCATAATAGTGCATTTTAACTCTGTTTAAGTGAGCAGAGAATGTGACTTTTAACATTATATGAACTTTTAAAAAGAATTATTTCTTTGTTTTTGTGTTTTTAAAGAAAAAGAAGCAAAGCAAAGCAAAACAAAACAGCAACAAAACAAAACAAAACAAAAAATCCTCAGGATATTGGCCACGCTAAATGATATTAGAATTTAGGTAATGCCAGTTAGTTTGAAGTTCCCACATCTCTAAGAGGTGTCCATCTATCTAGATAATTATGAAAATGTCCTTGTAATCACAGAACTTTGAGCAAAGTACATGACTTACTGTGACCAGCAAAATGTAAACATATACCTAGTGCAGCCAGACAGAAGTTCAGATAGACTATAGAGTCAATGACAATGCCCTGAAACTGATGTAAAGAGACATATTATTGACATAAAAAGATCTTTTCATCCAATAACAGAAGAGTGTGATACGTAGATATACAGTACAACATCACTATTGTGAATTTATTTATCACGTACATTGAAGTTGCAACAGTGTAGCCAATGTATAGCATTTTGTGCCAAGCGCATGAAAAGAACAGATTCAATTTAGTTAGCTCAGTCTATCCATCTGTAAAATGGATTTAATTATACTCCGCTACTTTATAGGAATATGCGGTCTAATTCATGTTAACAGAGCATCTGGAGATCCTCAGCCAGTTGGTCCCAGGAAATTGTATTATTATTATTAATACTTGCAGGACAACATCCCTGAGTTCATATGGGGCCAATTATGAACACTGAAACAGGGGCCAGCCCCTTGCAGTCTCTACTCATGGCTACAGAGTTCAACGGTCATAGGCACAGCCTCAGCCAAGTATTTGTCAAGCCCAAATTGGAAGCTTTGCAGAATTCTAGTTACAACATATTGCTGCCCAATAAGGCCCTGATCCCACCCCTATTCAGTAAAAACTACACCACTGATTCAATGGATCAGACCCCAAGAGACAAGTCTTTAAAGGCAGTTACTGTGTCACATCATGTTCATTTCGGATTTGCTGAGCGCTTGAACTCACCTGAAAGTGTTGGGACTTGTTATATTTTCTTAGTCTGTTTGCTTGACATTCTCCTTGGATGCAGCTAGATAACAAAAGCACTCCTCTCCTCGGAGGTTAACTGTGTCTTTGGTTCAGAGCCATTACAAAACCCTCAACCTCTTGAGCTAATTACTGATTTGCAAGCTGCTTCAAAGAGCAGTTTTGGCCTAATCTGGATGGTCCCGTTACTGTTAATTTACTTTTGGTCACCAGTGCTTTGGCGACAAGGAGAAATCCACCCTCACACACGGGGCTTATGTTTGACAAGCAGAGGTGCCCAGGGTTGTTTAAGCACACCCGCTCCACCGATTCCCTTAAGCAGCTCCCCATTTCCTCCTCTAATTGGGATATGGAGCTGACGAGGAAGAACAATCACAAACTGCAGCCTTTAAAGAGACCCTCAGGAGGAAAGGAAATATCAAACTCATTTGGTAGACACTGAGCCTGTAACTCCCTCACCACAGAATCATAGAATGTCAGGCTTGGAAGGGACCACAGGAGGTCATCTAGTCCAACCCCCTGCTCAAAGCAGGTCCAATCCCCAGACAGATTTTTGCCCCCACACACTAAATGACCCCCCTTGAGGATTGAACTCACAACCCTGGGCTTAGCAGGCCAATGCTCAAACAACTGAGCTATCCCTCCCCCCATTGGTTTCTAGCTTGTGCTGTGGTGGTTAGCGAGTCAAACCCAGTCTGTGCTACTTTTAGCTTAGGGGTCAACCCAGGTTTTATGAAAATCAAGCTGCCACCTAAGCTTTCCATACATCATCACCAACGATAATAATTGTGAACTGGAACTTGTTTTCCGCTCACTGGCTGCTGATGGCAATGATGTATGAAGCCAGAGCAATACAGCTCCATCTGCATAAGACAAGTTGATGCCGCATAGATAAAAAAAAAAAAAAAGAGTCCACATACCTGAAATAAAATAAAGAGCTGCTTTGAATAGCAAACCGAGCAAGCGTGACATGTAAATCACCAAGGGAATGCATATTCAAGAGAAGCAGGATCTCATTTGTATAGGGACAGCCTGCCTCTCTCTCTCCACTAAGATTGTTCTTGATAAATAGGACTTTTAAAGGGAGAGTAAATAAGCAGTTGTCAACACATTGAGTGCCGAGTGAGGAGGGAAATTAAAGGTGAAGCTAACACACATGTTTCTAAAAGGCCAGAGAGCTGAGATAATAAGACAAGTTATTAAAACAGAATCTAACCGTGTGACAATTCCTCTCTTCAGTGCTGCATTTCTTAAGTGTTATGCTAGGCTGCTCAGGTCTGCAGTTGGGTTTGGGGAATAGGGAACTATTCCTTGGAAGCTGTTTACCTTAATGGGCAAAGGAAGGGCTGAAGGGCGAAAGTAAAGATCAATTTGCTGCATCACTTGGGCAGATCCAAGCCCTCATGACCACCCACTTTTTGCTTTCACCAGGGAGAAATGATTTTCTCATCCATAACATTTGCAAAGCTACATAGGGCAAGAAATATATTATTTTTCCAGACGATGAAAGAAGAGGGAGTGTGGGGAAATGAAAATGGAAAACTTCAAAAACTGAATGTTTTTCATAAACAAATTTTGCAAATAATTTTGCCTGAATGAAAAATGGTTCCATTTCAAACCCCAGAAAACAGAAAGACCTTCAAATTTTTAAATGATTTCCCCTCCCCTCCCCATTGTTGACCACTTCTAGTAAAGATCCGATCCAGAGGCAGCACTGGGACCTAATGGAGCTTTTATGGTCTTTTTGCTATAGATTGGGGACAGGTAGGTCACCTCCATCTGGCATAGAAGAAGCTATGACTCACTGCTAAAGGTGTCTATTGCTCTGAGTATTAAGACAATCATACAAGTAAAGGGCTAACAGCAAAATAAGGAGTAACCTGAAACAAAGAAATGGAAGGTATAGTGTGGGGAACAATCTTTTACCGGCAGTGGAAAGGACTATTTGCTCTAATAGGCCTTTCCCTTCTTGTATTTATATAGTGTGGAGCATCAATATTAAGGAGATTAAAGCATAAGGAACAAACACATATTTCCAGTTACGTATTCGCAACTCAGCAAACTATTAACTTTAGACTAGGGTTTACCTTAGATGTCCAGTTCAGGTGCCCTCAAAGCACTCAGAAAGAAGGATGGATTTGTAAAGGATACAGGCTTCTTCTGTATAGGGGACAGTAGAAGTAGTTCCTCCAAGGATGTAGCTGTAGAATGAGACTTCCAGAGTATAGCAATAAGAAGAATGGTCCAATAAGCCGCCGAGGAAGCGTCGTCCTGTCCCTGCCTTCACAGCATCACGGTTGAAGGACGTGCTAGACTGCGTGGGAGAAAGACACAAGGACTAATCAGGAGAGATCATGGGCATGAATGTGTACGGCTTGGGAAGGAGATTGTATAGAAAGGTGTGAAATAGGATTGACAAAGCTCATGTGTCTTGATTCTCATTTATACACTAACCCACTTCAAGGTCCCTTTAACATACAAACATAAGAACGGGCATAATGAGTCAGACCAGTAGCCCATCTAGTCCAGTAGCCTGTCTTTCAACATTGGCCAATGCCAGGTACTTCAGAGGGAATGAACAGAACAGGCAATCTTTGAGTGATCCATCCCTGGTCACCCACTCCTAGCTTCTGGCAATCAGAGGCTAGGGACACCCAGAATATGAGGTTGCATCCTTGTCCATCTTGGCTAATAGCCATTGATGGACTTATCCTCCATGAACTTATCTTGTTCTTTTTTGAACCCTGTTGTAGTTTTGTCCTTCACAACATCCACTAGCAATGAGTTCCACAGGTTACAGTGCCAGAATGGTATAAAGACACCTTAGTGTAAATGAGAATCAGGCACATGGAGCTTAAGATTCTGTTCACATTGTGAATTACCTAATTAGTTTGAGTTCACAAGTCTTTTTATGGTGTAATTTAAATCTTTTTCCCCTGCCAAGGATACCATTCTGAAAGCATAATAGGAAGCCCAAGCTCTATAATAGGCAAAGCAGAACCCACCCAATTTCCCCCCGAAAAGCTAAGCTAGAACAGATGTCTGGGCTTTAGAGAGAATATATTGCAAGTTATCATCTCTATCTTCCCCTGCCTGACACTTCTTTCCACAGACTCTCCTAAGCAAAATGTAAACCCAATAACATTTGAGTTCCAGTCAAACTTTCTAACGTAAGATGTTTGAGTGGGTCTGAAATTAGACCAAAAACATTTGCCCTTCACTAACTCAAAGCTTAACTAGCTTTGGCTAACTACTTATTTAAAAAAATAATAATCCTGCACTGTTCTAAAGCGCAAGTAACAGTGTAAAACACAGTAGATTGTATGATTGCTGAAGAATACAAGAGTATTTTTGGTAAGGTGGCCAACCAATGAACTTCAAAGTCAAACCCTACTTTGATGGACACCATCTAGGGTTTAAAGGAGAGCTCAGTCTCCATTCCTGTTCAACTCTTGGGTTCTAGGGCACTACTTCCAGTGTGGTGATGTATTTTGCAATGTGAACTCTTCTCCTATAGGGATTAGGCCCAAAATAGCAGTTCCTTTCATACAGGCCACTATCCAATGGTGATAACCATTAGGCAGTACCAATCTGGGCTGAACATGAGCCAGTGACTCAAAAGCAAAAGACTTACTAGGTCTTATTCTGCTTTGCTCTAGCAGGTTCAAGGGACCTTACATTTCCACCCACTTTGAGGCCCTTTTACATAGCCAGGGCAGTATAAAAGGCCCTTAATGTAAATGCGAATTCAGGCTGCCATGTCCATTATTAATTCCTGGAGCCAGCCAGTCCCTTTTTACCATGTTTATTACCCAACATCACAGCAGGTGTCGAGCCTGACTGTTACTGAAAACAGAGAAAATGAGAATTTTATTTATTTATTTATTAAAAAATAATCTAGCTGCTCGAGTTGTTTCATTTCCTGCACCTAAAACTGAGAAGATAACACTAATATGCAAATGCACAGCAATTTTTGATCAATCGGGTATACAGGATTATATAAACAAAATAAATGTCTTCTGCTTTGTTAGGATTCTGCATGTTTTAAAGTCTATTGTGTTATAAAAGTAGGGTTTATAGGCTAATTGGAATAAAATGGAATCCAGTTTCTTATTAGTATTACATTTAGAAGCTTCTGAATGGGACTTCTTGTAATCTTTGCACTGATATAACTTTTGTTTCTTTGTTTTGTGGTAAAGGATGCACAAAATATATCCCGCTTAACGTATTCTAGGTGCTTTCATGGTAGGTGATGCAAGACTTAAATATGCACTGAATATCTATGGGGGTGAGGGAAATAGAAAGGAAAGTGGAGTTAATAAGGACTGAAGTTGAAATTAATCGTGAAATTGACATGGAGTAAAAGGTCAAGACCCTCTCAAAAAAGGAAAGCATTCTGACTTCCTCAGAGCTACGGAGCCCAAGACCTTCTGGCATTCGGAGGTGAATCACTCCAGGTTTGTTTCATCAGTTAATTAGAAACATGAAGAGGAAGAAGAGCACACTAAATGCAGTGTTAGCTACTGAACCTTAGTGGACTGCTCTTAGTGGATTGTGCTTCCCATGAAGAGAGAACACAAGAACATTCCCTGATCCTTTTTGCTACAAACAATCCTCTCAGATGTTGATCACAGAAAGAAGTCCCAAACATTTCAGTGATGAGTTACCATATAGCTCTCATTTTGGCCAACACGAGAAAGAAGCATGAAGAGGTTGTGACGCCTAATGGTTAAAGTAAAGAATTAGGCTCCAAGAGCTCCCTGGATTCTAATCTTTTCTGAGTCACTAGCTCCCTCTGTAACCTGGAGCTAGTTACTTAATCTTCTTCTCGTGCCTCACCTTGGAAATAGGACAACAAACATAACCTCACCAATAACTAGATGCAGCATTTGAGCTGGTTTCCCTATGGCAAATAAATAACCACAAAAAAATTGCAGGTATGTATACGAATAGGTAAAATTATACTTGAATGCATAGTGCCATGGAATACCAATAAATTGTGGGATAAAGTAAGACCAATGCTGACAGTCATCTGCTGACCACCTATGCTATCAGCCAGTAAAATCTCATTTCCAATGGGAGTTACACCATATTAACCACACTGTAGGATGTAGCCACCTGTGATAATGTCTATGAATAGTTTGGGCCCTTTAGAAACCAATGACAGGTTTCCCCGTATACTAATATGAAGGCTGGATTTACCAATCCCATCCTCTTATCGCTCTGAGGCAATGCATAGGAACATACTACACAACAAAGTTCAAGTTCAATCCAAAGTATGGTCACAGTTAAGCAAAAGTGTTCAAAATTGTGTCTAAATTTAAGCACCTAAATCTTTTAAATAAGTGGCCCTATTGTCAAAAATGTGGCACTTTCCAGGGCCTACCAGTAAAGTCAATAGATGCTACTGTGTAGAGCCAGTCAAAAGTTTTTGACTGAAACTACCTGCCAAAATGTTTTTTTGAAGGGAAACTTGTAAATGAAACAAAACTTCTCCAAAGATGGAAGAATTTTAAAAGGTTACAGAGTGGAGAACAGAAAAAGAATAAAGAAAGGAAATAGTGAAGAAAAAACCAACCCAAACTCTGGACATTATTCACTTTATTACATTCAGTGGCAAAAAAGTGGGAGGGAAGAGAGGAAATATGGGGAAAATGAAATTTTCAAAATGTCAATTTGTTCAGATTTTGAAAAAATATCAAAGTAAAAAAAGTTCCATTTGAAACCCTGCAAAACGAGGGTTGAAATGACTGAGAAATTTCAAATTTTTGAATGAAATGTTTTTTTTTTCCCAGAAGCCATACTTCTGGGAGCTCAGCACATTTGAAATATGAGGCCATTCATGGACTAAGGATCTTAATGTAAGGCCAAGATTTTTTAAAACGGGGCTCTACGGGAACACAGGCAGACTGATTAGATGCCCTGATTGCATGATTTGACTGGGCGTGTTTTAGAACCGCTTTTTTTGGGTGGCGGGGGAGGGGAAGGGGGAGGCTCCTGCACCAGGATGAGTTGGACAGAATAAAAAGGTTTACATTTGGAGACAAACTAGAACACAGCAGTGGAGGGGGTTTAGCCCTCAGATTTCTACAGCAGAGTCCTCACTGAGCAAGTCAGGACAAGTAGAAGGAAAGTGTGAAAACACGGGGCATTTGGCTGGGACGCTGAAGAAATGGTACAGAACGAACTAACCTGCGGAAATGACAATTCTACCATGTAGGCAATCTGGGCATGCCAGAAAAAGGGACATGCGGTTGCACGTGGATTCAATAACGAGATCAAATGTATTTTTGGTGGGATGAGGTGGGATACAGGCTCAGGCAATGCAGGTAATGTCAGTGGCGAACTAGTCTCTTATTTCCCTGGGAGACTCTATTACCCTGAATCCCTTGCAACGCAAAGTCATCATTAAGCAAATGCAGTGAACACGCACAGCAGGAAAGTAGCTAAACAAATATTTATTTCTCCAAGTCTGAACCACATAAGAGTGTCAACAGCAACAAGAAAGGACAGAATCAGGAAAAAGAAAAACACAAGGGACTTTGAAGTTCTGGAATGGGAAGATTTGTATAAAATCGACAGGAATTCATTATTAACACACATAGGGATACTAAAGCTTGCAGAGCAACTAAGCATCCTGCCTCCCAAACGGTCCATGTAATAGAAGAACTTCTTGAGCAAATGTCTATCCAGAGGGCTAGGAGAAGCCAAACAAGAATCCAGGCTGTTAAAATAACGAAGCAGGTGGGAAGCCAGGACACAGCAAAGCAGAATGGCAAGCGTCATGATCACAAAGTCAACCTTGCCCATTCCACCCCTTTTGAGTCTGCCTGGTGCGGCCCTGCTCTGCAGGGATTACTATGGGAGATGTCAGCACCTCAGAGCTGTGCATCACAAGGGATCTCTGCATCCTTAAGGGTTTTTGAGGCTGTGGCCGTCGCAGGCCAGGGATAAGAGTGGGGTCAAGCCAGTGGCTTTAAGATTATGAGGATCTTCTAGCATTCCACTATGGAAAAGGAAGTGCCAGCAGTTCAAATAAGCCTGGCTGCATGCCTGCACTGGGAAGAGTGTAAGGAGCACGTTTACTCCCCCTGTATGGGCTACCTGCTTCGATCCCAGTGCTAGGCTGCTACTTCCACTCCTGCACAGGTGGGCAGGAAGTGGGTGGAGCCTAGGGTCTGTTCCCCCAGTGACTGGCCAGAACAGCTGAAAAAGCATGAAAGGGGAGCTAGACTAATAAAGGGCTGGCAGAGCTTACTTCCCCCACGGATGAAGGGAGCAGTGGGGACCAAACTGTGACTCTCTGAGGCCCTGCTCCTGAGACAGTGCAGTTTCACAGTGCGCCTTACTCCGGCTGGACTACAAACTGCCAATCCAACACAAAGAGAGTGAAGGAACACTGAATATAGACAGGAAACAGATGAAGTAAGAAGGAAAGCATGTTGTCATCAACCAACTTGAAACCTGGTTGCAGCTAGCACAGTCCTGAATGCAATGTTGATAGGGCCTGAAAGATCAACTTTCAATATAGCAGAGCTAGTCAAAATATAATTCCCGTTTTCTTCTGAAATTAGATTTTGGTATATAGGACATACAGAATGTCCGTAATCCATGTCTTACTGCGTAATATTCCACAGCATGGATGCACACATAGACAGGGTGAGATGGAGGATAATAAACCCACCACAAAAACTCTTGTCAAAGTAACCTGAATGGCCACACATTCCAAATCATCTTCGATCTAGTTTGCAATGTCCGCACCCAAATTCTGCACGTTATCACTTGTGCATGCAAAGAAGAACTTTTCCAAATAAAAAAAAATTGATTTGAATACACAAATAGTTTAATGAGTGTAAATTCTGTCATTTGCACATGTAGGTGAATTTGTGCACAGATCACATATGCAACATTGGCAGCACACACACCCTCTCACACACACACACAGAATCCATTCTGACCATTTGTCCTGATGGGTTAGATGGAGATCCATAAAAACAGAGGAATTCAGAGTTAAAGATAAATTGCTGCCCTTAATGATCTTTGTTATGCTTTGGCATTACAAGGAATTATCAAAGATATGCCAGTTTATCCCATCTCATGTTTCTTTTGGAAAGAAAGTTATATTTGCAATTTCTCCTGTAGGATAATAATCCCTATATAGGATGCTCGTAGTTTGCTTGCTCAGTGGTTGAGCAATAAATGTGTTACCTGCTGGGATAAACCAGGATTATGCATACAAATTGCCCTGTGATCTTTACACATGATCACCAGCAATGGTCAAGCGTAATCATTACTCAATTAGAACATCTCTGAGGTGATCCATTAATGCTGTCCACAAATGAACTCTGTGAAAAGAATACTCAGATTTCTTAAACTGGATTCACCTCTCTGAACCCGCTGCTCATAGCCCCAGAATGCCTAGCACAGTGAAAAAAATAAATAGATAGTTGTTAGAGGACCAAAAAAAAAAAAATGACACAGTTGTCATAAAGGAAGAACAGAGCTGCCATTGGAAAATGGACTGAACCCCAGTGTGCGCCAAATCCATCTCGGTGAAGAGTTTTACACCATCATCAGTAACTCCCTCCCTCTCCAGATCTTTCTACCGAAGTCTGGGGAAGTTGGACATCTTTGCCAAGGACGATTGTAAATAGTGGTATTACAAATTGTTACTCTTTGGTTACCCTCCCAGCAGTGTATTCTAAGAGGGGGGCAACTGGCAGCTATTCTTCACCTTATGGATTGAACTAATTACTTCCATGGTGTGCCCAGCAGCCGCTGCTCTGACCCTGCCAGTCTCGCAGTCGGGAGCCCATCAAGCAGCTATGTTACCAGCAAAAGTGTTATCTCCCTACGTTTCCGAAAGCAACGAGGAAGCTTCATACTTCTAAGCCAACTTAACTATCGCCTCATGCCAGCTCCATTAACTCTCTTAATCGACTGGAAAGCGTATGTTTTAGTGTTTCCCATGATAGCCTATCGACTCCGTGCGGAAAAGGTCTGGAGATATGGAAACCATGGAATTCAGGAGGCAGATTTTTTGCTTTATTTCTTTTATAGCGAAATGTAGCCGGCCTCTGAAACACAGAGGAGATTGCTTAAAACGAAGGGAGATTGCAGCAGAAGGAGGGGGCAAGTAAAAGGGAAGTATGCTCGAAGTAGAGATGTGATAAACTGTGAACGGAACTCCAATTACTCAGACTCATGTGCATGTCTCACCCCCACAGTCTCAGGCCGTTCCTGATGCAGAGAGGGAGATGTATTTCATTTCTTAGAATAACTAACTATTGCTGAAGTGCAGGAGATTTGAAAAGTCAGGCGTAATTCGAATAAGCAGGCCATAGTTTGGAGCTTTTCCAAACTCCTTTGGGTCAGCAGAACCGGGCTAGAATGGTGGGCAACCTATGGCTCCGGAGCCACATGCGGCTCCTTGTATAGGCACCGACTTCGGGGCTGGAGCTACAGGCGCCAACTTTCCAATGTACCGGGGTGTGCTCACTGCTCAACTCCTGGCTCTGCCGCAGGCCTGGCCCCCACTCCACCCCTTCCCGCCCCCTCCCCTGAGCCTGCTGTGCCCTTGCTCCTCCCCCTCCTGCACACCATGAAACAGCTGATCGGGAGGTGCGGGGAGGGAGGGGGAGGCACTGATCGGCGGGGCTGCTGGTGGGCAGGAGGCACTGGGAGCGGGGGTGGGGGAGCTGATGGGGGCTGCTGATGTATTACTGTATCAGAGGGGTAGCCGTGTTAGTCTGAATCTGTAAAAAGCAACAGAGGGTCCTGTGGCACCTTTGAGACTAACAGAAGTACTGGGAGCATAAGCTTTCGTGGGTAAGAACCTCACTTCTTCAGATGCAAGACTGAAGAAGTGAGGTTCTTACCCACGAAAGCTTATGCTCTGAAGAAGTGAGGTTCTTACCCACGAAAGCTTATGCTCCCAGTACTTCTGTTAGTCTCAAAGGTGCCACAGGACCCTCTGATGTATTACTGTGGCTCTTTGGCAATGTACATTGGTAAATTCTGGCTCCTTCTGAGGATCAGGTTGGCCAACCCTGGCCTATAAGAATGGGCCCTCCCCGACAAGATTCTGCTTCTTCCTGGCAACAGCTGGGAAGACAGCATGTCTCACGATATTTGGGGACTTCTGCTCCCAGCTGGAAGCAGGAAATGCCAAGGTGGGCAGCAACAAGAGACTGAGAGAAATTGTCTGACTTATTTCAAGCCTTGCAGTTCACAGTCAGAGAGGGTTCATGGGAAGGTTCTGATTGGCTCTGAACCCGTTTGTTAAGAATGAGATTGGCATAGGCCTGAACCCAAACCTCAGAACCAAAGATCCTCAAACTGTAACACGCTTTATCAGGTTCTACGGAGATGCCTCATTTTTCTTTCTTCCTACTATTCGACATGAAGTACCCAACAATACAGCACCGCAATCACATTGCAGGACCGACATAAACACAACCCACACTGAGCCACTCTCTGAGGATTTAAAGTGTGATTCTACTCAGAAAAAAAAGATGGTTAAAAAAAGCACTTTGTTACTGCACACACCGATATTCTCCCTAAGGGGGTCCATTATCCCCTTTTTACGCCAGCACAACTCCTATTAGCATTAATGGGAGATACACCCATGCATCAAGGGGATATCAGAACCTTTCCCCTCTTAAGTGCCTTCTGAGTCATGCCTGCTTAAGTTTGCTGACAAAAACAGATTGTTTTGTCTGGTCAGCAGCCCAGAGCTGTGAAGGAGGGAGCTGTTATGCGCTCCTGTCTCATGCATCATCAACAAACAGCCAAGTTACATTCTGACTCCAGAATCTCTGTGGCTGAAGGAACTAATGCTGTCCTCCATGGAAGTGAATGCAGCTGGAAGCCAAAATAAAGCATATTTGCAAATAGAGGGTGGATTCATAGACTGATCAATTCTAAGGCCAGAAGGGACCATTATGATCATCTAGCCTGACTTCCTGTCTAGGACAGGGCACAGAACTTCCCCCAAAGTAGTTCCTGGAGCTGATCTTTTAGAAAATCACCCAATCTTGATGTAAATATTGAAAGCGATGGAGACTCCACTCCGACCCTTGGTAAGTTGTATTCAATACACAGTCTGGAAGCACACTGGGCATAGCACACAAGGCAGCTGGTGGTTGAGCCTGGCGCAGCACGAAGCCTAGTAGTACGTGTTTGCAGGGTGGCATCCACTCTTCCTAATTCTTTCCAGTCCTCCAGAATTCCATCAGCGACAGTCTCTGTTTTGTAAGCTGCTGTAACAGGGTCTGACCTCCTCCACCACTGGACTCTGCCAGCGCCTCTATTTCCACACTCCTGGGGTATTCCAAAACTGTCCCAGTCATCCATGCAAGTGTAACATGCACCCCTTCTGGTGGTGTTATTAAAACAATGCAGCTCAACAAAACAAAACAGACCTGCAGCAACCTCAAGCTCGGGCTTCTTGTTCGATCAAGGGCAGCGTCATGGGTCTCAGCAGTCCACGGCACCCCTCCTGGGCTATTAGTCCACTGTAGCCTGCTGATGCAGACCAATACAAGGGGGACTCCCTCCCACACTTGTTGGAAGTCCCAGCCTGGCCACCTAAACCAATGCAAGTGTCAATTCCCTTCCTTACCCCTCGGATTATCTGTTACAGACTTGTGTCTTCTAATCAAACCCTTCCTCAGGGCCTCCTAATTCCCTCTTTTATTCCTGTTCCTCACTGCAGGTAGCACCAGCCAGGGCTCCCTCTAACTGGAGTTGGAAGCCCCTTCTCCGGTCGTGTCTGACTGCGTGCCCTATAGAATCCTCCTTACAGATCTCTCATCTGTCGGTCTCTCTTCCTACTGAGCAGGTTCATTTCCATCCTGGGCTACCATTACGTGCTGCCTGGTCACCTGACTCATCCATTGGCTGACACCAAACCCATCACCGGGCAGGCAGAAAAGTCGGCACAGTTGGAGTTGAGCCCAGCCTGCCGTAAAGGCCGAGCCCATCCTGTGACGGGTGCTGGTTACGTACATATGTCCTATAAATGCCTCCCAGCCATAATCAGGAAAAGACTAGCTGCTCTTTGTAGAGACGACCTCTGCTTCACAACACGCACCCTGCCGCTGAAGAAGCCAGAGTTCGCATTTTGTAGTATTCTTTTGAGCTGATAATCAATACTGTTTAGTATAGTGCAGCTCTGGGGCCCTCACTTCCCCTGCTTGTCAATGAAAAAAATGAGACGCTGCCTCAAAAGATGCACAAAAATATCCTGTAGCAATTGCCTGAGGTGCTACAGGTTACAACAGAGGTATGAATATTGGAGGCGGGAGGGAGGGCATCCTGGCGGGGCACTGACACAAATGACACAAGTTTCGGACACTGCCACAGAGCCAGACAGACAAGAAGGCACAACTACCACAGAAGCAGAAACCTAGATAGAATAACCTGTTGGGAAACTGATAAACTCATCATTAAATGGCAAGCCCACAATTAATTCCAAGGCGTGGATGGCGAGATCACAAGCTGCTCTCAGGCAGGGGCACTGGAAAGCTAAGCTGGGAGACTAGGACTCTGAATCTCAGGATCCTTCTGGGTTCCCCCCTACTCCAGGGAGGGAATAAACTATGCTGGGTCAGAACCTGATGCAGGATATGCTCCCCAAAGCACTGGCAGTATCCGGCAGATTTGGGGTGCGGGAGCCAAAGCTCCACCCATTTCCTACCCCCCTGTGCCAGGAAAGGCATGGGAAAGTAGTAGCTCTATGGAGCCTACTTCCCCTCCTATGGTGCGGGGAGGGATAGCTCAGTGGTTTGAGCATTGGCCTGCTAAACCCAGGGTTGTGAGTTCAATCCTTGAGGGGGCAAAAATCTGTCTGGGGATTGGTCCTGCTTTAGCAGGGGGTTGGACTAGATGACCTCCTGAGGTCCCTTCCAACCCTGATATTCTAGGATTCAGTTCCTTATTATTAAGTCTATGTACTGTGGTAGCACAAGGTGCTGTCCATCCACACCTAACAGCCCTGTGATGCTGCACTCGCCAGGCCACAATCCGGCCCCAGATGGTTGATTAAAGTAATGGTGACGATCTGTGTAACTGTTACTTTACCAGACTAAGTGCTCACAATTTTAGAGTAACAGGAAAGCTGTTTCACCCTCAAATATACAGGATTTCTTCCCCTGGGGTTTTAAAAATAATGCATTTACAAGCAAAATGATAAGAAAATAGCAAAAAGAAAAATAAACAACAACAACTGCATAGCTTGTGGGTGTTTATTTCCCCCCCTCCTCTTAGTGGAACAGATTAATTCAAAGATAAGCCTCTGGGTAACATGGGGCTGGACTGATTCACTATCATGTGACAGATCAGTTTCATTTGGCCAAGAATCTCCAGAGGGCAGCGTTCTTGGGAGACTCAGACATACACACTCAGAAATATGCAGTTTACAGACTGTTGCCTGGGTCACCACAAACACATCCCCACTCCCCCCTCAAAGTATAGAGCAGCATGTCCAAGGAGCTGTGAACAAAAATGTATCCCAAAGGGGAAACAAATAAATAATGGATATATTTGTCTTCCTGGAAATGCTACTGGTATAAGACAACAACCAGAGTGTTCAAATCATTTCTATTGTGTTCTGGTTTTGAGAGATTTCTGGGGAGATCTGTTTGTCTTGCATGATGTTGACAAAGCCTTCCTGAACGCAGCCGTCATTGGTATTCCAGTGACAAGGGAGTTTTGTCTAAATGACCGAAAGATGCGTAGAAGGGATGTATCCCTGCGCTGGACAAACACACACACCTGTTCCCACCCCCGATCCCATTTGCAGTGCCAACCGCCCCAACCAACTCCAAACTTGTCTCCTGGGATTAGCCCCTGCATTGGTCCAAAGCACTTCCCTCAGGGGTGCCCCAGAATGCAGAGTGATTTCAGAGATGAGTGTTGTGGATCACAAGATTACAGAACAGGGCGTCCAGCATGTGATGGCATTGACAAACTGGAGCAGCTGTCGCTAGCATGTGAGAGAAGGCTTGTTGAATGATGCAGATCAAGGAAGGATAGGAGGGATGGATGTGGGGGAGGAGAGAAAGAAAAGAGTTTTATTATCAACATCAGGAAGCAGCTGAGGGACGACAAGCTCAGATGGAGTGGGTGAATGAAGACTCGAGAAGCAGTGAAGAAAACAGGAATGCAGGAGCTAAAATTCAGCTCACTAATTTAAGTGTGTCACCAGTGTGCCTAACCCAGGGGGGAGTCTCGTGAAGTGAGCTCACCCAGGTTTTCAATAAACAGACCAATGTCTAACTCAGGTTGGCCCACCTGGGCCTTACACTCCCACAGTGTGAATCAAGAAGTCTCTCAGTGACCTAAACACAAAGTGTGGTCAGCAATGGGCCCTGACCAGGCCTGCCTTCTTGGGTTATGGTAGAGGGAACACCCTTTTTCCCTCCCCAGGCTTCTCCCAGGTACTGCTCTTTGACAGAAGCAACCAGCCCTTTTCATTTGGTCTGCTGGGCCCTGCAGATGACCCTGGAAGGCCCTTCTAGTCAACCCTGAAGTTCCAAAACTTGCTGATAATAACCAGGACATAGGTGATCTGGCTTAGTGGTCAGAGCAGAAGTCATGTCTAGTGGGTGGAGCAGGCATCCAGGTTGGGGAATGAAGCCAAGGGTCAGCACCAAAGTCAACCTGCAGTTACCAGAGCCAGGGGTGGAGCCAGAGTCAGAACTTGGAATCGAAGCTGAGGGTTGTAGCTGAGGTCAGATACCAAATGCCAGAGCCAAGGATCAAGCCGGAGTCGAGGTCAGAAGTCAGAGTCGAGCCAGGGCTGGTCACTGAGGATTGGAGGTGACGTGTAAGAACTGGAGGAGAGGCAAGGATCAAGCAGAGAGCAGGAGCATGGTGGGAACAGGGGCAAAGGCAGGAGTGAGGAACACAGCAGGAGCCAGGAACAGGGTTGGGTGTTGGAAGCAGACACAAGCAGGGCCCAATGCAGTCACAACAGGAAACCACCCTGCTGCTCAGACAAATGTGCTGTTCCTTCTCTTGGCTTAAATAGTGTAGCTGGACCAATCGGTGGAGCCGAGCGATCCTCCAATCACAGCTTCTGTGAGTGGTGCCTTGGCTGGAGCTATAGCCCTAAGTAGCTTCTCAGCCCACCTGGTTTCAGTAGTCATTGGTTGGAGCCCAGGATGTGGCAGCCAGGGCCGGCTCCAGGCACCAGCCGACCAAGCACGTGCTTGGGGCGGCACCTGAAGGGGGGCGGCGCTCCAGCCGGCCCGGGAGAGCGGGGCCGTGGCCGGGCTCGCCGCCCTCCCCGCGGCGCTCCCCGCCGGGGGGCTGGGGACGGCAGGAAGCTTTTTTGCCTGGGGCGGCAAAAAAGCCAGAGCCCGCCCTGGTGGCAGCTGTCTAGGCACTCCCAGGCATGGCTTCAAGACCCAAGACATCATGCTCCGGCCCTTCTTTTCTCAGAGATCCGCTTCCCGGGGAAGAGCACAGCAAGGGAGTGGGATCTCCGGCAGTGAACGGCTAGCATATTGCCATCCCTAGCTGCCTAACTTCTGGCATCCAATTTTAAAAATGGTGGCCTCAACCTCTCTGTCCCGCAGTTGCCTCACCTGTATGATGGGGATAAGGACTTTGAGATAAAAGGCACTGCATTAGTCCAGAGTATTGCTAATCAGGCCCAACGAGCAGGCAGATCAGCTGTAAGACTGACTGGACTGATTCTTAAGTGTTTATGTGCTAAATATGAATGTCACACAGAGCTCAGCCTCTGAGGAAGACTGTATGGTCTAGTGGCTCGGGCACTGGACCTGGAACACAGGAGAGATGGGTTCTGTCCTCTGATCTGCTGTGTGACCCTGAGCAAGTCACTTCACTGCTGTCTCCCTTCCCACTCTGTGTCTATCTTTTCTATTTAGATTGTAAAGACTTCTTGGCAGGGCCAGTCCGTCACTGTATTTGTATGGTGCTGGGCAGAAGGGGGCTCCTAGTTGCTACTGTAAAAAATAATGAGAAATCGGAGTAATAATGTAGCCATTCTGCTCTGAGGAACAAGGTGAGAGGAGGAGGGGAGAGACGTCAAAGAAATAGAAAGGATTTGGGGTGTCACCTATTCACGGTGTTGCTACCTGAACACTGATCTTTGACCAAAACCTTTTTCTCATTTAACAGCCAGAAAAGCAATCCATGGGAGACAATAAAACCATTATAGAGTGGCGCTGGTTGTTACTTTTAACTGAAACAGAGACAACAGATGGTCTCCTTTAATACTGTCACAAAGGTCAAAATTAGCCATCCCTAAGGCCAACATGTTCTTGAAATGCTCAAGTGCTTGCATGTGGGCCGTTATGACTAAGCCACTCTCCAGAATGAGAAATGTCCAACTAAGAACACCACTCCAAATAGCGCAACAATTCCTATCGATGGATAATGTGTAATGTGTTCAGAGACGGTGTCAACAGCTGCTCATAAAACCGGATTCGTCAGCCGTTTCAAAGGAGTCTGTCAGCTCTTTCTATTATAACTTTGGAAGATAATATATTTATGCTGTTGTTTAAAAATATCTTTCTAGATGCTTGAAAATATAAAAGCTTTTTCTACCAATTCTGAGCTTATTTCCTCTACCGCAGCCCAAGTAAATCTGACTTTTACATATTGGTCTCGGAGGAAAACTTCAGAGCTTTTCTTTGCCTGTTTCCTTATTTATGCAGCAGCATCCAGGTGAATGCCGATGCAGGAAGTGGGATCTGCAACCACAAGCTAGTGCGGTTTTGGTGAGACCTACAGAAACAGTTGTAGTAAGAGGAGGCCCTGAGATATAAACCTTGGTATCAGAGGCCTGGTATGAGGCCTAAGGCCTGAACTAAAGTAGTGGTCAAGACTTTGCTAACATAAAGCAAAGTTAAGCTGTGAGCCAGAAGCAGGCCCTGCTTACAGAAGCTGGCAAGGAAAGGGCTGATGCTGCAAAAAGAGACATACCTAAAAGGTACTGACACCAGATATCAGAACATACATTATACCGGAACATTCCACAGATAACAAGGAACAGGCCGACCCATCCCAATGACAGGGGCAAAAGGGTAAAATGATGGATAGAGTTGTTTTGATCGAACCAACATGTACAAGGTGAGAGGCGGCACCTTACTACGTAGAGGGGTTGTACCTTGCTACGTAGAGGGATACCTCAATACGTCAGGAGTGATGTGTAACTTGTTTGTACCTGTGTATAAGAATGTATCCCTGGGGTGGTGTCTTTGTCCGGCCACGGGGGCAGTGGAAAGTCCCGCCACTGAGCCGGGTCCTTGCCAAGAGGCATCTATTAGTAGTATGCCCGGTAGACTAAGTAGTCTACGGGGAACTGCAATTGTGTCCGAGGTCGCAATAAACCTGGCCGAGGTGCCTTTGTACCTTACTAGACTCTGTGGTTATTGGGGGTTCTCGTTGGGTCTGCTGTGTCAGCTATCTGCGCAGAGCTGGGGCAGCACACAGAGGGAACACACGCACGCAGCCGAGTGATATCAACAGGAGAAAGCAGAAGCACCACACCGGTAGCATCTGACAACAACAGTCGCTGACTTCATTTTCTCCTGGCAGAGGCTCTTTTTGGAAGTTGTTAAGAATATGGAAGATATTCCCACATTTCAAGACAGCCATAGTTGGGTATTAAAATACCTACTGATACCTTTAAAACTGCATTAGTTTCCAAAGAATTTGTAGCACTTTACACATTATTTATTGTGTAGACTAATTAATCCTTGGCACTCCAATGAGGCATGCATTTTTTTTTTTAATCTCCCACTTAGCAGATAGGGCAGAGAGAAGTTAGGGGACATGCCTGACGTCACGCAAGTGAGTCCGTAGCAGAGCCAAACAACACTCTCATCCCCTGCTCTAATCTCTAGACCACTCTCCCTCATATGCTGTCATTTAAATAAAAAGGCCTATTGGCAAGGATAGGTGAAGAAAGCAGCCATGCATGAAATGTGCCCTACAGTATATTAATGGGAGATTGCCAGACAAACCAAACAAGGCCTTTGGTCGCATCATCTTAGGCTTGTTGTCTCTGCTCGTTTGCATCTCACTGTGTGCTTGCTGCCAGATTCCCAGCTGGAAGGGAAGGATTTGCTTTCCGTAGCCCACTCTGGACTCAGCTGCAATCACGCAGAGCATTGAAAAAAATCCCATTGAACCGGGATTCATTCTGAACGCGTAAAACCCAGACAAATGACTGCTTTCCCAAAGTGAATCCCATTTCACAGCAACTAGGTTATTAGTGTGGAACTCCATACGAGTAGCCTGCATTCAAAAGCCCTCTGCATTATTAATGGAATATGAGCTTTTGACATCAAAGGAGATCCATTATATATGCTAAATGGTGGCAAAAATTGTACCCGCACTTCAAACCTTTTCAGTTCTTTGTCCCTGGTAAATCAATCAAGGTTGACAGACGCTTTAAGGAGAGTAATCGTTGCAATGATCCTGTCAATGGATAACATAATGGAACATTGTCTCTGTGCTGCGTGAAGACATGGAGCTAGTCAATTATGGACAACACTTCACACAGCCGCCTGCTTTCACGTGAAGTGCTGCTGTTGAAGTATTAGAATCCCAACAAATGTCTGCAGTGGCATACAATGTAAAATGAGACCTCCTGAAGCTTTGGAAAATTAATTAGCAACAACACTGGCCTATTCCCACACTTTCAAACATCGGCCTGATAACACTAACGATGCACTTCCCCCGCCTCTTGGAGCATTCAGTGGATTGTATTTACATACACAATTTTTAATCTCCAACACTTTCCCCCCGCCCCTTCAAACACACAAAACTCTCAAACCGAGGCGTCTTTTTATATCTTTTATGCAGCGATCCTAGCAGCACAGTCAATGATATTTCCAACTGTTCGCACAACTCCTACACATGCAGCTGAAAATGCTACAGCTTGGAGACTATTTCATTTGGAAAACAGTGGCAACTTCCGGTGGCTCCTTTAAATGCATCCCCTTGGTGTTTTCAAATCCGCAAGCATTCCCATTCACATCTAGATACGTGCATATCAATACACATTCTGCTCTATGCAGAGATTAATGCTTTGGATTGAGGACAGGGTATATCCTCCAAACGAAACAGGAGATCAGTGGGCTGAAAAGCCCGCCTCTGAAGTTGAACAGCAGCGTAGCTATTGTTTGGGGACCTGCCACTGAACTGGTTCATTGTGCTCCCTTGTATGACACATTGGCTCGCACTGCAAACAAACCCTACGCTGCATTAAGTGACACAGCAACTACATAGGTTGGGGGCGCTGACACTACATAATATATTGCCTGCCAGCAGCACCAGAATGAACTGCAGCGGGCTGGGAGCCAACATGCGCTTTCAGCTTCCAGCTACCACCAAACACAAACCTACGAGTCAGAGGGGGAGGCAGCGTTTTTTATTTAATTGTTGGCACCTATTTCCTACATCCCTTTTTAAGGGAGAGTTTGGACTAATTTCCCTTGTTAAGAGAAAGTACCTGTCACACACATACGTTAAGTCTCCAATTTTCTGTCCCTTTTAGGGACTGTTACATCACTGTAGCATCTGAGCGCCTTGCAGTGTTTAATGCATTTAGCCACATAACCTCCCTGCGAGGTAGGGCAGTGCTATTCCCCCATTGTACACGTGGGAAACTGAGGTACAAAGAAACAAAGTGACTTGCCCAAGGTCTCACAGGAAGCCTGTGGCAGAATCAGGGCTTCAACCCAGGTCTCCCAAGCCCTATGTACCCTTCTGCCCCCCAATCTCTCACTTTGGTTAATTGAGATGGCATTATGGAGACAGGGAGGATGCGAGTGCCACACACCAGCTGTCATGTCATTCACAAGGAACCCCCGCTCATACCACAGAGCTAGAAACATAATGTGTGGAGGGGTGAGGGAGGGAGAAAACAGAGATTGAGGAAATACAATTGTGGTCAATGAAAGGAGTCAGACTATGACAAACTAAAACAGATTTCTGCTGAGAACCGAAGCCTCCATCCT
Organism: Chrysemys picta bellii; assembly: GCF_011386835.1. Taxonomy (NCBI): domain Eukaryota; kingdom Metazoa; phylum Chordata; order Testudines; family Emydidae; genus Chrysemys; species Chrysemys picta. The sequence continues at coordinate 7,881,787 of NC_088798.1, forward strand.
CTAGAATCCTTCCCTCAGTCTAGCTAAAAATGCGACCGATATCTTATAGAGCTGCTCAAAAAATTTCTGACTAAATGATTTTCCATTGAAAAAAGCTGATGCCAAGAAATCAAGTTTTTTGTATGTGAAAATGTATCAATATGATCAACATTTCCAACAGGAAATTATCAAAGCATTTCATTTTGACTTTATCATTGTTTACTTTTATGAATATAATATAATAGTTGAAACTTTTTTATTATAACGTAACATAAAAGTCAAAATTATAAAGCCAGACACTCTGGTTACTTTCTGCAGACCTCAGAAAGCTGTGAAGCTCAAAACCTTGTTCCCTTCCACCAGAGAAGTTGGTCCAGTAAAAGATATTACCTCACCCACCTTGTCAAAGTTCAAATGAAACATTTAGACTTTATCAAAATGAACTGTTTCAATGAGGTTGGAACAAAATAGTTTAGAATATTTCATTTTGTGAATAATAATAATTCCAAGATTTTGACTTTTTGTCCAAATTTGGAAATCTTGGATTTCCGGAGGAACTGAAATTCTGTTTTCAGCCTGCTCCAACGTCTTACAACCTTACAAGTAGGATGACTTAGGCTGTTAATATTTTGTATGTGGACAACTGTAAGATGTATAACCACAATATACAACTTGGAGAGAAGGGGTTGTGATCTCCACTGGTAATTGACGGAAAAATGGTGACAAACATATTGTCATTAACATTTGAAAATATTTCATGCTTCACATTAAAAACAAAATTCATAGACTTTCATTAAGCCTCACATTTATCTTTTTTAAAAAAAAAAGGAAAATAAAAACAAAATAAGAGAAATGTTGCTTACAAACGAGAAATCTTCAGCATTCTGACAGAGTAGCTTAGGGAAAATAGCCTGTCTCTGAAATCTTTCTTCCTCTTCAAAGATGTTCCCATACATGAAGCCATTCATCATGGTGGAGTGGGCATGGATGTCAATATAGAACTCCAGGCTAATTTTCTATTGAGGAGACAGACAAACAAGCAAACATGAGATAGCCCACAAAAACATTTGAAAGGAGAAGCCTGTGTTAACAGTAAGGCTGCCATCCTTAAAACCATATAGTAGTTGTAGGGTATGCATAATCAGAGAGCTATACTGGCTATATTGCTTTGATTTATGCAAACCTATCCATGCCTCTTTGGCTCTGCAAAACTGCGGTTGAAATCTTGCAAACAAATGTGCTCTTGTGGGATTGTCAGTATATGCTGATCCCCATTGGGGTGGAAATATCCGAGTCTACTAACTCTCTAAACACTAAGGAGGACCCAATGCAGAGAAAAAGGCAGAGTGACCTCAGTTCTGACCTTTCTTTTCTCTGCTGTTTGTAGCCCCCTGTGCTTCTCTTCTTCATTGTACTCCCTAAATGGCTAGCAAGCTTCACTCTCCCTACCCAACTTGATTCCCCTGTGTTCCAGGAGTCAGCCTGACCATCTAATGACAATGCAGTCCACTTCCATGCAAGGACCTTAGTTTGAGGTCAAAGTCTCCAGGCTCCATTGGGAACCCTCAGAAGGGCCTTGCTCAGCCCCTTAGGGAGGGGTTGCTTTGGGTCACTCTCACGTGACACATCCTGATTTATTTTTCTACTCTTAAATGCTCAGATTTCCAGGCCTCAGGTGTGACATAAAAAGCTAGAACAGAATAGAACTCCATACACAGCCCTCCAACCCTCCTGAGCCAGAGGAAGAGATCCTGCAATACAGGGACTTGGTTGGTGAGAAGCATGGAGCATTACTAGAAGACTCCCTGCCTATAAAATGGACCATAGTAAAATCTCACAAGCAGCCAGAGTCTCACATTTAAGACCAAAATGTTTATAATACCCAGTAATTTAGTTACAATCAATACATAGGGCCAAAATAATGACCTTACTCTTCAAGTGCATCTCTCATTGAAATAAAAGGGCTATCAACAGCCAATCATACAGAACACTGTTATAATATATGTAGATTCCTGATCCCAACACAGCACTGGAGTTGCCCTATAGACATAGGTTACCCTTAATAGTAAACTGCAGGCAAAAAAATTGCCGTGAATATATGTTGATAACAATATTATAACAAATCCACCCAGCTCTTCACACTTTTCATGGTGCTGCACAACATGGGGCTACTAGGAACTTCATGGTGACAGCAGGGATAAAATTCAGATCTTCCTGCTCCAAGGGTGCAGACCCCCTTACTGGAGCTAAGGGGAAAAAATTCTGTTAGCACTATAGGAACTGTAACACTCAGCTAAGTAGTCCTGCCACTATCCAGTACCAGGTGGTGGTACGTGAATATACCAGCCAGTATAGTACAATGCATAAATATATGCAGTAAATTTAGGCAGCATATAATGTATGCTAAGCTTGATAAGAATACATGCTGCTGCCGAGAAGTATCTAGGAGGACGCTGCATTACAAGACAGTCCAATGCAATACAAAAGCATTTCACGTGACACTAGTGGCAGCTCTCCTAGATGCTCTCTAATGAGGGAAGAGCATAATTTGGCATGTGATACTAATATGATTCAGATTTACTTTCCCTTGGCAGTAAACCAATGCACAACCCACAATGACTGTTTAGTTTAATTAAACAGCCAAGAGAGTAATATTGCATCTTATTAAGCCTCTCCTGTGTTAAGATGCTAGTTAATGCAATATCAATAGGTGACTATACTACATAGATAAAGGAGAACTTGATTGCATTTGACTCTAATATAATATAGTTAATTGTTTGCTACTGCCAAAACATTATACTGTGCTGTAGAGGACCAGCTTAACAATAAAAGCACACCAGCAATTCAGAGTTATACTATGGAGAGGAAAGATTAGCATATATTGTATGAAATATCAAGCAGAATTTTCCTCTTTAGAAAAAATCAGTTTCAAAGCATAAAGAAATTAACAACACTGGAGCACATTACTTTCCATATGATAATTTCCCCATCAGAAAGAAAATCTGATGCAATCGGATACTTCTCAGCATTTCATAATAAAATACTGTAGCACATTATAATAGTAGATTTGTAATGATTGAATTGACATCTAAGAGGATTTATGATCTAGATATCTAAGGTATTTCTAAGGCCTCTTCTACATTTGTATCTAAGTGCCATACAAATTTAAGATACATAAGAATCCATAACCTAAATGATGTTACTTCCCTTCATTTCTCCACCTATGGGTGTGCATTAAAGTAAGGTTTAGTTGTAGAGATGGGATTGTGTTGTCATTTACATACATAGTTCTTGGAGGAAGACCCTCAAACATGCCTCATATCTGGATCTAAAGTCACTCAGTTTGGGTTCTTCTGATAATGATCTTATCTATGGATATAGGATACCCCCGTACATGTATTTGAAAGTCCGACACCCATGGAAGCAAAGGATTTTTTTTTAGCTGGTCTAGCAGGCTGTAACTAGGAGCAAATAGTTAATATAAGCAACATTTAGGCTGACCTCCTGCATAACCCAGGCCATTGAATTTCACACAGTGCTTCCTGCATCAAGCCTATAACTTCTGGTTGACCTAAAGCATACAGTTAGAAAAACATCCAACCTTGATTTAAAAGACCTCAAGGGACAGGGAATCTACCATGACCCTAGGTAAATTGTTTCAGTGGTTAATTACCCTCACTGTTAAAAATTAGCACCTTATTTCCTGTCTGAATGTGTCTAGTGTCAGTTTCAGCCATGGGATTTTGTTATGCCTTTGTTTTCTAGTTTAAAAAACCCTTCACATGAGGAAGGATTTCTGATGGTAGTTACTTTTCGACCATGATCAAGTCACCTCCTTAACCTTCTATCTGAGAAGTTAAATAGATTCTGAAGTCTCACACTGTAAGATGTATATCATTTATTCCTGTACTGGACGGGACAAAGAACTGGAGTATAAACTGGCAAGTGTCTTGAGATAGGCACCAGAGTCTAGGAGGAAGAGTGCTAATATTGCACAATTTAAAAGAAAGTGTAGTATAGTTGACACAGCGGCCTAGAAGTCACTCAGTTTCATTGTCACAATAGTAAATTAATCCCTGGCGTATCTCTGACACAGTCAAGGGAGTTACAGCAGAGATGAATTTAGCCTCTGTCTCTGGGTGCGGTGGAGTTGGTACTCTCCTCTCACCTTTCCTTGATCTAAGTATAACCTGCTCTAAGCACCCATGAATCCTGAACCCAGGGCTGGCGCTTCCACGAGGTGACCCGAGGTGGTCGCCTAGGATGGCAGGATTTAGGGGGCTGCATTTTGCTGCCCTCGGTGGAAATTCAGCAGCGGGGGCTCCTTCCACTCCGGGTCTTCAGCGCAAGTTCGGCGGCGGGTCCTTCCCTCGCTCCGGGACCCGCCGTCAAAGTGCCCCAAAGACGCTGAGTGGAAGGACCCCCGCCACCGAATGCTCAGAGGAGGAGCGCTGCCTCCTAGGGTGGCAAAAACCCTGGCGCCGTTCCTGCCTGAACCACTGCCTAATATCACTTGCACCTTAAACAAGATGATTGAAGGCACTCCATTTTTGTGACTTACACACACGACGCAATAAGAATACCGAACTATTATAAGGCTCTTTTAATCCATAGGTCTACATGTTTTACAAAAGTGGTAAGTAGCATCATCATGTTACAGAACTGGACCCTGAGGCACAGAGTTGAAATGACTTTCCCAAGTTTACACAGCAGGCCAGTGGTAGAACCAAGAACATATCCCAGCTCTCCTGAGGTCCAGTATAGTACGCTAGCATAGTATTATTAAAGGGTATTCCTATCTTCTCCCAGTCTCCTGGATAAAATAGAAGTCTTCTGAGGAACTAGAATTCTCTTGGGATTCTGAAATTCCTTTTTTTAAAATGATCAAGCCTGCTGCATTCATGTCACCACCTTCTAAGCAGAGTCATGTGATTAATTAAAAATGTTCAAATAATGCTTTTGAAAAATATAATGAGATTCAGCAGATAAATTATCTGATGGGCAAATCATTTAAAAATATTAATCCAATATCTTGAAATGTATCATATAAGTTATCTAACGAATAGTATTTAACCAGTTCTTCTTCTGATCATATCTCATCTTTGTCCCTCAAATCCATATCAAATCCATCTCCATCCCACACATCCCAGTCCAAATCTGCAGTAGCCCATCCTATTCAGTGACATGTTACACATTGCTATAATAATTGCCATTTACAGGAACTACTCCCAGATCGTGATGCATGAGCAGAACGATATTTCAGTGTTTCACATCTCTTTTCTTCTGAATCACGTTTATTATTATTTTATCAAAGGGAAACATCTTGCACATTCTCCATTACAGAGTAGATTCACTCACAGCATTGTTAATATAATACAAATGTTCCCAGTAGAAAGATTCTCTTTGTTCACAGGCACAAAGGAGCTGGCCTGGACTTACAGTGGACAATGGCAGCATAGATAATAGATAATACTTAGTCCTGCCATGAGTGCAGGGGACTGGACTAGATGATGTCTCAAGGTCCCTTCCAGTCCTATGATTCTATAGTTACTGGGCTGTTATACTCAATCATTTGCTATGTCCCAATCTGTGGAGGGCCAGTTTGGAGTTTTGTTTTCCAACTGAATTAAGTTGTGTTCCCTAACTATAATGATCTCTCTCTCTATATATATATATATATATATACACACACACACACACACACCCCTACCTCTACCCCGATATAATGCGACCCGATATAACATGAATTCTGATATAACGCGGTGCTTGGGGGGGGGAGGAGGAGGGGTGGGCTGCGCACTCTGGCGGATCAAAGCAAGTTCGACATAACGCGGTTTCACCTATAACGCGGTAAGATTTTTTGGCTCCCAAGGACAGCGTTATATCAAGGTAGAGGTGTGTATATATATCCCAAAGCACTTCAAATATGGGAATTGTTTAGAGATGGGTAGAATTTTTCAGAGGAAACTTTTTTCCTCCAAAAACTGCAGATTCGGGTCAACTGAAACATTTTGTGAATTCACATCAATTTTGCCAATTTGTTTCAATTAATAAAAAAAAACCTAAAACGGTGAAGCACGTCATTTCAACATTTCCTAAATGAAACCTTTTGATTTTTGTATTCAAACCAACTGTCTGTTTAGAAATTTGCTTCAATTTTATTTTAAAAACCTTTAAAAGAACTCCAGACCTAAACTAAACATTTTGTTTCAGGTTGACCAAAATGTATAATTCAATCCCAAAACTCTTTTCCCCTGCCCCCAACATTTCGGTTCACCAAAAAAATTTCCATTTTGGGGCGCCCTAAAACAACTTGTTTTAAATTGATGAATCATCCAGCAAGCTGAAAAATCAGTTATTGCGCAGTTCTAATGGTTTCTTCCATTCCTGACATAGCAATTTCTCAGGTGTAATGCTGGCAGAAAAACTATACACTTTTAAGACCGGAGGTGAAGAATACAGAATCAATCTGAAACTTCAGCTAAAATTTGCTTGGAGATTTAGATGTAATTACTTGAATGGGCATTGGCTAGGACTCTGGAGCTAGCACTGACCATCTTGCCAAGAGTGCTAGGAGATCTTTAGTGGCCATGAATGGTCAGGACCTCTGAAAGATGAATAGAACACTGGTCTTTTGAAGTTATTTTTCGGAGAAAAGATCTCTGTGAGCAATTAAAACCAATCCAAAATGGATTGTACTATCTGTGGGGCATCTGTACAGAACTTGGCTCAATGGGGCCCAACCTGGTTGTGGTTTTTAGACTGTGTCCAATATAAATGTTTAATAATAATAGGAGAAGAAGGAGAAGGAGAAAAAAATTAAATGTGGCCCAAGCCCTTACATTTGCCTCAAATGCTATGTAGAAAATAACGAACGGCCAAACTTTTCTGGCTGCCATCAGCTGCCATTTGAGAGAGTTACCAGTTACATTCTGCTATACGATAGTCAACTCCTCATTTTCTCCTTTACAGGTAGAATGCAAAATGATTCCGATTCCTTATAAAAATCATCTAGCAATTTAATTCCCTCAAGTGTCTTTTCTTGGTGCTGACAATAAGTGGCAGAGATTTTCTCTCACTTGCTCTTTTTTTTTTTTTTAAGTAAAGCTTTAATTACCTATGAGAAGGGCTGACTCGGCTTAAAGAGCTAGAGAAAACAAAGAGACTTCTCTCTGCGTCAAACCAGGAATCCTTTGGAAATAGTTGGAATCACTTGGAGGAAATTCATCTCCAATAAGAAATTAAGTGTTTCTTTCCTTTAAAAGAATGGGCTTCACCTCTTCTTGCTCCTGACAGCCGGGTAAATGAGTGAGTAAGTTGTTCTTTGCTCTAGACTTCATTTGAACCCCTGCTAACATGACCCATGCTGTAGATAGATATCCTGGGTCAGCCTAAAGTTTCTGGCAGATATATATATGAAATAGAAGGAGAGGGGTGTCGTAGGAAGACAGCCTAAGACGTAAGCTCTTGTATTAGAGGCCTGATATGAGGCAGGACCCGCTCACAGAATTTGGCAAGAACAGGGCTAATATTGCAGAAATACACATTTCTAAGAAGTGCTAGTCACAGAGTGTTCATTCAAACGCATCCCAATATCAAATGGTACCAGCACATCCCAATATCAAGGATGGTATAAAAACATTTCCCAAGAATAACAGGAACACACTGACCCCCTCCTAAAAGATAAGGTCAGGATAACAGTACGTAATAGACATGTATTAATTGAACCAACATGTACAAGGTGATGGGTGATAGCTAGCCACGTCAGGGGGCAGTAACTACCTATGTCAAAGGTGCAGTAATAACTGGTTTGTATCAGGATATAAAGATGCATCTCAAAGGGAGTATTTTTGTCTGGCCTAGGGAGAAATGGAAAATCCCGCCGTTCACTGAGCTGGTCCGTTATTACAGGCATACATATATTAGTGATCCGGTAGAGTTTCCAGGATACTAGTACCATGCTTCATAGACAATAAACCTGGCTGGATGTCTTCATCCCTTAACAGATCTTGTGGTCATCGGGTGGTTCACTCGAGGTCTGCCATGCCAGCTGTCTGCACAGGGCTCGGGCGACACACAGAGGGAACACACACACACCCAAACATCTATCAACATCTAGCCACAGGGGGGAGAGGCAAAAGAAGTCAGGGATAAAGAATAAAAGCATGTGTCCATTGTCAAGGCACCAAACGGTCAAAGTAACAGAGAGGCTGGAATTTGGTGCATGTTGCTATTAAAAGGACGTTGGGAAAATAGATTCTTGCTTTTTTGCATTTTTATTTCATTAGTTGAATGCCTTTGGAAGGTCAGTAATTAAAGGACCAAAAGAAAAATGATATTAGTAGCTCGTGCTGATATGACCAAAGCTAGAGTCTGAACAGCGCAATTATGATTCTTAAGGAAACAGATTTTTTTTTAAATCAATAAAAGCTATAATAAAAGGATAAATGTGCAGTGAGCCCAGAACATTGGCCACTAGAGAGGCAAGTGATGCAGGGAAAAGCCAAGCCTGTCCACCAGCTGTCACTTCAATATGGATTTTATTAATTCTCTGGTATAGCAATTCATTTAGAAGTAGCGTCAAAGAGCTTCCTTCTCCCACACAGATCACATGCTGGGGAGGGGAAGGAGAGGGAGGGCAGGGCTGCCTAGAGGATTCAGGGGGCCTGGGGCAAAGCAATTTTGGAGGCCCCTTCCATAAAAAAACGTTGAGATACCTCCTGTCATGCATCATACAGGGGTTAAAACCACAGCTTATCATTAGCAATGCACAAAGTAAAAACATATCCCCAGCCAGCTCCGCCACTGGTGTAAATTGTCACAAACAGGGCCGGCTCTAGGTTTTTTGCCGCCCCAAGAAAAGAAAATTTTGGCTGCCCCCCCATCCCAGCCCTGGGCTCCTCACTGCACTCCCCTGCTGCCCCAGCCCTGGGCTCTCCCCACCCACTCACACTCCCTGCCGCCCCAGCTCTGGGCTCCCTCATTCCCCCCCACCATTGCCCCCCACACACACCTCCTGCCACCCCAGCCCTGGGCTCTCTCCCCCACCTGCACCTTCCTTCCGCCGCAGCCCTAGGTCATTGGTAACTCGCTCCCAGGGCGGGTCATTCAGCAGGAATTTTAGATGTGCACAGAACAGACAGGATTGGTTCCCATATGGTTACAGAACAGCAGTAAAGTGGAACAATTTTCAGCTTGTGTGATTGGAGGATATCTGGATGCATATTATAAGACTGTCCTCCATAAATGAGGAAAAGTTGAGATGCCTTTATTATTCTTTTCTTCCACTCTTTCTTTCTATGGGGCATTTGCCAATGCAATATCACCATCTTCCTTTTAAACAAACAAAGAAAAAGGCAATGGCTGTTGAAAATAACAATTCCAGTCCTAATAACCACTGCGAAGTATTTCTTGCTCAATTTTATCCTACTTTTTCTACAGCAAGTTACAGTGGATCAGTATATTTGATTTGGGAGAAATGAAGTAACAGCCACCCAGACTGAGCTTGAGCACTCCTGAATTTTGAGGTGTTCAAATCTGGAAGGCAGGTGCGGGGGGGAGGGGAGAAGGGAAGGGGGCTGTGGCTCCGCGGGGGAGCATGGCAGCAACAGTATGTCTGGCGCTGCGTGGAGCCAGACATGCTGGTGTGAGTGGCACGGTAAGGGGGCTGGAGGCTGGATGGGGCGGAGGTTCGGGGGGGGCAGTCAGGTGCAAGGAGAAGGGGGAGTTAGATGGGTCGGGGTTGTGGCAGCAGTCAGGGGACAGGCAGCAGTTGGATAGGCATGGGAGTCCCGGGGATTTGTCAGGGGACAGGTAGGGGGTGGGGTCCTAGGGTGGAAGTTGGGGCGGTCTCAGGAGGGGGCAGTTGGGGACAAGGAAAGAGAGGCTTAGATAGGGAGTGGGGTCCTGGGGGGCAGTTGGGGCAGGAGTCCTGGGAGGAGGTGATCAGGGGACAGGGAGCAGAGCAGGTTGGATGGGTTGGGGTTTCTGTGGGGGGCAGTTGGAGGGGGTGGATGGTGGCAGGGTGGGGCTATCCTCCCTCCCTATGGAGTGTCCTGTTTTTTGAATGTTAAAATATGGTATCCCTGCCCTTCCCAGTGCAGCTCTCCATTCATAGCAGGCTGCAGCATGAGGTCTCAGCTACCTCACTCCCTCCCCCTCTTTCCTGTTGGTAGTGACCAAGGGAATTCTGGGAAATGTAGTTCTTTCCCTGCACCAAGGCTGGCTCTATAGGCAGGGAGCTAACCAAGGAACTACAGCTCCCAGGGCCCCCTGTTGGTTCTCAGCTCCCATGCTGGATCCCTGCTGCCCCTGCAAATGGGCTGCCCCAAGCACCTGCTTGCTTTGCTGGTGCCTAGAGCCGCCCCGGGTCACAAATCCATTTATTTCAAGCAATGGACAGAGCAGTTTCACTGAAATCAATACAATTAAGACAATTTACATTAGCTGGGGATCTGGCCCTCCAAGTTTCAGAAGAGTTAGAGAAACTCCCACCAGACCAGGTCCTATGCTAAGCACCTCCTTTAGTCTAGAAACCCCACAATACAAAATTCACAAGACCTCCAGAACTTCCAGCTGTCTCTGGACTCCAGAGCGAGAATACAGAATACAGAGAGAATAGTCTATTTTCTGTTACACTGATACCAGCAGGAGCCAGAATGTGTAGATGCAACATAGAAATTAAACAACAAAAATAAGAAAGTTAGCCACATATTTTCAAACCTCTAGTGAGATGTCTGGGATCATGGCCCACTACTAGGTAGGGTTACCATTCGTCCGGATTCCCCCGGACATATCCGGCTTTTAGAGTTAAAAATAGCCTCGGGGGGAATCTGTAAATGTCCGGACTTCCCCCGCATGCAGAGCACGCGCTGCTGACAGGGTAGCCAGCCGGATGGTGCCACTTACATAGGTCTCCAACAGCCAGAAAGAGCCCCTCCTCTGCTTCCCCCTCCTCTCCCCTGCAGCTGAGATCCCTCCCTCCCTGCATTCGCAGATCACCAGCCGGCCGTTCACACCGGCAGTCTGGAGCTCCTCCCCCTGCTCTTCCTCCCTGGCACGCTTGTCTGAGCGGCAGGGTAAGGGGGCCAGGAGGTCGGAGAAGGGGCAGGGAGGTTCTGGAGGGTACAGTCAAGAGACAGGGAGCTGGCAGGGTTGGGAGTTCGGGGGCGCTTTTTGGGGGTGGGGATGTGGATAAGGTTTTGGGCAGTCAGGGTACAGGTAGGGGGTAGGATCCTAGGGGGACAGTTAGGGTGGGGGGGACTCAGGAGGGGGCAGTCAGGGGACAAGGAGCGGGGGGTTGTTTGGGAGTTCTGGGGGGGGCTGTCAGGGGGTGGGGAGTGGTTGGATGGGGCGTGGGAATCCCGGGGGTCTGTCTGGGGGTGGGGGTGTGGATAAGGGTTGGGGCAGTCAAGGGACAGGTAGGGGGTAGGGTCCTAGGGGGAAGTTAGGATGGGGGGAGGGTCTCAGGAGGGAGCAGTCAGGGAACAAGGAGCAGGGAGGCTTAGGTAGGGGGTGGAGTCCTGGGGGGCAGTTAGGGGCAGGGGTCCCAGGAGGGCGCAGTCAGGGGACAAGGAGCAGGGGGAGGGTTGGAGGTTCTGAGGGGGGCGGGAAGTGGGAGGGAGTGGATGGGGCGGGGCTAGGGCAGGGCAGGGGCGGGGCTAAGGCAGGACAGGGGCAGGGCTCCTCCCGTCCTCTTTTTTGCTTGCTGAAATATGGTAACCCTACTACTAGGTGAAGTATCAGAGGGGTAGCCGTGTTAGTCTGGATCTGTAAAAAGCAACAAAGAGTCCTGTGGCACCTTATAGACTAACAGACGTATTGGAGCATAAGCTTTCGTGGGTGAGTACGTCTGACAAAGTGGGTATTCACCCACGAAAGCTTATCCTCCAATACGTCTGTTAGTCTATAAGGTGCCACAGGACTCTGTCGCTTTTTACTAGGTGAAGGTTCAGATTGGTTTGGAGGGATAGCTCAGTGGTTTGAGCATTAGCCTGTTAAACCCAGAGTTATGAGCTCAAGCCTTGAGGGGGCCATTTAGGGATCTGGGGCAAAAATCTGCCTGGGGATTGGTCCAGCTTTAAGCAGTGGGTTGGACTAGATAACCTGCTGAGGTCCCTTCCAACCCTGATATTCTATACCACATGTGTCAAACTCAAGGCCCGCGGGCCACATCCGGCCCGCCATACAATTATATCCGGCCCGCGAAATCGTTTTATATATCTGTTTTTAATGGCCCTGTGATATGACGCCCCAATAACACACACTACAAATCCCATGATGCAGTGCAATTGCCGCCAACGGCAAGCCGCGGTTCAAGTTCGCGGTCTGTTGATGTATACAACGCTAATCTCAAATCAAAGCTAGACCCCAACAATGGCCAAGAGAAAACCGAGGCTTTCAAAGCCGGTGGGAGAATGAGTATATGTTTACTGAAATTGCAGGTAAACCAGTGTGTCTCCTTTGCGGGAGTAATATCGCTGTAATGAAGGAGTATAACCTAAGACGGCACTACGAGACGAAACATGAGAACAAATTCAAAAACCTGAGCGCAGGACAGAAGCTACAAAAGGTAGAGGAGTTGAAGAAGAATTTGACATCCCAGCAGACGTTTTTCACCAAAGCAAAATCACAAAGTGAAGCTGCTGTGAAAGCAAGTTTCATTGTGGCCGAAGAGATCGCCAAATCAGGACGGCCGTTTACCGAGGGGGAATTCGTAAAGAATTGTATGATGAAAGTGTGCGACGTCCTTTGTCCAGATAAAACGCGAGCGTTTGCAAATGTAAGCCTCAGCAGAAACACTGTTGCTAATCGGGTCTGTGAGATGGCGACTGATTTGAAAACACAGTTGATTGAAAGAGCAAAAGATTTTGTTGCATACTCCCTTGCCGTGGATGAAACTACTGACGCGACTGACACTGCACAGCTGGCGATATTTATCCGTGGTGTGGATTCCAATTTGTGCGTAACAGAGGAAATACTGGACATTAAATCGATGCACGGGACAACGAAAGGAGAAGACATCTTTGGAAATGTATTTCAAAGTGTAACCGACATGAAACTGCCGTGGGAAAAACTCGTTGGACTTACAACAGATGGCGCACCTGCTATGTGTGGTGAAAAAAATGGACTGGTGGGAAGGATGCGCTCAAAGATGCGGGAGGAGAACTGTGCCGGTGAGTTGACAGTGTATCACTGCATCATACACCAGGAATCGCTGAGTGCTAAAGTCCTAAAAATGGATCATGTGATGAACACTGTAACACAAACCGTCAACTTTATCAGAGCCCACGGTTTAAATCACCGCCAATTCCAGTCTTTTCTGCGGGAAATAGATAGCGAATTTGGCGATATGCCATATCATACGGAGGTCCGGTGGCTAAGTCGGGGAAAAGTTCTCAAAAGACACTTTGAGCTGCGAGAGGAAATCTGCCAGTTCATGGACAGTAAGGGGAAAGACTGCACAGTTCTGCGGGATGAAAAGTGGAAATGTGAGTTGGCGTTCCTGGCTGACATAACGTCGCATCTTAGCGCTTTAAACCTTCAACTCCAGGGACGGGAGCACATAATAACCGATATGCATGATGCAGTGAAGGCATTTCAAGTGAAGCTGCGCTTATGGGAGACACAAATGCACCAATGCAACTTGTCTCACTTTCCCTGTTGCCAAGTAATACGGAACCAAGAAAGTGCCACAGTTTTCCCAAATGCCACCTTTGCTGAAAAACTCAGCGCGCTGCGCACTGAGTTCGCACGGCGCTTCAGTGACTTTGAGGCACAGAAAAGTAACTTCGAGCTGCTTCGCAACCCATTTGCAGTCGATGTGGAAACCGCACCTGTAGAAATGCAGATGGAGCTGATAGAACTGCAATGTAACGGGACACTGAAGGCAAAGTACGACACTGCGGGGCCAGCACAGTTCACTCGCTTCATTCCTGAAGCGATGCCGCAGCTCCGCCAACATGCGGCTCGAATCCTGTCCATGTTTGGCAGCACATATCTGTGCGAGCAGCTGTTCTCTGTGATGAAAATTAACAAAACGTCACACAGGAGTCGCCTCACTGATGAACACCTGCAATCGATCCTGAGAATCTTCACAACACAGAACCTAACCCCAAACATAAACGAACTTGTTGCAAAGAAAAGACTCCAAGTATCAGGCTCTGACTAAATAGGACAAGAAAATGGAATGTTATGATTTGTTATGATTATACTTTTGCTTTAAATTCAATTTTTTATTTATATTTTCAGATTTTTTAATATTCCAGCATGTACAGATTTTGAATGTATTGTATTGACAGGATATTTTTTTATGAAGAGCAAAATATTTTAAGTTGAAATGTATTTATTTTGGAATGATATCCTGTATTTTGGTTCATATTAATGGTTAAAAAACATAAATATTTAGTCTGTTAAATAAATGGTTATACTGTTCGGCCCGCGAGTTTTGAGTTTTGGCCCCCTGTGCAATTGAGTTTGACACCCCTGTTCTATACTAATTACTCCACCCATCTCTTCACCTCCCAGTGTGTGCCATACAAATGACAGGGTTGACAAAACTCATTTAAAAAAAAAAAGTATGGCTGATTACCACAAGGAATATTTTTCATTGCATATAGCTATGCCTTTGGAGGTACAGAAGGTCTAGAGCCGGGGCTTTGTAAGCCATATCTAAGGCCCTTCATTTTCAGTTTTTAAGGATCTTTACTGAAAAATTCTCAGGTTTTACAAAACCTATTATTCGATTTTTATTGATTTTCATTCGAATTTTGCACCATTCAAGTACTAATTATGTTAAGAAAATCCAATGCCTTACATTGAGTAGGTTTGCTTATGTTAATAAACAATTAGTCTAGGTGTATACCTGAGTCTATTTGTTAAAGAAAGGCAATTTAGTGAAAGATACACACACACACACACACACACGTGTATGTACTATTAACGTACAGTTCATGAAATAAACCACAACATTAAACTGCTTTCACTTTCAATACTCTTTACTTTTCTCTAGTTGTTGCTTTTTTCTGTCATCCCGTCACCCAATATTAACCCTGATATTTGTCCAGAAAACTGGGAAGTTAATTTTTTGCACTGATTTTCACTTATTTTAAGGGGCAATTTTAAACAAAATAAACACTGAAAATGAAAAAAGCAACAGAGGGTCCCGTGGCCCCTTTAAGACTAAGAGAAGTATTGGAGTATAAGCAAGTCTGAGGAAGTGGGCATTCACCCACCAAAGCTTATGCTCTAATACATCTGTTAGTCTTAAAGGTGCCACAGGACCCTCTGTTGCTTTTTACAGGTTCAGACTAACATGGCTACCCCTCTGATACTGAAAATGAAGGGCCTTATTACAGACAGATCCTCCCATTTCACTCACATGGACAACCTCCTCCCATTTGCAACCACATGCACCACTTCTTCCATCTTCTCCTATTCATCATCTATCAAGTCACCTTCCCCCCGTCACAATCATGCAACATCCCACTGGCAACTACAGCAATTGTTCATTTTTGACTGTTTATTGGTGGCTCATGTTTCTGCCCCTTCCTCTGGAAACAAGGGGAGAAACGCAGCCAAGATGCCCACACTAGGAGCCACTGGTACAAAGGAGGAGAGGGCATCTCGGCTGGTTCCTGCTCTTTGATACCAAGTGCCTTGATAAGCCTCTGGGGTCATCTTTTCAATGAGGAGTCTGGACAACCATAGAAGAAGCTCTCACTATCGAAGTGGTGATGACACCAGATGTGACCTGCCAGCTCTTCATGAAACAAATGCAAGAGCTCTTCAGAACACATGGACCACAGCCTGACAACCATCATCTTTTGTGGATGGGATACCCCACCAACTTCACTGGTTGCCATGTAAAAGTCAAGACTTGCCCTGCTCTAAGTACACCTCTACCCCGATATAACACTGTCCTCAGGAGCCAAAAAATCTTACTGCGTTATAGGTGAAATTGCATTATATTGAACTTGCTTTGATCCGCCGGAGCATGCAGCCCCCACCCCCAGAGCGCTGCTTTACCATGTTATATCCGAATTCGCGTTATATCGGGTTGCATTATATCGGGGTAGAGGTGTATAAGGATATACTGCAATGTATCAAGTATCCCTGCTTGGTGAGTGTTGGCACTGAATGTTGTCAACTATTATATGGCTGATATTGACACGAATCTAATATAGCTATTAACTCTTCCAAAAGACTGGGGAAAGAGCCCACTGTATCACATACTCTTTTAGTTCCATGGGTTCAGTAAATAAGATGACTATAGTGCTCATAAAAGTTGCTAGACTGACAGCTCTAAAGACTGCAGGCTTCTGTTTATCCACAGAATAGGAACACAATGCCCTAGTGTGCGTGTATCCTGCTCTGAAGTGACCATCGGTAGGACTGAGAGAGCAGGTGAGGGCTGGTTTAATGGTTCAAGCACAGGACTTGGAGTTTGCAATTCTGAAGTTCTAATCCTGACTTTTTCACCTTTTGCCTGTTATTCTCACCAGTACAGCATTAATAATAATACTCTCCTCCTGAGGCCTGGCTTGGAAAGCACTTGGAAGACATGAAGCACTTTAGTGGATTCACGTTAAGTATTAATTCATCTGCCAGGCCAATTCACTCTTTGACCCTCCTGCAGAGGCTTCCAGTTAGTGTCAGCTATGACACTTTGTGCGATTTGGGCAGCTGGCCACCAGCAACTGGACTGAAACCAGCCACTCACACAGGACACAGATGAGTCATCAGATGGTAGTAACATTTGGTCACGACAGGCCTGAACTGGATTTGAAAGGGTGACCTAGAGGTGAAAGACTCCCTCAAGAAACCTTTTGTATTCAAATGCATATTAAATTAGACATGGGCTGAGGAGACCAAGTTAAGACCCAGATCAGGTTTAGACAAGACTTTGAGGTCAAATGCACACACAATTTTTGTGCAACTTTACCCTAGGGCTAAATGGGAACCAGGAAATGAGCTCCTTCTGATTTTGGGTCTGACCCAAAACCAAAACTATAAAGGTAGGTTTGAACAAGGGCATTTTAATCATATCTCACACATAAATTCAGAAGGATTTGGATTCAGAGAACTGGTTTTCACCTACATCATAGAAACGTAGGACTGGGAGAGACTTTGATAGGTCATCTAGTACAGTCCCCTGCACTGAAGCAGGACTAAGTATTATGTAGACCCTCCCTGACAGGCATTTGTCAAACCCGCTTTTAAAAACCTCCAATAACAGAGATCCCCCAACCTCCCTAGGTAATTTGTTCCACTGTTTAACTACCCTTACACTTGGAAGTTTTTGCTAATGTCTAACCTAAATCTCCCTTGCTGCAATTTAAGCCCATTATTTCTTGTCCTGTCCTCAATGGATAAGGAGAACAATTTATCACCCTCCTCTTTATAACAACCTTTTATGAACTTGAAAACTGTTATCATGTCCCCACTCAGTCTTCTTTTCTCCAGACTAAACAAACACAATTTTTTCAATCTTCCTTATAGGTCATGTTTTCTAGTCCTTTAATCATTTTTGTTGCTCTCCTCCAACTTTCTCTTTCCCAGACCTGTGTTGCTCAGAACTGGATGCAATATTCCAGTTGAGGCCTCAATGGTGCTGAATGGAAAAATTACTTCTTGTTTACAGCACGCCTGCTAATACATCCCAGAATGTTGTTTGCCTTTTTTGGGGGGCGGAGGGGGGGGGGCAACAGTATTACATTATTGACTCATATTTTGTTTGTGATCCACTATGTCCCCCAGATCCTTTTCTGCAGTACTCCTTCCTAGGCAATCATTTCCCATTTTGTATGTGTGAAACTTGATTATTAAGACCATTTGGAACTCTAATCCTGTCCTCCAAAGTTCTTGCAACCCCTTCCCAGCTTGGTATCATCTTCAAACTTTATACATGTGCTCTCTGTGCCATTATCCACCTCATCGGTGAAGATATTGAACAGAACCAGGCCAAATACTACAGGTTTATATTAGAAGGCTATGTGATTGTGTGATTAGAGTAAAAACAAAGGGCAAAGAAAGGTCCCAAGCTGTTATCTCACTGTGGGCTTTTGATAGACCCACTGGATTCCACCCATCTCTAGACCCACGCCCAAATCCCTGGCTACTCAGTTTGCACAGAGTGCATCCCCTGCACGGACTCTTTAAATCTCACTCTCTCACCCTGCTGTTACCTAGCAGCTCTGTGTTCTTGGGGAACCAAGGCACAGTATCCAGCCTGTCTGACTCATGAAAGACCTTCCCCCCCCCCACCCCACCCCAGCCTCTGCTTGAACCAAAACCGATCAGAAGAAAAACTTACAAAAAGCAATGGAAAGGCTGTGGGAGACACACAGAAACCCCTGGGATAAGGATGACAGGGTTAAGGAAACTCCCCTAGCCTCATTTGCATCGAAGATGGGACAAAGAGGCATCTCCATTAGCAAACAGAATGGAGAACAGAGATTCCAAAGCAAGAACTGCATGGAACTCTGGGACCAGAAAAGTAGGGAAGCACTGGATGATGGGGGATCTCTGCTCCAGATGTTAATGAACCCACGCCTGCACACACCCAGCTCAGTAGTTGGCTGGGATGGTTTAGTTGGGGATTGGTCCTGCTTTGAGCCAGAGGGTTGGACTAGATGAACTCCTGAGGTCCCTTCCAACCCTGATATTCTATGATTCTATGATCAGACCAATTCTAGTAATAAATCCTTTATTGGTATCCAAAATAGTGAAGCACCCTAATTGCATTGTGAGCTCCCTGGAAGGAACACCGCCCACAGCCAGGAATGATCAGCTCCTATGGTCTAGCCTGAACAAAACAACTTTGGTATACTCCCTTGAGCCATCAGTTTACACATAAACAAATCTAGTGTTCTCCCTTGAACCATTGTTGTTTCTCTACAAAAACCCCTACCCACGCTCAAGGAAGTGTTCTGATGCCTGGATCCAAAATCTGCATCTTTTCCATTGGGACTTCATCTTCTCCTGACTGATCGTGCTGGGGGCTCTGCCTGTCTCCAGCACTCCGGACCCTCAGCTACCACCACCACTTGAGACCCCCGATGGATTCAAGCTCTCTCTCTCGGTATAGCCTTCTGACCCTGACTTGTGTGACCACTTATAGTTTTCTAAACCGGACTTTTATAATCAAATTTAAGTTAGATTTAATATTATCACTGTTTTGTTTGTTTGGCTCCCCTTGTATGCTTATTAGGCAATAAATAACTTTCATGGTTAAACTGGTTGCTTCTCTCTCTCTCTCTCTCTTCCCCCCCCCCCCCCCCTCGTGGGTGTTTTTTGGCTTCCCCATTTGCTCTGCAGCAACGCTCCCCGTACCTAAGCTAAAGATCCCTGCAGCGCCCAAAAAGCCAGTGGGGTTTGCTCATCAAGTGGGTTATTACCAGAACAATTGTAATGTGAAAGTGCGGATAGAGATGTGCGGAACCTGGGACATATGAGGGTGACAGCTTGGAAATGCTGCTCGACCCAGCCTACTGAGTCCAGGGACATATAAGGGGTCAGCTTGGGAGTGCCGATTAACCCGGTCCTCTCAGATGCGCTCTGTTAATGTGTGTGTGTGTTCATCTGATTCTGGGGCTGGAAGAACCAAGCCCTGGGGAACCTAGGTCCTGCAGGATAGCTCCATTGGGAGGGAACTTGCAGCAGGGAGAAGTAGAGCTCCATATGAGAACACAAGTAGTAAATTGACAGAAGTACAGACCCCCCCCCCCCCGAAGAATAATCCTAATAAATGAGCGCACCCCAAAGTAATGGGCAAAGCTGGTAACACTGCACAGAAGAACTTCACTGGTTCTGCTGCAAGAAGGCTGTCCATGAGAAGGGATGGGAATTTGGCCAAAAAAACAGGAGGTTCAGTGAAACAAATAGATGCCCTCTCCCAGCTAAGACTTCTTAGTAAGTAAGACCTAGAAATAACCACTGTTCCTTGTGATAAGAAGTAGAAGGATGGATCTGAGCAGGAAAAACTGTCTATGACCACATTCCCTATTGCCAATGTGTCTTAGTGCAATGTAAGAACTTAAGTGTTAAATCCAGAATGCATCTGCCATGGTGCAGGTTTCCTTGCTTGGTTCCTGATGGCACGTTAGGCTGCTGAGGGGACCAGTGAGAAATGTTTCAGTTCTGAAAATAGAGGTTCCTGCCTGTGGGCATTTGCCCACTTGCATATTTCTGACCTGTCCTTTGTGAAACACAAAATGAAGCATTTGCCACATCGAAGGACCCTACAAACACACAGGAACACACAAGACCAACAAGGACAGACGCAAATACAGGTACCTTCTCCTCCAATGAGAACTCCCTCTCAAACTCCCCTGTTAGCCGCCCTGTTTGCTGCCTCCGGTGCCGCTGCTCGCAATTTGTTTATAGTACCCATCAAAGTGACAACAATTTAGGGCAAGAAGTGAAGGATATTGTATCCTGATGAAATTTGGGGGGGCTTAAAATGTAATCACTCACACTGGAATTTGACCAGTGGCTTTTTGCAAGAAGGAATCTTTAAATATTTAATGACCACAAAAGTCTTTCAGATCTTGACTGAAAGCATTTAGGGTATAAGAAGAGGGAAAAAGAGAATTCCTACCTGAGATATAAAGGGAATAGTACGCGTTAGAGTGTATAGTAATGTGTTTCGAACAGAAACACTATAATCCAGACAACCCTTGGACATGCTAATTGCAACACCTGTCTGTGCAAGTCTGTTTCCTAGACAGGATGTGGCAAAGGCAGCAAGATGGAAAGAAAGCCATACATACTGCTTGTTTTCATGTGCGTCTCTGAGCACCGACTACTGCTAATCATAACAGACTTTATGGTCTGATCCTAGAGCTGCAGTTTGACTGCTGCAATATTGAGTTCTTAGCAATTGTGATACTAATATTTTGTGCTTTATGAGCATGAATTAAGGAAGCCTCCCGACGCCACTGATGTGGGCATTCTGTCGCTTTACAGAGAAGTCCATTGTGTCCCAAAGATTAAATTGCCTATAGTCACACAGCAGTCAGGAATGGTACCAAGGAGTCCTCAGTTGCAGTCCCCTACTCTAGCAGGTAGACAGCACTCCAATTAAGTGATCTTTCAGAGCCAAATCAGAATCAAACTGTGAAATAACCAGTTTTCCTAACATTATTTTACTCTCTGGATTAGGACCCCTGTGATTCTTGGAAATTACGTCTAAAATAAACGAGGGCTCTTCCTTGCTGTTAGAATCAAACTAAAGAAAGGCATGTTACTACGATTGCTGGTGTCCAAAATATCAGTCAATATCCATGTCACTGCATGAAGGATAAGTAAAAAGGAGATATATTAACCTGGATTCAAACGGACAAAGCCCTGCTTATCAGAATCAGCACATCTGTCAAGTTAGGTGGAAAACACAGAGCGAGGGGGAGTTAGCATACAAATGTCATGTGGCAGGTTTTGTTGGTTAGTGGGAGTTTGCAGTACATGGATGCTAATCATATGTTCCAGAACTGAATGGCACAGACAGAAAAGTACACTTGCTCTCATTCCTAATCTTCTCAATGTAGTCTTACAGCAAGCAGAAATCACCGATTGAGCAATGTCAAATTCATGGTCATTTCCCATTTGGTTTCCTCTTCTCCCTCCCTTGTCAACTTCACTCTACGCACAACTGGATGAGAGCAGGCAACAGAGCACCTCCAGGTGAGAGATAAGAGGAACGATTTATGTGGCAAGGGCTGACAAACAGTAGCCTCAAGGCACTGGAAGTAGCTTTGAAACAAGCTAGATAACTGGACACTTTTTTCCTTGAGCAGAGCATGATAACTAATACAGCCAGGGGTACACCTGATGCACCCTTCCAACTCTGATTGACACTAGCACCCAGGCATGGACGGAAGAATAAGGTTTCTTGGATTTTAGTGACACAGAATCCAGTTGGCAGCACAGGTCTCTTTCACTGCGGCTCAGGCCTTCCTCCCTATGCTTTACATTTCGCAATATTTATCATCTGCATAGTGTTGTAAACGTGCACGGTACAGTCGAAGACGGATTTGTCTCAAGCCCACTCTGGTTGGATCCCCCTTAGGGGTGAAAGAATAGATCCACATGCCCTCCGCAGGCCACTCAGAACTAGTCCTTCTTGGGTGTAACTGAGAATCCTTTTACACCACTTCCTATAGGATTTCAGGCCTGGACTACACTATAGAGTTAGGTCGATCTAAGGCTGCTTACGTTGACCTGTGTCAGTGTTCACACTCCAGCCTTGATCCTGCCGATGTAAGTGCCCTACTACCCTGACATCATAACTCTATCTCCACGAGAGGCATAGGGCATATGTTGGTGTCGTTGGGGCGATGCAGTGTCTGTGTAGACACTACAGGATACTTACATCCACTGCTGGCTTCATCCTTGTCAATTTCATGGGTCCAGCATGGAGTCATGAAATTGACAAGAAAGCCACTCACCGCTCAGGCTGTCACCCTGGGGCCGGCTCCCCGCTCTCAGCCGGCCTGCTGCCCAGGCTCCCCACCAAGAGCCCAGGTGCTGCCCGGGCTCCTGGCTCCCCATTGGGAGCCCGGCAGCCGCCCAGGCTCTGGGCATGGACCTCCCTGCTGGGAGCCCAAGCGGCTGCCCTGTTAATGGTGGGGAGCGAGAGCCTGGAGGCAGCCGTGCTCCCAGCAAGGAGCAGGGATCCAAGAGCCGGGGGGGAGGGACGGGCAGCTGGACTCCCGTCGGGGAGCTGTACAAAGCTGAGAGCCTGGGTTCTCAGCTCCCCACACTCCCCCTCAAGTCAATGGAAGCGCTCCTGGTGAGGTCGCACACCACCAACAGAAGGAGGGCAGTGTGGACATGAACTACCGCAGTAATTACTGTGGTGGCTGTAAGTCGACCTAACAGAGGACTTGAGTTTGTAGTGTAGACATGCCATCTGGCAGCTTGCTGATGCTTACGTACCTAGGACCCAGGCTCCACCCCCTGCAGTCCTATTGGTGGAGTCCCAGCATAACTGATTGGCCAGCTGGCCCTACTTAAGCTAGCAGCAGGTACAGGAAGCTGTCTGAACAACTGGACTCCACTCTGTTCTGGACGGGGTGCTTTGTGCTTCCTGCTCCCACGGCTTGACTTCCTGGCACCCTGACAAGGCCTGTTTCCTGATTGGTGGTTCTGACCTCCAGTTTGTCTCCTGACTCTGACCTCCTGGTATCCTGACCCTGCTGACTCCTGTCTTGTGACCGCAGCCTCTGGCTCTGACTACTAGGTCTGGCCACCCATGACCTGACTGTGACACACTTTGCCAGTTGGCATTGAGGGGCTCATAGGGTCACAGAGTTTATTGTATCTCTCTGCAGAAAAAATAAAGCAAAGTAAACAGAGAGAGAGAGCGCGCACAACTGCCTACGCACGGAGTACAAAGAACCATTTACAACTGGGTTTTGCCCTACTCTTGAATGAATGTGCTACATTGCCACCCAGTGGGTGAAGGAGCATATTGAAGCTCCTACTTCCCTCAATCGTATGCATGCTATGGACAATTGGTGGCCTCTGCTGCCCTAATTTCTGTCTTGGCTTTGATGCACTGTTTTCATGCTGTCCCAAGGACACTAAAAACAGTAACAACGACTGCACACCCACCCACCCACAGAGTTGGCGGTTTGCAGTCACGAGCTATAGAAAGACAGCCAGATCACGTTGTGGCCCAAGTTGAAAGATGAACATGCAAGCCACCATCTTGGCCGTCACCAGGCAATAAACCAGGCACCGCCGGAGCTGAAAGCATAAAGTCTCTACAGCTTGAGCCAAAGAGCCAGGCTCTCACATTGAGAGCTGTAAGAGAACCAGGCTGTGCTCTGTGGATTGGGCACAGACAGGGGTACTTCACACTCACTGAGCAGTAGGTTGCACAAGCGTAAACTGAAATCCACAGGATGGAGATGGAACACCTTGAGGCACGTGGTTCTTGGACGGCAAGTGGGATTTCAGCTTGAGAGTCCTGTGTCTTTTCAGGAATGGGGCTGACTGGGAAGTCAATAGTCCATCCATTTAAAGTGATATCCAAATGCCCCCCTTGCCACATTAGTTCTCCACCACCCTCGAAAGCGCAACACATGACAAGTTTAGCTGAGCATGGCTTGGCCCAACACTCTTTACAGCCCTACAGCACTGTTCTGAGCAATGGCTTGAGTAGGCACCCGATAGTCATACAAGTCATCCCCCCCCCCCCGCCAAGCTCCCATCCCCACAGCTGCCTATGGGGGAAAGTCTTCAGGTTGTCTATTAATTCTCAGTGCAAGTGTTTCTGTAGATTGAATTCAGAAATCAGTCAAGCCATTCATGATTTTATGGCTTGTTGAAAGCCCAGCTTCCGTATAAAATAAGACTGAGCAAATATAAGTAAAGATCCCGTTTGTCTTTCAGGAAAGCACAGTACATGGATAAAAAGGACACAGAACTATGTTCTCTTCTCCCATCCCAACCAGAGGAAAAATGCGGCCTTTATCCTTGTGGCCGAGTGTTCAATTCAATCAAACCCCTAGAACTGTGTGAATCCTCCTGTTTCCACTTAGCACAGTGCTATGATATCTTTGCTATGCTCCTGTAGCTATGACTCGTTGGGACATCACAGGCATTGCTGGTGGTTTGCAGAAGCCCTGTTGTCAATGTGTAGCCAAAGCAGTATTGAATCTGACCAGGAAACTGCACACACAGTGTCTCACAGGTAAACTAGGCAGGCTACCTGAGAATGTGCAACCTTCAGTGAAAGACCATATGTGTAATATAGAAATTAATATTAAAGGGAACCAAAACACAGGAGTCAGGCAAAGATGTTTCATACATATCATTATGACTGGCATCACCAGGTGACGCTGTTACCCATAGCCTTATAAGTTCTTTTTCAGTGGGTGCAGGCAAGTTATGACTTTTGGGAAGACATGCAGCGTTGTTAGTTTTGGGTTACGTAAGGTTTTGTGTAGAGGCAGTTTCGGGAGAGGGGGAATTGTGAGAGTAGCAGGAGAATTTGCTTTCTGCCTTAGACTCAAATTCAAGTAAATTCTTGAGGCATCCTGGGAACTGGGCGTTGGTGCTGGACTGAGACTGCTAGAAGAAGGAATCGTCCTGCATGCTGTTTGACCATCTCTTTTCAGAACTGGTTTTCATGTGTAAATAAAGCAAGTTACATTTAGAATATACCCAGACTCCATGTCATTGATTTCTCCTCAAATAAGAAGATCACCTGCCAGGCTGTGGACATCGGCTGCAATTTGGCAGGGTAACACTGGCGTCAGAATGAGACACCAATGTCAAAGAAGGAGCAACGAACAGAAACACAGACCTGTAGCTGTATTCCAAAAGGAAGGTGGCAGAGGTCGATCTGGGATGGTAACTGTTAACAGTATTGTGCATTGACATTATCCTCCCTGTGGCCCTATCATGGAAGAATCCACTAATCGTTAAATCGAGAACACTCAGATATCAAGAAAACAAACTTCCCCCTGTGAAATCAGAAATGCCAAAAAGAAGATCAGAATAAGAGCTCTCAAGAACTGGGTGAACTACAGATCAGAACATGTTTGCCAACTGCTTGCCAGACTCAGGAAGACACAAAAGAGCCAGGAATCAGGTGAAAAAAAATACATCCTGGTTTTTTTTCAGCTGGATTGGAAGTGAACTGAAATGCAGTCTGTGACTCAGAAACCAAGTGAAAAATGGCTTCTTGGGAGATTAGCTGACTCTCCTGACCACATGGCATCGCCTCCGCCAATCAGGGGCACAAGAGAAGTCCCATGTGAACTCCATCATGTGACTTATTCTACATTACCTATTCTAATAAAAGGCACCATCACAAAACACAAAGTGAAAACACACCACAGACAGCACCATGAGGAAAGTTTTCTGAAATCCAGAAAGAGCGGGGGGGGGGGGGGGGAAATGGAGAGGGGAAGTTTGCATAAAGCTCTGACAGCTCGTTCCACTGAACCAGCACTTGGTTCTAGCACATAGTTCAAACTCAAACATCCTCCAGCCATTTCCCCCGAACCTCAGTATTTTCAAAGTTTGAAAACACCCAAGACTATGCAGTAATAAAGTATGTTGGTTTCTTAACTGCTTCTCTTTGGCTTTGAATTTATCTGAACTGAGGGGGTTTCTGATGATCTCTGATGTTTGGAACCTGATCTTGTCATCATTACCTTCTCAGACAATCTTCATTCGCCTGGATGTTGGTATATTGTAGGAGGCAGGAAGCCTAGACATTTTTATAGCAACTACCTGCCAACAGATTTCAAATTTTTATCCTTTCAAAATCCCACATCTGTCTGTGTCTCCAGGCACTGGTTCAAAAAGTTCTGCATTAGTTATTTTTATTATCAACTTAAAAATCTTTCCATTTATTTATTTCTTAAAAAGCTATCTACAAACCTCAGCTCATTTTGTCCTCAGGCAGATATTCGAAGCTGTCTGCAAGCTTCTTCTCTTAAAAAAATAAATAAGTTAAAGTCTTTATTATACACAATGTGACAAAATCTGACCAGCTACGCTTACCCTGCTCAGATACATGCTACACATATTTCAGCTGAAATGTCTGTGGCAGAAATAGGATAGATAGATAGATAGATAGATAGATAGATAGATAGATAGATAGATAGATAGATAGATAGATAGATAGGAGTGCTTCAAGGAAATGGTATTTCTAAAGCAAAGATCATTGTAAAATCAGCACAAGATGTGATGTATATATTTTATCAGCAATTGCAACATACTAAGCTTACTAGTTTCTGTTATAGCTAAACCAAGGCCAATGTCAGGATTGCAAAACCCCAAGACTTATAAAGAAATGAGATAATGGAAACCAAAACGAACAATTGAGATTCATTTCCCAACCAAGTCTATTCTCATTGTGTACAATCCTATGCCCCACAGCGTCATCCCTGAAAGTAGCCCCATGATCTGAAGAGAGCAGAACACTTACAGCAATATACCCCTGGGTGAGGATGGTCAACTCTGCACTACTTGTTTGCCCGTTGGAAAGCTCTGCTGCTTTTTTGGCTGGATATCTCCTTACCAGAGATCACCCCCTCAGATCACCTCCAAGAACTGTCCCTTCCCCTGAACCTGTGATCTCAGGCAGCCTGGCCCACGTTAAGATTGGTTTACTTCTGGTTCAGTATGGTTAAAGATGAGTACCAAAAATGTCACATAATTCTCTCGGACCATACATTTGACATTTTATGGCAGGAGGTCAGACTGTGGTTCCTTCGGGCCCTAAAACCTATCAGTCTATTTTAGATTGACACAAAGTCTCCGAAATGCAAGAACCCAAGCTCATGTATATGTGACTGTGATTGGTTCTATTGCTTGGTTAGTGACTGGCATGTTAAACCAAACAACACATCTTAGGCTGACACAAGATGCAGATAGCATATTTTCTCTATACAAACCAATGTCGGCATATTTCCTCCTAACGATCTCCTCTATTTGTTCTCTCAATAAAATTCATTTTAAAGGAAAAAGAAGAACATACACGACATGAGGAGAGCAACGATCACGATGTGGAAAGTATATCAATATCAGAAAGAAAGAAAGAAAGAAAGAAAGAAAGAAAGAAAGAAAGAAAGAAAGATTGTATTCTTCCAAATCCATAGGTAGTTGTGTTTGGGGATTTGTTTGTTGTTGTTGGTTTGGTTGGTTTTTGCTTGTTTTTCTTTTAAAACACACAGATATTTTACTTAGATGTGAAAAGTCAAAATTTAGATTTAAATGGAGGTATCTACGCATTTCCCCTCCAATATCTTAAATGCAGAACACAAAAGATTAAAACTCACAATTTTCCTAAATCAAAGGACAACAGGTGAAGTTTGCATTCTGTCAACCTACTTTGTTCTATGGAAAGCAACTGAACATTCAGTAAGGCACTGTATGTGGTAGGCACACATTAAACTGGGGTGGATTAAACTGGAGTAGGGGTTATTAAAGAAGAGAATCCACATTGAAATCCACATTGAAACCACTCTTGCCTGATGTAAATCCGACCTGGCCCTTTCTCTAGCATTCCAGAAGGTTTGCTTTGAAGAAGCAGCTAAACATCACAGCAGTCCACATATCTTTCTAGATAACAACTGGTAAATAAAGGCCAATTTTTGATCTCATTTAAGTGTGTTTCATTCTCCCCCTTTCTGAACCTCACAGCTCGTGTCATCATTTACTGTTGTGCGAGGTAGGTGTGTAACCCAATTCAAATGACAGTTCTATTCCAACTTTGCTCAGAGGTAAATGACAACCCAAGAGGCTGGTACCAGAAAGGCTTTATGATGTTCCTCTCATGCCACGGTGCAGGTAGTTTTGGAAGGAGCGTTAGTTATGGCTAGAAGTCAAGTCAGGGAAACACTGATTATAGGCACAGGAAAAAAATAATTTAAATTCTCAGACAGTAATTAGTGTCTGATAAAAAATATCCCAACTGATTGTATTAGAACACATTTATTAACGTTTAACAGCTATGTGAGGAAGATAGATTTTACAACTGTGAAGGAAATGTCTACCTGTATTATACTGCTGCCTATTACCATAGTGTCTGGGTGCCTTCTACATAAAATCTGTAGCGATAGCAAAGTCCTTAGCATACTTCCTGGTGTGTCTGGCTCTTCGTTTCAAAAGCCCTGCTTTGGGTCGGGTATATTTTAATTAATAAAATGTACATTTACTTATTTATTTACTTTAGCTGATTCATATCATGGTTGGGATTGGGTCATTTTGGATAGACAAAGAGATGTTCAGTGTGGTGAGTGGTTTCAGAGTGGTAGCCGTGTTAGTCTGTATCAGCAAAAAGAACGAGGAGTACTTGTGGCACCTTAGAGACTAACAAATTTATTTGGGCATAAGCTTTCGTGGGCTAAAACCCACTTCATCAGATGCATGGAGTGGAAAATACATGAAGTGTGGTGAGTGTCATTCTCATGATGAAAATAAATAAATGGAGATATCCTATCTCCTAGAACTGGATGGGACCTTGAAAGGTCATTGAGTCCAGCCCCCTGCCTTCAATAGCAGGACCAAGTACTGATTTTGCCCCAGATCCCTAAGCGGCCCCCTCAAGGATTGAACTCACAACCCTGGGTTTAGCAGGCCAATGCTCAAACCACTGAGCTATCCCTCCCCCTTGATCAAGCTATCCCTCCCCCTCAATCAAGTCTCACTAAATGATCTTAAGAATTAAGGAGTAGTTCACTGCACAATAACTGTTGTATTACATCTGAATTTGTTCATTTCAGATTATTTTAACAATGTAGCCCTCCAAAGCTCTAGGTGCCGGTATAAAATTTGATGCACAAAACTCACACATTGGAATCAATGGCTAAAAGTATAAAAACCTCCCAAATGAAGTCCCCTTCCAGTAGTTCTACCCTGCTAAGCTAAACCTTTAAGAACATATGTAACTACATGCACTTCGGTAGGATTACTCTTGTTTTAAATTTATGCATGTGCATAAGTGCTTTGCTGGATTTAGACTTCAACCCTCTTTCCCAGAATGACAAAGAGGGCCTCATCCAAACTCCATTGTTATGGGAGTCTTTCAACTGACTTAATGGGGCTTTTTACGATATACCACCTTTCTGAGATATTTAAGCTCCAGCAAGATGTAGTTTGACCTTGGGTTAACCTTGAAACACACAAGCCAAAGGGGATGATTATGTAACTGACAACAGCCAATGCAAAAGAAGAGCAAACATGCAGTGTGCAACAGGGACCAGAGAGACGCAGCCTTCATCTGACCTACTAAACATGAAATACGTTTCACCCTGAACGTGTTAACTCTGTCAGTGCAGCCAGACAAACTAGCCCTGCGCTGGCACTGCACTGCCCCGGTGTGGCTGGACCTACGGGAAAGGTCACTAGATAGGGTGACCAGACAGCAAGCGTGAAAAATCAGGTCGGGGGTAATAGACACCTATATAAGACAGAGCCCCAAATATCGGGACATCTCTTCACCCTATCACCAGGTGCTCTGTTTCAAATTATGCAGACACTTCCATATAGAGGGAGGAGTCTGCTTCACATGGCTCACTTAAAAGGGCCACAAACTAATACGTGGGGACCATTACTTTACCAGACTCTGTGTTGTATTTATTTGCCTGGACAGTATTTAAAGTCCTGTTAAGAAACAGAGCTGGACAGCCCGGTTGCAATGAAAGGATTCAAAACTTAAACACTGACCTCAGGCAGAGTCCGTCTTTGTGATATCATGCAGGGTTTGGACTCAACGCCAGCATATGGGTGATGTGCTGATACCACACTTTAACAAAGATACTGTACCACACTGCCTATTTTGTTAGAAGATCTCCAAGATCCTATACATGCCATTGGCTAGTAGATAAGGCTATGGCATTTTGTTCTTTCCAATACAAGGTAATTCACACACACACACACACTTTCATCTATGCATCCCCTGAATAGAAAGTCCAAAGCAAAGTGTCAAAGGAAAAGAAAGTTGGTTGTTTTCTTTTCGACCTTTCCCGAGACTTGATAACGTTCTCTCCTTCTCTGCCTTTCTCTCCCACTTCGATGTTGTCTTAAGGCTCTGCATTTTAGAAGGCTGCAAAGCTGCTTGTGTGATTTTTATCTCCATGATTAAAGTGTTACAGTTTATTGAGCTGTTTTGCATCAGCACCAAAATCTGCAATGCAGGATTTTACATAACACCTCATTTTCTCTTTGCACCATTACTGTTATTAACCTGGTGGCAATAAACAGAAAATACAGCTTTGCTTCTGATGTGCTCCTGGATTCTCTTTGTCTGTGACTAACGAAAAGAGAAAAGAAGAGGAATCAACCACCCCACATCCTGAAAGATTAGGAGCCATTGTACAAACTTGTATTTTTCACAGAGCAACCATCAGGAGTTGCTCTCGAAACAACAATGGCAGCTTTTCTGAGCCAAGAAGAGAAACAATGTACTATTGCATTTGAATCCAAGGATTTCTTCTAAAACAAAAGGTCAGAAGGGGAAGAGAACTGTACAGCTTCAAAGTTTCTCCTTTCATTGTTATTCCTCATTAGACCTCTGAGATGGAAGATTCAATTGATCTGCTACTTTGGGGACATTTTTAGCATGTTTGTTTAAAGGACTAATTATTATACCACCTCCTAGGAGCCCTAGTCATGGACTTGGACCCCATTGTGCTAGGTGCTGTGCAAACACAGTTCGTAGTTGAATCTGTGTTTGCAGTTGAGAATACTCAGAGATAAAGTATAGAGGGAGAAGAGAAGGGGAGACCAAGGACAGAGCCTTATGGAAACCCTATAGAAATCTGGAGAGGGGATGAAGGACACACTGCAGGAAATGATTAAAGGATTGGAAGAGAACTAGGAGATGAGAGAGTCACAGAAAACAATGGAGCACAAGATTTCAAGAAGAGCGTAGTCAAATGTGTCAAAGGTGGCCAACAGGTCAAGGAGGATGAGGATGGAGTCCTTGTTCTGAGTTTTGGCTAAGTAGTCATTATAGACTTTGGCAAGAGTAGGTTCAGTTGCGTGCTAGGGATTTAAACCAGATTGGAGAGGGTCAAAGATGGAATTGGAAGAGAGGAACTCCAGATGGTGATTGTAAATGTTTCATGAGCTTAAAGATGAAAGGAAGAAGAAGGGGTAGTTAGAGAGGCAAGTGGGGTCAAGGGTGAGTTTACAGAATTGATTTATATTAAAACATGCCATCAGACTACTGCTTAGGGTCTGAGTGCCATCTCAAGAGGCATATGTAATGCAGTACTGGGAACAAGAGGAAAAAAGCAGATCCTAACCTGATATCCCGTGAGGTGTGCTGCCTGCATGGAACCTGTATCCAAGACACTATGGAAAAGTTGTCAAGGCTCATCTGATCACTACCCTATGCTGCTCATCCACAAAGGTACTATGATACCACCAGGTCTGACTCTGAACAAATCAGTAGTGACTACAGGGCTCTGGAAGCAAGGGTGAAAGACAGGGTCTCAGGTGGTGTTCTCACCCACCCTATTGATTAAGGGTAAGGGCCCGGGCCGGGACAGAAGCATCCTGGAGATGAATGCATGGCTACCCAGATGATGTTGACAGGCAGGCTTTTTTTTAGTGGCACTCTGTTGCCAGCCAGGGTCCCGGCCACCAGCCCAGTGCCTGCCTGGATGAACAGAACCCAAGGCCAACAGCGGGCTGAGCGGGGCCGGCAGCCGGGACTCCGGCTGGCAGGAGCCGGCGGATGGAACCCCAGACCGGCAGCAGGAGGAGCCACTCAGCCCGCTGCCGGTGTGGGGTTCCATCTGCTGCCCCCTCTGCCGGTCTGGGGTTCCGTCTGCCACCCCCCACTGCCGGTCTGGGGTTCCGTCCGCCGGCCCCTGCCAGCCAGAGTCTCGGCCGCCAGCCGCGCTCAGTTCGCTGCCGTTCTGGCGTTCTGTCCGCCGGCCCCTGTAAATGTAAAATGTATGACTGGCACGCAAAATCTTAAATTACAGTAAATAAATGAAGACTTGGCACACCACTTCTCAAAGGTTGCTGACCCCTGATTTAGATTATCTATTAGAAAATTATTTTTAACTATAAGCATAGTGAAGCACAGGAATCATGCTACCAAGGGAGCTCGTAGAATCCCTGTTGTTGGAGGTTTTTAAGATCAAGTTAGACAAGTACTTGTCAGGGATGATTAAGATATACTTGGTCTTGCCTCACCATGGAAGGATCACGAAATGACCTCTTTAGGTCCCTTCCAGCCCTACGTTTCCATAATTCTAAGTACCGGTTAGTGTGGATGCTTAGCACTATCAGATGGAATCAAAATAACTCAAATGTGCTTCAGATACCCTATGCTGCTGATGGGTAATGGAAAATCTCCTTCTGCTTTTGTGGTAAGGGCCTGTGGTTTTCAAGCAGAAGTAGATGAGTTTTCTCACCTTCTGTCACATGAGGTGCTGAACGGAGCACCGTGAGAGGCAGGAAGAATTATATGGCCACAGATTTGTCACACAGCTGAGTTGGACCAAAGAGTATCGAAGGGAGAGAGAAATAAAGCCTGGGAATCTAATTACACAGAAGTTCATTCACTAGAATTATTCATCAAGGATGGCATTTTCAGAAGTACCTCCGTGACTTAGGTGCATATTTGTCAAAGTCAATCCAATTTCAATAGGAATGGATAGTCCATCTAAGTCACTCAGATACTTTTGAAAAGTCCAACCAAAAGGATTAAAAGGAATCCCAAAAGGGCCGGCGATGTGGGATGTGCTGATCTGCTCATCTCCTCTGCCCCTAGATCATATAAAATGCACCTGCAAATAACTGCAGGCACAAAAGTGCACCTTGAAAAATGCAGGAGGCCAAAAAGGAGGCCAGGTTGAAAGTGGTCTGAAGGGAGGCATAATGCTTTCAACTCAAATCCAGCACAACTTTTGCACATGCTAAGAAATGCCTCTCCTCACGTTTACTGCCAGAAGCTTGGACTGGATGACAGGGGATGGATCACTGTGTAAATTACCCTGTTCTATGCATTCCCTCTGAAGCATCTGGCAGCGGCCTCTGTTGGAAGACAAGGTACTGGGCAAGATGGACCATTGGTCTGATCCAGTATGGCCGTTCCTCTGTTCTTATCTCTGTATGTGCACGCTTAGGAAAGCGCAAGCAGCTCGGGTTGAGCGCTATTGGTGCAGCTTGTATGGAATGAATTGTTTAGCTGCTTGTTTCAGGAGGACTGTTTTGTTTTCTAACCTAGGAGAAAGCTTTTAAAAAGCTCTCCCCGCTTCTGCCCCCTACTCATGTGGGTTCTTGCTCTTTACTCGTGCTATTTATTTTGCACTTGCTCTTTACTCTTAAATGCTGCCGTTTGAAATACAGCAGAACATTTTTCAGTCCGTCAGTGTGTTGTTTGATGTCAAGGAGACAAAATGTTACTACTTTCCTCTGGAGAGGCTTAGGACATGATGGATGAAATGTCACAAATAATTAGACCTTTCCTATGAATTACATTTTTTTAACTTGTGTTTTCATGTCAACAGGTATGTTACAGATAGGCTGTAGGAAAGGAGCTGGGGAAAATTCAGTTACCCTGGAGCAGAGGTAGTGTAATATCCGATACGCCAACGCAGAGTTCCAGCTGAGACAACCGCTCACACAGGTTCAAGCTTCTATCAGGCTCACTGGTGAACTGCTTATTACTTATGAAACACACGGGTCCTGGTACCAAGGAAATGATCATGGTGAGCAAGTCCTGCCATTGGATGAAATGGACATAGCTACGAACCTAGGGATTGCCAGACTGGATCAGACCCAAGGACCATCCAGTCCAGTATCTTGTTTAGGACAGCTGGCATAGGGCCATGGCACTCTCAAGTACCAGTACAATAACCATGTCTGTAAAGCTACCAGTTCAACATTCAAGATCATATGACTCCACCGGCTTGTTCTGAGGCAATCTAAGCTTTCATGAAAAGCTTCAAGGAAATCAGGGAAGGGCAGGGCAGCCCGGCAGCTCCGGACTCTGCCGTGTGGGGCAGGGCATCCCCGACAGAGCACCAGGGACCCCAGACCATGCAATGCTAGGCAGCATGGCAGCTGTGACCCCGGACCCAGACCTCACTGCACCGGCCCTGCAGCCTTTAGCTCACAGCGGACTGCGGGTTGAGAACCACTGAAACCATCAAACTCTGAACAGCTATGGCCGGGTAACATTTGGATATAGATCCATACTTCATGGCTTGTGCACATCTCCAATGAAACCCCAGGTATCTGCCAAAATCTGTATGTATGCAAGTGAAATCAGTAGAAGAAACTTGGGAAATTCCACACTTACTATTAATTATTATTATGTGTTTCTAGAACGGTCATCACCCTAATCTCTTCGTTTATAAACCACCAGTTCTGAGATTAAAGTATGCAGTAAATACTGGACCAAACGCAACAGCACAGCTGAGTTACTGCTTTGAAATTTAATACTACATGCAACAGCTCTAAATTGCTTACTTAGCTGGAAATCCTCCAAGAATGTGAAACCATGATGCTCTAAATCAGACCAATCAATGATACAAATCTCTACTGAAAGAATGTATCAAAAGTAGCAAATGCTCCAGGAGAATGAATCTTAGGAATTATACCCCTTTTAGCTCTCCCTTCCACCTATAGCTTACTGCTATTTATTGTAGGGTTATCACAAAAATATAGAGATTAGTAATGAAGTAGAAAAGTTTACCCACTGTTTGACTTGGAACTAAATTATTCTTCACCTCTAAGGGGGGCGGGACGGAGAATCCACACTTCTTTTTCTCTATGATTAAAGCTAATGAAAAGCTATTGCTAGAGAACAGAGGTGTTATACGACCCTAAAGGTCCATAGAAAGGTTGCCATCTAGTAAGCCCTGATTCCTTGTATGCATTTGTGCTCTTAAGTCACTCAGATACTTTTGAAAAGTCCATACAGAAGAGGTTGAAGGGGGAACTCACAGGAGATTACAGTGCCACAAACGATTGTCTAGAGCAATGGTACCTGGTCTCAGCTGGGTCTCCTAGGCCCGACTGTAATACAAACAATAATAATATATGGCCATCTAGAGCAGCAGTTCTCAACAAGGGATCTGGGGCCCCCTGGGGGTCCGCGAGCAGGTTTCAGGGGGTCCACTAATCAGGGCTGGCATTAGACTTATTGGGGCCAAAGGCAAAAAACTGAAGCCCCACTACATGGGTCTGAAGCCTGGAGACCCAAGCCTTGCCACCCAGGGCTGAAGCCAAAGCCTGAGCAACTTAGCTTCACAGGGTCCCCTGTGGCATGGGGCCCTGGGCAGCTGCGCTGCTTGCTACCCCCTAATGCTGGCCCTGGCTCTTATATGCAGGAAAACAATAGTGTGGGCCTTGGAGTTTTTAATAGCATGTTGTAGGTTGAGAAGCCCTGATCTAGAGTCAATATAACCACTTCATTTTGCTTCATGGTATGTAGGTGGAGGGTTACGTTAAACTATGCACATACAGGTGACCCAGTCATCTGTTAGTTGAAGAGATGACCTTTATGTTAAAGAACAGGCCTTATTTTGTGCTTAATATTCTGTCTCTCAAATCAAGCCAAAGCAGGAGACACTTTCCCTCCCACCCCCCAATATTTAAGCAATAATCATGCAAAGGATCATACACTATGATAACAATATATGATTTTTGTACCACAGATAAAGTGGGGAATGGTCTCTTACAGATAGGTTTGTCCCATATTTTTCATGCCGTTCTTGTTTATTTCTTTGAAGCAGAGGGTTTTTTTAACTATTTAACACTGCCAGGTTGTTTAGGTCCAACATTTTGATTTTATAAAGAAAAGGTTTTATAAAATTGAACAAAAATGGAGATGGAGTCCAACAAAAAGGGTCTAACGAGAATAAGATTTAAACGGCAATGTTTGGAACCCAAACAAAAAAGTATTAAATTAGTGTCTGAAAAGTAGACAATGACACTGACTGCAGGCACACAGTGAAACTGCCCATCCTAGCCTCTTTTCGAGTTGAATAAATATAGGAGGAGGAGGAGAGAATCAATTAGCATAAGTGAAAAAACAAATAAGATTTTTAAAACTCTGTTTCAACCGTCTAAAAGAAGCTACTACCGATAACAGAGGTAAGGAATTTTTTTTCTGTTAATGTAGGATTTTTACTGTGACAGTTTCACTTTAATGTTACTTGAACATAGGTTATTCTAGCTGAATGTCAGAAATACACCAGTTTGGAATTCAATTTTGGGACACTTAACGTAACATTTTACCAAGAAATGACTGTCCTTTTCCTACATTTCATGGCTCAGTGGGCTTTCGGGCAGGAGATGGTTTTACAGGGATATATTTCTGTACATTCTTTACAGTCCTTATAAAACTGTTTGGATGGAAGAAGCATTCTGATTGCCCGGGGAACTTTCAGTAGGGGTAGATTAATCTATGTGACCTGCGTAGGTGAGCTGAAACTGCTGTGCAACTTTCTAAACTGTCAACACTTCATCTTTCCCCCTGCACTCTCCTCCTCAGTGTGTGGGTCTCTCTCTCTCTCTCTCTCTCTCTCTCACACACACACACACACACACACACACACACACACTCTTATTCTAGGCTAAATAGATACAGATGTGTAATATGAGAAATGGTATGTATCTAAATACACACACATACATTTGCCCCCCTGCTGCAGTGTAGATATAGATACATCCACAGAGACACTAATTATACCTACCAGAATAAAGAGATTTTCTACACTAGCACTGAACATAGATGGGAATGTTTGGTTATTAGGAGATAGTCACCCTTCTGGGCAATTAAAATCGTTTGCCTGCCCACCAGGGGTGTGATCCCTTCCTTTCTGTATTAATGCATATGATGCTATCTAATAGAATTGTTCAGGCTCGGAGTTGGAAGGGTGGTTCTTCACCGATTACAAACCCATATTTCACCTCATCCTCCAAAGCAGGAAAATTTCAACTGGCTGCTCAGATTTTCTGTCTAGGTCGTGGGGCACCCAAACTCTCCTCACTCTTCTTCCCCGCTCCCCACCCCCACGTCACGTTCATTCCCGGCTGTCCCCCCAGCAGAAATTGCCACACATCTGTGCAAAGGACAAGCAGAAGAATGAGGCGACAGTTCTCCAAGGAATGAATAAAAATGCAAATTAACAAACACCAAATTTGCTGTAAACATTAAATACTTCAGACATGAAACCTTCTGTGCTACAAGAGTGCTTTCAGCATTATCTATTCGCAGCAGCTCCTCTGCTCCTGAGGGTCATAAACACGGAGAGATGGAGCCGGGGAAAAGACTCTCGTTGAAATTCAGCTCACAGCAAAAGCAATTTCCGAGTGTGCAAAGTGCTGTCAGCAGGCCTGATGTTTGTGTATGAAATATAGACAATATGACTGGCCCATCGGCAGCCACTGTCAGACTGATGGATGGCGCCCGAAAGGAAGTAAAGCGGCTGCCGTTAGGGCCCAGTCTATCAGTCGCTTGAAGGAGATTCGTGGGCTTAATATAGGTAAAAGTTTCTTCTAATCGGACAAAATTTCCAGCGGTGATCACAAAGAAAATAAAAAGGACGGCGACGTGATACTCAGGGCCCAAGCTAGGCATTCCCGGCTCTCCTGCAAAACAACACAGACAGGATGAGAACAGCGCACTTCAGTATCATGCCAGATCTGCATCTCTTTCAATGCCTTGGAATATCTTTGAATGCATGGAGAATCTTCCAGCTCACCGAGTGTACAGCAAGTGTTTTCAAGGTCTCACTGCAGCACACTTGCTCTTCCAAAATTAGAATGTTGTCTTTTTAGCTTCACACCTTATTTTCTTGTGGGAGGGGTGCTATTATATACCGAGCCTTATTTTCATGTTGAGGTGATTAGATTTCGCCTTTGGGCTCTCAAATCATCTCCTCAAATAAGTACCTACATGTCAATTGGAGACACCACATGCATGAGGCCAATGTCCTTTCAAGACACTTGAATATGAAAACTGGGTCCAGAGGTTGTTTGCAATGTGATTCTGTGTATATCAACAGTACATGCGGCAAACAGGCACATTCACAACAGATTTTTACAGGATACAGGGCAAAATTCCACTCCCTGGATCTCTTATCCCATAACTTCAATCAAAGATGTGTATGCAAGAAAGGTACAGAATATGTAACAGAGATCCAGTGTGGGGAGTGGAGAGCGGATATGCCAACTCAGCTGCTAATATATCCACTAGGTAACTGTGAACACCAAGGGGAGCTGATGAAAAAATAGTGACTACCTCAAAGCTTAAGTGGTTCAGATCTATGTGGTGGCTCAGATTGGCACATATTTTGAAGATGCTTGGATCCTCTGGTTTGGTCCATTTCTATTTGTGACGGCGTTAAATCCCTGAGATGGGCAGAGAAGATGAAACAAAAATGCACAAAACTCAAAAAGCAAGGTGTGCACATTTCCATTCAAATTTGAGAAAAAGATCAGGTTTATAAGGAAAGAAGAAAGGAACATTGCAGTTTCTCACTCAAAAACAGGGCCTTTGGTCATTCAAAGGAGGGGCCAGTTTTCACAGACTAATGGTCCAATTCTCAAGCAAAAATGCTGACGTTTCAGAAATAGGAATTTTGAAATTCCTCTTGGGAAAGATTAAAATTCC
The DNA here is from genome assembly GCF_011386835.1 of Chrysemys picta bellii. Taxonomy (NCBI): domain Eukaryota; kingdom Metazoa; phylum Chordata; order Testudines; family Emydidae; genus Chrysemys; species Chrysemys picta. Next base: position 7,920,875 of record NC_088798.1, read on the forward strand.
ATCAAAATCAGGCAACATTTTGAATTTTGTGAATTCTTGATGTGAAAATGAGCATTTTGCATACATTTTGCAAGAAACATTTCTGAGTTGTAAAATAGTGAAAAATTGCTCCCCCCAACCATATCTTTTTCACTGGAATCAGTGTAGCTTGAAATTGTGGTGACACAGGTCACTTGATGTCATCTTTATACCTCCCAGCCACAATCCTAGGGTGAGCGGAGGACCAGGCTTGTGCTCAGCATAATTTACAGTGACCCACGAGGGCTTTTGGGCAATTGGAGATTGGTAACATCCTAATGGTGTTGCTTAATTAGACTGTAATCTTCCAAGGAAAATGGTGCAAGTTTCATTCATTGGGTCATTTAAAACTGGTCTGGACCATGCACGATAGGGATGCGCTCTGGCAGAGAGTTGTTCAAAAGATTCCTAAATCTTTAAAAGGTTTTATGCCAGGCAACTTTCCCCTATTACTAGCACATAACGAAAACAACAACTAGCCTTTTGAACTCAATCACTGACCATTAAAAGTGTATCCGCTTATATAAACTAGGCAATTAAAAAAGCCAACCAGTAACAATGAGCAGGCAACTAGACACACAGTGAGAATCTGTATTTCATATTTTAAATCCCAAAATTAGATTTGAAAGGCCACTTTCAGCCCGGAGTTAAGGCCAGATTTACCCTCTGCATTGCGGTGCTTTGATGAATCTCTTCTGTAACCTGATGAGGCTGATTATTGATGATATGTGAGTGACACAAGACCATTGCCCAAAAGGCAAAAGAATAAGGAGCTGTCTCGACCCCAAATGACAAGACTTTCCATAAAGAATTCTGACAAACTTCCTTGATTTAATTTTCTACTCTCCCACTTTCTGTTTAGGAAATCAAATCAAAAGCTAAATAACTAATAAGCATTAGTAAGAAAAGAGGGGAAAATCCATCTACAAACAAGTCATTTATTTTAAGACTTAAGTGCCGCTGAAATTCCCAGTCAGAAAAAGAAAATGATTTTTAAGGGTGGCGTGGGAGGTATTTTGGAAAACGGGTGTAATTTAAAAACAGAATATGATTTTTTGATGAGACTGCCAAAGCAAAATGCCCCTGGATAAATGTGTATATATATGTTAATTTACATAGCGAGAGAGAGCTGTCAGGCGAGTCACCAGCAGAGAGAAGGACGACAATTCATTGGGTAACAACTCCCTTGTTAAGAAAATGGCAGCAAGAAGCGGGATCAAGGGGTTTCAGTTTCCCCGCACCAGGCAAAGCCTCTGCAGCTTTGTTAAAGACACAGCACACATTTTCTATGTTTTTTAATTTGCCTTTTATGCTTTTTCATTTGCCAACAATTTTTAGGGCCTGGCTAAGAATTATTGAGGAAGGCACCAATGTGATGGAAACATGTGTAGTCAACAGAAACATGACTCAACACTTCAGAATAATATTTCACACTTATCTAGGACTAGAGTTACAAGTCTGGATCCAGAATCCAAGTGACCACCTCAAAGTTTCCGCACCATTAAGAACATAATATAAGAATGGCCATACTGGGTCAGACCAAAGATCCATCCAGCCCAGTATCCTGTCTACCAACAGTGACCAATGCCAAGTGTCCCCAGAAGGAGTGAACCTAACAGGCAATGATCAAGTGATCTCTCTCCTGCCATCCATCTCCACCCTCTGACAAACAGAGGCTAGGGACACCATTCCTTACTCATCCTGGCTAATAGCCATTAATGGACTTAACCTCCATGAATTTATCTAGTTCTCTTTTAAAACCTATTATAGTCTTGGCCTTCACAACCTCCTCAGGCAAGGAGTTCCACAGGTTGACTGTGCGCTGTGTGAAGAAGAACTTCCTTTTATTTGTTTTTAACCTGCTGCCCATTAATTTCATTTGGTGTCCCCTAGTTCTTATATTATGGGAACAAGTAAATAAGTTTTCCTTATTCACTTTCTCAACACCACTCATGGTTTTATATACCTCTATCATATTCCCCCTTAGTCTCCTCTTTTCCAAGCTGAAAAGTCCTAGCCTCTTTAATTCATTCATTCAACTCATTCAAGTCATTCAATCAGTCTAGACCCATCTTTATATAGCACCTATATTCTGAAGAGCTGAAAGTATTTTTCAGTTTTCTTAAGTGACTGGTGATTTTGGGTTGCCTGGATTTCTGTATGCCCATTTTGATATCTACCCCCAACATCTTTATAGAAAGTGCTGAACATGCACCCTCTGAAAATCAAGCCATTTAGGATGTCTCAAGTTGAGCACCCAAAAAATCAAGAGAGGCTCTCATTCTTACAACACCCTTCTGAGGTAGGTAGAGGCATTAAGGACAAAGACCATGTCTAAGGTAACAACAAGTCAGTCACACAACTCTCTCCCATTTTCCGGCAACATCCTCTAGATCCTACGTCCTATGCATATGTGCAGTTGGAATGAAAGCTTGTAGTATGAGTTACTCATTGTCCATTTGACAAGTTTCGCTAACTTGTCCAGTATGAAGGTTTCAGAGATCAATTTTGGCTTTCATTGCCAATAAACTGCGCCCTGAACCTTAACAGACTCCATCTTTTCATACACAAAAATGAATCAGATGTTTTACAAAATTAAAATATCATCTCACGTTTTGAAGAAAATGAGATCTTTAAAAAAAATAGCAATTTCTCCCCCATATTTTAATAATAAACCACAAAAGCAGCACTGAATTCTGAAATGGTGACGGCAGGACTCTGGGAGCATGGACGTAACCACAAAGATAACCAGTATGTGAGTGGTCTGATATTTTCAATGGGACTCATGGCATACCGATTACACCATACAAATCATGCAGTTTCCTTAATCAGTTCCTTGTTGTGGTTTGACTATTAATCATAGAATCATAGAAATGTAGGGCTAGAAGGGACCTTGAGCGGCGCCGAGGCAGGACCAAGTAAACCTGAGACCATCCCTCACAGGTGTTTGTCCAACCTGTTCTTAAAAACCTCAACTGACATGGAATCCACAACCTCCTTTGGAAGCCTGTTCTAGTGCTTAACTACCCTTAGGCCTGGTCTACATTGGGGGGGGGGGGGCATAGACTCAATCTAAGTTACACATCTTCAGCTACATGAATAACGTACTTAGATCTACTTACCACGGTGTCTTCACTGCGGTGAGTCGATGGATGATGCTCCCCCGTCGACTCCGCCTAAGCCTCTTGCCCTGGAGGAGTACCGGAGTTGACGGGAGAGCGCTCGGCAGTCAACTTATCACGTCTAGACTAGACACGATAACTCGACCCCCGCTGGATCGATCGCTGCCCGTTGATCCAGCCAGTAATGTAGACAAGCCCTAAGAGTGATAAAACTTTTCCTAACATCTAACCTAAATCTCCCTTGCTGCAGATTAAGCCCATTACTTGTTATCCCATCTTCAGTGGACATAGAGAACAGCTGATCTTTGTAACAGCCTTTAACAGACCTAACATCAGGTCCCCTTTCAGTCCTTTTCTCCAAACTAAACATGCCCAGTTTTCTAACCTTTCCTCATAGGTCACGATTTCTAAACCTTTCATCATTTTTGTTGCTCTCCTCTGGAGTCTCTCCAATTTGTCCACATCTTGCTTAAAGTGTGGTGCCCAGAACTGGACACAGTACTCCAGCTGAGGCCTCACCAGCAGGACAATTACTCCTGTGTCGATATGAGCCCTTTTCACCACTGCATCACACTGTTGACTCATATTCAATTTGTGATTTACTATAGCCCTCACATTGCAGCAGCCCTACTGGGCTAATAATAATAATAATAATAATACCTATTTCTTATATAGTATTTTTTCCATCAGTAGATCTCAGAGCACTTCACAATCTTTAATGTATTTATCCTCAAAACACCCTTGTGAGGTTGGGAAGTATTAATATCCCCATTTTACTGATGGGGAACTGAGAGGCTACCCGAATTGCCCAAGGTCACACAGGAAGTTTGTGACAGAACAGGGAACTGAACCCAGGTCTACACGAGGTTAGTGACCTAACCACTGGGCCCTCCTTCCTTCGTGTCTACCTGGCTGGGTGTGATGTCTGACTCTTATTTCAGTTGCATGCGCCACAGCTCACAATTGCCTGTTTCTCCAACATGAAGCCATTGCAGTCAGAAGTTGATAATCACACTCCCACGGAAGTCAACTGGAGTTTTGCAATTGACGCTAATGGAAGTTGGTTCAGGCCTAAATTCTCCAATAGTACTGAACAATGCAGACATTTTTTGCAAGAAGTGTTCCATTTTTGTCAAAAAGTTTCTGGTTTTTGTAAAATGAACACAATCTTTCACTTATTTTTGACAAAGCCTGCAAAAATGGTACCAAACAAAATCTAGTTTTCTTTCATATTTTTCATGGAAAAGTAAAGCAAATTATTCAACCAGCTCTGGAAAGGATACAAGTATCACAGGAACAGAATCCTCTGCTGGTGCAAACTGACCTAGCCCCAGTGTGATCCACAGTCACGTGCCTAGTACACAATATTTCACATGTCGTCAAATGGTATTTCCTTGGTACCACTATATTGGACATGAGAAACTGCTTGAAATGCCCCTGCCATTCTAAATGTGCAGCAGAAGTCTGAGGCTGCAGGCTCTGTACTCCGTTGTGCCTTTGTGGGAAGAACAATAGAATCTATTGTCTGTGGACTGATAATTAGTAATGGAAACGTTTCAAAAATATGTCACTCCAAGGCTCCTTGTGAAAAGTTCCCTTTTCTGGTCCATGAATGACTTAAGAAAATCTCTGATCGGATAGTGGGATTCTTCAAATCCTAATGTTAAAGAAAATGACTGGCAAAATAGAAGGGAATGTTTCTTAGTAAGAAAATGTGTGGATGGGGCTGGAACCACACTTGACTGGCGGCGGGGGTGGACTAGATGATCTAACAGATCATTCCCAGCTCTAGTGTTTCTGAGACTATGGTAATGAGAAACACACTTACCTGCCGTTCACAAACACACCCTATAGTTTTGTTGCTGTGACTGTGGCTCTGCTGGGACCTGGTGCAAGGTGCTGTGCACCCTCAATTGCCATTGACTTAAGAACATGAGAACGGCCAGACTGGGTCAGACCAAAGGTCCATCTAGCCCAGTGTCCTGTCTTCCGACAGTGGCCAGTGCCAGGTGCCCCAGAGGGAGTGAACCTAACAGGTAATCATCAAGTGATCCATCCCCTATCGCCCATTCCCAGCTTCTGGCAAACCGAAGCTAGGGACACCATCCCTGCCCATCCTGGCTAATAGCCATTGATGGACCTATCCTCCATGAATTTATCTAGTTCTTTTTTGAATCCTGTTATAGTCTTGGCCTTCACAACATCCTCTGGCAAGGAGTTCCACAAGTTGACTGTGCATTGTGTGAAAGGGAGTTGAGGCTCTCAACACTTTGTGGAAGGTGGTTAGTAACTCAAAGCATTGGGTCCTATAGATGCAGTCCAAACCATAAGCAAGCATTTGATCAAACACAGGCAACATATTTTATTTAAGGATTAGTCAGAGAGCAAGTATTCACTCCTACTTTTGGTGACGTGAGATGTGAAGCATCTATAGTTATTGCACTTGACTTTCCTAATAAATATATTCTGTGGGAAAAAAATCCAGCTATTCAAGCTTTGTGTAAGTGATGCTGGATCATCCTTCCTCTCTATCCACTACAAATGCTTATAGACAATAAAAAGGTTCAGGAAAAGTGGAACATAGAGATGGTGGAGGGTACAATAAGGAGAGACCACACGGGTCACCTTCACAACACACCATATAATCGGAGAATCCCCTTGGTTAGTTCTGGCCTCAGTGTACTTTGGATCGGGCCCCTACTCTCCTACAAAGCAGCAGGATTATCCTTTTGTTGACATTTTACTCTCGGGCCTGATAAAAGCCATGTTTTACACCTACCGCACCCTGGCAAATAAATAAATAAATACATACATCAGAAAAAGAACAACATTTTCTTCCCTGTTTGAACGTCATTCCCATCAGTGAATTGAGTGCTTTAATTTATGACCCAAATTTTAGGCTGCATGCATGGCAAACATTATTTGGAGAGCTCCATTTGGATACATGTTTACTCTTGTTGTATGGCTTCATGATTTTTACTCATTTCCATAGCTCTTCTAAAAACATCACCTTGTTCCTCAAACACCATTCAAGAAAAAGGCTACTCCCTATTTAATATCTGAAAAAGGAACAGAATGACAGAGAGACTTGTATTTCGTTCTAACGCCAAATTATAAATTCAACGACGCAGGATACTGTGTAACTAGCAACCTTGCCAGCTTTACTTCGGATGGACTCAGGGACCCAATAAGTCATGAGCATCACGGCAATTAAAATTACAAATGTCTCTCCCGTCTCATGTAGTTTGGGACTGCGAATCAAGTTCATCAAAGTGCACATCTGGGACTCCTTACCTCATGGTTTAAGTCGGGGTCCTCAACCTTTTCCATACTCTGATCCCATGTTACAACAGAAAAAAAATGTTGGGCTACCCTTCCCGTAGTTTCAGGAGCCTCCCCCCCATTTAGTCATAAAAAGAGGAAGGTGGTTCCTGTGGATAGCTGCACACAGGAAGCCATTTGCAGCAGACAACAACTTTATTGAACCTAAGCACTTATGAACAATAGGATGCTGTTATTTTTGTACACCACCAGATGGTGATCTTAATATACACTAACTACACATACATATATACAGCCACTGCTTTCGAAATATAATTCTCGTAACGGTTGTGACCCTCCCTCAGATCTGTTTGTGACCCTCAGATTGAGAGCCTATGGTTTAAGAAGATCCTTTGGAAAGCTAGAGTAAATTCCAAAACCAAAAAGGCTAATAAGTAACAACAACCCAGTCACCTAGTAATACTTACCTCTTCTCAGGCTTCATCCTGCAAGGTGCTGAACATTGGGGACTGAAATACGAAACAATTGAACTGTTAGAGCAGGGATTCTCAACCTTTTTCATACAAGGATGATGCTGGAGCATCCCTCTCATTGAGCTGGGACTTTCTTCCCATTTCCCAATATGAGAAGGGCAGGATGACCTGTGTTCATGACACCCCTGGTTGAGAATCAGGCTTTAGAAAGTTGTGTTCTCCTGAGCTACCTAGCCCAGTTTTGCAGACCTACTACAAGAAAAGCAAATCATCTGAGTAAGCTTGTGATGAACATCCAAACATTTAGATGCTTATCCCACCTGAACCTCTAACCCTTCTAAGGTTTACTCCTCATTTCCAACAATGGACCAGATTCACAGGTTCTCTGAACTGTTTTGTGCCACTGCATTGATGTTTAACTGACTTATGGCTGCTCCGTGTTGCTGGAGTACCGTCAATCAGCTAGAACATATTGGTAAATTTGGCCCACTAGCTCACATATTTGCTATTATATATTACTGAAATGGATGTGCTCAGATGTGAAAATATTGTCCATGTCATTTATTTGGTAAAGAATCTATAGGAAAATTATGGGGAGTTATAGGCAATTTACGGGAAAATTGCAGTGAGTAGTTATAATGAAACTCGGGGGGGGGGGGGGGGGGGGGAAGCTTTCCACAATAACAAGAAAATACCACCTCTGAGCTTTAAAATCTTTCTGGATCAAAACTTGTTTCAACTAAGCAAACCTGAAAGAGTGAATGAAAATCACTGGTAAGAAAGTTATTAACTGGGTGTATTTATTGACCAGTGGTTTGTCAGTTAGAATGTAAAACATTATCAAGGGAAAACCTGAGCATTTGCTTGTTTTTCTCTAAATAACCTTAAAACCCATGTCCAGAGCTGATAAAACTTTGCCAAAAGAGGAAAAAACATATTTGTTGCATTTGTACTTTTTGTCATTCATCCCTATCAATAACTTCTAGTGCTTGGAACTTATGCGCAGTATTTAATAAGAGTCAGTGTGACTGTGGAAGGTATCTTGGTAAGATGATGTGTGTCAAAAAGTGATCACGTTACAGTATGATGGATTAATATGAAGAAACAGCTTGAAGGCAAGGTATTCATCCTTTCTTCATGACAACACTAATACATTTGTTTCAGTCCTGAAATTAATTTTCTAATAGTAAGAAAGGTCAGAATGAACATGGGGAATATGAGCCTTTTTGTCATCTTTAACAAATTAGCCAAAACAGGCCTGTCAGATCAAAAGGGATAACACTTTGAGTAATAAATATTAGTACTGATTAACTGGTCAAAGTTAATTCTTTTCAGGAACTGATATATCCAGAAGATACGGTTCCACTGATTTTATTTTTACTTCATTTTATTTCTCCCTATCCTATTTGCTGTTCGGCTTTTTCAGAATTGGACCCACTAAGCGTTTTCTCCATCTATTAGATGGAATGTGACTGAACATACTGTATCTCTAAGACAATGTTCAGATGAAAAATCTATTTTGACTGTTAGACAACGTCTCCAGAAAAAAAGAGAAAAAAACCCGACAGTAGTTTATATTACACAGTTAGGTTTAGGCCCCAATTCAGGAAAGGATGATGAGGGATGCTTTCCTGAATTGGAGCTCTGGAACACAAGCAATGGCCATGTCATTAAATGGAGGAATGGAAATGATTTGCAATGCACACCATAAATTACATGGACGTCCATTCTTCTGTAGATTGGTGGAATCACGTCTGGGTTTCCTCCAAAAGGCTGAGGAGCTACTCTGCAGGAGGGTACAATAGCATTGTTGTGAATTAACATCCAGTTTCAAAATTTGTCCTTTAAACCACGATAGAACAAAATCATTATCATCGCTGGATTAAAATAGGTTTGACTGGAAATAATAGTTTGTAAGTGACTCTGCGTCTCTGAGCTGACCTGCACTTCTGGGCACTCTTGGCATTTTCTACCTCTGGGTGTCTGAAGCCTGACAATTTGGGTTATAGGAACCAAAAAAGTGAATCCAGCCAAGGGATTATAATCCATTGTGACCTTTGTCATTCATCACAGGGTATAGCGGATGTTACATGGTCCTCTCTTTTGTAGTCCCTCAAAGTCTTTCTAAAAGAAAAACAAAATTATCCCCCTCCTTATCTGGAAAAGATTAAGTGCCGTGCAAAAGCGGGAACCATACAACTTAGAACATGGATTTTTTTCTTCTTACTTCCACGAAGACTTAAAACGCCTATGTGAGCGAGTCCCAAACTTGTTGAGGAAAGGCTGGAAAGTCTTATGAGCAAAGCAGCTTCATAAAGCTATCACAGTATTATATGACTTTAAATACAGCTTTCAGGGGCAGCAGACAGCTAAGAGGACTGGAAACCTACAAGTGAAAAATCTCTGTAGTCTATCATAGGTTCAAAGCCAGCCCAGATCTGTAGTGACTGGAAGTTGTCATAATATATAGCTGGGTCTCTGTATGAAATGAGTTGTGGTTTTAATATGAAGGACAAGTATCTACATCACTAAAACACCATCCTCTTCTCCCGTGCGTTGGAAGTCTCATCTGAAAAGGCCAAAGGAATTATGAAATCCCCTTTTAATGTTATAGATGAACCCTTTGGGTCAAAAGAGGCATATTGGCAGGGCAGGGAATCTTTGAAGTGCCTTGCCTACTCAGTACATCAAAAGATGATTTCAACCCTCTTTCACCAGCACCAAGTTCTTTGTAAAATATAAGCAATTGCAATAAAACTTTATAGTTTGCAAAAGTATAATCCATTTAAATAGCCGCTTTCAACCCCAAAAAGATTGCTAAGTATTTGAACTTCTCAGCAACCTTTAAAAGGAGCTCACGTGACAGTGGCTGATGCTTAATGCTATGGGAAAAGTTAAGAAAACTCCCATAATGCTCTCAGACAGCTGTGTAATGCAGCAGGCACGGTGGTGGTGAGGACTGACCTCTGAAACTTGCTGCTGTCACTTGGTGCCATGAAAACGGATTATCCTGGTCTCAGTCTGCACAATTACAAGCATTTTTACTAGCTAAATACATTTGTCAGCTAAATGCTGCTTTTCAGTACATTCTGACTTAGCTATTGCCAGGTGCAGTGCTGTCACTTTAAATATGAGGCCTTAACATGGTGGCTTACCCTTTCTGTGGCTCAATTTCCCCCGCTGAAACCCGGGGATAACCACACTTACCCATCTCACAGTGGCCTGAGAGGATTAATTCATTAGGATCTCTAAAGCTGTTGAGATCCTTGGATGTAATATGTTATAGCAAGGCACAACGCTGGGTTTTATTAGGTCATCTTTATTATACTCGAAGGCCAGTACCACTAGTATATTCTCAAGTGATTCTTTATGGCCGTGGTTCTAAACCTGTGGAGTGAGTCTAGATCCCCGGGAAAGGGCTCCTGGTATGGAAAAGGTTGAAAACCACTGGCTAGTCTAGTTTTAAATAATTTAAGAGACGAGGATTCTATTTTTTGCTTGGCAGAATATTCCAGTCTAATAGATCTCACTGCTAGGGAAGTTTTCCAATTCAATTCTTCCCATTAACTCCTAATTATAAACCCTTGGCCGACCCTAAATAATCCCTCTCTCTTTGGTGCTTATGCAAGTCAAAAAGCTAGGAGCGAGCACAAAGTTAGGTGACAGGGAGGGGGAGAAATATGTTGGATTCTGATAATCGCTCTTCTTAGACTAAAGGGTTTCCAATTTATTACAGTTGGAAGGATTTCTGCAGTACAGAGCAGGCGATATCAGTCCATACGCATTAACACCACGAGATTGGTCTCTCTATTATGATATCGGCATTCTTCCAAAACAGACAGCAGCGTGACTAATCTCAAAGCTCCAAAAAGAAAACATCTCTTCTCTGTTTGGCCTCGGAAATCTTCTAAATATTTAAAAATTCTTTTCCCCCTCTTAACTAAACATGAGGGTGGGGGGGATTTAAAGTAAAAGAGCTCATTTAAGAATACAACAAAAAGAGAAAACCTCTGGTGGTAAATTCCTTAGAACTTAGTGAATTTATTCCAAACCCACAGTACAAGAGTGAGTAAAATAAAGGTTAGACCCCGTGCTGGGAATTCCCTTGACCTTTCATTGGTATTACATAGAACGTGCCATTTATCACACAAGACAGAGAGCAATCCTTAACTCCTTCTCTCTTCCCAACAGCACCAGGCTCAACAATCATTCAGATTTAAAATGCAACTGATGTTTACTTGGCTTTCTTCCTTATAGATTTGCCTCTGGTTGTTTCAGGCTCATCACTTAACTGCCCAGTGAATATCAGACATACTGACGGATGTAGTACGCCAGGAGTGAGGAATGAGCATTATGGATGCGAAGATGTGAATGAACAGATGGAAGCTACGAACACTCAAGGTCTCTTCAGATATGGCCTGTTTTCCTACCGACACCTAGTTCGTTTGAATGAAATTCATAAACAGTTCCCAAGTGAATCTAGAAGGAGATCAAGTGGGGTACTCTATTATTAAGAAGGGGGATTCTTTTGTTGCCCTTTAGACACCCCATATTATTACCCCTATACTGTCTTCTGCGGAAATTAAATAATTTATAATAAAAAGCTTTTCGGCTGCAAAGAAACCCTTCCAAGCGTGAACCCAGTGCAGTGTTTTTGAGGCTAAAGATGGAGGGAAAAATTCTAGGCCTTACGCTATATCACCACTCACCATCCAAAATGTCATAACTCTGAAACCTAACAATGCCAATAATTAATGCTTCCCTTTCAGTATTAAAGAAGCTCATTGCGGTAAAAGGTGGTGCTTTCCTTGCTCTCCATGATGCTCAGTGCCCGGGTCGGCCCTCAAATTGAATCCTTTGTTCCTGGCCTATGGGAGAAGTAGGTGGGGAGAAGCAAGTCGCAGGGTACAGTCAGGTAGGAAAATTGCTCTGGAGTTTAGCCCTCCCCAACTTGCTCTTAGCCATCCCCCATACTGCCTTTGTGCTAGCTTCTCCCACACTCACTGCGGTCCAGGAATGGAGCCATGAGACATGCACTTGGAGTGGCTGGGAGAGGAAGACCCAGCACTCCCTGTTAAATTCCATTCCCACTAGGTCTGGCTGTGAGGAGAAGAGCATCTGTTCCTACTACCCACCCCCTGACTGCCCACCCTTGCATAAAAAAAAAAAAAAAGCCTGGGCAACAGAGAGAAGATGAACTACTGGGGACTGATTACTCTTGCCCCTGGGGGTGGGGCCAGGGAAAAGGATCTCCTGCTGTAAACCTCCCCCACCCAGGCTTACTGCCTAGGATAGCTGCAGGGTATTTCTCTTTGGGGCATGCCCTGATAGAATAGGGTGGGGGTGGGGATGAAGAGCAGGAAGAGGGAACTGTGAATTTCTGGTGTGTGGGGAACTTGGCCTACCTTCCTGGCACCCAAAACACTCAAGTCAGCTCTGCCCAGCCTGCAAGGATCTCAAAGCCAATCTACAGATACATAAATAGTGAATGCCACAACTGCCTGTGACCCCATAACAACGTACCATAACCTCATGAAGCTCAGCATCTTCTCTGCAGGGCCAGCTCCAGGCACCAGACCAGAAAGCCCGTGCCTGGGGCGGCACATTGTAAGGGGCAGCATTCCGGCCAAACTTGGGGCGGCACATTCCGGCCGCTCTGCTGTGGTTCATTTTTTATTTATTTTTTTGCTTTGGCAGCACTCCCCGGACCCCTGGCCGGCTCCCTGCTCCACTCCCAGCCCAGCCCTGCAGGGGCACGGACCCCGGCCTGGGGGCAGGAACTAGCGATTCCCGCCGCTCACCGTGCCGCCGGGCTCCCCAGGACGTGCCGCTCCCATGCCGCCTGCACTGACCTCCACTCCCACGCCACTCTGAGCCCGACCCGGTCGAGCCGCCTTTAAAGGAGCGGCTGAGCCAGCACCTCCTGCAGCCCCCAGGGGCTTTGCCTGCCCGGCCGGGAGAGGCACCCAAAGGCCGGAGGGGGGAGCCCCTCTCGCCCGGCTGCGAGTAGGCTGCAGCGCCTGGCTGCCCAGGGGCGGAGGGAGCGGGCAGGCGCTGTCCTTCACCCCCCTGCGAGCCACCTTGGCCTCCCTCCACGCGCTCCCTGCAGCTGCTGTTTTTTTTGTTTGGTTGGTTTTTTTTGCTTCAGCAGTCTGGCTACCCCCCCCCCCCGTTTTTTTTTGCTTGGGGCGGCAAAAAAGCTAGAGCTGGCCCTGCTTCTCTGTATATAGCATGCACATCATCAATGGTAAGGAACTAATTTTCGGGCTGCTTTTTTTCTCTTTTTTAGCAACAAACACACAAACCTTTATCTAAAAGAGCACTCAAACGGGGCAGTTGCCAGGCCATTTACAATAAGGGGGGAAGGGGGCAATTCTATTTACTAAAGGCTAAACAGCTTAATATATGATATAAGCGGCTGTGTCATGAATTAGTGATTAAAGTAGAGTCACTTTCATCACAATTCAGCTATCTTAACCATGGAAAGTAATGGACTAATTAGGCATCTGCTCATTCAATTTCCGTGGCGGAGGCCAGTTCCTGACACGCGGAGCCAGCTGGAAGTGCATGTGAGTAGTTTTGGGGAGGAGAATGGCACGGAACAGCTAGGATGGAGGGGACTGGGAGCAGATGACGTCAAGCAGGTAAAGAGAGGCAGCAATGAAGTTGAGGTACATTACATAGAGGAGACTATAGAGTCAGGAAGAGAGATTCAGGAAGAGACAGAAGAGGGTGCAAGGTCTGTTGGAGGGAACAAATAGAAGCTGTCTGGAGGGCTGGTGGTTTGGGAACAGGGGAGAGAGGCTGAGGATATTTAGGACCAGATTTTCCAAAGGTCAGGTGTACATCAACACTGTGCTTAAGAAAACAAAGTGAGCATCTGTTACCACCTAACCAGATCATCGACAAGGTCTGAACTCAGGACCTTCATCACCACAGTACAGACCTCCCTCGCATGCACTAAAACACTGCTTTGATTAGTTGGGAGCAGTGGTAAGTTGTCATCTTCTTCATGGACCAGCCAATTGAGGGGAGTAATGAGAGTAGGTTGGTGTGGTAACTTCATGCACAGATGCATGCATAGTATTGTGCCGGACCATTTTTCAAAATCCGGCTCATCCTTTTTTATTCTCCTTTGGTTCCTTAGGTGCAATTTAACACAGAAATCAGCACTACATCTTGTTTCCATGCAGTAGCAATGAGCTTCTGCACTTGGCTGCATTTAGTTTCATCAGCCTGGGCAGTTACACTTGGTGAATGAGCTTGAATGATAGCCAGATTTACAAGGAGTCTTTTAAGGTTGATTGAAATAACCCTAGTACTGAGAGGATTATGTCCCAGTAGGGAGGCTGCAGATGCATCTTTATTCAGAATAAATGCCATTTCTTCCTAAGCACTCTTATCTATCCCTTGCACAGAACTCTAAGTTTCTTTCAAGAGTGGTGAAGTGGTTGCTGCCAGTCAATTGGACACCTGAAAGGCCCCTTGGCACAATGCAGCACCTACAGCAGACAAGAAGGTTACTCACATTGTGCAGTCACTGAGATTCTTCGAGATGGTTGTCCCTGTGAGTGCACCACTTTAGGTGTCTTGATGCCCTGCGCGTGTAATCGGAGATTTCTGGGAGCTGTGCCTGGTTGGGCCGCACACATGCCGTAGCTGTCTCGTGCCACTCCTAGCGGTTACTTAGCGATGCGCAGCCAGCCATCTCCCTGTTCCTTCTCTGCCTCAGAGAATCGGCCTGAAACTCCAAAGTAGAAAGGAGGAGAAAGAATAGTGGAGCACCTGCAGGGACAACCATCTCAAAGAACATCCTTTTGCTGGCCCATAATATTTTTTGTCAGACTTCTTACACAAGGGAGGTGCATGAGCTGGAGTCTGCCAGATGATTTTCCCAGGCTCCCTGATAGCATCATTAATTGGCAGGGCTATCTTTGCTGCTGGGGAGGCCTAGAGTATGTCCATGAGCTTATGTTGGGCTTCTGGTAGCTGTGCCAGTGAAATGTCTAGGGATTCCGCCACCCTTTTGAAGAGGCCCTGAGAGCATTTGAAATCATCCCCCGTAATAGTGGGTGGTGGCATTATGGTTTTGGCTGGCAACAAAGATGAGAGGTGAGTAGGCAGCATCATGTTCGGCTGTGTCCTCAGGTTTGTCAGGGTCTTCCTCTTGTGTTTCTGAGGGTGCCGGGAGAGTTGGTGAAGGGGACTGGAGTGTTCTGGATGTAGGCAGGCTAAGGGGCCTGCAGTTTTGGGCCCTATACATTGCCCATGAATCCCAGTATGACCAGTTAGGTGGGAATGGTCTGTGGGGCAGTGCCCGGGGTGACCATACCATCCTCATATCAGCAGGAGGTTGGTGATGAGATGGTCCTGGCTTGGGTGAGGAGTATACATTACTGCATCATCCTCTTCTTCCTCATCACTGGAGACAGGGGGGCTGATCTTCAGGGAATAGTCAGATGGCTTGATGCCGATCTGGATGAGGTGCCCTTGGTGCCCAGTAAAGGAGATTCAGGCATTGAGGCCACTATCAGGTCCACGTGCCTCATGAACTACTGTGGTACTGTGAGGCTCGGTGCTGGAGACGGCATGGTGGATGGCCCAGGAGCATGAGTTGAAGCTGCCGATGCCGAGGATTTAGAGCTGTGCAGCATCGGTACAGTAGGTGGCACCATTGTACCACTCGGTGCTGAGATCTTCTACAGCTCCATGGGTGCTGAGTTGGAAGGTTTCACTTTAGTGTGTGAACCTCCATTACAGCTTGCCTGTGTAGGGTCTTTAGCCCTTCCGGAAGTCTTGGTGCCAGATGTTCCTGGTGCCTCGCAGTCTGGCGCGCTTGGTGCCATCTGTCCCGGGGCAGATTTTTCAGTTGGAGATCACGTTCTTTTAGGGGATTCTCGGTGCAAGGATGTCTGTGGCCGCTTTTTTGTAGGCTTTCTAGGAGTAGGCTTCTTGGCAGCTGTTGTTGGAGCAGAGCCCTTGTCAGAGGCTGCCGCTGGTGATTGTTGGCCGGGGGTAACCTGGACTCGGGGTTGGAGGCTGGTCTGAGGGATTTCTTCATCATGAGGAGCTTCAGTTGGAGATCCCTGGCTTTTCTAGTCCTGGCTACCAACTTTCTGCAGAGTAGGCACTTTTGAGTAATGTGTGTCTCACCGAGGCAGTGGACACACTGAACGTGGCCATCAGAGACTGGTATGGAGAGTCTGCAAGTCAGGCAGTGTTTAAAACCAGGTGAGCTGGGCATGCCTGTGAGAGTCGGTCTCCTAGAGAAAAACAGGGTAAACCCTGTCTGAGGCTAGGGCCGGATGCCTGCTGGAGAGACAGGGGTGGATAGGGAAGGTAGAAGGAAAACACATTTTTTGGATGAAATTAAAGAAATTAGAGTAGGGCAAGGGGATAGGGAAACTAATTACAACTAAAGTAACACTACTACTATGAATTATCTACTATAAATTTGTTCTGAAGAAAGGGTGCTGCTGATTGCGCCAACTCAAGCCAAAGAAGTAACTGAGAGACAATTGGCTGCGCACCACTATGTAACCGCTCAGAGTGGCGCGAGATGGCCACGGCATGTGCGTGGCCCAACCAGACACTGCTATCACTAATCTCGGATTACAAGCGCAAGGCATCAAGATATCTAAAGTGGAACAACCACAAGGGACACTCCTCAAGGAAGAATGTGTAGCTCGTTATCCTTTGTGATGCACCATTTGGATATCAAAGATGGTGAGAAGTGGTTTTCAGTCTCACGACTCCTTGATTTGTTTTGGCATTGTCAAGAGAGCAACTCCTTGCTCCTCTACAGCCAGTTAGACTTCCATTCAGCTTCAATGCTCCCCTTTCTGCAGCACTCCACTTTGGCAAACTGGAATTTGTGGCAACTTGCAGGAAATTAAGAATGGGAGGCTCAACTGAATTAAATAAGAACATGAACAGTATAGTCGGTTCAGTAACCCAGGATTATTTATTTTGATATTAAATTCCTTCCATTGATCCATTTCATTGCATTTGCTGTTCCAAGGCTCCAATATGAGCATCACTTTGTAAACTAATGCCACACCTGCCCTGCATTTCCCCCTGCACATTAAAGCTGTTCTGATTCACACTAGTAGGTTACTCAAACTGACTGTAAAACGCCTACAACTACAACAGTCCAAGGACATTCATTCATTCTGTATATGCCTTTCTGTCTGCATTGGTCTGACTGACAATCCATTATTTTGTACTACCAGTTAAATTTCAGTGAGGCTTCTCTTAAAGTTTCAATCCTCTCTGAGAGATTACTAAGAAAATTGTAGGGAAAGAAGGATTTTAAAAATACCTCCCCATGGCTGTTAAAATCTCCCATGTCTCAACTGTCCTTACAAAAATACTCTGGTCCATATTTATTATTCAACTCCATTCCCACTCAAAAATTTTGCTCAGACAAGTGATTTACCTCTTTTTAATTCTAATTTATAGGAACTGGATGACTCAGTGATTAAATGATGGACTATTGATCACTCCACCTCTAGTTTAGCGAGCTGAAGGCAGTCCTGGTCAGTAGTTGGTAAAAGTCATTATATGGTGACTTCTATCAACGGTGTTAAGTGGTCTCATCCCAGTTCTTCATCACTGAAATCCTCCTCCATAATTGGCCGACTTGTTGGCAGTCTCAGTAGAGAAGAGGTGGAGATTGAAAGCTCTGTGGGTCACTGACATCGTTTTGTTCTGTGTTTCTACAGTGCTTTGCACAATGGGTTCCTGGTCCCTGACTAGAGCTCCTAGATGCTAATGCAATACAGCTAATAAGTAAATAATAATAATAATTCTGGGTCTGGAAAGTGGAACTACTCAACTCAACCCTAGGGCTGAACCTTGACCTGTAGATAGACGACTTCAGCTCCTCAGCTCTCTCTCTCTCGGATACCTTCACAAGTAATGCAACGAATTGGTACAATTTAAAATAAACTTGAATTTACTGTCACTGGAAGCAATAAATCCTAAGAGAAAGCTGTGGCAAGGCTTAAATAACTCCACACTGGAGCAACTGATTTTATCTTATTTTCTATATGCAAGTGGGCTGGTTGTCAGAGATGCAGAGGTCATTTGGCACTACAGGTGCTCAGCACCCCTGGAAATCAGACCACTTTTATTTGGAAGCTTATCTATGTATTGAGGGGCCCTAACTTTGGGCAGATTTGAGAATTTTGACCCAAAGTAAACTGGTAACAGCTCCGTACGTTTCCTGTGCATTTAACAGCTCCTGAGGGAAATGTGTCCAACTGTGACTCTTGCTGTCTGTGATATTTAGGGGGGGCACTTCACCATCCACCCACTGCCCCTCACTATGTCTACTCGGACAAGTGGAAGGAAGCATTAGCTGAATAAGAGGCATTCCTGGGAGGTGTGATCTATCTGTGCTGTCCTTGGACTGCCTTATCAATTCCATGCTAGATGCAGTCCGGAGCATGAAACTAACACCACAATCTGGTGTAGATTACACCAGTTGCATCACATTAACAAAGTTATCTGCAGAACAGAGCCAGTTAACCTAAGTTCGATTATGTTCTCTGTACTAATGCTATGTCCTGAAGGAGAATGCCAGCTGGCATCACACTCAGGCCAACGCTAAAGGAAAATTCCTACTAGATCATCCAGCCCATCCCCCAGCTCATGCAGGATGGCTCTGTACAGTGTGTTAAGGAGCTGTGCTTCAATTAGCACAGACCCTTTGAAGTCAGCCAGTCTGCAAAGCCAGATGGTGTTTTCTCCTAGGCACTCCGGGACCGGGTGCCCAGAGTACACCGTAGTCTTTGTACCGGCCTTGTTAATAGCTCCCCAGCTCCATTGCAAACCCTGAGATATTCAAGCGTCTCCCAAGACCTCAGCATAACCAGGGTAGAACGGTTTTCAAAACCCAGCCGACCCTATTTCAGATCTCCAGGATGAAAAAGATAAACACGTCTGCCCAATGCACAATCTGGAGAAGCAATACATAATATACGTCAAAAGTCTGCATACCCACACTGACCTACACGGAAACTTTGCTCATTACTTGGGGCCTATTAGGCATACTGGCTTCATTTTGGAGCTCAATTCAAAGAGCAGCAATCACCATTTATAGCTCCCATTGACTTCAACCGGCAGTTCTGGTGCTGAACCCAGCCAACGCTAGACACATCTCTCACTTGGATGAGTTTCTATTTTTCAGAACCAGCATATTACACTGGAATTTATTTTTGCTAATAATATAAAATCCCATTGACTGTTGTATTATAAATCCTTTACTATTGCAATACAGTAGAAATCAACTATGTCGTTTGCAAACCCTCTGTTAAGAAAGCCCCTGCCACGTTCCTATACAGTCACGGTATATTCCAGTTTGACTCAAGTGGCTAATAATGGTTAAATATGTGTTTTATAAACATTAATCCACTCGTGAGCAATCTCAACTCCTTGCCATACTAGCAAGAGGTCAGATGGGGCTCTTCATGCTCCTCTGTAGCCAATGTACTCCAAATCGCACTTTCCCACAGTCCTTGGAGTGCAACTGAGCAGTTCGCAGCATCGCTCCCTCGTCCTCTAATCTTGTTACAAAGTAACCAGGCCACTTGGAGAATGATCTTCAGAACAAACAGTCTAAAACCAGGCTGAGATCGGATCAAGCAATCAGCATCTTTTGGTTTTTAAGGAAAAAAATAGTTTGCCCTTGAAATGAGAATCTCCACTTCTCCACCTACGTATCCTTTGAAAAATAAAATTAAATATTACAATTGCTGCCCTTTCCCTCTGTGTCATATTCAGAATACAGTCACATCACTTCTTTTTTTTTCAGCTACTCTAACCCCTTCTAAAACGTCCACTGAATTATTATAACTGTCATGATAAAATACATCATTGCAGAGCTTGAATCACCTTCCTTTCAAAGGGCAACTTTGATTTTCTGCTTTGGAAATTAGCAAAGGAGCCTTAAAGGGTTGGGTTCCTCCACCCCTCAAATAAAGTGCCAGACCCTCATTTGGTGTAAATGGACCCAGCTCCATTAATTTCAATGGAGCTACATCAATGATAAGGATCTGGCCCAAAACACTTCTCTACTGAAATGTTGCCTTGTATTGAAAATTTCCTGCTGAGCTGACTGAGATATCAGATAATGAAGCAATTGGCTCGGTAATCTGGTTGGATTAGAACGCAGGTTCCTCTTGGTTCTTATCCCTCTAAACTGATATGAGAAAGGAAGAAAGAATAGAATAGAGCTTTAAACCCAGGAAGCAGAACTGAGAAATTTGAGGTGCCTTTCTTCTGGGTAAACTAGTAACAACAACAACAACACATAATGAAATTTGGTTCTTCTACAGTGCATTTCATCTGTATATATCAAAGTGTTTTACAATGTAGCATTAGCCGCCTTGCAGAAATGGAGAAACTGAGGCACAAAGAGACAGGCTTTGGCCAAGGTGTCACAGTTGGTCAGTGGCAGAGAAAGGGACTAGAACCCAAGCCAATAAGCGTCAGGCCAGTGACCTGTCCACGGGACCACACTCAACTCCATAATTATAAATCAGCAGTTCCTTGTGTCCGTGGGAAATGGTATAATTTAGGACCAAGGATGGATATCTATTGCCAGACGGTATGATTAAGAATAAAAAGACAACAGTGGTCTGGAGATCTAGGGACAGATTGTGTGTGTATCTCTCAGGAGGCACTGCCCAGGAGATAGGGGATAAATGTGGGTTTGTGCCCTGGGAACTGCTCTGACTCACTTGGTTGACCACGGTCCTCTCTACAGCCCAGAATAGCCAGAGTGAAAAGCTCTCTCCTGTCCCCACCATCTCCAGGAAACACCAGGGGCTGTTCAGTAGGGCAGCATATTGCCAGCCTAGCACTTTGATGTTCAGTGATCACTCTGTGCTTAAGGTGCTTGCAAGAGATCTAGCTTCACATACCATGCCCAGACTAGCTGTCTGGGAGTCTCAGGCCTCAAAGCACACTCCCCAATGCCACAGCACTAAGTGAATTCCCCAGGGGGCCAGCCCAGCCCCTATCCACTGTCACAGAGGCAGAAAGAAGTTGAAAGGGGGCCAGAATCCCACTCTTTTCCGTATTGAACAATTTATTCAAACTGGCAGAAAAGAAACAATGCATATACCCCATTTAACTTTAGAGGCAGTTGAGTCTTACACGTGCCAGCTGCTGATACATGCCACTATCTCAGGTCACCAGTGTGTGGAGTCCTGCTGCTTTTCCCTTCTGCATGCAAGGGCTTAGAGATGATGGAACACGTCCGCTGGCTGCAGTAAAAGTCTGGTGCCCTTAACGGCATTTGGTAAACTGTGAAGTTCTGCTCACGCAAGGCCAGATCAATACAACCATTATCAAAGGGACATAAACAGAATAAAAAGCGGTCTCTGTTTTATGATGTAACCATGGCAATAGCAGAAAGCCCAAGTGTAGAAAAGCGGGTTGGCCAGCTAAGCAAGGTATGCGGCAGATAACGTTTCTGTTGTCTTCAAGTCACAGGAAAGGAATTTTCGATTCCTGCGGAGATTTAATTCTGCAGTGAATTCCCCACTTTGGGGAAATGAAAAACTCCAAGAATTTCCCACACAAGAGAAATGCTGATAAGGTCCGCCCCAGAGGTGTCTGCATTTCTGTGGTGGGCAAACTGATTCCTGTACATGTTAAGTCCATTGGGATCTTTCAGAATGAAAGGAACTGGATATAAAATAATGAATGACATCATGATTTTCACTACAGTAGACCATTTTATAAACCTCAAATGTAAGGCATTCTTATGTACAGAAAAGGAGCGCACACAAAAAACACCTGCAGATAGGGCCCACATTAAGCAAGAGTCTCTAACACAATCAGCTTGAAAATTAGCAATGTTATTTTTTCTGCAGTGTTATTAGTTGTGTAAATGCACTGTAATTAAGAATTCTGCGTATCCCAGCTACAGAGTTAATTTGAAGCTTGAAACAGCCCTAAAGTAACCCCACATACCCTGAAAAATAATAATCAGGGTACATGTGGAGACAGAAAAGCTATAGAACATGGATCCTTTACAGCAGTGTTCCCCAACTTTCCAAGCAGATGTCCCACACCATCTCTGCAAACCTTCCATGTGTTGTGCACATTTCAACTGAGCCAACATCTGCATTGCCCCAGCTAGTCTTTTGTGCTGGGTCTGCCCCGCCTCCCCCCCCCCCACTTTATGAAATGCTGGGGTCTATCTTGATAACATGAGACTTCCTCTCCTTTCTTTGGTGAAAAGTTCAATGGTTAACAGGGTTAACATTTTCAGTTTCATCGTTGGCATCTGGGTAGTACTCACAGAAATGAATGAGACAGTTTGCGTCTCAGAGTGACTGGTTCAGACTCTCTGCAAACTCAGGCAGACATATCTGCATTGATTAAGCTCACCTCACCTTTTGAAGGTTTTCTTCATACCATAACATCTAAGGAATTACTTTTTTAAAAAAATGGAAGCTGAGACTCTGAAGAACAACTGAGAGGTCTGGTCACTCTCCTGGCTAGTCCTTCACAACCCCCAGAGAGGCATATCCTGCACTTTGGGAAACATTGCTTTATAGACAGGAATCTGGAGGATTTAGCAAAGTAATCACCAAAGGATCTCTTTTAGCAAAGCTATGCAATAATTATGAGGACATTGGCCGGCAAGTTGATTTCCTCAGGAGAGTCTGATATGCATCTAGTAAAAAGTAACAACTTCACATTCCTAGCCAGACTCTAAAGTTTGTTGCAGAGAATGACCTAACGCAGTGAGGCTTCCTTCAGTGCCTCAAGGTGCGTGAAGCTGTGTTTGTTTCGAAGGATATACATGCAGATAAGTCTGCCTTAGTAATAACATATTTTTGCATCTTCAAGACTGATGCTCTGAAAAATGACCAAGGATCCTGTTTCTGAGATTTCACATTAGGTATAAGTAACATGGTTCATTTCAATTAAAGAATCAACCTGAACCTTTGACCAAAATTCAAACACAACCAACCAGTTTCCTAAAGTTTGAAATATTAAAATGAACTTTTTAAAAATTGATTTTCACGTTTGGGATTATTTGCTCTTCCTTGCTTTGCCAGTTACTGAAAAGGCAATAATACTGGGGAAAAATAAAATTAAAAGGGCTAGTCACATGGCATTTCCAGCCCAATGTTGGAGAGGAAAGGGGTTTTGAACATGGTTTAGATAAACACCCCAACTTCTGAGTGTTCATTTATTATGAACTTCAGCCTTTTGAGGGTCCTTGAACAGCCATTCTCCCCAGTGGTCCAGTTGCTAGAAATGAGCACTTTCTTTTGTGAGGCCTGCTCACAAAGGCAAACCACTTTAGATGAAATTCAGTGGCCTGTTGTATGTAGGAAGGCAAATTAGGTGATTATAATGGTCCCTTCTGGTCTTAAAATCTATTAATCTGCAAGTGTCAGTGCTCCTGCAAAAGATGTCAGATGGGAGCCATAGAAAAAGATACAGTAAACTATTATAAAAATTATTAGAACTATTGCAAAATGTTCTGTTGCAAAATCAGTATATTAAGATATATTGGCTAACAACAGGAAAATTAAACTTCCATCTACTTAACATGTTTCCCTTAATATGATTTTACTAACAGTATCTTAGGGATATAATAGGCAAATCCTAAGAAACTGGTGATACTTACCATCTGGAAAAAGGCAAGCTCTGATGCTAACTTGACTTTGGCTTGAAAGAGTTACAAAGTTAATACAGTTTTCCTGTCTGAGAATCCTTTGCAATGGAGTCCTGCATATAGGGGTCCTCTGGGTTTTGATATGGTTTCTAACGGTTACTAGTGTAATGGAAGACAGTCAGCAGAAAAGCTTTAACAAGAAGTGAAATTAAGTCTTGTTCCAATGCGGGTTAGAACACACTATGAATAGGTCACATATATCATGAAAAACAGCCATGAAATATATGAACTTTCAGCCATCCAGAGACTGATTCATGATTCAAATAACCAATCTCTCTCGCATAATAGCTCTTAGGGAACATTATAGACACAGACCCCATTCAACAGCTTAAACTGGGCTCTCTATCAAGAAAACGTATGCAAAACTGCAGGGTAGCCACACACAAAGTCAAAGTAATATTCCTACCGGGTCTTCTGTGTTCAGCTGTTTCCGGGGCCTTGAAGTTTAAAAGCTCAGATTTTCAGGTTTCAAAAATACTCAGAAAGAAGTTTTGTTTTATTAAAATGCTCAGAGGGGAGTTTTCTAATGAGAAGTAAGACTAAGGTCCTGACAACTTGTGGTCATTAAGGAAATTGATGGCACTTTTCAAAAGAGCAGGGGTCTTATTTGCTCAGTGTCCTGGCCAAATTCCAATGCAAGTAACTATGTTCTAACTCCCTAAAACATGCCCCCTGCACGTTCAATCATATACAAGCGTCACCATTCCCTGTGCTACTCTGTGCACTGTTAATCAGCTGATTTCTTCTGGCTGCACTGGCCCCCGCACATACAGGGCCAAATAATGGACAATGCAGCAACAGGAGTGCAGGCTGCAAGTGGGCTGTCTGTAACAAGCTGTGGAAAACCTGATCTGTAGGGTCGTCTGTGACTTCTATAATGGAGAGGAGCAAGGAAGCATGACCATGGACACGGTCTGCATCTTTCTATGCATACTTATGTATGGCCACAAAGCAACAGCCCCTATCACACAAGAATTATTCCTACTCTTTGCAGGAAGGGAATTCATGAGGGAGCTGTGGGTTGT
Organism: Chrysemys picta bellii; assembly: GCF_011386835.1. Classification (NCBI taxonomy): domain Eukaryota; kingdom Metazoa; phylum Chordata; order Testudines; family Emydidae; genus Chrysemys; species Chrysemys picta. The sequence goes on from NC_088798.1 coordinate 7,945,503, forward strand.
GCTGGTCCGGTCATAGCCACACAATGATGCTGCATTTGTAGAATATTAAGGCCTTGCTGGGGGAACATCCTGCCTGCATCCAGCCACATGCCTGAGTTTGGTTCATTGTTTGGTAAATCTTCAATTTTCAGTTTTTCAATCAAAAGCCAAAATATTTTGACTAATATTTTCTGCAGGGTTTCCCCTCCCCCCCCCCCATTTTGGTTGGAAAAACATTTTTTGACTAAAAAACTTTTGACAAAAAATGTTGACCAGCTCTACTGTTAATCCAATGTACTATTTCTTTCCAAAAGGAACACGGCATCCCTAGTTGACAGCAGCCAGAACTACCAAAGCCTTCTCCTCAGGCCCGTTGTTACCCTACCACCCAATAGATGTTCAGCTAAGTCTAAGTTACGGGCAGCACAAAAAGGAGCCTGAGAGAAGGATATCGGGGTTCAGGTGCTAACGTATGAATCAGGGACCCAGGCTCAATTCCCTGTTCTGTTGCAAACTTCTTGTGTGCCCTGAGACTAGTCTCTCTATGCCTCAATTCTCCACCTGTAGAATTAGCATAATAGTCCTTCCCTCTCTCATGGGGTGTGGAGAACTGCTCAGATACTATAGCCATGTAGTCGCTAAGACAGAGGTGTGGCATGTATGCCAGCCACTGGATCCTCCCCGAATGCTGAGGTGATCCTCAAGCCCGCCTCTTTTCCAGCTACTGCACCAGAGAGCCAGATGCTTGGTGTTATCAGAACTGCTACAGTGTTCACCACACAGGCTGGGTAAGCCTGTGTTATAGCAAAGCTAATACCTTGTACCACTGAACGAGCACAACGCAGCCATACCAGGGCCAAGCATTTGGCCACGTGGCTCTAATTTATCTTCCAACACAAACAGTTCCTTTGTTTAAAAAACACCCTTAAAGTGACTTTGCTGGTTACACTGCTCCCATATCTGTTCATTTGCAAGTACAATCCCAAACAGAACAGAGTTACGAACAGGGTCCACGTTCCCTGTGCTCCTAAGTGGGGCTGAGAACAAATCAAAATGGATGGGCTCATCCCGGACAGTTTCACTCGCCCTCCTCCCCCGCTTCATTTATTAACATTCAAAACGGTTTGAGTAGGAGTGCAAATTAGTTTTTGAGCTCCGCTATGAAATATTCTCCACTTTGCTGCTATGATACATAAGGGTTTGGCAAATCTGTGTGTGTGTGTGTGTGTGTGTGTGTGTGTGTGTGTGTGTGTGTGTGTGTGTGTGTGTGTGTGTGTGTGGTGGAAATATGGAGCAGAAAACAATTGCTTTCAGACATTCAAATGTTAGATTCAATAATAGCCTATGCAGGCTCATAGTGTAGGAAGCTTAAGTGTGCAATTTTGACACAAAAATCCTGCAAAGTCTATTATTATGCTTTATTTGTCGGCCGCACAGTATCGCACTGATGATAATACTAATAACATCATTTCAGGAGACGAGTGGAAGTGGAGCCTATAAGATTGACACAATTTGCTGACCTGCCAAAAGGAAAATGTATGTCAAACTCCAGCACAATATGTGCAACAGGGAGATGAGCTGTGTTTTTCTTATTGAGTTGTCTGGTGAGGAACATAGCACTGCCGAGTGGGGTGACGGTGGGAGATCATTAAAACAATGTTGTCATTACAGATAGCTTCATACTGCAGAATATAAAAGCAGGTTTCAAACAAAGATGACCTGACTCCTAGTGAAGTGACCCATTTATCCACTGGACCACAATGCCTGCCCCCCAAATAAATCTTTTTCCTTTATAGGTTGACAGAACAAGGAGTAATAGTCTCAAGTTGCAGTGGGGGAGGTTTAGGTTGGATATTAGGAAACACTATTTCACCAGGAGGGTGGTGAAGCACTGGAATGGGTTACCGAGGGAGGTGGTGGAATCTCCTTCCTTAGAGGATTTTAAGGTCAGGCTTGACAAAGCCCTGCCTGGGATGATTTAGTTGGGGATTGGTCCTGCTTTGAGCAGGGGGTTAGACTAGATGACATCTTGAGGTCCCTTCCAACCCTGATATTCTATGAGTCTATGATAACCGGTGATGCTGGAAAATACGGATCCAGATTTCCACCCTGCAAAGTTTTAGCGAGACCTGGGGTGAGCATGTGTCCATGATGCACAAGAAAGGCTGGGTTTGTTTTTATAGGGCCACCACAGAGTTGTTTTCACAATTTGAACATTGTATCAGCAGATTTTTCCAGGATCAGGAGGCCACTGTAAAATATTCTTCCACTTTTAGGGTGGGCAAAACATTAGGCCTATAACCCTTGATGACAACCCCTTTGTCACCTGAAGCCAGGCTGGGAGAAAGGGAGTTTGAAGGACAATTAAACTGTCCCCAATGGAGCCAAGCAGATCTCATGAGTGACCAAAGCATTATCAGAAGCATAGGGGATGTCAGCGCATGAAAGGTAAGCAACAATCACACTGGTCAGTGGCCAAAAGGGCCACAAATAGCTGGAGCAGCAAAGAGAAGGTCTTGCAAAGGGGAAGATAGTAGAATTCTGAGGAACAGGGTCTATAAGAACGTGTCTACACTGCATTGAAAACCCAGACTCAGACTCAGGTTTGAGCCCAAAGCCCCCTGTCGTCCACACAAATCTTTCTGAATCAGGTCAGCAAGCACTCAGGATCTGGGTCCTAGAACGCACCGGCTGGGGTGGGGGGAGTCCGAGTCCCATTGTGACAGCCGTATCATTTTATACTGTAGATACAGTTCAAACAGCACACCCAAGCCAGAAGGTCTGCATAGTGCAGTATGGGCATGTTAGCACAGTTGCGAGACCCGGCTCCAGTAATTGTAAACCCAGGTATACAATGCAAATGGGGATGCTCAAGAATGGGCTTAGAAACAGTGAGTCCACTAGAATAGGTCCTAAGGACCCAGAGTTATGATGCCGTGTAGTCAGACCCTAAAAGAGGAATGAGGTGGGGCACGGAGAAGAGGGAACATTTGGGGAACGTCTACACTGCAATAAAACCCCGGTGGCTGGACTGAGTCAGCTGACACTAGAGCAAATCTTTTAGAAAAGCATCCGATCTCGATTGAAAAATGGCTAGTGAGAGAGAATCCACCAGAAACCTTGGTAAATTGTTCCCATGGTTAATTACTCTCACGGTTAAAAATGTATATCTTATTTCCAGTCTGAATGTATCTAGCCATTAGATCAGGGGTGGGCAAACATTCTGGCCTGAGGGCCACATTGGGGTTGCAAAACGGTATGGAGGGCCGGGTAGGGAAGTCTGTGCATCCCCAAACAGCCTGGCTCACCTCTGCATTAGATCATCTTTATCTTTCTCTACTAGATTGAAGAGCCCATTATCAAATATCTGTTCCCCATGTAGGCACTTATAGACTGTAGTCAAGTAACCCCTTAACATTCTCTTTGTTAAGCTAAATAGATCAACCTCCTTGAGTCTATCACCATAAGGAATGTTTTCTAATCCTTTAATCATTCTTCTGGCTCTTCTCTGAACCCTCTCCAGTTATCACCATCCTTCTTGAATTGTGGGTGCCAGAACTGGATACAGTATTCCAGCAGTGGTTGCACCAGTCTCACCAGCTCTAATGATGGACACAGTTTAAGAACTTGGCTAGACAGAGTGAGAAAGTGAGATCTATCAAGCCAAAGAGAACTATGAGTGGGAGTCTTTCACAACCTGCACTGCAAACACACGCCCTATAAAGTCCAAATTCACCCCTTTCCCCTGGCCTGACTACTTCTAGCCCATACCCTGGATCCCTTTTCCTCTGGAGAATCACTCTCACCTCTTGTGTGTCTCAAAGGGGTTTTGTGTCACCTGCCTCAGTGTGTCATTAAAACCCTGTTAACCCATTACCAGCCAGATCAAAACAGCTATCCGTTTGTAGTTTAATTGATTTCATGCCCAAGTAGCAAACGAATACACACACACACACACACACATATATATATATATATGTGAACATAGCTTTCTCACAGGCAGTGAAGTTGGAAAAACATGTTTCGTCTTTGAGTGCAGAATGATTCATAAAGGATCTAAAAATCTTTTCAGAGCCATAAAAAGTGACATGAAACTTGCAGCATCCCCTTGTTCTTCCTTCCCTGGGTCACTTTGCAATATTACATTTACTCACTGTCTCCAATCTCTATCTGACCTTTTCCCACATAACTAGTTATTAGTTTCAGTGTCTCTGGCTAGCAGGTGTCGAACTGCATTTGAGTAGCATTCAGGGCTGTAATTTTTGGAGGCGTTATGTCAAAAATACATATGGAAAACTTGGGGCAGGGGAGGGTGCTTTGCAATCATTTGTCAAACACAAGTAACTTGTTTATAAACAAAGTCTAATTATAACCACTGTCTTTGGAATTTGGCATTCTTTCAATGTGCATGTCTAAAGCAAGGCTAAGACTACAGCTACAGAGACTGGCTTGGCAAGGAATCATAGAATATCAGGGTTGGAAGGGACCTCAGGAGGTCATCTAGTCCAACCCCCTGCTCAAAGCAGGCCCATCCCCAACTAAATCATCCCAGCCAGGGCTTTGTCAAGCCTGACCTTAAAATCCTCTAAGGAAGGAGATTCCACCACCTCCCTAGGTAACCCATTCCAGTGCTTCACCACCCTCCTAGTGAAAAAGTTTTTCCTAATATCCAACCTAGACCTCCCCCACTCCAACTTGATACCATTGCTCCTTGTTCTGTCATCTGCTACCACTGAGAACAGTCTAGATCCATCCTCTTTGGAACCCCCCTTCAGGTCGTTGAAAGCAGCTATCAAATCCCCCCCTCACTGTTCTCTTCTGCATACTAAGGAGACTGGGACTGGAAGCCAGGAGGAGAAAAGAAGGAGGAAAAGAAAAGGGAAACTGCAACTGGATAAGGATGTGAGGTGGAGAGTTTGGGACTGGCTGCACAAGGAGTGGCACAAGAGGACTCCCGGGGAGCCTGGCTGGAGAAGAAAAATGGGTCAACAATCTCAGAAGGGGAGAAAGACTGGGATGGGGAGCCCAGAGATAGAGAGAGGCAGCAGGACCCACTGTGAGGGGAAGACTTGGACTGGGATGAAGAGCCTGGAAGTGAAGAAACTGGGACTTGCTAGGTGAGGATAATGGTGTGACACTGTACCTCATATTCTTCATAGTGGTGATATGATCATTGCATAATTATGATGCATTTTGTACAAGATGGGTCATGTGAGGTGTCATTGGAAAAGTTATGATTTGCTGAGTATGATTATCCTGTTCGGGTGCATGTATCATTTTTGTATCTGAGGTTGTGAATATTGACTATGTACCTGTATTTCGCATGCAGTCACACCTGGGTGATACCCACTAGGCAAGATCCTTCCAGTCTAAATAGCTGGTTGCGAACGGCCCTCACGGGTAATGGGCCATGAGGGAAAACAAGAGGCCTTAGGAGAAGCTTATCCCCCACCTGGTGAGCCTTCCTGTAGACGTTTTAGCCAGTCCGTAAAAGTAATGGCTGCTATGACTCTGAAAAGGCATGTGACCAGCCCACATGACTCTGGACTCCATTTTGGGAGGGGGGGGGGCGTATTTTTCCACACACTGGGTTGGGAACTGAAGAAAGGGTTCCAGCCATATGATAAAGCTATACAAGGCAGGGAGTGACCTCATCTGTTCTTCACTCCCTCACAACTCAACACGTGAGAGACGCTCTGAAAGAAAAGGACTCAGAATGGGGGTGTGGAGCCGAAGCTGCATAGCACGTGTCTTAACAATCTGCAAGCCTGCTTGTCTCATCAGTCAGGGTGAGAGATTGTTCATTCAAATCCTATCCTTCTAGTATGTGAAGCTTAGCTTGCGTTTTTGTTTATTTACGAGGTAATCTGCGTTGATCTGTTTGCTATCCCTTATAATCACTTAAAATCGATCTTTCTGTAGTTAATAAACTTGTTTTATATTTTAACATAAACCAGTGTGCCTTTAAGTGAAGTGTCTGGGGTTACCACTGTGTGCATGTTCCTCTCCACATTGAGGGAGGGGCAGACATCTTAACGAGTTTACACTGTACCAATCCCTGTGCAGTGCAAGACTATGTCATTTTGGGTTTATACTCCAGAAGGGGGTGCATGCCTGGGGAGCTGGAAGCTGGCTGGGGTCTGCTGTTTACACTCAGGTAGCCCAGTTTGGGTGCCACAGGCTGTCGTGTTGAGTGATAACAGGGCCTGGGTGAGGCTGGCTGTGTTCCCAACCCAGCTGTGTGTCTTAGAGGGGCGCAGCGGTTCCCACAGCTCCCAGACTGCACACCTGGGGTAACAACCCATTACAAATGAGAGGAAGACAAATGGTTGGAATGGGCAGGGGGGAGGCAGAGACAGAACAGGGACGGGCAGGATGGGCCTGGGGCAAATGGGGTCAGCTTGTGGAAAACAGGAGCAGCAGGGTCTGCGACCACTAAAGAATACTCCTCTCCAGAACCCAGCATGGAACCCAATGAGTTTCCCCATTCCTATGCTGTCAGCATATGGCTGTGAAACCAACTGGCAAAGCAGCCCTCTAGTGCTGGACCACATAGAGGATGACAACCTACTACTGCTATCAGTTACTCCCTTTGCTCAAGTCCCAGAGGTCTGTGCTAGGGATTGAAAGGTTCCAATCCAAGATGGTGTCAATATGATGTAGGGTGACCAGATGTCCAGATTTTATAGGGACAGTCCAGATTTTTGGGGCTTTTTCTTATATAGGCTCCTATTACCCCCCACCCCGTCCCGATTTTTCACACTTGCCGTCTGGTCACCCTAATATGATGCCACAGGACGGAAACCCCTTGCTGGGTTTCAGATCCCAGGCTTCAGCCTAAGTGGGAACATCTACATTGCTATTTTTAGCCCTGTAACACAGCCCACATGAACCAAGTCAGTTGATCCAGGTTCTGAAACTCACGGTCACGGGTTGTTGGCTTGTTTGCTTGCTTGTTTTTGTGCAATGTAGGCATACCCTAATTTTGTGTTCCTCATTTTGTAGATGACCACTCTCAGCTGCAACAGAAATGAATAGGAGCTGTGCACTGAATTTACAAGGTGTTATATAGTGCTAAGTACTATGACAAAATCCAGTACTAAGCATCTCAAATTGGGCACCCCAAATGACTGGACACTTTTGACATTAATCCCTCTGTGCTTCTGTTCCCAATCTGTAAAATGGGAATAATCCCAACCTATCTGTTTGTGGAGCTCTCCGTTACCGTAGTGATGAGCATCCTATAAAAGCTCAGGAGGAAATTAAGAAATCTGTCGTCAGAGCAGGGTCTGAATGGTTTGCAATAAAGCCTGGGGCCACACGCTGAACAATGAGGATAAAACAAAATATCGAATAGCTGCTTATTCAATGAACACCATCCATCATGAGCATTGAATGAGGCAAAACATCGTTGTACTCCTGTAACTGAAGACTGTATCCAAATGCAGACGCACAAAAGGGCTGAATTAATGCACCACAGGCAACCTGAGATGATTTTTAAAAGTGTGGATTGATTCCTCAGGAAAGGGGCTGGAGTGGCAGTTACGAAGCCAGAACAGGTACAACGGGGGAAGCAGCAGTAGCTTCTGCCGGCTGCCCTGCCTGCATGCCTCAACACTGCCTTAGAGACCACTGCTGGGGGTGGGAGGGTAGCTGGATCTCCACAGCCCATTCAGGTCTTGATCCTGCAAGGTGCAGAGCACCCTGGCCTGATGCAGCAAAGTATTTAAGCATGCTCAGTAGTTCTCCCGATGCTTAGGTGTGTGGCTAGTTTGCTCAGTCCTTGGCCTCTTCAGCAAGTGTTTTTGGGCTTTGAGGTGTGGACACCCATCCACCACAGACTGAACTGGGAATGTCCTCTCGTTTGCCACAGGCCATTAAGGAGTAATTGAATGATAATGATTTAGGGTCACTAGTGATTGTATCAAAGGACGTGATCTGGAGATTACAGGCTTCCTAGCCATTTGCAGTTTCCTAAGCCATCCAGTCCCCCATAAAGATAGTATGTTTAACCGGGGTTCAAAATGGGTTAGAAGAAAATATTTTGTATATTCAGAATAGCAGCCGAGAACCATAGACGCCAGAGTTCATGTTTATACGGTAATGTAGCAGGAGAGATGGCACTTTAAATGACAGTGGGCCCAATCAGGCTCCAGTGCTCATTAGAGAACTCACTGCTCTTTCCTTCAGAGGTAGAAAGGCAGTTGTGAGTGGGGGTCATCTTTAAACTTCCCCAGACCAGAGAGTCAAAGCCAGAGATGGATGAAGGAGGGTGAGCCTGCTGATGTCCCCGGGGACAAGAGCTGGAACTATATCTAGGAAGGAAACATGATAGAGAAGCACCCTGGCTAAAGGACTGCAGTGAGGCATGGTGAGAGACATCAGAACTGTACTGGAGGTCTGTGATGTGGTGAGAGACGCCAGAGCTGTATTTGGTGTGTCAATGGACTCTTGGAATTTGAAAGAATGTACTTTCTTCACTGTGCTGGGGAATTCTGGATGATGGTTGTGGGACTTTTCTAATAAACTAACCCCACACAGGACTATTCATGTGCGGAAAGCTGAGGCAGAGTTATTGGGGAACTACAGGAGAAAGGGGGAAACTGAGGCAGGCTCACTGATCATGCCATGGCCTGTCACAGGAGTGCACCCCAGGCAAGACCACCATATCAGATATGGTGGAAAATGCAGGCAGGCAATCAGAGCCTGGGAAGAGGGAAATCGAGGCAGAGAGTTACCTGCAGGGCCGTCTCTGAGGCCCCCAGGAATAGCTCTGCAGGTGGCCATCCTATTATAAGTAACTACAGCAAATGGTTAGATAACCTTGGATCGTATTATAACAAATTCACTGTAGCTATGGCAGAGAGAGAGAGAGAGTGTGTGTGTGTGTGTACGCGTAAGTCTCAGAGAGAGAGAGAGAGAGAGAGCGAGAGAGAGAGAGAGCGCTAAAACTGCTTCACTTATTCCCATGTCACTCGCCCCCACATACAGAGTGAACTTTTTCAAAGGAAACAGCTTATCTTCCAGACTGCAGAAGAAGAAAAATCCTCCTAAGTTGCAATATTTAAAAAGCTGCTTTATGTTGTTATGGCAGCTAATTTTCCTTAAATGATTTAAGGAAATGAATACATCTAAAGGGGCTGCACCAAGCTGTTACAGGATAGCAACATTAAGCTGGACTTCCTTTGCGTTAAACAATCCAATCTCTTATGGGCAGTTCCCCATGACGGATCTTGGAAGTGGCATATTTTGATGCTTGAGAGCGTGTGGAGTGGGAGGGATTAGGGTAGTTTTCTAATGCATTTTTTGGGGGGGGTGAACCTTATTTTGCATTTTATTTCGGTTCATTTTCTTCTGTTTTTTGTTTTGTTGTATTGAGGAGGAGAGGAAGCAGGAGGGTTAACACTATCTTACATGTTAGTTCCCAGATCAGTTACCATTTGACAAGAATAGGAAAGAGACATGGAACTGTTTTGGCTTTCTATCCACCTGGGTAGCCAGACATTTAACATGTGCTCCTCACCATAGCATCGGAGGGTGACATTTACACCTGAGCAATACTTAAGACTAAGCGATTCAGAGGCTTTGTGCTGGTCGTCTGCCCTGGGAGGGCATCAGCCTGAACGTGTACCAATAAAATCCATCAATGCTATAGTGGAAAGGCCCGCGTGTGATCTCATTTTCTCCCTCTGAGGCAACTCTTCCCTCTTTCTCTTCTTCCCAGCCCCTTGCTTATTGTCAGTTCATGCAAATATTAACTGGCTCAGAGGGACTAGCAGTAAAGCACTCCCCCAGGAAAAGAGCAGTCCCACAGCGTATAATTGAGAGCCAGTCTGGCTCTGAGAGCTGCTGGTGCTGAGTATTGGCAGCCCCGAATGACGTCAGAACTCCTTAGGATGAGGCCCAAGCTAAAGAAATATTTTTATCCAAAGGCAATTTCATTTTACTGCTACTGACCTCAGCTAGTAACACAACTGATACGGACACTATCTAGTGAGCTCTCTCCACCCAGCTTCCCTGTTAGACTCAAGGACCTCTTTATCCCTGGGAGAAACAGTCTTCTCTGATGATGCAGCTTGCAAGCCCGCTGCATCAGGCTGGAAGAGAGTCTGGGTGGAAAAAGGAGAGGGAGAATAGACCCTGCCTGGCCAGCTTCTTCTTTACTATTATTCTTTTTGATTTGTGCTGCTGTAGCAGTGAGGAGACTCCCATCACAGGCTAGAACCTGGTTGTGCTAGGTACCCCACAGACACAGAATTCAATGGTGGATCCCACCTCGAAAAGCTCACCATCTAAACAAGTTCTTCTTGCAGTGGAATTCCACTCCAGGGTACCACCCTTCTTCACAAACTGAGGCCCCCTTCATGGCTACTTACCTAGCTTATCCTGAAGCCATTCCTAGACTGACGTTGTTGTTAGATGCTATTTTGGGCATGGGGTGCACTGGCAAGCCAGGGGGTTAGAGGGAGAAGCTAGCACTAGGATTGACAACCCAAGAGTAGCAGTCCCTCTGTCTCGTGAGGTGCCAAGCCATGCCATTGTGTGTATACACACACACAGAAAAACCTCAGTTTAATGTGAAAGACGCACACCTAATCCGCAAAATGGAAAGCATAATTATCAAATTAATATCAGGAATTTCACACAGCAAACAATGTCTATGAAATCCCCTCATATTTCCCAGAGTGTGCCTAGAATCATTTCTTTCTTTTTTTCCCCACCCCGTCTCCATCTTTGTTCAGTGGTTTTTCTGCTGTTGCGTGTTCAATAATCCTTCTCCACTTGGATGTCAAACATTCAATAACTGTCTGCCTTCCTCCTCCTCCTCTTCCCTACATTCCCTGCAATGCATCTCCTCTGATTAGCAGAGATTTCATTTCACAAACATCTCGGCTTCTCTGACCGAGCCTGTGTGTGTGTTTATGGAATATTTACAAATATTATTTCCCTCCTGCCCATACGCTACATAGCAACGCTTACCAGACCTCTGGATTAACATCAGTACCACTTGGTAATTCAATTTCAGGGGCCTGCTGTTTTGAATCCAGTTCAAGACATCAAGAGAGCTGCTCAATTGAATATGGGCCCTGCATTCAGCACTATTCCATATATAATCTGCGCTGAACTTATTTTCACTTGCTTTCTCCACTCGAACGTTCCCAATGACAAACAACACTTAAAATGTTCCCTGACGACATGCAGCGGAGGTGTTGTTTGCTTGGTTCCCTTTTTAAAGGTTTGCCACAGGCTCTGTCCAAGTCAGAATTGCTAGCTGCCTGCAGCAGCCCACAGGCTCTGCCTATGCAATGCAATGCTCTCCCTTGGGGAAGATGCTTTTCCAGTGTCAATGTCCCCACTCACCGGATTGTTGTACATCTGAACGATGAGCTGTTTTACTCCATGCAGCGTGGGATGAGCCCAGGGAGACGGATCCACCCAGTGCCGGTTTAAATCAAACCCCATCAAGGAGCACCTGTACAAACACACAAAACAGCCATCAGTATGGTCTTCAACTTATGCCCATGTCAGACAGAATTAGGTGGAAGTCCTGCTGGTTGGTGCACAGCTCCTCACAAAAAACAGGGCAAGTTCTCTCCAGAGCAGTAGGAGAGATCAGGCAGTGACCTGTCATGACCTGGTTGGCAGGATTTCTGTAGCAGCACCTTTGGTGACTCACCTTTAAGCTTCTTACCCTTCATATCATTGTTCCCTCAACCTCCCTTTCAGCCAGCCTTGTCCTTTTCCACTTCACCTCCCCAATGTGACCACGTTTCAGCACCAACAGTGACAGTCCATTCGCCCACCTAGCCCATGACTGTCTTCCCACGTTCTTCCAAGTACCAACTATGTCTTCAAGGTCGCGCCTAAGCTGACCCACCACGCTCCTAGCCCATCCTCAGTGAAGCCGTGGCTCAGGAAATTCCTTAAGCACATGGAAGTCAAAGGCCATTAAGAGGGTGCTTGAGTGTTTAATGGAATCGGGATGGACGAAAAGAAAGCCCAATCCTATTTACTTTATCATGCCATGAACTAGCCCTTACTGAGCAGGTCAACCATGTACTCTTATTAATGTGAGATCATATATGCTACGTCTGACTCCTCTTCTTTCCCTGCTGACTCGTATTCCTCTTGGTACTTCGTGGTCTAATTTCGAGTCTGATACGGTCCCCCTTACTCACGTTGAGTTATATCTTCCTCTCAAAAAGTCCCTCTAAAGTCATCCAGACTACTGGCAGAGTGAGGTACTTCTGAACACAAGGAAGGGACGCAGAATGAGCCCCACAGGTTGTAAACTCTTCAAGGCAAGGATCACGTCTGCTGTCCCCTTTAGGTGTCATCTATCCCACTTTGGGGCATCAAGTGCAACAAACAATTGTCCCCTTGGCAGAGCAAGATCTGACCAGTGGATATGGTTCAGCAATGCAGGAATCACATTGATTCTCAACAGAAACAACAACAGACAACCCCAGGCAAAGATACAATTTTTCCTATATATAAAACTAAACAATACAATCAAACTTGCTACTAAGCCTTAAAGCTTCTTGAGACGTAAAGAGCTTTCGTTGATCCCCAAGCTATTGTGTGAAGGCCTGTTCTATCTTAATCTTTTAAATACACCTATGCAAACAATAGAGATTTGCTCTACTAATGTCGTTTAACAAAAATCTGAAGAATCTAGGAGTTAGGACTTTACATGTAATAGGCAAAAATGAAAGGAAAATACCCAACATCCTAAATGCTGAGCCAAAGCACAGGCTTGGATAGAAACACAAAATGCAAAACTTAGAAGAGTAAAATGTGGGGTTGAAACTACAAAATTAAACTCAACACTGGAACTGGTCAGAAATCTTCCAACAGAACAGAGTTCTGCAAGAATGTATCTGATTCTGTCAATTTTGACAGACCAGGCAAGCAGCCAATCAATTGGCAGGTGGGGTCTCCTGGCTCCAGCTTCCCACCTCTCAGGCACCCCATCAGGGCAGGGTTTGTGGGAAGGCAGCAGAATGATTGCCCCCAGGTGGTCACCTGGGAAGTCAGGAGCAGGGCCGGCTCCAGGGTTTCTGCCATCCCAAGCAGGGGTGGGGGGGAAAGCCGATCGGCGGCTCTTTGGTGGCAACTCAATTGCGTCGCTCCATTCTTTTGTGGAAGTTCGGCGGTGGGTCCTTCGCTCCCTCTCTTCCTCTTCAGCGGCAGTTCAAAGAGGAAGAGAGGGACTGAGGGACATGCCACCGAAGACCCGGACGGGCTGCTCCAATAGCGGACGGAGTGCCACCCCTTTGTATTGGCCGCCCCAAGCACCTGCTTCCTTAGCTGATGCCTGGAGCCAGCCCTGGTCAGGAGGCCAGTTCCCCTGGTTACTCAGGAAGTCAGGTAGCTGGTTCCCTGCCTGGCCAGTTCCCCAGGTTGCCCACCTAAAGATCAGGTGGATGGCTGGGCTACCTGACCATTTTGTCACCTTGGCAGCTGGGGAGCCCGGCAGCCCGCTCTTCTGCAAAACAAAACAGATTTGTTTCATTTCACGAGGAACAAAAAAAAGAGAAAAATCTTTGATTTTTTTGCAGAACAGAAAACCCCATTCCTGCTCAGCTCCTCTCACAATGCCTGCTTCTGACCTCACTGGCACTGGCATAAATCAGGAGTATCGCCACGGAAAAATAAATGGTGTAGAACTGGTAAGAGCTCAGAATCACGCTCACCGCCTTTTCGTTTTGCAAACTCAGAAACCTTCATGCTCACAATGAATTTTCTTGCTGTTTGGCAATCCACGCTAGGACACAGCATGCGGACTCCACAGGACGTCTTTTGTAGGAGCTCAGTGCCAGAAATCGCATCGCCTGCATGACTAGACCAGCTCATTTACATTTAAACATATTTTAAAGTAGTAACATCACAGAAAGCAAACAAATTTTGATTCCACCCTGTTCGCTTTCCGTGGTCATCTGATCAGGCTATAGAGCACAAAAAAACCCAAACAACTAAGTGCAAATGGGAATTGCAAATTGACGTTTGCTCCGTATTTGTTAGTTACATAACTCATCCAACCAGGGAACAGAAACAATTATGCTTAATTTCTGTAACTAACCAACACAAGGCAAATTTCCTATGAATCATTCTTTATGATGAATTTCAGGATCTATATTATGCAACAAATAAATGTGAGAATTTTGCACCAACATTTCAGAAACAAAAACTAGAAGCAAATGTTGACAAGTTATTCAGTTGGGATGATCCTCCCAGCATTACTTTATATGATCCCAGACTAATTTCCAAATATAATTTAGTCAGTCTATGATATCGCTGTATCTCACCTCTATTGAAGCAACAATTAATTTACTCTTTGATATGGGCATTAGTATGTCTTTCCAGTTTTGGAGCAGTGTTCAGTTTTCTTTTTATCTTTTTTAAAATCTTTTTTTCTTATTTTCCTACAGACTAATTTGCATTCATAGTGTTTTCTTTATTCATCTCTTGCACACTTGTGCCATCTCCACGGAAACAAAGTTGTTTTCCTTGGCCCATCAGATTTGATTATTGATATTATTTCAGGTAAAACAGTCTCCCAAAACTCATGCATAACCGGACATGGCCAAAGCATATGGTGAGAGGATCCTGCATGACTTTTATAGATCCATACTCAATGGGGACCACATGCTGAAAGAAATCTTTCCTGAACCCCTCTTTTAGCCTTCAAAAACCTTCCCAATCTCACCAAGCTTAACATCAGAAGCAAGCTCCCCACAGACCCGGACACACCAACTTAACCGATCCAGACCCTGAGAGAACAACAGATGTAAAACCTGTAGACATATTTCCACTGCTACGATGATCAACACGCCACCCCACCCCAACAATAAACCTTTAAAGATCCATGGGTCCAGCGCATGCTTATCACACAATGGGGTGTACCTCATCCAGTGCACTAAATACCCCAATAACAAATATGTGGGTGAAACTAATCACTACACTATCAAAGGAACTCACACTGAAAAATGATGAGACACAAATACACCATTATCATCTGCTGGTGAACACTTTTCACAAAAAGTGATCACTCTGGTTTGAGCAGGGGGTTGTACTAGATGACCTCCTGAGGTCTCTTCCAACCCTAATCTTCTGTGATTCTATATCTGACCTATTAGTCTTCATCTTCAAAGGAAACCTGCACAGTATCATCAAAAAGGTGAACGGGGGAGTTTAAATTCATAACTTTGCTAGACACTGAAAATCATCGACTGAACAGAGACACTGGAATTATGGTTTATTTCAACAATCTATAAACCCATTAATATCTCTCCTCTGCCCCAGGTTCCCCCCCACCCCTCGAATGATCAGAGAGATGTTAACAGGTCACTTCACCTTGAATGGTCCCTTGAAATATGTGTTAACTCCTTATGCTAAACAATCTGTTCTACCTTGTATTTAGCTGTGACACTCTGAGTGTGTTTCCCACACCTGAAGGAGAGCTCTGTGTAAACTCAAAAGCTTGTCTCGCTCACCAACAGAAGTTGGTCCAATAAAAGATATTACCTCACCCGCCTTGTCTCTCTTTTACAGATCCTGCACTCATGATACTCTTTTACTCCCAGGTAATGCAGTCTCTCGTGTCCAATGTATCCTCTGCAACAGTTTCAACTGGGTAGTTTCCCATTTGCATCTTGCAGTCCTTTGTAAATTTCCTCTCCACAGCCTAGACCAGTTTGTTTCCAAGTACATGCTGCTTGGTGCTTCCATTCATTAACTGGTTGACTGATGTCTCAGGTACACCGTGCATAACTGAGAAATAATAATAATACCACCACCTACCTCTTATACAGTGCTTTTCATCAGCACATCTCAAAGCACTTTACAAAGGAGGTTAGTATCATTATCCCCTTTGTACAGGTAGGGAAAGTGAGGCAGAGGAGGTTGAGTGACTTGCTGAAGGTCACCCAGGGAATAGAACTGAGGTCTCCCAAGTTCTAGACCATTGTTCTATCCACTAGCCCACACTGCTTCAAAACACCAACCCTGCAATGGGAAAAGAACTGTATTCCACTACACCATACCACACTTTGAAGATTTAGGGCCAGATATTTCATTCTTTAGTCACACTGGTGAGTACTATGATGAGTGCCATTGGTTTCAGTGCCAACTACTCATGTGAGTACTCACCAGTGTCACACAGAGCTCCACAATCTGGCCCATAAAGATTGCAAGATGGTGGGTGGTATATTATACAGCAGTGGTGTGTTTATATTGTACAGGAAATAAACTAAAACATTCAGTACAAAACCAACCCTAAAGAGAGAGGGAAACTGAGAAAAGCGGAGGGAGAAAAGTTACATTTGAAGATGAGCTTTCAAATGAGACCGGGGGCTGAGCAATACAGAAGGATGTACCAGATTGAGAGAGCTGCCTTGCATTCAAAAAACAGTGAGGCTGCAGGAAGGATGGAAAATTCAGATAAGTGAAGGGAGAAGTGAAGGAAGTAGAGAGAAACAAGCTCCGTGAGGGTGGTTGGAGCAAACCGATGAAAGGTTTTAAAAACAAAGTGGGTAATTTTGAATTAGAGACTGAAATGGATTGGGATGTTGGTGAAAGTGATTCCGAATTAAGGCAGAGGCGGTTGCATGTTTTGGTGTGTATAAAGGAGGAAAGCGGCATTCTGTCTTGGCCACCGGATTCTGCTGATCATTCACAATGGGAAATCCCAACCTCCTTTTATGACACCACTTTCACCTCCATGGAAACCAACCGTTATGTCTTTATGAACTTTCTGAGCAATCAGCAATTGCGGTTGATCATCCATATTAACATAATTTAAAAACATTCAAATGTCGGACACTTGCAAATTCAAACTGTGTTGGTTTAGGCTACACTGGACATGGTATGTTTCTGTTCCATGACTGGATGAGCACAACTCTCAGAATCAGGTTTCTGCTGCAGATACTTGGGCTTATGAATTAGAAATTGAGTTCCATTAAGATTCTCCAATATTCGCCTGAAATTCGCTATTTTGGCAAACATTTCTGCTACTAAACCACCATAAAGAGGTGTAAATCCAATCAAAGCAAATTAGTTCCAATACTGAAATGGAAACTAACTGAAAATGTTTGCAGTCCCCATCTCTCTCGACTTCAAGAGGTTACCAGCCCACCTCGACAAAAGCAAAGAAGCTCAAACTAGGATCTAAACTGCTAGGAGGTTTCTGTTCAGATCATTGCCTAACATTTTGCGATTCACCCAAAACTGATTTGAAATATCCCTTGCCTACATGCTTTAGCAAACTGCTTCTAGTTTCTTGCTAGAATTGAGAAGGGTTTAGTGACGTGGCCAATGCTGGGCCATAAAAACGTTAAGGCTGCTTATGTTTCTTTCAGGTTGTGCCTTTCCTTTCAAGAACCTCCAAGTTACCGAAATCTCCAGGACCTCCGACTTTCCCTTTGCTTTGATTCTTCCTTTCCTCACACTACATTTTCCTTCTCTGCACCTACTATGCTCCGGAGTCTCTCGCTAACAGACCTTTTCCCACAAGGTGAGATATGGCGAATAATGGAGTAAAGGAGTTAAAGAAATCCTTTTTCATGGCATATGATTTATTACAAAGAGAACCGTACACACTTCCCTTCGGCTTTGTTGGTTCATTGGATCAGTACCGGGTGAATCTGCAGATAATACCGCACACAAAGCCTGTAAGTTCAAATCCGCAAATGGCACTACGGGTAAGGGTTAGGATCTGAAATTGAAAACGGGTAGGAGGCAGGGGAGGAGATGCAGCATGCTTTTTTCCCAGGCATATGCAATAAAAAGAGTTGAGACCGAGGGTAATTGGTCTCTATTGTTGCTCGTCTTCGAGGCAAGAGTCGTAGGAACTGCTGGGAGACTGCGGTCTGCAATAGTCACTGTGCACTACAAGAGAGTGAATTCAAGGAAAATAAATTGAATACTTGCTTCTTATAATGAAAATATCATTTTAAACCTGTTAGACTCATGACATTTTACAAATCAAATTTTCACCTGCCATCACTGGAGAAGCTGGGGTCTTCATTAGTGTGCATTTCACCATTTGGGTCCTTGGGGGGGTTGTGATTTATGCATTTGCCTATTATTCATAAAAGGAGATTCGTTCAGGCCGACATGTTTTAAGGCAATTAGGTAGCGAGATAGCTATGGTTTCAGCTACAGCCATAGAAGGGTGAGTTTTGGTTTTGGTTTTTTGGCAACATTTTGCATGTGTACTTTACAATCCTGGAAACCCTCACAAAAGGCTATTTAATATCACCACTGCAGTGTATAATCCTGCCAGAACACAAGTGGACACACAGAACAGCATTAACTCCCAAAGGCCACATGGTGGAGTAGATGTTTGCAGAATGAGCTTTGCACTGTGTAGAGACATAGTTTTAAATAGTACATGATGGTTAGAGATCTGTTTCGCTATTTTCTATGTAAACAGTGTTAAATAAGAATAAACACAAAGGGATATTTTCTTCTTCTGACAAACACATGCATTTCCCATAGCTGGTAACAGGCATCACAGACACGTGCACCCAGGAGAAAACGGGTAGAATTCCCCTCTCCGATCTGCAAAGCACATCTCCGTTCACAGATTCTACTCTCCCTACATACACTGAGTTCTCAGTGATGTCAATAGGGTTTCTGTGCATGTAGCAAAAGCAGAATATTGGCGGCAAGGTCCATTACAGGAAAATCTTGACCTGTGATTTCATAAAAAATCTGAGAAGTAAGATGCAAAAGATGCTAGTCGCCAGGGACAAGTGCAGGATTGCTCCTTACAGTTTATTCTCCAGTGCTTTGTTCAGTTTGATTTTCAATTTTTCAAGTGATGGGACTTCCTTTGGGAGACTATTGCACAATCCAACAGAACTCACTGCTAGGACGCTTATATCCATGGTTACAGGGCTAGCTGACCTCTATCCCCCTACCATTCTCTCTGAGGGATTGTCTAAATGAACCATTAGTCTGTGACAAGCTGTGGTGTGAATTTCCCCCATGATAGCCCGCCATGGTTCCTGTGCACCCTGCTGATGCGCAAGAACAGTTCATTAGGATGCTTTGATCTAGCCCTCTTTGAAACTGGACTAGCTCAAAGCACGACGATGACCAGTTAATGCACGTCACTAGAGTGCATAGGAATAGTTGGATCATAGCAGGCTAGTGTGGAGCAGAGTCACAGTTCTAATTGTTCATGTAGAGAAGCCCTGAGTGCACTTCCTCAGGGATCTGGCCTCATGCCTTTACCTTTCCTGGGGTGGCAATCTACAATTCTCCCACTCTTAAACCCCGTCCTGGGCTGCAGTTACAGCTACAAATTAAAAAAAAAAAAAAACATGGTAAGAAAGCCAAAAAAGTGCGACCATGGCTAAACAACAAAGTAAAAGAAGCAGTGAGAGGCAAAAAGGCATCCTTTAAAAAGTGGAAGTTAAATCTTAATGAAGAAAATAGAAAGGAGCATAAACTCTGGCAAATGAAGTGTAAAAAATATAATTAGGAAGGCCAAAACAGAATTTGAAGAACAGCTAGCCAAAGACTCCAAAAGCAATAGCAATTTTTTTTTTAAAAGTACAACAGAAGTAGGAAGCCTGCTAAACAACCAGTGGGGCCACTGGACAATCGAGAGGCTAAAGGAGCACTCAAGGACGATAAGGCCATTGCGGAGAAACTAAATGAATTCTTTTCATCAGTCTTTACAGTTGAGGATGTGAGGGAGATTCCTAAACCTGAGCCATTCTTTTTAGGTGACAAATCTGAGGAACTGTCCCAGACTGAGGTGTCATTAAAGGAGGCTTTGAAACAAATTGATAAACAAAACAGTAATAAGTCACCAGGACGAGATGGTATTCACTGAAGAGTTCTGAAGGAACTCAAATGTGAAATGGCAGGACTATTAACTGTCATCTGTAACCTATCATTTCAATCAGCTTCTGTACCAAACGACTGGAGGATAGCTAATGTGACGCCAATTTTTAAAAAGTGATCCAGAGGTGATCCCGGCAGTTACAGGCCTGTAAGCCTGACCTCAGTACTGGGCAAACTGGTTGAAACTATAGTAAAGAACAAAATTGTCAAACACATAGATGAACATAATTTGCTGGGGAATAGTCAACATGGTTTTTGTAAAGGGAAATCATGCCCCACCAATCTACTAGAATTCTTTGAGGGGGTCAACAAGCATGTGAACAAGGGGGATTCAGTGGCTATAGTGTATTTATATTTTCAGAAAGCCTTTGACAAGGTCCCTCACCAAAGGCTCTTAAGTAAAGTAAGCAGTCATGGGATAAGAGGGAAGGTTCTCTCTTGGATTGGTAACTGGTTAAAAGATAGGAAACAAAGGGTAGGAATAAATGGTCAGTTTTCAGAATTGAGAGAGGTAAATAATGGTTTCCCCCAAGGGTCTGTTCTGGGCCCAATCCTATTTAACATATTCATAAATGATCTGGAAAAAGGGGTAAACAGTGAGGTGGCAAAATTTGCAGATGATACAAAACTACTCAAGATAGTTAAGTCCTAGGCAGACTGCGAAGAGCTACCAAAGGATCTCTCAAAACTGGATGACTGGGCAAGAAAATGGCAGATGAAATTCAATGCAAAGTAATGCACATCGGAAAACATAATCCCAACTATACGTATAAAATGATGGGGTTTAAATTAGCTGTTACCACTCAAGAAAGAGATCTTGGAGTCATTGTGGATAGTTCTCTGAAAACATCCACTCAATGTGCAGTGGCAGTCAAAAAAAGCTAACAGAATGCTGGGAAACATTAAGAAAGAGATATATAATAAGACAGAAAATATCATATTGCCTCTATATAAATCCATGGTACGCCCACAACTTGAATACTGCATGCAGATGTGGTCACCCCATCTCAAAAATGATATATTGGACTTGGAAAAGGTTCAGAAATGGGCAACAAAAATGATTAGGGGTATGGAATGGCTGCCGTATGAGGAGAGATTAATAAGACTGGGATTTCTCAGCTTGGATAAGAGACTAATAAGGAGGGATATGATATAGGTCTTTAAAATCATGACTGGTGTAGAGAAAGTAAATAAGGAAGTATTATTTACGCCTTCACATAATACAAGAACTAGGGGTCACCAAATGCAATTAATAGGCAGCAGGTTTAAAGCAAACAAAAGGAAGTATGTTTTCACACAATGCACAGTCAATCTATGGAACTCCTTGCCAAACGATGTTGTTGTGACATTGCAGTCTATATGGTTTTATAAAAATATGCTAATGAGTGAATATAATGTAACTAGAATATGCTTCATGCAAAAGGTCTCTTGTAAGGTATCATTACAAAGCTTATAATCTACTGAGTATGATCATCCTATTTGTATAAATGTACCACTCTTGTATCTGAAACTAGAAATATGAAATATAACTTTGAGGGCCTATTGTAATTATGCAAAGTGTGGACCATTAATGGTGGTTTGAAATCTTGATGACTCCCATTAACCAGGACAATTTTCTGCAGATGGCTGTGTTTACCTGTAAGTCTTCCTGTATATGTGTGCTGGCAAGTGGGCAATGAAGTCTTGCAGTGACATGTGATCATGTCACCTGAACTGGAATCCATCTTTAACCTGGTGTCTTTCCATTGAGAAGGAGGGGGTGGTAACCCAGAGGGACAAAGGATTCCCGCCTTATGCAAAACATATATAAAGCGGTGGAACAGAACAAAGGGAGGAGAGGAGCCAACATGAAGAATCCCCTAGCTACCACCTGAGCTGCAACAAGAGCTGTACCGGGGGAAAGAATTGTGCCCAGGCCTGGAAGGTGTCCAGTTTGAGGGAAAAAACGTACTAAAGCATCTCTGAGGGTGAGATTGTCTGTATTCAGTTTGATTAGGCATAGATTTGCGCATTTTATTTTATTTTGCTTGGTGACTTACTTTGTTCTGTATGTTACTACTTGGAACCACTTAAATCCTACTTTCTGCATTTAATAAAATCACTGTTTCCTTATTAATTAACTCAAAGTATGTATTAATACCTGGGGGAGCAAACAACTGTGCATCTCTCTCTATTAGTGTTATAGAGGGCAAACAATTCATGAGTTTACCCTGTATAAAGCTTATGCAGGGTAAAACGGATTTATTTGGGTTTAGACCCCATTGGGAGTTGGGCATCTGAGGGTACGTCTATACTTACCTCCGGGTTCGGCGGTAAGCAATCGATCTTCTGGGATCGATTTATCACGTCTTGTCTACATGCGATAAATTGATCCTGGATCGATCCCAGAAGTGCTCGCCGTCGACGCCGGTACTCCTGCTCTGCGAGAGGAGTAGGCAGAGTCGACGGGGGAGCCTGCCTGCCGCGTGTGGACCTTTGGTAAGTACCTTTAAGTTCGAACTAAGGTACTTCGACTTCAGCTACGTTATTCACATAGCTGAAGTTGCGTATCTTAGTTCGAAATGGGGGGTTAGTGTGGACCAGCCCTTAGTGTTAAAGACAGGAACACTTCTGTTAGCTGCTTTCAGGTAAACCTGCAACTTTGGGGCAAGTAATTCAGGCCCTGGGTCTTTGCTGGAGCAGAAAGGATTGTCTGGCTCAGCAAGACAGGCTGCTGGGGCTCCGAGCTGGTAGGGAAGGCAGGGGTAGAAGTAGTCTTGGCACATCAGGTGGCAGCTCCCAGGGGGTTTCTGTGATCCAACCCGTCACAGTTGTGAAGGCCAAGACTATAACAGGGTTCAAAAAAGAACTATACAAATTCATGGAGGATAGGTCCATCAATGACTATTAGCCAGGATGCGCAGGGATGGTGTCCCTAGCCTCTGTTTGCCAGAGGCTGGGGCACCTGGCATTGGCCACGGTGGGAAGACAGGATACTGGGCTGGATGGACCTTTGGTCTGACCCAGTTTGGCCGTTCTTATGTACGGTACTCTATGTATCTGCTACGCTTACCCAGCAGGTCCAACTGAGTTCAAACACTTGCAGTTCTTCCTTTTGGGAGTATGTGACCAGTGGTGAATAGAACCACCAGACAGCATTCTTAAAGCAAAAGTATGTTTCTTTAACAGGACAAATCATTTAGAGAAAAGGGATTTTAAAACAATAAAACAGTCTCCATGCATGTCTGCCTTACCATCTCCTGATGATAACCCTTGTAGAACAATATTCTTCAGACACCCCAGTGGGTCCTGGGTGTCAGTCTGGCTCTCCCAAACAACTACATCCTTCTCAAGAGAGAGATCCTTTTGAAACTGCCAGAGTTCCTTTGTTCTTCTGCTTTCCTGGGCTTTGGACCTTCTGGACACAACTAGATTTGCAGGTTGGCTGGGGAGAAGGTAACATCTTCACAACCAACAGTTTGGGTATTGTCCCATAATACCACTCAAGTGTTTTCTGAGTGTGGCTTACCTTGAACCTCTCTTTAGCTTCCTGCTTGTTTTTCTTATAAAGCTCTAGTCAACTAACCCAACATATGCTTATAGTAAACACCCCAATAACCAGATCAACAGAGCAGCTCAAAATATGTCACACTGATATTCACCTAACATTTCCCTTTTAATATTTCACCCAATTACTATTAGTGAGATCAACTTGTATACCTATACCTACTTGGTATTTATATCCTCCAAACCTATGGACAGGGTAACCATGTCAGCAGTAGATGACTAGGTGAGGCACTATACAAAATTCGAAGAAAGAGTACTTGGATCTTGCTATAACATTTATTACACACAAACATTAAACACATTATTAAGGTTCACAGTCAAGCGCTCAGAAGTTAGGAAATACACAATTAAGCTTGTCTGGGCAACCTTAATTCAGCCCCCTGGTGCCTATGCAGTTTTTAAGTAAAGGAGCACATATCATTGTTTCCATAGGATGCCTGACTCATTCAATACACAGAATGGACAGATCTTATGTAATGATCAGCTCGTTGATAATTTGTGTTCTCCTCACTCAGTGTGAATCCCCTGGCTTTATTTATGACACACCATTTAAACCCTCCTCTGAAGAGAGAATGATTAATTTCCTTAGTTTCACAACACCCCTGAGAGGTGAGGGGATGGCATTCTCCCCATTTGATAGGTTGGGAGCTGAGTCAGAGAGACATTAGGGACAAAAGTATCCACCAATTCAGGTGCCCACTTAGAGATGCTTAATACCTGATTTTTCAGAGTACTTAGCATTCTTTATATAGCACTTGATATGTTCAAATCACAGCTCCCACTGATTTCATTTGCAGCTGGAAGCGCTCAACACTTCCTTGCTCCAAGGCATGGGGGCACTACAGCTTTTCAAAGAAAATATCATCCGACTTTTTAAAATATGGACAAAACAACATATTTTGCCCTAGCCTCCTGAAAATAGCCCAATCATTTAGGTTGAAATTTTCCACACAAAAAACCCTCAGCCTGCGGCAGACTCTCTGCATGGAAATGGCTAAAGTTTAACAAAGTTATAAGCAACTGAAAGCAGGGTTTTATAGAATAATAGAAATCTAGAGCTGGAAGGAACCTCAAGAAGTCATCTAGTCCAGCCCACCGTGCTGAGAGTGGGAAGTGTCGAACACCCTTACTAATAGACAATGCTATCAGCCATACTTATAATACATATTCAGTTCCTTTAAATCATTACTCATAGATCAATCCTTCCAATCCCCTTATCATTTTTGTTACTCTTCCTTCAATTTCCTCCTATTTCTTGAAATCAGTTTAAAAAAATTCTAGCAAGTACAAGAGGGATGTAAAGCTATGTACATCCTGCTTTGCTCATGTTTTATTGGTGTAGATTGCACACTGAATGATAACATGGGTATCTAAATATTTTAAAAGCTACTTTTGAAGAAAGAAATGTTATTAGGTGGCAAGGTTGTAACAATTTCATACAGAAGTGGCAGACAGCAACAAATCAATAAATAAAAGGTACCAACAGTTTCCGAATGGAATCTCTTCCTAGGAAGTGCCTTTAGAGGCTGTACTTTGTAGTAACAACAATGCACGTACACGAGAGATAGCCATAAATATAACAAGAGATACGTTTCTAAGAACACCAGTCTAAACCCATCTCATTATAATAAAAATATAACTAATATGGCCTGGGGCAGGCCAAGTGGGTGCTTTTTAAGGCACGGGAAGTGGTGCTGGTGATTTGGAAATAAGCTTATACCCTAGAATTGTGTTAGATGTAAAAACCCTGATCCTGAACACTTGTTGCTATTAATTAAGGGTAAAAGCAATAAGCCTACAGTCTTGGCCAAAATAATTATTTTTTGACTACTAACCATTCGCCTGCTGGTTGACTTAGACACTAGACTGTTTTCATGCCCTAAATGGTTGTGCAGCACTGCAGTGTGCTGTTAAACAGCCTGCTAAACCTAGGGTTGTGAGTTCAGTCCTTGAGGGGGCCACTTAGGGATCTGGGGCAAAATCAGTACTTGGTCCTGCTAGTGAAGGCAGGGGGCTGGACTCGATGACCTTTCAGGGTCTCTTCCAGTTCTATGAGATAGGTATATCTCCATTTTATTATAGCCAGTATTTCAGGGGTTGGTGAAGCCTATCTCCCGTCCGGCTATCAATTTGTTGCAATTTAAGGTGATTTGGGATAACACGTGTTATAAAAATTTAAGGTACTATTATGCCAGACATGCAATGCCTTGGGTATCTTTCCATTCACTTTAATCCAGCCATCTCACCTTCCTCGGGACTCAGACACTGCAGCTGGCAATGGTCGCTGTACTTCTACACACTGTTTAAAGGTAGCTTCACATGTCATATTTTAGCTTCCCATCCTGGGCAGGGCTCAAAAGTCACCAGGGTACATTGGCAGACTATTTGTACCCAGAAGTGCTATTATTCTAAATTGAAACAAACCAGTCGTACTCTGCATAGACATCTCACTTTGCCAGCGATAGAAGCACAGCTACCTCTGCAGCAAAATGTGGCAATTGTTTAACAGGGTAACACGTATTACAGCTCAAGAAAGAAAATCACACCAGACTAAGTCTGCAGGGTCCTTTCTATGTGGGCAGAACGTAATTAACCAAGTGGGAATCTAGCTAGGAAGCTGGGTTAACATCCCTTCTATCATTGTATATGCGTTGGACTACAGTGTAGCAGAGAGAGTACCTAAACAGCAGTTGAATAGATATGGGTGACTGACACGTTATCTATGTATCCTGTGGTGATAGCGACTTTAACTCAACCTTCCATCTGGAATTATTTTTGTTTTCTTTTCTAATGCATATATGAAAGTCTCAGTACCAGAAGTATAGCGTGTCATTGGCTTTGATATCAGACATCTCCTCTTATCCTTAGGTCCTTTACTTTCAAACTTGACTGTAGGTTACAAGGCATTTGGTAAAGATTTCCATCACTGCTCAGAAGAGAGTGCATCCTTTTAACATAGCTGCAGCTCCCAGGCTTCCAGGTCCCTATTCTTTTTCTACTGTAGGCTGCTTCCTAGCAGTATTTCTTTATGAATATTAAGTCACCAGGATCTATGAGTACATTAAAGGCTTGCTAGGAAAATGAAACAAAAGAGCCTTGCTGTATGCTACCTTTCATAGGCTCATTGGCAATACTGCCCATGAGTGCTGCAAAAGCAAATGAACGGAGAGCGAGTATCCACACGCGGCAAGTTTTAAGGGAAACTCACATTCATTTTTCTCTTTGCTACACATCCGTGTTCGATATCATCAACACCACACATGTAAGATGCAACCTGCATTACGTTCCGGGAGATAGATTCCCATTAATGTATTTCATGCCAGCCTCCTGGAGCATAACGTAGGAGACAGGAAGGGTTGGAATGCCGACGGGGGAAAACACAACATAAGATCCTCTTGGTTAAAAAGCATGATTGCAGGGGGTGAGGTTTCAAACCAAATCCACATTCACGAACACCACAATGCCAGATCACAACTGCCCCTCAATGCATGCTGTTGCCATGGTTCCTCTCCCTCCCACTCTCCTTCTGGTCACCTCTACAATGGAGCACTATCTTTTTATTGCTGCCCTTAGCATTGCCCCGTAAGCTATTGGGAGGGTGGGGGGTTGGGTCAGAGCCATACTTAGGTGGTAGTTCTTGGCTGCTGGTATTTGTGGAGGGGCAGTCTTAAAGAGGCAGACCCAGCAATGCTTGTTTTGGCTGGGTAGTCAGGCTGCAGCTGTACCAGTCCATCAACTCCCTGCCACTGCTTCTGTTGCAAACCCTTAAAGCAACGGGACCTGAATCACACTGATGTGGCTCCCAAGAAGGTGCAAGAGCCTCTCTACAAAAATCAGCTAGCTAGTCTAATGTCACTCCTGAGCAATAGAAGGTAGAAGTAGCAGTAGAACAGATTCCAGTAGAAAGATCCTGGCACCAGACATGTACAAAAATCATTTCATCCGGTGCTGAAATGCAGCTAACTCCATGGAAGAGCACATCCGCTGTTTAACAGCCTACAGCAACATTACACAACTTTTTAGGATGGGAATGTAGAGGAAGGCAGAATGTGGTTACCCAAATTGGAATTTGATCAGGATACCAGGGCTCACTCGTAGGGCTGCCAACTTTCTAATCACACAAAACTGAACACCCCTGCCCTGCCCCTTCTCTGAGGCCCTGCCCCTGCTCACTCCATCACCCTTCCTCCATCAGTCACTCTTCCCTACCTTCACTCACTTTCACCTGGCAGGGACAGGGGGTTGGGGTGCGGGAGGGGCTCCGGGCTGGATCAAGGGTTTGGGGTGCGGGGAGGTGAGGGTCCGGCTGGGGCTGGAGCCGGGGCCAGGGATGAGGGATTTGGGGCACAGGAGGGGTCTCCATGCTGGGGCAGGGGGTTGGAGTGCAGGGAGGGGTGCTGGGTCCCGACAGTGCTTACCGCAGCTTCGAGGAAACATCTGCCAAGTCCCTGCAGCCTCTAGGCCATGGGCAGCCAGGGAGGCTCCGTGTGCTGCCTTCGCGCTGGCAGGCGCCGCCCCCCCACAGCTCTCATTGGTCGCGGATCCTGGCCAATGGGAGCTGCGGAACCGACCCTGAGGCAGGAGCAGCGAGCGGAGCCTCCCTGGCAGCCCCAATGCCTATGGGCCGCAGAGACCTGGCGGCCGCTTCCAGGAGCCACGCAGAGTGAGGGCAGGTAGGGATCCTGTCTTAGCCCCAGACCCCCGCTGCACCGCTGACCGGCCTTTTAACGGCCCGGTCGGTGGTGCCGACCAGAGCCACCAGGGTCTCATTTTGATCAAGCATTCTGGTCAAAAACAGGACACCTGACAACCCTACTCACTTGTAAAACGTGTGATATACATGGCTTCTTTAAGGGACATTGTCACTGAGAGGCCTAATTGGCCTGCCTCTTATTTTCTTGTATATCTGTTTGCAGAGTCTATCCACATTCCAGCATTCACGAGCTACAGCCCTTCAGCAAACCAGTGAGAGTATGATGAAGGAACACACATTTCTCAGGGATGGAGGAAGCAGATTTTCAATTTCAAGTTCCCAAGGGCTTAACACAAACATGAAACAAATTATTCCAGAAATATGGGGATGGGAGGTGAACATTGCTGCTGTCCTTAAAAAAAAGGGGGGGGCAGGGATAGAGAGAGAGAATGAAAAACTAGAGAGCCTGACGCAAAGAGAACCTAACATTTCAGAAGAGTTTCAAGCCTTAGGCAAGTCAGAAATGGAGATGAAGCAGGTCTGAATCACTCATAGGGGCTGTAAAAAGGATTCTTTCCTACTCCCTATATTGTTAAAATAAGCCACCCCCCGTCAAATATAGGTTTCCCCTTGATAGCACACACAACATTTTAAAATCTGCCTACGTGGGTAAAAATTACAAATGGGAGAACTGGTTCGGAAAATGAAGAACAGCCTAATAATTTTCACTTATGTCGCACCAACCCATTTTTACGGCTCTGAAATGTCTGATTGCACTTTACATTTCCTCTCTCATTACTTTTCATGAGCAACTGCCCTTCCCATTTTCAGGCAGGAATGGAGCAGAGAGCTGAAATGCTATGAGAAAAGCTGTTCAAAGCACTTGTCTGAAATGGTTTGCCCATGTCAGTGGCTTGCCCGTGCCTGGCCATCTTTATTTGATAGATGACGCAAGGTCATGATGAGCTTGGACACACAAAGAGCACCTGGTACAGTGAACGTATCTTAATTTCCCTAATGGGAAGAGCCTTTCCTTCAATTTCAGACACTTGTTCAAACTGTAGTTGGACAATGTTAAGAAAGCCCATCTCCCAGGCTGACATCTGACGAGCTCTTTGTCCTGCATATTGTACCAAATGCAGGGATGCAGTGTGTAGGTTCTTGTATTGAGATTTGTTTTCAGTACTCCAGTTCCATAAAACAGTTGGAAGTTCACTCTCAGCAGCAACTGTACCTTCGTTGGGGCATTCTCATTGGAACTTTACAAACCAAACCAGAAAAAAAAAATCAGAAGGCATCCTTAATTCCATTGCCCAAGAATATGCAGAAGCATCACAAAGCAGCAAAAGTTAACGTAGCCGCTCTCAGGACATCAGAAGTGG
Organism: Chrysemys picta bellii; assembly: GCF_011386835.1. Classification (NCBI taxonomy): domain Eukaryota; kingdom Metazoa; phylum Chordata; order Testudines; family Emydidae; genus Chrysemys; species Chrysemys picta. Next base: position 7,974,963 of record NC_088798.1, read on the forward strand.
TAGTACCAGGACTATCAGTGGGGATTATGCCACTAAGGGATTCTTAGAAACCAAGAAGGTCCTCTATACAGGCATCACTGCTGTGTGCAAGACATGGAGATCAGAATCCCCATCTTTGAAATCCAGATTCAATCACGTAGGCCTGAGCCAATATCTACTGAAATCAAAGGAAAGACTCCCATTAACTTCAGTGGCCGCTGGATCACACCCAGAATGTTTGTGTGTATGAAAGAGTTGGAGGGAAATGCAGCACAGAACTCATAGAATGCAGAGGTTCCTTCTGTTATGGAAACACATGTAAAGAGAAATGCTACAAAGCCAGACTGGACAAATAGAGACAGAAAGCACCTCTCCAGTTTGAGAGAAAACTCTAACCAAAATCCAGAAGACTAGACAATAGCCGTCCTCCCCCCCCCCCCCCCACAAAAAACAACCAACCAACCAAGAACTGTGAAAATCCAATCTCAGAATCTCAATTTTCAGACCGGATGCTAGTGGAAAATGGATGTATATGGTATGATTGAATTTCTCTGACTGTTTCATCACTCTAGCGGTAGCATCATGTATGAAACTGAAGTTTATTAATTGAGTTTTGAGGAGAACCTAAGGGAGCAGAAGTTATATCAATCTAATCAGGATGTGACCAACACATGCATCAAAATGTTGCAATGTCAAAATCCCGAAGCCACTTAATTCCAGCAAGATTTCAAAACTGGGAAAAAAGAATTTGGCAACAGGGTTAGTAATGATGAGAAAGGAGATGAACGTTCAGGCGGAGGGAGATAACCGAATTTTTTCCAGTTGCTTGTGAAAGTAGGCCAACTTTCTACATACTTTCTGAGTTATCTGCTACACAAACCTACATTTGGTTTTAACGTAGGACTCAGCTGTCTTCTGCCATTTACTCCATCTGTTTTCAGTGAGCATCTGAACATACCATAGACTTCAATGGTAACAGAATGACAGATAGATGAAACAAGCAATTTTACCCCAAGGTAAAATGTATAAAGCAATAAAGGAGAACACCACATGAGCTCTTGAGCTATACCTGACAAAGGAGGTAGAAAAATAGAGTGTGTAACACTACAATGTCATTGTTGCATAGGAATGAAATAAGTGAGTTTTATAATTCCTGACTACTGGGTGTGTAACAGAAGCCGGGTTCTGCAAGCATCTATATTGACAATATTATATGAACAGATCAGAAAGTGAGAGAGAGAGAGAGAGAGAGAGAGAGAGAGAGAACGCGAGTGCACTTCAAATGTTCCTCTCCACACTCAAAAATATCCCACAATTTTAATTAGAGAATACTTCGCATTTCCCAGTCCCATTTCCTATCAATGCACCAAAGACAGTTTCAGAGGGGAATTGCAGATGAGCAAAATATTCCAGGTGAACGTATGGTGTAATATTATTTAACACAATGCAAGGTGATGAAAAAAAAATGTAAGAAGATAAGCTACCTGGACAGACACTTGAAATCCTTCATGAGTAATCAGAGTTTGCACGGGTGAACATTTTTGAACGGTGTCATTAAATCTCCAAGGAGATGGCTGAAAATAGTGCCAGTTTAGGAGCAGGATTTAAAGTTTTGGTTTTTGAACAACAGGTGCAACAGAAATTTCAAAGTTAAATGATCTTTTGTTTGTTTGTTCCACAAATAGAAAATCCATATGGCTCTGGGTGAGCCAAAAATAACTTGTTCTAACAAATTACACACAAAAAATAAATCCAAAGAAACATTTTGTGTGTGTGTGTGTTTGGGCGAGGGGACAGGTATTTGAATGAGTCATGAAAGGCCTGATTTATCCCAACAGGAAATCGGATTGGACCAAATTCTGAGATGGTGGGGCAACTTGGCACTCCCCACCACTGCTCTCACCACCCTGGACTTCTTGATCACTCCACCATCATCCCCAAATGTTTCTTCTTTATATATTCCCACACCCAGAGAGATCCATGTTTTTATCATGGAGTCACTTGCTGCATTTTGTCTCCTCAGATCATACACTCAGATCCTCCAGGATCAATTAATCTTCCATAATCAACCATTGGGTGACGCAGCCATTTAGGTAATTTCCAGGCATTTAACATGCAGTAAAAGCGGCCAATCAGATGTCAAGGTTATTTTATCAACATTCCACGTAATTTATAATTGGGGGTGGATGCACTGGTTCCAGAAGCTAAAGTCCTACCAAGATTTTGCCATTTTCTAGAACCAAACTCTTTTGCAAGGTTAAAAGTAATACTTTGTACTTCTAGGACCTGATCCAAAACCCCATGAAGCCAATGGGAGTTATAATAATAATATATGGAGATATACCTATCGCAGAGAACTGGAAGGGACCCTGAAGGGTCATCGAGTCCAACCCCCTGCCTTCATTAGCAGGACCAAGTACTGATTTTGCCCCAGATCCCTAAGTGGCCCCCTCAAGGATTGAACTCACAATCCTGGGTTTAGCAGGCCAATGCTCAAACCACTGAGCTATCCCTCCCAGTGGGGGTTGGATTAGGCACCTATGATGTTTTTCATCAAAGGACAAAACATTAAATGAAATATGCCTTACACTACTTCAGTGAGGTAGGTAAGTAGCAATAGCCGCACTTTACAGTTGAGAAACGTGAGATGCACCGAGAGGTTGAATGAATTGCCCAAGGTCACATTGGAAGGCTTTGGTAGAGCCCAAAATAAAATCCATGACTGCTGACTCCTAGTCCTGTGCCTCTCTGCAAAAAGCCATCTCCATCCCCAGGAGAGGTAGCAAAATATTTGGTTACTTTCCTATGTGTGAATCCCTCTATACTTCTGGGTTATGCCCAGGTAAGGCAGCAAAAATACCAACATAACCTGAGCAAGGCCATGGGCATGAGGTTTCCAGCCAGATCTGGAATTAACAAATCTGACCAGACAGTATGTCCTCATGAGATTCCCATTTGACTTTTGCAGATCCATGATATTTGTACAAACTTTGTGATATATGAAGAAACTTTGTTTATCTGAACTGCATTCCACCTCCAGACTTACTGAGGTTTGCCCGTGGCTCATTATAAAGGCAGAAAAACCAGCAAAGAATATTCACTAAATGGACATAAGATATCTAAATGTGCCTGGTTAGTAAAGTTACCCCAGATACATATCACAGACTGGCCCCAGACTAGGTCAGAGAATTCTAGCCAAGCTAGAAAAAAAATTACCGTTGATCTTTATCCCTCTGTTCCAGCACATCAGCTTAACTAGGAAAAAATGCATAAACCCAAAGAGTCCTACCTGACCAAAATACTACAGACCCATCCTCGTTCCCAGAAAAGCAATATTAGAGTCTGACTGGAACGCTTACAGGATATTATTTGGACTAAAAGGCTGTTTGCTTTTCACTTCTCTTGACAGTTTGGACAGGATGACTATCAGACACAGGTTCAGAGATAGATGTAAAGTGGAAAAAGGCCAATTATCAACTTTTTTTCTCTTTCAAGAATATTGGAAACTGCTTCCTGGTAATGAGCCATACTCAAGCATATCATTGAGAGCTGAAAGCGGCTTAACTGAGGCAATTGGAACCATAATTGGGACTATTCTCAAAGAAAACAAAAATGTCTCTCTCCAAATTTCCTGTTATTTTCATAGTGCTGCTGGGCCGCCCCTCCTCCTCCCCTGGAATTACACACTGGGGATTCAGTTTGAGAACGTTGGTATTCTCAGAGCAGACACAAGACACATGCTCTGATAGTCATAGAGCACACAGCACCCAGCATGTTGTAAAAGAATTAGTGATACCACGTTTGTAATCACTGCAGTGTTCACATGCAACAACTTGTATACAGTGGTTAGCTAAAAGGCATGGGCAAACGGATTCTGACTCTCATCTATTTTTAAAACAATCTTTCATTCACCTCTGCACATTTAACCCAATCCAGTTCCTGGCAGACACAAAGCTTGACTTGCACTAATCCTGGCCTGCTAGAAACCAGTGACATTTTGGACAATTTGGAGAGAAAACCTTCTCTCACTAGATCTTCTGGCCCTAATGATCTCTCTCTCTCTCTCTCTTCTCCTATGTTCCTTGCTATGGGATCAGAGTGCCCGAGAAGATTGATTTTAGAGAAGTATACAAACTTTTTAAAGTTTAGTCAATAGTCACTTTCAAAAAATTTGGCTTCTAAGTGTATCTTTAGAGCCTGGTCAAACCCAAATCACACATTTAGTTGTTTATGTAGTGATAGCACAAAACTGACATGAAAGGACATGACAAATATCAGCACATACTGATAGTAAACTTGCACAGTCTGTCTCTTTAGGCTCTGATTCAGAAAAACACTGAGTATTTGCTTGAATCTATTCCTATTCTGTATTGAAGTTCAGCCCATGCTTAACTTTAAGCACATGCTTAAGTCCCATTGAAGCCAAATGCTTAAGTGATGTTCTCGAATAGGAATGTTTTCTTGAAATAGGGCATAAGGATGCAGTAGGATGACAAGAGTGGGTCAAGCTACCCGGGGAGATTGCTGTCCTCCTTGCTGCACTCTGGGGATGGGCCCCAGAGGATGGAATCTTTAGGAGTGGAGTGGGTCATGTAGGGATTCAATAGTTGTTTGCAGTGTGAATGAAAAGGGAAAGAACAGAGGATATTTCAGTCCTGATTTAAAGAGAAAATGGGTATCAACATGTCAAACAAGGTATCCCAGTGAGAAACAATGACCACCAGTGGGCGGTAACTGGGGTCTGCTGAGCAGATAAACACACACAAAAATTAAACACATGGCTGTGGTGTTTCAAAACATTTTGCAGATTCATTCCAAGTTTTAGCAATTTGGTTGGTCTAATGCATCACTTCTCTCAGTGATCAGCCAGGGAATAATTAATAATTCCCAGCAGCCATCCTAGACTTGGAGTACTTGGAGAGGAAAAGAAAGGAAAATTCACCTCCAGAAATGAGTCATTTCATGTAAGGAATTTTCTTCCCAGTCCTTGCATAGGTTTTCTTTTCTGCTGGGCTCATTAATGATATTTTGCCATAAGTTAGGTTAAGTTCACAGGTTCAAGTCAGAGTATTCATCCCTAAAAGAAATTAATAAACGTTCATGAGAACTCGTGAAAATATGCAGACTTGTTTGCAAATACTTCAACATTAAAAAGGAAGATATTTTTGAAATAAAAGGAAAAATAAAGAATAGCAAAGAGGAGATATTTTTGCATTCTCTAGCTGCTCAGGCAAGTAGACCATCATCAGCATATGGCACTAGGTCCCATCAGAGACAGGACACGTATCTGAATAGACCATTGGTTTACTTTTCTGGAGCAATTCCCGTATTCTTAGAAACACTTTAAAAGCTAATAAGGAATCAAATCGACCATCCATGTACGGTACCTTAACCAGAACTGGAGTCTGATGCTAACTTCATCTGGGGCAACTCAACAACAACAAACAACAGTGGGCCAGAAGCAGAGCTGATGTCAATCAATGTAGCTGCACTGGTGCTTTCTTTTACATACTGATGTCAACAGATCTATGCCAATTATCCTCGGGTGAGGATCAAGCCCATCGTTTAAATATGGAGCCCAATTTTAGGCTATACTGCATGAACTGCCCACTAATATGTAAGTGAAAGGACCAATTTTGTGTCATACCCGATGTTATATAAACTGAAAGTTGTCATATTGGACGTTGAGTAGTGTATATCTACTGGTCCTGCTAGTGAAGGCAGCGGGCTGGACTCGATGACCTTTCGGGGTCCCTTCCAGTTCTATGAGATAGGTATATCTCCATATATATAAAAAAAATACTGTAAAAACCTGTGGGCACCTGAAGATATTAATCCACTATCTGGCACACAAACTCTTTCAGATTTTGAAACTACTAGAAATCCTGAGGGGAATCCTGCCCTCATGCCATTTCTAGCCTATTTTTGCAAACAGAAGAGGTTCACATTTTTGCACAGACAAAAAAATTTCCAAATGGAGTCAACTGAAGATTGCTCATCATTCATTTGGAGGCATCACCTAGTGTCCCAGTGAGAGAGGATGAGGGATAATTGAGAGAACAGGACACACAGGCATCAACACAAGCCAAGATGACCATCAAACCCACCCCCCTTTTTTTTGTTCACCGTTCTAAATGAAATCCCATGCGGTCTTCAGACTGCTACTCAGAGCATCAGAGCGGTCACAGAAGGAACACACAGAGAGCACTGAAATGACTGACTGACCTATTTCCATTCTGGTCTGTGGGACTGTATCTAAGCACTCTAGTTCTGAATGCTAGACACACACAAACAGGTAAGCGATGTTCCTGTTAACTCCCAGGAGGGACTGCATCCAGAGACTAACCTCAAGCTCCTCAAGGAGTTGACTACAGCCTCCAGAACAGCTGTTAACCCTACTGCACTGGATACCCTCTCTAATTAGGTTAGCTCTTGGGAATCTAGTCTTTGGGGTGATGGGGAGAGCATTTACTTACTCATTCTTCTTTCCCTGTTTCAGTTATTTTGTTCATTGAACACTGAACAGCGGCCAAACACTTTCTACATGGGAATGTTTTCATTCCTATTTTTCTTTCTAAACTGCACAGAAAATAAGATCGAAAGAACATTAATATTTACAAAGCCGCTGCAATTAAATTTACGCATATGACAAATGGACCATTTAAAAACAAAACAAAACAAAACAAACAACCCTTCAATTGACTAGTCAGACATTTATTGCAACTGCCAGCTATCAGCCTAATCACTGAAAATCAAGAGTGGTAAAGGCCCTCACAGCTTAAGGACTCTCAAATCCTCCCCATCTCTTTTTGCTGCAACAAAACGAGTCTTGTTACCCAGTGTGACTTCTGCACATCTATCTGTGGCTTCCCAGCGAGCCCGGTTGAGTCTCGCTGATATTGGCAGAACTTCAAAGATACAGAAAAGTTAATTGGATGGAATGAAGAATTCCAAAAAACTTTGTGTGAAAAGACCTTCAACAAAAGATTTTAATGAAATCTCTAATCCAAGGAGCTGCAATACAGAGCCCCAGCAGTGTACTTGATATTATAGCTGAACCAATAAGACTCATGGGAAGCTTTTCTTTTTTGTTGTTGTTCCTCCAAAATGTGTCTTTTGTACAGTTATATTTTTCCTTTCAATTAACTGGGTTATAAAATAGAAAATGAAAAAAAGTTTAAGAAGTCAATATGGCCCATTGCAAAAGATTCTTTTCAACTATGGTTACCTTTTCCTTTACTGGCCCCAAATAAGAGATCATGTAAATTGGTTGCATTATTATTTCTTGTTATAAAAGAACTCTGACATGAATAAGTGAATATCATCATTATGTCTGTTGTTGGATGCCCTTCTCCCAGTGCGTTTTCTGCAACAGCGTGAACGTGCCATATATTTTGTGCTAGTAAGCACTGAGGGTAGCTGGCCCACTCCTGCAAGCTGGTGAGTGCCACTGACTTCAGTGGGAGTGGAGGACAAGCAGCATCTTGCAGGAAGTTTTCGGCACCTTGCAAAAATGAGATGTGAAAGCAGCACTTGGGTGGGACCCGAGAGTTCTAGGGAGCCTTACAGAAGGCAGCTCCTAAGTGAGAACGATAGATTAAAGAAAGACGGTTAATAGATTCATAACATTTAAGGAGGGGACCATCAGATCATCGAGTCTGGCCTGTATATAACAGGCCATTAAACTTCAGCCAGTCAGCCCTGTATTGAGCCCAATAACTTGTGTCTAACTAAAGCAGAGTTTGTGTTTGGCTGAATCAGACCTTCCAGAAAGGCCTCTAGCCTTGAAGAGATCAAGAGACCTCTCACTGTTAGACTTGTTCCCAATTTGAATGTATCTGTCTTCAGCTTTCAGCCATTGGTTCTTGTTATGCCTTTCTCTACTAGATTAAAGAGCCCTTCAGTGCCCAGTATTTTCTCCTCTTGTGCAATGTAATCAAGACACCTCGCAGTTTTCTTATAGATAAACGATACAGATTGAGCTCTTTAAGTCTTTGGCTATAAGGCATTTTCTCCAACTCTCTAATCATTTTTTGTGGCTCCTGTCTGCACCCTCTCCAATTTTTCAACATCCTTTTAAAAATGTGGACACACTTTTCTGCTCTTACTCACAATTGCCCTGTTTATACAGCCAAGGATCACATTAGTTCTTTTTGAAACAGCTTAGTGCTGAAAACTCATGTTGAGATGCTTATCAACCACGACCACTAAATCCTTTTCAAAGTCACTGCTTTTCAGGATACTGTCCACCCAACCCGAAGGTATGGCCTGTTTCCTTGTTCCTAAATTTGAAACTTTGCATTTGTCTGTATTGAAAACACATTTTGTTTGAATAGGGCTAATCGATCACTCTGTATCGATTCCCTGTCCCTACTTTTATTTACCACTTGGCCAATCTTTGTGTCATCCACAAATTTTTAGCAGCCATAATTTTGTATTTACTTCCAGTTTATTGAAGGAAATGTTGAATAGCATCAGGCTTAGCACTGATCCCTTCAGAACCCCACTAGAAATACCCCCCATTCAGTGATTCCCCGCTGATGACTACATTTTGAGATTTGTCAGCCAGTTCTTAATCCTTTTAACTTGTGCTTCATTGATATTGTATAGTGCTAATATTGTTAACAAGAATGTCCTGCAGTACTAAGGTAGGTATTACAGCTAGTATAAAAGGGACTTTCTTGACCTCTAGGATATGGCATTTACTGTGCTGCCCATAGGATGATTGGACCTTTATAAGGGACTAGTGATCTGGGTGGGAACTCCGAACACCTTAGAAGGGTCTGATTTTCAGAAAGTGCTGAGCACACATCCTGTGAATATTTGCCCCCCCCCCCCCCCCCCCAAATCTGGGCATCCAAAATGGAGATACCGCAAATCACTAGCCATTTTTGAAAACGTGGACCTACGTCTTCAACTCTACATGTTGGTTTGTGTCTTTCTGTTGTTGATGTTGTTATTAAGAAGAGGAGTTTCCTCCCGGGTACCCCCCTATGGCTTCACAGGGTGACCTGAAGGGAAAGAAGCATGAGCCTGTGAGGAATGGAAGATGGAACTCCAGACTCCACCTCTCTCGCTGTTGGAGCTGGAATATTGACCAACCAACATGAAGAGATGTAAAACCAAGCTAATGAGATGTTCTCAACACCCAGAAGACACATTTATTCCAAGACACACACACCAGCACATCCTGCCCTGCTCTATTGCACTGAGATCTCTTTCATGGCTGGCACTGGTTTGAAGTTTTTTGTTGTATTCCAATTTTTGCTTATAAAAGCTGAGCACAAACATCCTGAGATTGTCTTCTACTGTCCTCATTTTCTGATGATGACAGAGTCCACCAAAGAGAGAGAGTCAGTCTTGTCAGACAGAGGCTTTTAGGATGGAGTCTACTACATCGCTTGTCATTTCGACGGTATTTTATCAACTTATTGCTATCCATAACTCTCATTTGGTGAAAAAGGTTGTTGAACAGTAACACTGATATACACAGAGAGAAATTTAGGTGATCACTTTAATTAAATTAAGATTAACGATCAAAGACAGGTACAGCTCACCAGAACTTAACATTGCTATTTACTCTGATTAATCACTAAAATCACCTTTAAACCTTTTAAGCGTTGGCGATTTAACATAATGTATATTCCCAGGTATATAAAGATGCATTACTTGTTTCCAGGGCCCAGGGAAGGATCTCTCAGTCCTTCCATAGTTCCATGTTTATATAATATTTGTTGGATCTGTTGCATATTTTTCCTTTCCTGGTGCAGCAAGTCCTGGCCTACCTCCAACCTCACTTGTCACCAGTGCCATGTTCTATAACTATATTTCGCAGTTTAGGGACTCTACCCTTCCTGTAGTGATGGGTGAACCTCACAAGTTTGGATACTGACACAAAGCTCAGCCAAACTATCCAAACCCTTGCTAAACGGTACTGGACAGGCACTCATGAGATTTCAGGTATGTCCCATTTCTGATCATACCAATAGTATTGTGGGAAGAAATTTTCTTCAATACTTCCTGCTTCTAACAGGTGTGGAAAGACCACAAAAATAATCTCCCATGCTATTTCACCACTGCTTCTTATATTCAGTTTATGTCCATCACTATACAGCCAAAGCACCTCGCCAGAGATCAATCCAGGTTGCGCTCGATCTGCAAGTAGGCAACGTCACTTAAAGATTTGCCATGATGATGATGATTCATTGTAATGGAATTCATCATTTAAAAGACCGGGAATATCCCTAGAACTGGTAGAGTCTGGCAAAAACTCTATTCTTAGTCACACCCATAAATATCACCTCAGCTAGCAAGACTGAGGAATAGTCAGTCATATGGGATTCTTCCAAAATCAAAATTCCCCTGCAATGAACAATAATTTGAAAATCACATCTCACTTCACAGGGCTGAGTTCTCAAAAAAAAAAATCACATACCTGAATCTTCACCATCTTGAGATCATAGAATCATAGAATATCAGGGTTGGAAGGGACCTCAGGAGGTCATCTAGTCTAAACCCCTGCTCAAAGTAGGACCAATTCTCAACTAAATCATCCCAGCCAGGGCTTTGTCAAGCCTCACCTTAAAAACCTCTAAGGAAGGAGATTATTCCACCACCTCTCCAGATAACCCATTCCAGTGCTTCAGATCTAACTAGGGATAAGTTTGAAATACAAAGATCTGATCAGAACACCCAAAATCCACTGTACTCAGATCCAGAGTTTTGGTTCAGTCCATGAGAGAGAGAGGAGCCACACATGAAGTTCTTAACAAGATTCACAGTTCAGACGTTGGAGGTGTTTGCATCCTAGGGGCTTTGATATGCGTCCTAACATGCAAAATGATCTAACATGCAAAAGTATGTGAATTAGTTCTTCCTAAGTATTAGTCACTTGACTTCCCAGGAAACAGGGGAGAGCTCAGAACTTCTGAAAAAATCAACCCTGTGGATCAATTGTCCTTTGCAGAGATGCTTTGGCAACGAAGGGAGTAGAATGGAGAAGAAACATGGAGAAGACCTAGGACTTGTCAGTAGATGAAGTGCATTTTGGCTGGTTGGGGATGATTAGTAATGGTGATCCCTGATCCTCGCTGGCTAAGAATTGGACACATCCTATCAGGTCTCTCCCAGCCACCGCAGCTCATTTGGTTGCCTTGTCCACCAGTTGCACATTTGTCTTTTAGCGCTTTGGGGCAGGGATTATCATGTATTCTATGTTTGTACAGTGCTTAGCACAACAGGACTGTGGCTTTTAGGCAATATTGCAATATAAATGCATAATAATAATAATAATAAGAAGAAATCATTCAGCCTAATGAACAATGCACATTGAAATCCAGAGAGGCAGAATACCTGGAACACACACTGCTATACCCCTTTCAGATGTTCAACATCCATCTACCCCCACCGTCACCCGTGACTGCCATGTCTCCACCTACTCCTCAACTACTGCCTGCCCTGTGAGAATACATAGGGAGCAGTAGCCCTGAAAGCTAAGCCAGTAATGCTGTCCAGGCAAGGTGGCTCCTCACGCCCTCCCTCCCCACTGTGCACCAGCATAAGGGTGAGGCAACCTCTAGCCCTTGTGCTTAGAAGCAGTGAGGAGAGTGTCAGGTTTTCCCTGTCTCCAGTTTAACGGGCAGAGTGACAGGACAATTGCCGCACTGGCCTCAGGATGTTGCAATGATCCCTCCCTTTCCTATAAATATGACTCTCTGACTTTGGTTGATGCATGTGCGGGAGCGATTTAAGCCAACCCCTCCTGCATTGCAGCAGCGTTCCGATGTCATTAGCAAACCAGCTGCTCTCGACAAACCGACAGAATTTACTGTTGATATTTTGGTTAAAGAGACAATTGAAATTCCCCTTCCCCATCCATTATCACTGTATAATCTATACAATCCATCAGCTCAGCGGCCATGTCAATAAAGAAAGGGAAAAGAGGCCATTAGTATTCAGAGCACATGCATTACACAAGACAGCAGGTTTATGATCTGCACAACCTGAAATAAGCACTTCTTTTCCCTGGGGACTTGGGTTAACACTGAGTAGCTGCAAGTTAATTCGCTTATAGTTTATTAATATACATCCCTTCCAGCTTATGATGGGGATGAAGGCTAAAATACCTTTCCATCCCACATCTGCAGTAATTTCCAATGCTCTGTCTGCCGTACAGCCCAATGCATCCTGACAAGCCATTTCCTGGTTTTCTCTTACAATTACGACTCCATTCTGGCCTATATCTTTGCCACACAGCAAGTAAAGCTAACTGATCAGATCCAGTAGCTGCTTTCTACCCAAACATCAGCCATTGGCTCTGATCAGGCTAGCTTGACCTTTCACCTTCACCCCGTAACAAGGGGCAACACAACCGCGAGACTGATCATTCCCCTGCTGGCTCCCCATTTGCTCCAGAAGGAAAGTACTCTGCTACTAGGTTAATTACTTTCTCTGCTTCCCTGACCTGTACATTGAAGGAGAGGGGGGAGGGTGCAGAGTCCTTGCCCTTGTTACTGTCTACCCTTTGTGGGAGGGGAAGTAATAGTCACATGGAGGCGGCTTTCCCCATGCTCTCTGACCCATGATTCAGGTCTCCTCCAGAGAGGAATAAGGAGATGTCTTAGTTCCTGGGAGGGCTGTTTTGGGCACCACATTCTCACCTGTGCATTATTATAATAAACCCATTTGTAAAGGTTAGGGAACGAAATAGATCACAGGGCTCAGATCACATTTCAGCAAATCCTCGGCCACCTGGAAACTCATGGTGGTCACTGGGCTGCATCTCCGTGGCCAGTCGGAGTTGCAGGGAGAGAGCTGGATAGAACTCCAGCCCCCTTCTCCAAAAGCATAGGCTTCTTCTGTTAGAGCTAAAGGAGAAACGTCATTAGCAGCTGAGAACGTAGCCAGATTTTCAGAACAGCCCAGCACCCACCATTCAGCCAGATTTTCAAAAGAACTTAGCGCTTATTAAGGCATCCGAGTAAAAGCCAGAATTTCAAGCACTCAGCACCCACTGGGACACTTGTATCCAGACTTACACACATTTTGGAAAATTCAGTCTCCAGGGTGTTAGTGTGGAGGGGGATCCTTCCTCCAGACGTAATAAAACTTTGGGCTCTTCAGAGATCTGCCACTGAGAAGGGAGAGCTGTGTTTCACCCACAGAGCAGCGAGATCAGGCTATGAGGGAGTTTGCATGCACCACGCTGACAATGAAATGAAAATGGAAAGTTTCAGGAAGCCGATATCCTCCCCACTCTCCTAAAGTGATATATATCCTCAAATTATTTAATATTGTTTTATTAATATAATATTGTTTTAGATACCGCATGCTTATTATTTAGATTTCTCTTGGGGTTGTTTTCGTGTTACATGACGCTGCCCTAAGGACTAATATTATAAATTATACAGCAAGCTGCCATCACTTTAAGTACTGCAATTTAAAAAAGAAAAGAACAGCTGTCATCCAGGAAAAAAAAAAAACAGACAAACATTACCTTAGGCAGCTATTGTTTTTCTAATAACTGAATGGGATTTTACACACACACACCTTTGTCTATAATAGGAATGTTGGACTTTTCCATCTAGACGTGATAAATCCTTCACAGATTTAAGGTTAAATACCAACTCTTCAACTGTCTAAGATGATAAAACTGGATCACAGGCAATGTGATTACTTCAGGGTCTACATGAATGATCACTAGTTGCTTGTGATAGCATACAAATCGGTGCAACTAGAGAAAAAGCCAGGATCTCGGTCTACAGGGCATTTAATAAAAAATGAGTTCCTTAGCAATCTTCACTCACATATGGCGAATCTGTAGGTTTAGGTTAGCAGATGCTGTTTAAACAGGGGGAAAATTAAAGAGTGTCACTCTGAACAAAAATTCAAGGTGCTGCATGGCATACACCGCACTTAACTTGAGCTAGAGATTTGTGTGTGTGTGTGGGGGGGGGGGGGGACAGGAGTCTGGTTAAGGGGAGCACTCAATTTATACCTCAAAATAATACTGCAAATAAAACATGCCTAGGGCCCAATCCTGCAAAGTCTGTGCCCCTCCAATGAGTTGTGGAACATCCAACTGCTATCACTGTTATACCACTTTACAGCAACACATGAAGACAATAGCTCAGAGCTTCTGCTCAGGCTAATGAGCAGCTGGTGCAGGTCACGAGCAGGGTGAAAACGTGGTTCTAAAATGTTTTTGTGCTTCCCTAATCCTGGGACCATCCTGGCACCAGTTCAGTCCACAGTAAAAGCAGAACAACCTTTGTGCTGCTTTAATTTATGTCAGCACCCAAGAACTCCAAGGACTGTTCCTGCAGCTAGGGCTTACTAAGGTGAAAAGGCAGCCCCAGCCATGCCTCATGGGCCAGCAGCCAGAACAGGGTGTGGTGCAGATCCCAGAACAGCAGATCGACACCATCCAAAACCAGCTCTTCATAGACAATTTTTCACGTAGTGAAGCATCCAACAACCAGACGAAAGCCTGGGAGGACAGAGTGGCTGACTGGGGATGCCCTAGGAGGAGCACAGTATCAGGAAGGAATCACCTGAGGAGGACAAACCGGAGCAGGACTCAGTATCACTGTTGCCCAGTATGGGGCTTGTGACCTTGCGTTGGGAGTAAGGAGAGAGGCTGTAGTTAAGTGAGTGGGAAGATTGTCAGAAGAGGACACCAGAGGGATTTGTCGGGGAAAGTTTACTGGCACCAAAGATGACCAGGAACACTCGAAACCCACTGCCGGGCTGGAACTCTACCCAGGATTCCTGAACTCAGAGTTAGATGCCTTACTCGGTATCTGCCCCTTCATATTGTGATACCACTGGGCCTTGTGTTGGATATAACCCTGTTTTACTGCTCCCTCCATTTCCCCCCCCCCCCCGTTGAATTTCTCCATTCAACCCTCTGTAAATAAATATTTCCCTTTCCTACCTTCATTGTACTATTTGTGTGTGTGTGTGTGTGTGTGTGTGTGTGTGTGTGTGTGTGTGTGTGTGTGTGTGTGTTTACTCTGGGGGGAAAGGGGTCGGCACACATGCCCCTAGGGTGGAAAGGAGTTTTCCTAATGTGTTCCTGCGTGCGCCTTTTCTAGGTCAGATCTGCCTGCAAAACAGACTCCATCTTGGCCACGAGGGTGCTATAGTCATACAAGTGTGACTGGATAACATCCCTGTGTCAAATGCTGCAACAGTTCACTTGGAAAAGTAAGATTAGTAATCACTGGATATATAGTTTAGCTACTTTCAGTGGAATTTAACAGTTGGAAATAAGGAGGCGGAGCCACTATCATGAAACCAGCCAGCTGTCAGTGGACCACCAACAAGAACGCTGTTACAGGAGTGGTCTATATCTGTACATATGTAACTAGTTAGTGAATAGATAAAGTGCCAGCAGAAGGCGTCCAAGAATATGTAGCACAGTTCCTGTGATTTCTAGGGAAACTAAACTTGTTGTGTATTGCAAATGACTTCCTCTATGCAGATCTTTGCATCCGCTCTTAACAAATGCCATGGATCATAGCCTGGCAACTGCTGCTATAACAATAGAGCTCAGTTTATTTCAACATTTGTGCAGAGATCAGCTCAGCATGTTTCACCCTTTCCTCACCTGCAAGATTTAAAAACCAGATTCTGTTTTTTGGGTACACCCTCACCACCTCATTGATATCATGCCTGTATTTAAGGACAACATTTGGCTAAAAACAGTAATACTCATGAAGCACTTTGCAGCTGAGGATCTCAAAGCATTTTACAAGTGCTAATATTTCTAGCTTCCCGGTTAATTTTAGCTATACAGGTATGTAATTATTATCCCTAAATTACAGGTGGGGAAACAGAAGCACAGCGATCTTAAGCAAGTTGGCTGGAGTCACGCAGTGAGTCATTGGCAGTGTCAGGAATAAAATCCCGGAGTCTAGGAATTAACCATCACTAATTACAGTCACAAACACATTTTAAAAGACATTTTTAAAACATAGCTAAAGAGCTGATGTGGGAGCCTAAGTGCGTAAATGAAGCTTAAGTACAAAACTTCAATTCACTTGGCTGGGACTCCCGAGATGGCTGCTTATCCTAATGGCTTTAAGGCAATAATCATGAATGGTGCTATTTAAATGGAAAATAAATAGCCCTGTCTCTTTAAGGAGATCAGGCCTCATTCTTGGCAGAATAATAGCAGATATAAAAAGAGCCATGATTTCAATATTTCTCATTATGACTCCTCTCCCAGCTCCTCTAAAAATAAAAGGCCACTCTGTAGCTCCAGATCAATCTAACTAAAAGGAGAAGGCAGCACTTACAACAGAATAGTGGCATTGACACTAGCTAAACATTAGTCACATGCAATATTGTTACCATAACGCTATTTTCCAGCCTTTGCAACGACTCGGATTAAATTAGGCATTTTTGCACCAAAAGCAAAATAAATATAGCTTTATTTAATGCTCCTAAAAGATTCAGATTCAACGGAGACCCCGAGGCATGCGGTTTTGTTATTAAAGCACATATGCTGACTCTATTGATTAGTGCAGTCCTCTGTGCAGGAGAATTTGTCACATCAATAGCAACTGAAAAATACTCAGGAGCTGTAATATGGTTTAAATGAGCAGTTACCACATCAATATAAAGAGCATTTTCAATGGCAGTAGATGGGAACCCTTTCGCAAGCTGCTATTTGTTTTAAGATAAAGGATAACAACCATTTTACAAGGACTTTTTTTTAAAGTAATGGTGAGCAAAACCGCAACCACCGAAACTGTCTTAAGATCACAACAGTTAACGAGCAATAAAATCAGCACTGGGGGGGGGGGGGGAAATCCAAGCAAGGAGGGAATGGCTATTCTACCAGCCATGTACAGGAATAGGGGGCAAACAAAACACCCCCTTTCATCTCTACCAACGCTCTCTCTATTGCCGCTGCCCATAATGCACTGGGTCTGTGAACATGGATCCATCTTGGACTTTGTTCTCCAGGGCTGTCAGTCCTGTACATTGCATGAGTTCTAAAATTCACAGGCAGCCAGGATCAAAACATGTAACATTCCTAAATTGTGTTCGGTGTTGGATCTGAATTGGGTGGGCAAAGGCGGGTCCAGCCATGCCCCCTCCAAACCTGTGTTGGGTGGTGTGTACTGGGAGTGAGTGGTATAGAACTGGCTATGCCCACGTAGGTGAATCTCCCACTGCCCCGTTATGGCAGTTTTCTAGCTGCTTGCTTTTCCCCTTCCATTAATGAAGCAGCTCCCGGCCCAAGCCCCAGCTACGTCCAAGCTGGTGTGTGGGCGCCCTTAAAGAGGCAGATCTTCTGGGGACTTGCCCTGGCTAAAGTGGATAGAGTGGCTGTGTCGGAGCTGCTTTAAAAATGAGCCAGCAAGATAGCCACCTACATGGTCTACCCCCATCATCAGCCCTGGGCATAGTTACTATTGACCGTTTGCAATCCACAAGTGCCTAGACGTCTGAGCTGAGACGGGGGCCCCAGTGTGCTAAGCACGGTGTATAGATCGAGTAAATGACTTGCCCACAGTCCCATGATGGGCGGGGGGAGGGATAGCTCAGTGGTTTGAGCATTGGCCTTCTAAACCAAAGGGTTGTGAGTTCAATCCTTGAGGGGGCAATTTGGGGATTTAGTTGGGGATGGGTCCTGCTTTGAGCAGGGGGTTGGATGAAATGACCTCCTGAGGTTCCTTCTAACCCTGATAGTCTACAATTCTATGACAGGGCAGTGACAAAGCTGGGAATAGTGCCTACGTCTTCCGAGTCCCAGCCCAGTGTCCTATCCATTGGGCCACACACTCAGAAATTACAACATATAAACCAAGCTATAACTAGGACTAAAGAGATCAGACAAAAGAAATTTATGTCAAGTATCAGAGACAAAAAAAATTCATGGACAGTGACACACATTAAGGCAAGAGTAGTCAATAGGCAGACCGCAGGCCAAGTCGGAACTGCCAGATGCTTTTTAACAGACGTTGAAATCTTTTTATCATCATTATTGTTATTTGTTTCATTAATTTCTCTGGAGTCTGGACCTTGACTATACCTTGACCAAGAAATTTGGACTTGGGCAAAAAATAATTGACTACCACATGAAGGTGTGGAATAGACTCTCAAGGGATGTGGCTTGAGTCTTTTATAACGCATTTGGACAAAGCCCTATAAAATCTATGGTCGGGAACAATCATGAATTTTCAGGGGGATGGATCTCTTTAGTTTTCCATGTATGATTTCTGTGATTCTGTGCGTTTTGAGAGATCCAAACGAACTCCACTCTGGTTTCCGTACCACCAACATTCTTTTGTTTGTGGAAAAATCCAACTAAAGGAAAACAAGGAGCAGCATGTGCTGTAAGTTTTGCAGAAGATGAGAAATTTCACAGTATCCTGATATCTTTTGGGTAACTGCTTATTTTATGATGACTAATAGGCAATTACTATGGTAATACTGCAATACAACATGTGTGAGGTTTGGGAATGAGAAATTATAGGTAACTACTTTGGACTCATTTCTATGGTAACAAAAAGTAATTGTCATTAAATACCAGTTATACTGTGGCTGTACCTGGTAATTATAGATTTTTTATGCCCAGAAACATAAATAAAACCAATAAATTTATTCAAAGGTCTATGATTGTTTACTTATATGCTGTTATATAGAATACACAAAGACAAACACCTAATTAGGAAAAATAAACTCTATTGAAAGCTTCATCTTGTCATTCTAAGATGGATACCCTGTTTTTCAATTCAGTTCAACCTGTGAATTACATATGCATGGATGAAATGAAACAAAAAAATCCTTTCTTCCCCTAGCAAGCTAGGGGGAAAATAATCAGGGATATTACGCAAATGACATTACATGGATAGGTAGCCATATCTCACAGCAAGACAACTGACCGTTAGAACCCACTTGACATATACAGTCCACAGTAACTTTTACTTCTGGGTTTTCAGATAAATAGAATACCAAAAAAGATTCCATCAAGTAAAAACCCCCAAAGATGGAATTGTCCTAAGTTACAATGTCTGCTCCCTCAGGCTCCCCACTCCACCTGCATCACCAGGTGTATCTAACTACTATCCTTGCAAGCAATGGAAGGGGTTGCCCTTGTTCAAATTAGGGATTATCGATACTGTAATCACAGGTGTGATTACAGCTTGGATAGACATACCCAAGCTAGCTTTAATCTAGCTAGCTGGGTCCCAGAGCTTCACCGTGCCCAAGGTCCCACATAGGCTTGTACAGCCAGCACTGAAATGCATGCTACCACAGCTTTGCTGGTCCAGGACCCAAGCTAGCTAGATTACAGTTATCTCAGGTATGTCTACACAAGCTGTAATTACATCCTTTGACTGCTGTATAGACATATTAGAGATGACCCTAGATCTGAGTCCAGATCCGAATTTTGCAGCTCTGTTTTCTAGTTTAACAATAAACCCCCATATTTACATATAAACAGGTGGATCTTTCAAGGGAAAATAGGCCCCATTTTGTTTGTTTGTTTTGTGCTATGTTTAATGTCTAAAAAAAGCATTGTAATTTTACAGGAGTTTAGAATGGTTTATAAATTATTATTATAAATTAATGGTAATTAATTAAATTAAATGGCTTGGTCCTTCTAAAGCTTTCCTAAACCCTTCTTCCCCGAAACAATTATATTTGGCAAAATTAATGGGCCTGATCTTGGTTTCTACCAGAATATTTTGCAGATCAAAGCTCACCCTTCCCTTTTACATTGTTATCATCAGCAGTCTCCTCAATTTTTTCCTGTGAAAGTGGAAATTAAACCTCAACTATTTTTAGAACCCACCGAAAAGGCCTGGAAAAAAAAAAACGATTTGATCATCTACTCTACTCCCACACAGCAATCGTTAAATTACAACGAAGGCATTCTAAACGTGCCTTTTCTAGGTGGGGGCGTTAACGAATCCCTGACCCACTTGGTTATCCAAAACCTTTCCCAAAACACCAGTGGCTAACTGGGTACATTTTAAACAGGGTGCTCAGTATCCTAAGAAATTATGTAGGAAACGACTGCTTGGAGCTTCCCGAAGCATTGTGTTATCTTATCAGTATTCATTGCCATTCATTGTGCAAAGGAGGAGAAAATCCTCCCCCCCCCAGAGCCCAGAGAGAGGGGATTAAAGGAAGGGGGGAAAGAACTAAAAGTTTCTCACCTCCACTGAAGGTTTTTTTCCCCTGACACACTTTCTCTCTTGCATATCCCTCACCTAAGGGTAGTGCCTTCTCTATTGAAAAAAACAGCAGCAAGTTTTTGACTTCTTGTCATCTTCCTATGACTTGTTTTGGAGTTTTCCCAGTGTATTCAGCACTAGAGGAGGATGGGACTGCGACAGCAGCAAACACGGTGTTCTTTGTAATGTCAGGGTTTAGGATGGATCCCTGACACTAGTATGGCTCTATTGGAAGATGTTCTTCACAGGGACAATACCCCTGCATGGGTCAGTAGAAATGAGACCAGCTTGAGAACAAGCTCTTTGTCTGATTCACTGAGTATCTGTTCAGCGGTGCTGAGTGTGAAAGACATGAGCCTGTGCACTTTTAACTGCAAATATGGTCCAAGCCTCCTGTATCGGGGAGAAAATTAAGAAAAGCCTTAGAGTCAGATGACAAAACTGGGAGTCACATAAGCCGAGTTCTATTCCTGACGATGTCACAGGCTCACTTCATGGCTTTGGGAACTACACGATTCAGAGCTAGATAGTGATTGTCCTTTATGTTTAAAAATCAGCTGGGAGGTGTAAATCCCAGCTGGGAGGTGTAATTCCCAGCTCAGGTAGACATACAAGCGCTAACTCCACTAGCTTTTAAAAACACCAGTGTGGCCATCATGGTTCAGGAAATTGCTTGGGCTAGCCACACGAGTATGTATCTTGGGGTCAGGCGGGATTATGCTTGGGCGGCTAGGCCAAGCCACTGTAACCATTATTCTTAGGCACTAGTTTGAGCAAAGCTAGCATGTGTATATCTGCCTATACTGGTAATAACACCGCCCAGATGCTGTGTAGACATACCCTTAGTGAAAGCATGTTAGGGGAGCCCACAAGGAGGCTCCACAACTACATGTGTGGGGACAGGCAAGGAAGTGGAGAAGCTGGGGTCCCGTCCCTTCTCTTCTCACACACTGGCCCATAGAGTGGGCCCAATTAACTGGCAGGGGATGATTTGTGCCTCTGATACAATCCCTTCTGATGCGTCTCCTGTGTGGTTTGCCCACTGCCCTGAAGATAGTGTGGAGCTGTCAACACTATCCTCAGGGCAGTGTGCAAACCACACCGTCTGGCCCTCAGGCCTTACTGACCTCAGAGAACTGCTGGGACAGAGCTTGATTCACTAAAGACTTGTAAGGCATTTCCAGGTTCTCCTGTGGAAGGCACTATGGAAGTGCAAAGTATGCAGAAGTCAGCTCTCTGCCCTTTCTGGTGTGTTCTTTAGAGGCTGTTTTAGATCACAATGCCATATGTGGCCAGGGGTTTGGAGAATGGCTGAAGAATAAATTTAACATGTGACCAAGTCCAAGCGCACCACAGTGGGGTCCTTCCCCACACTCCTCAGTAACACAGAATCTGGCCGGCCCAGACCCCAGACCTGCCTTAGGGATGGGCTGTCAGACATTCCAGTGCCAAAGGGCAAGCTGCTACCAAGAACACAGTCCTAAGCATTGTGGCAAGAAACAGCCGTTTAAAAAGCTTAAGGGTTAAACTGTATTTTAAGCCCTGGTCCATGCTAGAGAGACCATGCTGCAGGACCCCTTCAATGGGGACTGTGCCACCCACCTCTCAATGAACCAGTTCTGTTGGCCAATCTGAAGGGGGCGGGACCACCTTTCATCTAGTGACTCTGTTGCACTAGCAAGAAGAGGCTGTGATGACTTCAGAGAATTGTGCCTGCTACCTAAAAGAGGCTGGGGGAGGAGGGGGGAGAGAGAAAAGGGGATTTGAGAAGATCTGGGTGCCCTCTCCCCTCCACTCTTTCATACGAGTGCAGGTCTCAAAAATCAAGCCATAAATGCAATCCAGGTCTGAGACATGACCGCTCGGCATGTTATAATTAACACGTAGACTTTACTTTTCTTATTTGTGTCACTGTCACAGCAAATCAAATGAAGGCAACAATAAATGCCATGGAACAGAGAGTACACTCATGGACCACAAAAGGCATCTCTTCTCCTGTCTTGACATTGCATCTCTAGGATGCCTCACTGAAGACCTGCCCAGACTAAGAAACATATTCCCTTTCTTGCCACCCTGGGGTCTCATTTCAGGAAGGCGAGGTTGATAGATTGGAACTAATATAAGGCGAAGATGAAGCGGTACAGTCGTTTCACCCGCAGAAACACATTGCACTATTCAACTGCACAATGCTGACTTTTAGAACAAGTTCTTGATATGGAAAGTTCAGGCCAACCCCCAGGATGCATGACTTTCAAATTGAGAACATGCCGTTGTATTTCCTTGGCCTGTCTATGTCCCTGGGACGTGTCATATATTAAATGAATGATGATGCTAAACCACAGAAAAATGGAGAGAAGAAGTTAAGGAAAAATATCTTCCCTGGCCTAGATGTTACTGAAGATTTAGAGCCAGGGAACAAAGTTTGGTTGGGCATTACAAGGGGAAACGTATCTGTCTTCGATCAGGGTTTCATCTTGTTGGCAGGAATGAGATGCAGAAGTGTATCTCCCCCAAATAAGACTAATCATTCTGTTTTTCCTTAGTTTTACAGAATTGTCCCACAGTTTAATCCCACAAGGAAGAAAAGGTTAGTGTCATTGTAGAAGATCCCACAGAAAGGGGTTTTTCATACATCAAATTTGTTCATTTCTGCCATGTTCGTCCTGCACAGAAATGTGCCAGAAAGGTTCTTTCAATCCAGGTGGGATCAGAAGACAGGTCACCACCTTGAATAGAAAAAGACACCACTTTAAGGAGCTGTCATTTTAAATACCTCAATGTATGGCTTTATTGTGTAATTAATATAGAAACTTTTTTAACAGTTTCCACCTCCCTTGTAATTATAAAAAGGGTTACACATAAAGGTGATCCTGGTTTTAAAAAGCTTCTAGAAAACAATCTAGTCCATCTCCCTGTTCTGTGGCAGGATCTTCATACCCTGAAGATGCAATGAGCTGTGAATTCTTGTTATTAGTTCATACAGTAGAGGTGAAAGAACAAGATAGGGCATGTGTTTTTCACTGAAAGATTGAAGGAAGAAACACTTGAACATGGCAGTTTCATCCTCCCAAGTGCATTCTCATGGCAAAGGTTTGTGATGTTAGCACGCTGGCAAACAATAGCGAGTATCCAAATTGTAAGCCATCCAAATTATCTATTCAGAACCTTGATTCATATTAGGGGTGGGTGAACTATGCACTTTAGGAACTCAACTTCCCCTCACCTCTACTCCTCACTAATCCCACAACATGCGTATCTAAGCAACTCTGCTTGGCATTTTGAATCTGATGCGTTTCTTGTAGCCCACTGACAACAGCAGAATTTTCATTTCTCAGCCCTTCCTATATATGGGGGAGAGGGAGAAAGCTCTGGGTAATGCCTGATGAGGAAAGTGTTATAAGAAAAGGCAACACTTCTGATTCCTTATGAATTGGTCAGAATCTTCACTGCAAATAAGGTGAACAGAGGTGGTTTCACCATCTCCAGATATATATTCATGTACAATACCTAGAAAATACATTAACAAGTATAGATATTCTTATATTAAAGGTTTATGGAGTAATGTTACAAGCAGATCAAGATTTTTTTTTCAGATCTATTCAACAAATATCTTGGCTTTTACTCTATTGTTAGATCTCAAATATTCAAACTTTGGGCTGTGTTGCTTACCAGCCTGGTTAGTCAGATTGGTGACATGATATCTTTTTTGTCCCCTGCTTGGTAAACCACACATACTTCCATCATGAATACTTGCCTAGGTTTCACTTAACACCCAATTTCCACAACATATGCCTTTGAAGTTCATGTCCACAAACATTTGTCCCAGAAAAAAAAAAACTGAATGTACAGAGCATATAAACAACCGTCCCAGAGCACGTTTCTGTGCCCCGAGCGCAAATGTTTTATAGCTCTGATATTAAACTCACTTGCTGCTGGTTATGAACATTTCACCAATGGAAAGTCCCCACAGAGTCACAACCCATTTGCTCCATTCCCTGGAGTATTAGCAGTAGTTTGCAGACAATAGACAATTTTGGCATTACCGTTGCTATGTTGGCTCACAGCACTAACCTCAGAGAGTGAGCGCTTGGAACAAAGTAGCTGTTATCCTGGAGCAGATCATAGGTCCAGCTGGTCCAATATCCTGCTTCCAGATAGTGGTTACCATGAAAAAGTCAGCCAGCTGTTACCAGCCTGTCTTACATCAATATGCAGTTATTTCTAGTGCTGGTTGGAAAACAAGCAACTTGTTTTGCAAAAATATTTGAGGTTTTAGAGTTTGTCGTCATCTACATCAGAACAGAGAGAAACTAATTTTAGAGGCTAATGATTAATGCTCTCACCTGGGATATGAGAGATCCAGGTTCATGTCCACACTCTGCTTGATTCACTCTCAACCAGGCAGAGAAGGGAGTTTAACCTGGATCTCCCATATCCCAGGTGAGAGCACTAATCACCGGGCAACTGGCTATTCTACGGTTGCTGCCTCTCTCTCTCTCTCTCATATATGTTTTGAGCTGAAAAATCCTCCTGACAAAATTTTGCAGATGTTTTGGTTTTGACAAATCAGCATTTTTCAACAAAGAAACATGTAGTGAAAAAATTCCTGACCAGCTCTAGTTATTTCCTATTCTAATCATAGGATAACTAGGAGACTTCACCACCACCCAGTAACTGTTAATTAATTAATTACTAATATTAATTTACATAACCCGACTTTTAATAGTGACCACTGTGTTGCATGTTTCAGAGGATATCAAAGACACTCCCATAATGTGTCTTGCCAATTATGCAGTGCTGTGTATTGGGGGGAAAACTCCCTGACAGAGGCAGGAGATCAATTTACAACCTGAAGTATGAAGTTTAATTCACCATTTCATTATCCTAGCTTGCATAGCGACAAATGTGAACCCTCAATGAGCCAGAGGAAGTCACCAGCCACGACTTTGAGAAAGAGGGAGATAATGCGAAGAAAATCCAAACGACTGAGAACTGCTCAGCATGACACTTAAGACTCTGCCTGCATCCGCAGTGTGGAACTTACGCAGCCAACAGATCTCTGAATCCTACAGTCACATATGCACAGCTGCTCCCTGGAACTGTTTGTGTGCTAATCCAATCAGGGAAGAGAAAAGTACAAGATGGACTTATCTCACCAATGACTGGTAAGCATCAGAGTTGAAATTTCAAATATTAGCAATCAATCCATGGAGGGTTGTTGGGGTTTTTTTGTGTTTTTTTTTTAATTCAGCCAATAAATTCAAGCAAATAAATCGTGATCTGCCTGTGGATTTTCCAAGAGCAGGAAATAAATTGTTGTAAATTACTAGCTCAGCGCTAGCTAACTACAAATCATGCATATTACCAGGCATTTTGTATTCTTCTCAACATAATAGGTAACATTCTGCTTATTATACTCATTTTTAAAGTTATTAGCTACATTAGGCCTTTTGCAAATAAAGTAAAAAATTGCAAACAGATCAGATGCTTTTCCAGCTACCTCATTAACAGTCCTTTTAGTCCAGGAGAGCTGAAATTTCTGCATAATATGAAGGCTAAAATGATAATGTGCTATCAGCTCAGCAATTATGAATGGAACTATAATGTCCTTTCATAATACCTGGCATCCCAAAGGACCCTACAAATTATGGGCCAGACGTATGTCTGTGAAGCATCATGCACCTCAATAGCAGTGTATAAATAATAATCCTGCAGGAAAATCTACAGGGCAGGTAGGTTTATGTGGGGAAAGGAAGATTACTTAGTAGTCACTGGAGTTCTCTAAATGTTTTGCCTTTGCAGATCCTAGGAGTAGCATAACATGGCTCCTGGAACTAGTTCAAGACCATAGGACCATTAAGAGGTATGACCATTAGCATGTACACCGAAGGCACAGCCAACATTTCAAAGTGCCATTATAAAAGAAATAGCCCCATAATCCCACCTCTGTTCCTCTCTGTCTCTTCTAACCAACTGAAGCTACTCCAAAGCAGCAGGGAATCCATGGAATGTCAGTGTGGATCTGAAGAGCCCATGCCCACCCAAAAACTCTCAACAGACCTAACCTTTACTTCACCCACGTGAAATTTGCCTATGTCATTCCCTGCAGTCAGAGTTAAGAAGGTAGCAGACAACTGAAGGAGGACAGCCGAGACGAACAGTGGAAACTAATGAACTAACTCATCAGCACCATTTTCTGCAATACGCTGATGCTTCCTCAGAGGTCTCCCATCCATGAACTAATGAGGCCCTATCCTGCCTAACAATTAAATACCTAATTAGATCACAGCCCAAGGTACTATGGCTGCAGTGTGTGTTATTTAGTCCTGCATTATAAGCAAAATTGCATACAGTACATTAAATCTCTGAGGGGCCTCTCTTCCAAAGATACGTGTGATGGATGTAATTGCCCACAAACAAATCATCAGCTAATCAGCTGCTTTTCATTATTATCTCCCACAACAAATCAATTTTGTAAATAAATGCATTTAAGAGCAAATAATTTTAGAGAAAACAAAAGATTTTGTGAATATGTTTTCAACAGAGGAGGAGGAAAAGTGCTAATTCAAATATTAAAATGAAGCAAAATTAACATAGGATGGGATGATTATTCCATTCCATGTATCACTACCTATTACCGTAAAATAACAGACAAAAATCTGTGACTTTAATGGATGATCTGGGTAGCTGAAGAGAATTGTGATTGACTGAAACATTTACATAGAGGCTGATGAACAGCATAATGAATGCATTTACAAAACATGGCTAAGGTCTAGTGAGGATTTAGCTGAATTTAATTCAGACATCCAAGGGGACTTGTAGAGCAAATATCCTATAATAAGCCATAGGCATAGTCCTGCATGCCTTACTCAGGGCCAATCTACCACTAAATACAGTTGCTCAATGGGAAGTGAGTTCAGGGAGACTTTTGCCTGTATGAGGACGTTTGACCCAACCATAGTGTTTGGCCATATGAGAGCTGTTAGTTCACATGTAATATTTTATTTCTGCACAACGTCCAGTGATGAGAAATAAAGAAAACTCAACTGTGTCACAGTTAGTGGCAAAACAATGCCAAGTTCTGATCTGCAGTTTCAATAGGACATACTCTACCTGTAGTTTCCTAGATATACCCCATCTGGATTAAGCATTGGAGCTATCTTGAAGACCAAGTGATCTCGCAATACTTTGGCTATGGGATGTTGGCTCACGAGGAAGTCAATTATACCTGGGAGAAACGAGAAAAATGTTAAGATCCTCTGTGTTAGAAAATGACAATGTCAACATGGATTTTAGTTGCAATTCTGAAAGTTGAAATAAAATTAATATTCCTTTCAGTTCAACACAGAGCTCTGGCCTCCAACGTTTTGCAGGCACTCACGTAGTGCTTTTAATTTTCAAAGTGCTTTACAAACATTAGCAAAATAATCATTATACTCCAATGAGGTAAATAAGTATTTCATTCCAGCCCCCTTTTACAGATGAAGAAGCCAGATCCTCACTGGTTGTAAATTGGCATAGCCCCATCGAAGTCAGTGGATTTACACCAGCTGAGTATCAGGCCCACGGAAACTGAGGAAGTGAGACGATAGGCTGGATTTTCCTCTCGCTTACACCAGTGTAAATCAGGAATAACTCCACTGAAGTCAATGGAGTGACACCAGTTTAAAACCAACGCAAGGGAGAGGAGAATCAGACCCTAAGTATCTTTCCTAAGCTCAGTCAGTAGAAGAGCCAGCATTAGAACTCAGAAGTTCCTGTCTCCCCATCTTGTGCTCAGATCACTTGGATACACCTCCTCTCTCCTAGGGCTGGCGTTGGAGTAGGGAACATTTCCCACCTGCATCCTGCAATTCCTCCAATGCGCTGAAGGAGATTGGCAGCACTAGCAGCGGGGGAGGAAGCAGGGCTGCGTTGTGTTTAGATTTGCCTCTTCTTCCTCCACTTAGTTGACGCTGATAAAAAAATAGTTGCCACCAAACAAATGTGAAGGCAAATTGAGTTCCTTTGCAATCTTGAGACACCCAGAGATAGGTCATGACTATTTTCTATTTCCTATAAGATCTACCTTGTGAAGCAAGGACCTTTTACTGAATTTCCCCTGAATAAAGCAAATCACGGAGCTCTTGTAACAGGACGAAACTAAGCAGAGAAAAATTAAGGCAGATCATTAGAAAAAATTCACTGATTGCGAGAGCTACTAGACTATGCAGTAGTCTCCCCAGGGAAGTACTGGCAGCCCCATTACGTGAGTCTTTTAAGACTGGGCAGGGCAGAGCACCAGGGAATATACAGCAGGAAATATTTCAGCAGTGATGGCCTGGGCTAACTAAATTACTTTTAAAACTTCTGACATCTCTTATTTTTCTGCTATGATTAAATTACATTATTTGAATCCCACAGACCATGTCAAAGCACTAGGCACAGTAGTTTGGTTGAACTGTAAAGCACAGCACTGGTAAACATCTACATGAAAGTTGAGGCAAAAATCTACCAAACCTCCCCCAAATTCAACCCATTTACTAAGATCCATTTTGTACTTTAAAAACCAGCAGATCTAAACTACTGCTGCTACTGTTAGTGAATTCTACAGCGTTGTGGCACATGGGAGAAACCAGGGCTTCTAGATTCTAGGATAACTAGTCTATAATTGACCCTAAACATCCATATTGTTTGGTCAACTAATGACTTTTTCTCTGAAGATCTTGAAGGAGAAAGGATCTCTTTCCATAGTGAGGTTTTCCAATGGGAGAGAGACTCATTGTGAATTTTTGGAGCTGGATTAGCACAAACGTAATTATATTGTTTAGGAGATGTTTCTTCAGCTACAAATATGAAAACTGAATGTTGATCTGCTTTTTGGTGGGTGTTACATCTTTTTCTCTTTACATAATGATAAGAACATAAAGAAATCCAATGGGCAGAGCCAAGTCCCAAATAACCATGTTTACTAGTTATACATAAACACACCATGCCTAGTTACATACATTCTGCTGCTATGACTGGTTTTTGGCTGCTTCCAGAACATAGCACGTTGTGAGCACCACTAGAAGGCTCACAACTATTTAAAGGGCTACTACCCTATTCCTATACACTATAGTGGGCTATATAGACACATGCCTCGGGTTCTCCTCAATTACTGTTTTCATTCTGATAGTTGTTCTGGCTGCTAGCCCCAATATGTCTGAGTTCTGCTTTGATGGCAACCTCTGCCCCTGAAGGGCTGGTACAGGCTTTTTCCTGCTTTGTTTCTGTTATTTAATGCAGTCTCTCTTGTAGATCTTGGCAAGGACATCTCACTGATTATTTAAATTTACATAGGAAACTCTTGGTTTCTTGTACCAAAGTCTTAGGTAGAGGGAGGTATTCAGAGCACTGCAAATAGTTTGTCTGAATCATGACAAGATCTTATTGGCAGGAAAAGGATAATAAGGTATGTCTACACTGCAGTTAAAAACCCGCAGCTGGCCCATGCCAGCTGACTTGGGCTTGTGGGGCTCAGACTAAGTGGCTGCTTAATTGTGATGTAGGCGTTTGCGCTTGGGCTGGAGCCTGGGCTGTAGAACCATGTGAGATGGGAGGATGCCAGAGCCCGGGCTATAGCCAGAGCCCAACCATCTACACCACCACCAAAGGGCCCCTTGGCCCAAGCCAGCTGACAGTGGCTGGCCATGGGTATCTAACTGCAGTGTACACATACCTAAATGTTTCAACCAAAGCAGTTTCTTCTTTGCTGTTAGACAGCACATTTCTTGATTCAAGGCCTGCCACATGCCACACCACAAAGCCTCTTCCTCCTAATGAATTCTGAAGTGGGATTCTTCTTATTTATTATTCATATTACAATAGTGTCCCCACCGAATCAGGGCCCCATTATGCTAGGCACTGAACAAACACATAAGAAGAGACAGTGATTGCAGTGAAGGGCTTACAGTCTTTATAGACAAGACAAAGGCTGAGGGGGAAACCAAGATGATGTGATTTGGGCAAGGTCACACTTTAGGTCTGTGGTAGAACCTAGGTTTCCTGACTCCCAGTCTGATAGGCTACCTACTAGGTCACGCTGCCTCCAAGTTACTAAGCTCCTGTTGAGATATTTGCTCTACCTTTTCCGTATTCTGAGACTACAGATACCTGAAGCTGAGTAAATGCTTCAGCAATTATCTGTTAAGGAAGGTTCTATCTCCTTATTGTGGGTCATGTGATAAAAATAATACGGCAAGAGTTAAAAAACAAAACAAAAAACACTGAAGTCTAAAACAGAAGTAAGAATAGCCCCAAGGAGCACAAGAGAAAACATAAATGGAAAATGTATATTTATGCATGCACACCCCATCAGAAAATTATTGTAAGCAACCAAAAATAATCACTAGAATTAGTGCAGAGCTTTTCTTTTAGAGGAACTTGATGATCCAAGGATATTTAAAATTAAAAGATTGATGCTGGATTATTAAAAAAAATACCATCTCACAGAACTTGGTTCTTGTTTTAATAAATCAACACAAATTAAATTTTACAGTTTCTATAATCAGCAAGAGATATATCAGTGTATCTCATTAGGCCAAGGTTAAAAATTTGGCAGCAGCCAAAACCCATTTAATATCATTTACTTCAAGGCAGGCACAACAATATAACAGATGCCCTAATTTATTTGTTGGTCCTTGTCTTAAAATAACAGTTTGGTGGTAAACAGGAAGGGTAATGATGCCAGTCACCCTTGTTAGTGGCTAATAATTGCTTAATTTGTCCACTAATTGACCTGTGCTACTGTTGAGGCGTTGATCGTGTTGCAGGGCATGAAGTAAACAAGGCCACTGGAATGCTACCTTAGAGAATGACTTCTGGAAATGAATCTACTTATTGCAATAAATTTTCTCTTCACAGATGAGCAGATTAATTGGTCTGCCAATTAGTCTGCTATTAAAGAAAAAAGTGCTGCCCATAGATTGGTTGGATTTTTGGAACCATAGCTGCAGTCCGGGTCACATGAAGTGATCCAATTTGAATCAGCCAAATTGAACAAGAAATAAGGCAAGCATTATTTTTTAAAAAATTATGTCTCTGCGGCTAAAGACCAAGGAAATTCTTGATGAACTCAATTCTGTCTTTCTGAAGACTTCACAATAAAACGGAGAACAAGATGGATGTGCCCAGTCACACAAATTAAAATGTGGAAAATAGCCCCTACGTTTATAGAAACAAAGAAGTATAAAAATATGTGACCTTTTTATTTCAGACATGATCCATTCTGGAAATTAATTATCATTTCCATTATTATTTGCAATAATATACAGTTATAGATACTGCCTTTACCCTGAACAGTTCATAATATAATTTCAGACATGGCACAAAGTCCATGGAAGTCTTTCTATTGGCTTCAATGGGCGTTTGGTACTGGTCCCAAATAAACTTTAAAAAATGAAAATACGGTGAAGAAAATAAAAGAAAAAAGAATAAATACAATCGCACTCAGTTTAGCAGGTGTACATCATCTTCATGGTTCCATTAATTTAGGGGTGTTTCTTTGCCTGATCCTGCCTGCTAATCCAGCTTCACTAAAACTTTACTAGCGAAGATCTCCTCCCAACTAAATCGGAGTTACTTCTCCATTTTTACTCTTTGTCCACTTGCTGCCTTCAACAATGCTGGCCACACTCTCGTCTCTCTCCTCTCTTGGCTTCTGCACCTCAGAAGCTCATTGGCCCTCTCTGATGCCTGCTCCTTCAGCATTTCTTATTTGCTCCCCCACGCGCCTTTCTCCAAGTATTGGTAGATGTCCCTCAAAGTCACTCTTCCACCTTCTCCATCATGTACTCTGTCCTGGCAACCTCATCCACTCCGACAGTTTCAACTGTCTTTATGTAGATGATTCCCAAATTAGCATCTGTACCTCTGACATCTTTCTTTCCATCTAACATTTCTGGCTGCTTCTTGGATTGCCCTTTATCACCTCACACTCAGCACCATAAAGTTGCTTCTTGCTCCCTCTTCCTGATGTCTTTTCTCTATCCACATCAATAATATGTCAATATTTGTGTAATTGTATAACTCTACAATATGTTTGCTCCTATTACTGAAAATCTAATAATTGTAGATTCTAATACAATATGACATTTGGTAATGCAAACATATCCTGGACTCTGTCTTGTACGTGTCAGGAAAGAAGTAGTAATTCATATTATGGGAGCCATTTGCTAACAACTGAAATACATACTGGTCAGAAAAAGATGTTGTAAGATTTACTGCATCTTGTAGCTAAAAGTAAATACTTTGCATTTTGGGATCAATCAAAATGATGTAAATTGCATTGCGAAATAATAATACTAAATAATAAA
This sequence comes from Chrysemys picta bellii, assembly GCF_011386835.1. Lineage (NCBI taxonomy): Eukaryota > Metazoa > Chordata > Testudines > Emydidae > Chrysemys > Chrysemys picta. The sequence continues at coordinate 8,007,475 of NC_088798.1, forward strand.
AAAACAGAGGTATGAACACTTCAGAACCACTTAACTGTACAACAGGAAGCAGTTTTCCCATTAGAAGATGGTAAAGAAGATGTGCGTGAGGTCAGTACTTGCAAATTTGAGAAAAAGCAACGGTATCCCTTTTCCTTTGAATTTAGTGCTGAAAAGTACCATATTAATAGGCCGAGTACCTGACATCCTCTTTGTCCATAGAGCAGGTAGAACATGAGTAATGGTAGCATAAGCGTCCCCCATGCTGCCATACCAACATACATCAACAATGAGCAGGAAGGAACTTCCTGTAGGTATACGAGGCCCTCGTTCATTCAGCCATTGATGGATATTAATGTGTTAATGGATATGAAAAATGAAGTGCACCATGATGCATCCCAGGAAGGTGGGACAGATATCATTTTAGCACTGAAGGGGGGAGGGATAGCTCAGTGGTTTGAGCATTGGCCTGCTAAACCCAGGGTTGTGAGTTCAATCCTTGAGGGGGCCACTTGGGGATCTGGGGCAAAATCAGTACTTGAGCCTGCTAGTGAAGGCAGGGGGCTGGACTCGATGACCTTTCAAGGTCCCTTCCAGTTCTAGGAGATGGGATATCTCCATTATAATGTCTTGCAGAATGCATACTAGCAGCAAATCAGCCTTCAACACAGACCCATAGACAGAAACCATTAAATAATTTCTTATTTTGATGCATTTCCAAACTGCAATAAAAACAATGTTGATAAATGAGAAGAGTTAGCTTGGATCCTGGATACTGACATGATCTGGAATCTTGCTGTCACTAGAATTTTCTCTAGAAAGGATCATCACACAGAGTGATCCATAATTACATGGTTAATGTGATGCTGACTTCACTCCTTTCTGCAGTACTCTTCCTTCCACCAAGACTTAAAAGCAGGCTGCTGAACTCAGATGCAGGTAAAAACCACTTAAATATTTGGCGAGAAGGGCGGGAGACTTCACCCTGAGGTCAATGCTAAGGGAATCCTTATGGAGATGACTGGCAATGCCTTATTAATGTCTTTTCAGATGTCATTTTTCACTTCATATCCACAGCAAAATTAAAATGTATTGTACCTTAGTCATCAATACAGAGTAGATTTTAAGAGAAATATTGCAAAACCAAAACAAAACAAATGATTTATTTCAAAAATACACATTGAAAAAAACAAAAAACCTCTTAACTTAGAAGATAAAACATAGAAAAATCCCAGGCTGTATTGCAGTTGGGGCTGCCAGGCTGTATTGTAATACAAATCATCAGCATCAGCATCATCTCAAATGTAACTCATCTGAACGTCTTGATTCTGCCAAACGGGGCTGGAAATTTCACAAAACGCACTACCATGTACACAGCTTATCTTGCTTTATTTGGATATTTCTGTTCTATTACAAGGGCTAGCTAGAACGAACATCTCAAGAAGCATGAGAAAATGAGAATTAATGTGAAAAAAAAACTGTTAGCTGAAAAAAATTCCAATTTCAACAGTTATTTGGGGTTTGAGTTTTGGCACAAGATTTGGAAACGAGAGGCATTTTTATTTTACCAGTTTACCCATCTCCTTTGCTAGAAGTAATTTGTAGTAGAGACCATAAACTAATTAAGATCAAAGATAGTTTAGCACTTTGTGCTATTATTAATATGGGGAAAAGATATTTAATCCTTTCATCATATTTATTTCCCAGATGTCTGCATTATCCCTTATTTATAGACGTGTGCTTTACAGGAACGTTACAAGAGTATGGAAAGGAACTCGCAGTACTTGGGATGTGGATTCAGTGATGCCTACACTGCCCTCTAATGGCAAATATGGGAGAAAAACACTGTTGGATCAGCAGAGAATATGAAGAAATCACCAAGGTCCTTTATATCTCCTAAAGAACATGAAACTCTTGACAAGAGAAAACCAAACTAGAGAAGATAATTTTGCATGATAGGATGGATAGAAGCTAATCAAGGCCAAAGCAGACAGCAAAGACAGGTGCACATTCTACATGAACTATTTCATTTTGTGATTAAGTTTCATTTTATCCAAAGAAGAAAAGAAAGGCAACAGGGAGCTGACTGGGTCTGTTAGAACACAGCATTTTCTTGACCATGGGACAATTAATCCCCGACTAAGTGTTTAACTATAAAGTCTCCAAGTGCTTTGATTTTAGTGGAAAAACAAACCAAACCTTATTCCTTGAGATTGGTTGGCTAAATGCAATCCAGGGAGTCTGGCAACGATACAATTCCAAGCGCTGCTTCAACTGAACTTTCAGTATCATACACAAGACAGTCAGGGCTAGATTCACAAAGGGACTTAGGCATTGTGACACAGAGGCTAGGTCTACACTGGGGGGGGATCGATTTAAGAAATGCAAATTCAGTTACGCGAATAGCGTAGCTGAATTCGATGTATCCTATTCGACTTACCCCGCTGTGAGGACAGCGGCAAATTGACCGCTGCGGCTCCCCCATCGACGGCGCTTACTCCTCCTTACGAGGTGGGAGTTTGTGCGTTGATTCGAGGATCAGTTTATCCATCTAGATGAGACGCGATAAATCAATCCCCAAGAGATCGATTTCTACCCGCCGATCCGGGCGGGTAGTGTAGACTAGCCCTCAGCATCTCAATGACTAACATTTAGGTGCCTAGAAAACCACTGGAATTCACAAAGCCTGAGTGAGGCACTCAGGCTTCCTTCACAATGAATAGAAGGAAATAGACACCTAAGAATGGGATTCACAAACACGAGTATACTAAGCGGGGAGTCACCTATCTCTGCTTAGGATTCTCAGCTGTTAGGTGTCTGTGGAGCACCTCCCTCCGAACTTTTGGCCCAATGTTTAGGGTACTCAACTGGAATGTGGGAGACCCCCATTCCAAGACCCACCTTTGCCTGAGGGGGAACAGGGATTTGAACTGTGATCTGCCATTTTGCAGATGAGTGCCCTAATGACTAGAGTGTGGTTCTCAATCAGGGATACATGTAACCATGGGGGTACACAGAGGTCTTCCAGGGGGTATGTTAATTCATCTAGATATTTGCCTAGTTTTACAACAGGCTACATTAAATGCACTAGTGAAGTCAGTACAAACTAAAATTTCATACGGATAATGATTTGTTTATACTGCTCTATATAATACAATGAAATGTAAGGGGGAAGGAAAAGAGAAGGGGGGGGAGAGTTTGACTTTTAAAACATTTGATAAAATCAGTAAAGAAACACAGTAACAACAAGAAAATAAATTACAAATTCAAAAATGATTGTCTATCCCCAACACCATAAAGTGCATTTCCAATAGCCACCCCTCTGAATATATTGATCCAAATTGCTTAAAAGAGGATAATATCTAAACTCCAAATGAAGGTGTAAAACCATGAACAATCTAAAATACCAAAGAACATCGTTAACGCCAGTACCAAATAATGTATATCTACTTTTTTAAATGGCCATCTTTGCTTGACCCAGAATGAAGTTTGCAAGGCATACCACAGATCTACAAACAAGAATAAGGTTATAAACAAGGGGTTCAGCATGCAACCTTGGGAACTCCATCTGCCTATCCTGCATCCTCAGCTTAAAAAAACTCCCAGCGTAAAAAGGCTTTGATTAAAAAAAAAACAGGTAACATATTGAAACTGACACCCCCACGGTCCAATAAAAAAAAGTTCCCTAGCAAAATCCAAACCCTCTATCCACTGAGGAAAAAGCAAAGACCAGTTGCTTCCAAGGAACAGGTTCATCCACAAACAACAGTTACTCTAGAGACGGCAACCAAAAAGTAAAAAGCAACAAAGAGTCCTGTGGCACCTTATAGACTAACAGATGTATTTGAGCATAAGCTTTCATGGGGGTCATGCATCCGAAGAAGTGGGTATTCACCCACTTATACGTCTGTTAGTCTATAAGGTGCCACAGGATTCTTTGTTGCTTTTTACAGATCCAGACTAACACGGCTACCCCTCTGATACTTGACAACCAAAAAGTAGTGACTCTGCTCAGAAGGTCAATGAGACCCTAAAGCCCCACTAGACTAGGCAGAAGAGTCAAGGTAAATACTATTTCCACCTTTTCAACATTTCCATGAACCCCTCCAAATTCCAACCCAGAATATCATCCAGTCCCAGCATAATTCCTAGTGCCTAAAAGCCAGTTCAGCTCCACAATACCTCCCCACCCCTCCCAGCAAAGTCATGGGGTGGGAGATCACTCAAGCCCCTAGCAGGAGTCACTCATCCCACAATTTATGCCAGCTGAGGAAGTCTGCTCAAAATAGTGCTGACATTCATTGAAAACCTGGACATCACAATCCTGAATAATAAACACAGTCACATCACCAGCATATGTGGAGACTTTCTCCAGAGTACAAGTTGGAACAGGGAGAGAAAGGCCAGAAAGACGCTTTCTCTACATGCATAATAGAGGCTCAGTAGAAAGAGCATACAGTAACCCAGACAGGGAACAACCCTGACTCCCCTACAGACTGGAAGGGAGTGCTAAAGACACCATTCACCTTAATTAGACTATATATGTCGGTAACACACACACACACACACACACACACACACAAAACCAAAATCAGAAAGGATTCAAAATAAAATAACCATGGCCTGCAAGATCAAAAGCCTTATCTTGATCCAGGGAAGTCAACCAAATATGCAAATCAAACATCTGAAACACTGACATTACATCCTGCAATAGGAAAAGGTTATAAAAAAATTGACCTGTTGGAGACACAATAGAGCTGATCAGTGTGCAGGACCAAACCAAACACAGCTTACAGTCTGTTTGCCAAGGCCTTGGGAAAAAGATTATAGTCGGCGCAAAGCAGGAACACAGGTCTCCAATGCGACACCTCCCCAAGGTCCCCCTTCTTAGGCAACAAGGTAAGAAGCGCTCGATGACAATGGAGTGACAATATCATCTCCCTGATGGTCTCCTGAAAAACCTGGAGCAAATCAGGCCCAAGAAGGGTCCAAAAGGCCTTTTAAACCTCAGTAGGCAGGGCCGGTGCTACCATTAAGGCAAACTAGGCAGTTGCCTAGGGCGCCAAGATTTGGGGGCGCACGGCTGGGGGGGGGGAGGGAGCACAAGGTGGAAGTTTCACCTAGGGCGCGAAACTTCCTTGCACTGGTCCTGACCTCAACAGTGTGCTGTCCCCAACTGCGCTGATCAAACTAACCTGTTTTGTAACACCCTCAGAAACTGGAGCCCCCTCCACCTTCAACGGCCATTTATTTTATTTATTTATTTTTTGCTTGGGGCTTTGCCAGCAAGCCAGAATCCTCAGCCAAGGCCACAGATTACATAGCAACAGGCTCAACCTCCATTTTACAAGCAGGCACCACACAATCAGTAATATAATCTCCCCCAGGTTGTAAAGGGGGACCTAACCCCCCAGAACCAACAACCCCAGAGCCATCTGGAACCTGTTCAGACCCGGTCTCTGTCACAGCCACCCCACCCTGCTCTTTCCTCTCAGAACTCCCCACATTGCCAGACACAGGGTCCCTGTTCCCAGAGGCCCACTTGCCTCTTCTTAGAGCACTGACTGATCAAATGTGTTGGATGTCCAGCACGAAAACAGGCCATGTCCTCAAGTGGCAACAAACACAATGTACTGAGATTTCCCCAGTCCTATACTTGAGGGAAACGTTTAACGTTTTGGGAGCATTGGTGAATATAGTATAAACCTGCCTATGAGAGGGCAAAGACATGCTGCCCTCTGCAGCTTTACAGCCCAAAGGAATTCTCCTAATAGGGCTAGTGTTCTTATCACAGCTCACCAGGTCTCTAACCAACTGCTAATTTCCTAAAAGAGGAGGAACATTAGAGATAATTTTCAGAGCGGTAGCCGTGTTAGTCAGTATCAGCAAAAAGAACAGAACTGGAGTACTTGTGGCACCTTAGAGACTAACAAATTTATTTGAGCATAAGCTTTCGTGGGCTAAAACCCACTTCATCGGATGCATGCAGTGGAAAATACAGTAGGAAGATATATATACACACACACACACACACAGGTCATGAAAAATGGGTGTTGCCATACTAACTATAACGAGAGTAATCAGTTAAGGTGGGCTATTATCAGCAGGAGAAAAAAAAACTTTTGTCGTGATAATCAGGATGGCCCATTTCCAACAGTTGACAAGAAAGTGTGAGTAACAGTGGGGGGGGGGAAAGAAGGGAAATTAGCATGGGGAAATAGTTTTTACTTTGTGTAATGACCCATCCACTCCCAGTCTTTATTCAAGCCTAATTTAATGGTGTCCAGTTTGCAAATTAATTCCAATTTTGCAGTTTCTCATTGGAATCTGTTTTTGAAGTGTTTTTGTTGGAGTATTGCGACTTTGAGGTCTGTAATCGAGTGACCAGGGAGGTTGACGTGTTCTCAGACTGGTTTTTGCATGTTATAATTCTTGACATCTGATTTGTGTCCATTTATTCTTTTGCGTAGAGACTGTCCAGTTTGGCCAATGTACATGGCAGAGGGGCATTGCTGGCACATGATGGCATATATCACATTGGTAGATGTGTAGATGAATGAGCCTCTGATAGTGTGGCTGATGTGATTAGGTCCTATGATGGTACCCCCTGAATAGATATGTGGACAGAGTCGGCAACGGGCTTTGTTGCAAGGATAGATTCCTGGGTTAGTGTTTTTGTTGTGTGGTTGCTGGTGAGTATTTGCTTCAGATTGGGGGGCTGTCTGTAAGCGAAGACTGGTCTGTCTCCCAAGATCTCTGAGAGTGATGGATCATCCTTCAGGATAGGTTGTAGAACCTTGATGATGCACTGGAGAGGTTTTAGTTGGAGGCTGAAGGTGATGGCTAGTGGCGTTCTGTTACTTTCTTTGTTGGGCCTGTCCTGTAGTAGATGACTTCTGGGTACTCTTCTGGCTCTGTCAATCTGTTTCTTCACTTCAGCAGGTGGGTATTGTAGTTGTAAGAATACTTGATAGAGATCTTATAGGTGTTTGTCTCTGCCTGAGCAGTTGGAGCAAATGCCGTTGTATCTTAGAGCTTGGCTGTAGACAATGGATCGTGTGGTGTGGTCTGGATGAAAGCTGGATATATATATATGAGTTTAACACCAAATGTTGAGGGGGCAGTACAAGGAGAAAAAACACCCCACACAACAATCCCTTCCACAACCAGCTGCTCAACACGGCTAAGCATGGCAACACACACAACAGCCGTGCTGGTGTAGGAGGCGTAACTCACATTTTTAAACCCAATCACTTTCCCACAGCTAGAACGCACTCCTCCACTGAGCCAGAGTTTAGAGGCAAAATCCACAACCCATGGCCACAGGCTAAATACTCAGAATCCACAACCACCAGAGGTCTCTGTTCCCCACATGGTAGCCCAGGGGGGCAGACAAAAGCAATATGGAAATTAAACCCACAACCACCACAAAACTAAACAAACTCAACAAAGCAAAAACCCATTTCCCCAACAGAAAGAAACACGGCGAGAACAGCAAAGCACATCCACTCTCATCCTTACTCACCCAATCAGCAGATAGGGAGAATATGACTCTATAGCCTAATGGCTAGTACATGTCCCAGGATGTGGGAAACCCAGGATCCAGCCCCCACTTCTACTGACTTTTTAATTATTTATCCCCTCACTGTAGTACCTAACTGCCTTTCACAGACAATCAATAGCACCAGCATAGTCCCTAGTGCACTTGTGCATGTACTGCCATTTTAAAACAGAACAGTTTTAATCAGCACAGGCAGAGAAGTCACTTGCCTGACTTTATGGAGTCAGCTGGGATAGCCTGATTGATTGGCAGTATGTTGAGATATATTACAGCATATTTGTTATTTTAGTTACCCACTGTGACAGACCCAGACCAGTGGGGTACAGGAGTCTGGTAGAGGGCAAATATATTGGTCACTGGATGAGTAGTTTTCTGTTCCCTGAGTGACCAGAGCAGGGGCTGCACTAGAGTAATCAGGAACCTGCTAGAACCAGTTAAGGCAGGTAGACTAATTAGGACACCTGGAGCCAATTAAGAAGAAGCTTCTAGAATCAATTAAGGCAGGCTAATCAGGGCACATGGGTTTTAAAAAGGAGTTCAGCCCAGTTTGTGGTGGGAGTGTGAGGAGCTGGGAACAAGAGGTGCAAGGAGCTGAGAGGGTGTGCTGCTGGAGGACTGAGGAGCACAAGCCTTATCAGACACCAGGAGGAAGGTCCTGTGGTGAGAATAAGGAAGGTGGCCATGGGGAAGTAGCCCAGGGAGTTGTAGCTGTCATGCAGCTGTTACAGGAGGCACAATAGACAGCTGCAGTCCACAGGGTCCTGGGCTGGAACTCTGAGTAGAGAGCGGGCCCGGGTTCCCCCCAAACCTCCCAATTGACCTGGACTGTGGGTTCTCCCAGAGGGGAAGGTCTCTGGGCTGTTCCCCAACCCACATGGTGAATCTTTGAGGCGAGAAAATCCGCCAATAAGCGCAGGACCCACCAAGATAGAGGAGGAACTTTGTCACACCACATTGGTGTAATCTGCATCTCAGTGCAACTCCAGGGCTCCCCTAAATACTGGATTAAAAGCAAAGGAAATCTCAAATAGTGGGACAAAGTAAATGTGCAGGGGGGAAAAAATTATCGAATTAGATTATGGCAGATGAAACACTCAGGGCTCCAATACAAAATGCAGGGAGTTTATTTAATTTGTTACTTTTTTAAAATAAGACTATGCTCACTGACTTGAATTAGTAATTTACCTGTTTTAAAATATGCTCGGCCTTTGGAGCTAGTCTTGTTTTCCAATGTAGTGAAATAAATGGGAAAATAGCCAGTCTCCTAGGGAGCGTGCTAGCTAGCTGGACTGCCAGCGCAATGGAATACTGTTAGCATCGGCTGCACAGTAAACTGTGCATCTGACATACAGGCTGCATGCAAAGGAATTGATAATGACTAGCAACAAATGATAGAAGCTCATTAGTGCCAGAGTGCGACACTGAGGACACCCACAGTGACTGGGTCAAATTAAGCACAGTTTATGCTATTTCCATTTGTTCATGTTTTAATCATTTCCTATAATGGTCGGTATAGTTTAAAAAAAAATAGATTGCTGTAAATTATAAATCCGCCCCAGGAGCACAATGTACATTGATTTCATCACTGCATTGTGACTTCCTGAGTGGAAGCTTCATAAATCATTGAGGGCACGTGGACCTGATCCTGAAGGTGGCAGATCCACTCAATTCCCATCCATTCCCAGTGAGCGCTGAGAGGCATAAGTTCTCAGGCCATAATGGAGAAGCCTGGGACCACTAAGCAAACATGTTGGGTCACACTGCACCACCGATTGCTAGGTAGAACTCCTCATTGATTTGAATGGAGTCTCCTGCTTAACAACTGACTGCATGATATGGCCAGTTAATTTTTACTTCTCATTAATAAACCAGCTTTGAGAAGCCTGCACCTTAACATTCCTTGTTTAGGTGCAGAGAAGGACCCAAGCCACAAAGCCCAGATGCAGAACCTGCCCCAACGTACCAGAGTTCAGATGTGGCATTCTGAACTGGTGCAGGCCCAGCTCTATTTGAAGCAGTCAGTGGAAAGGGGTGTACATGGGTGGAGTCAGGTCAGCTTCAGAAAATTAGTACATAGTAAAAGTAAGGGATTTCCTGTTTATATTCGTGAGCCATGACTCCTTCTCTCTGCTTGTGTAGGTCTGGAATTCCCAATAGCAGCCCTGAAAGTGGTGTTCCTGACTTATTTCTGAAAAATGGCAAGATTTGGAAAAAATATACTGTCAGTAAAACAGCTGTTCTCAGAGGTTTGAACAAGGTAATACGAGTCACGATGCCAGTCTTGTGTTCTTAGCTCTGCTAACTGACTTACCGTTGCCAAGTTACTTAGGTCTCAATTTTCAAAAAGGTTACTGAACTTGAGACAACTAAGGCTGGATTTTCAAAAGAGCTCAACCTCCATTTTAGGGACCAAAGCGAGTGGCTAGATTTTCAGAAGAACTCTGCACATTTGCAAATCTGGTCCTTTTTTAGATGCCTAACTGGGAGCTCGGTCCTTTGAAAATCTGGCCCTGAAGAGGCCTGTTTTTCAGAGCGTGGGCGCCCAGCACTTTCTGAAAATCAAACTCCATTAAGGTGTCTCAAACTGGGAAACCACAAAAAGTGGAGGTATCCAAAATCTCTAGTCATTCTGGAAAATCTTGGCCCAGCTGCCACTGACCTTCCTACTTCAATATGAAGTTAATGGGTGTTGAAGGTGCTCACAGAATCAGACCCTACCAGGATATAATGGACTGACTGGGAGTGTTTTGCTGATCCTTTAAACTACAGGAAAGAAAGTTGGCTAGTAGGAGGACAATTCTGTTTTTTTTTTACTTTGGAAGTATTCCAGGTTACTTCACTGTAAACTGCACCTGGGATGACCTCAAAAATGAAATCAGTAAACAGAGCATAAGAGGCAGTGAAATAGGACCATGAGAATTGCCTCCCTGGAACAGAACACGGCCCTCTTCTTGTGGTTTTTTATCTGATGTGGTTTGAATGAAATAGTCTCCTGGCATCTCCTACGGTTCACTCAGATGTTCTGATAATCATTTAACTGCCGCAGATCCCCAGGAACCTGGTGGTCTGAACCTTTCTCTCTCCTTTATTTCAACTGGCAAGTTATTGCCTCAGGCCTCATTTTGATGCAATTTATATAGGGTTGTAGGGGAAAAAAATCTCTCTGGCTGCAAGGAAAGACTCGAGTCTGGAAATGGCAAGATTCTCAGCAGCAGTGGCAAACCCAGGGATTCAAGAGCAGCAGCAATGGGCTGCTAGGAAGTTTGATCAGACAGACTGCACGATGCTGACTGCCGCATTTGCCATATTACACCACCACCCTCCGTTGGTCCATCAGGATTAATATCCTGTTTCCAGCAGTGGCCAATATCAATCGTGAAAGGGGAAATAAACCCATCATGTGCCAGGTTCATCTCTCCTGTAATTCCATAGGGTCCGATTCTCCTCTCCCTTACACCAGTAGGACTCTGCTAACTACAACGTAATATACAGCAGCATGAGTGAGTAGAGTTACACCAAGGATGAATCTGTCTGGCAAACACATGGTGGAGAGAACTCCTTTCTGAACTCTGGGGTGATCAGCTCATGCCCTGCCACCTGCGATTTGAGTACCCCATCGCTAACTTAGCTTGCATAATTATTATTTTGAAAACAATCATAAAATTATCCTGCAGAATTTGTGCAACAGCAGCAGCCTATAAAGCTAACTTGAAAGAACATGTCAGACTTCTCAGAGAGAGAGAGAGCGCACATATCTGCAGGACTATACGGCTTTTCCTGCATTGCCTGAAGGGTTCATAAATTCACTTGCTCAGCTCAGGCTTAGTGGGTGGCTTTTAGGGCTGTCAAGCGATTAAAAAAATTAATCGTGCGATTAATCGCGCTCTTAAACAATAACAGAATACCATTTATTTAAATATTTGTGGATGTTTTCTACCTTTTCAAATATATTGATTTCAATTACAACACAGAATACAAAGTGTACAGTGCTCACTTTATTTTTTATTACAAATATTTTCATTGTAAAAAACAAAAGAAATAGTATTTTTCAATTCACTTAAGTACTGTAGTGCGATCTCTCTAGCATGAAAGGTGAACTTACAAATGTAGAATTATGTACAAAAAATAACTGCATTAAAAACAAAGCAATGTAAAACTTTAGAGCCTACAAGTCCACTCAATCCTACTTCTTGTTCAGCCACTCGCTCAGATAAACAAGTTTGTTTACATTTCCCGTAAATAATGCTGCCCCCTTATTGTTTATAATATCACCTGAAAGTCAGAACAGGCATACGCATGACATTGTTGTAGCTGGTGTCGCAAGATATTTACCTGCCAGAGGCGCTAAAGATTCATATGTCCCTTCATGTTTCAACCACCATTCCAGAGGACATGCATCCATGCTGATGACAGCTTCTGCTCAATAACGAACAAAAGCAGTGCAGACTGACACATGTTCAATTTCATCATCTGAGTCCAATGCTACCAGCAGAAGGTCGATTTTGTTTTTTAGTGGTTCGGGTTCTGTAGTTTCCGTATCAGAGTGTTGCTCTTTTAAGACTTCTGAAAGCATGCTCCACACCTCGTCCCTTTCAGATTTTGGAAGGCACTTCAGATTCTTAAACCTTGGGTCGAGTGCTGTAGCTGTCTTTAGAAATCTCATATTGGTACCTTCTTTGCATTTTATCAAATCTCCAGTGAAAGCGTTCTTAAAATGAACAACATGTGCTGGGTGATCATCCGAGACTGCTACAACATGAAATATATGGCAGAATGCAGGTGAAACAGAGCAGGAGACATACAATTCTCCCCCAAGGAGTTCAGTCACAAATTTAATTAATGCATTATTATTTTTAATGAGCATCATCAGCCTGGAAGCATGTCCTCTGGAATGGTGGCCAAAGCATGAAGAGGCATATGAATATTTAGCATATCTGGCATGTAAATACCTTTTAATGCTGGCTACACAATGTGCCATGTTAACATCTGTTCTCACTTTCAGGTGATGTGAGAAATAATAAGAGGGCAGTATTATCTCCTGTAAATGTATACAAACTCGTTTCTCTTAGTGTTTGGCTGAACAAGAAGTAGGACTGAGTGGACTTGTAGGCTCTAAAGATTTACATTGTTTTATTTTTAATGCAGTTATGTAATAAAGAAATCGACATTTGTAAGTTGCACTTTCACGATGAAGAGATTGCACTAGAGTACTCGTATGAGGAATTGAAAAACACTATTTCTTGTTTATCATTTTTACAGTGCAAAGATTTGTAATCAAAAATAACGTGAACACTGTACACTTCGTATTCTGTGTTGTAATTGAAATCAATATAGCTGAAAATACAGAAAAACATCCAAAAATATTTAATATATTTCAATTGGTATTCTGTTTAACGGGGCAATTAAAATTGCGATTAATCGCAATTAATTTTTTTAATCGCAATTAATTTTGAGGGGTTAATCGTGTGAGTTAAATGCGATCAACAAAGCCACTAGGGCTGTTGATTAGTTACCTTTGTTTTCTTTAATTTTCCTAATGTGCAATGAGGAGCTTGGAGATTTCCTTACATTAAAATGAGTCTATCGCCACCTGCTGGATGAGGTATTTTCTTCCCTTGATAAGAAACAAAAGGGTTTCTGGGGAAAACGGTGCATGGAGCAGATGATTGGTGAAATTAATGTCGGCACTGGAACATAAGCCCATAATGTTCTTCCTTCACCACCACCACCCTCATGAATCTCTAGAAGGAGAGACATGTGGTTAAGGCATCTGATCATGAGTCAGGAGAGCTAGGTTCAATTTCCAACTTTTCTACAGACTTCTTAGGTGACAGTGGTACAAAGTCACTTAATTTTTCTCTGCATTAGCTCACCCTCTGTACAATCAGGATGATAATGCTTTCTCCTACTCTGTCTGTCTTGTCTATGTAGATTGTACGGTCTTTGGTGCGGAGATTGTCTCTCACTATGTGTATGCACAGTACCTCGCACACTCAAACCTCAACTTCAGATGGGACATCTAGGCTGTACTGCAGAAGAAGTAATAATAGTACTTGAAGGTCAGTGCTAAGAGTGGTAGGTCTGACTGCATAGCAGCTGAAAACGTGCTGACCGCATCACACACACCTTTACGCAAAACAGCTTTCTCTGAGGCTGGGAAAAGTTTGCTTAACTTTTCTCCCAATTATTTTTCAGTTCTGGGCATTCTACATATCTAGAGCTTAGCTGAGACAAAGGAAAGGAAGCAAAGGCCTTGAGAGAAGTGTTGTCATGTCATTTCTAACCCCATTCCAAGCAAGAAGTACCGCCACGCTCCTAAAAAAAAGGTCTATTCTTGTGGAATTCCAGTTTTGCAGATCCAACAGGCTCACATAAGCGGCCAAACTGCACTTTTAAAGACCACTATCGCAAACTGGTGCAGTGACGAGCTATAGAAAGCCCTAAGACACAGAGGTCAGCCCAAGCGAAAGAGGGCAAGGTGTTACCAAGGAGTTTGAAACAGAGATTTCTCTTGAAATCTATGGAGGGAGAGGAAGAATATGTTTAACTATGAAACATCTAATATTATACTGAAAAAAATATTTCCTGACAAAACAAGCACCACATAATGAACTAGGATGACCAGGTGTCCGGTTTTCGAAAAGGGATCCTGGTGGCTCCGGTCAGCACTGCCGACCGGGCCATTGACTGTCCGGTTAGTGGCACCATGCAGCGGGGCTGGCAGGCTACCTGACAGCCTCCGAACCGCGTGGCTCCCAGGAAGCAGCTGGCATGTCCCCCTTCCGGCTCCTATGGGTAGATGCAGCCAGGGGGCTCTGCACGCTGCCCTCGCCCCAAGCGCTGCCTTTGCAGCTCCCACTGGCTGGGAACCGCGACCAATGGGAGCTGCGGGGGCTGCGCCTGCGGATGGAGCATCATGCAGAGCCGCCTGGCTGCACCGCCGCGTAGGAGCCAGAGAGGGGACATGCCGCTGCTTCCGGGACTGCTTAAGGTAAGCGCTGCCCAGAGCCTGCACCCCTGACCCCCTCCTACACCAGCCCTGATTCCCTTCCCACCCTCTGAAACCCTCGATCCCAGCCCGAAGCACCCGCCTGCATACCAAACTCTTCATCTCCAGCCCCACCCCAGAGCCCGCACCCCCAGTCAGAGCCCTCACTCCCCACCCATGCCCCAACCCCCTGCCCCAGCCCTGATCTCCCTCCCACCCTCCAAACCCCTTGATCCCAGCCCAGAGCACCCTTCTGCACCCCAAACCCCTCATCCCAAGCCCCACTCCAGAGCCTGCACCTCCAGCTGGAGCCCTTACTCCAGCCCCCTGAAAATGAGCGAGTGAGTGACAGTGGGGAGATCAAGTAACAGAGGGAGGGGGGATGGAGTGAGCGTGGCCAGGACCTTGGAGAAGGGGCAGGGCATGGGCGGGGCCTTGGAGGAGGGGCAGGGCAAGGGTGTTTGGTTTTCTGCGAGTAGAAGGTTGACAACCCTATAAGGAACACCAGTAAAGAAATGCAAAATCTATATTTAACAAAAAAATTTAAAACGGTCTCTAAAACTTGTGATTGGCTTGCTCCCTCAGTGACGAACTAAAAACACCGGCCTGAGCCAGGCATCATTCAGAGTACCAAGGCCATGCTTGAAAAGTTCCACCATTTTGATAGATTCTGTCATTTCCAGTGATATTTCCTATGCTTCAGATGGGGAATTCAGCTGGAGATAGTAGACTCTTCCAAAAGAACAGGACATTTTAAGAGTGGCTCTGGTGTGCTACAGAAATCTGGGTCTCCCACATTCCCTGACAAGTGCCTTAACTACTGGCTATTCTCAGAGTGAGGCCTGGTGTATACTGGGGAGAGGGTGTCGATCTAAGATATGCAACTTCAGCTACAAGAATAGCGTAGCTGAAGTCGACGTACCTTAGATCGACTTACTTCACGTTCTCACGGCATGGAATTGACAGCTGCCGCTCCCCAGTTGACTCCGCTTCCGCCTCTCGTTCTGGTGGTGTTCCAGAATCGACGGAGCGTGTTCGGGGATCGATGTATCGCGTCTAGACAAGAGGCGATACATCGATCCCCGATAGATCGATCACAGACATACCACGCGAGTGGCTCTCCCCTGCCCCAAAAAATTGTATCCCGGACCTGAGAAACCTTCCTGACAAAAGTTTAGTTGAAACAGCTATTTTCCCGAAAAAAGTTGGGGGTTCAAGATGATATTTTTCCAACCAAAAAGTTTCATCAAAAAATCCCCAATCAGCTTTTTAGCCAATGCACCTCAAATTCAATGTGCAGCATCTCTTAGAAACTTATCTTGGGCCTCTCTTGAGAAGATGTTCCTCAGCGTGACAGAATGCATCAAACTCTATGGTGAATTTGAAACAGGGCAAACACTTCTTAGGGGGAAGACTGCCAAATTCATTTTTACTTGTGATCTAGCCCAGAAATTTAACCCACTCCGGTTATGGTATAGGGGGCCAACTCTCATCCACTTTCAGAAACTACACCCTGAATACTATTACTTGTTGAAATGCATAGGAGGGAGTTAGTACTTTTCTCTGCCATTTATGTACAAAAATATTGTATGCATGTCTTCCTGTGGATCCTAACAATGGCAGCTGACAGCCGCTCCTAGAGGAAACCTGTACAGTTATTTGCCCTCATTTCCCCTGAGGGGACAAGTGAAGTAGTCCCTTTCTGTTACAGTTGATATGTGAAAACTTACACTAAGCTAGCTGTAATAGCACCTTTTGACTGCTTTATTGATTTCCGCTTTACTAGGTTTGCAGTTTCTGCTGTTTCCCCTTTACAGGCTTTTTCCTGTCCTTCGCACCGAGTGAACTAAAAAGGTAGATGACAGCCACACAACGTCCACTTTGGCAGGGCCACTTGTGGGATATCTGAAGGGATGTGTGCCTCGCAGGAAACCCCACACCTTCACCAAAAGTTAGCATCACACAGAAAAGATGTGCGATCAGTATAGAAAATAATTAGATTCCACGTACAGAAAATCCCCCTGGTGCTTTCATTGGATAAGCTACTCTTCCTTTCCCACCCCCTAACTTGTTATCTAGAGTTGCTTGCATCCATTGCAATACCTACCACATTACACCCCAGAGGTGGCTGCCTTTTGCTAGAGGCTTAAGCAATCTCCACTAGCATATGGTTTGTGATTTTGTAAAGAACTTTGAAGTTGTAAGGGGTCCGATGAAGCAATGATAAAAATCACTAGCACTGGAGAGAAAGAGAGATGTATGTACATTGCTCTCTGTGCATAAATGCATTGGTGGCGCAGGGTCAGAGGAGAGGTTGTGCGGGCATGATCACTCTCAAAGGATAAATTGTCAAAACCAAAGTGAAACAAAGAGATCCATTTGCACAGCAAAGTCTGTGACTTGAATTTCTGGCAAGCAAAGAAAGCAGGCATGTATGCAATACCTGAATTACTTCTGGGTGACTCATGAGTGGACCAGACTGCAAAGAAAGAGAAGGAGTAATTTATTAAACAAGAAGCCAGTCCTCAATGGGGATCCTCTGTCCAAGAAATGCTGCCTGCATCAGAACATTCCCCCTTGATTTTTGAGATGAAAGTCGTGTGTCTGGAGGTTGCTTCCACTGCTGCCGGATAGGGCTTGCTGGGCTGCCATTTCCACTGGGCCTCAGCAGAGGAAAGAAGATTTTTTTTCCCTCTGACCAAGTTCTGTGAGGGGGGACAAAGGCACCAGGGCCGGCTCCAGGCACCAGCTCGTCAAACCCACTCCTGCCCCTCAACAGCAGGAGTGGGTTTGTTCTTTTATTTACAGTGTATGGCATCCATGCAGGAATAAGCTTAATGGAAATAAATTAGGACTTATTTTTCCGACAAGGAGGTTCTGGTGGCTGACAGGCAAAAAAAGGCTTGCCGTGCAAGTGGCGATTCAGTGAAGATTCTAAGGAGAATGGTAATTAGCAATGGAGAGAGAAATACTCAGAGGCCTCCCACCAGTTGGACAGCCACAAGCGACTGCCACACCTCTGTGGCTGAGGAGGTTAAATTCTTCAGTAGGATAGAAAGAAGGGGATGTGTTAATTCTCGGTCATGTGTTTCTGTCTGAACACAAGAAAGAAAGAAATTACTTGTAGCTGGCGCTTTTCAGACTCAGGATATCCCAGAGCCCTTTGCAATGATGAGTTTAGATACTGACAATGCAGCGACGGGGGAGGCAAATGCAGCATCCTTCATAAGTGTGGCAAGATGCCTCTCACTCACATATCCCTGGACATTCAAAGTTGTTGCCTCTTCAAGAGCCATGAGAATCGAACTTCTCCCTGGGACAGGGAGATGGGAGTTAGGTTTAACGCCTTAGCCACAAGAATGCACCTTTAACTTGGGCAGCAAAGGGGGTTGCTTTAAAGTCCTCATAAATCATACAAGCCCCAAGGGAAGACCCAGAGAGAAAGATGCCATAACACAAGTCATGAGATATACAAGACCCACTGAGATCCATGCTTTGAGGTCCTGGAATGAAAGGCACCATGTGGGAGAATTGAAGATAGAGCTTTTCACCTCCTGGTGCTGCATCCAGCACCTATTTGGTGGTCTTCACAAAATGAGTTGGTGGTATCAGTTCAATTCCAAAAGAATACACGTTCCCATCATAAAAAATATTGCCACTATTGGCACCTTTGCAAAGATGGTCTTGTAGACAAGGCACTAGGATGGGCACTTGGCTGTGCTCCTAACTCTGCCGCCGACTCTCTACCTGACATTGGGCAAACCACTCAACTTATTAGCTTCACTTGCTGTCTATCAAATGAGAGGTCAGTGAGGTTAACGCCATTAAAGTCTGCAGGGTGTTCAGCCAGAACAGTAATCAGGGGCATACAAAAGCTTGTGGATAAATAGGTTGGCCTTCTCAGCAGCAGGGGCTGAATAGTCCTGCAGACTGAACTCCACTCTCACTGTCAGAGATGGGCCCCTCAGGTGAGAGATGGGGCACGTTGGGGGGCAGTTGGGATGGTGGATGAAGAAAGCTTGCACTGTTATTGAGCTATGCTCTACCTGCTCTGTGGATTAGCAGAAGACTCTAGTCTTCTAACTATATCATGAAGAGCGGCAGGTTGGTAACATTTACTTCTATGTAACACAAGTGGTTGAAATTTTTCTAGTGATTTTTTGTCACAATGAAAATTTTCACAAAAGACGTGGTGTTGTTTTTTCAAAATATTCTGTTTTTTAAGCAAAGTGAGTATTTTTTCAGTTTTTGTTGTGCCTTTCCACACCCATTCTCTTATTTCCCATTTTTAGGGACACAATGAAAAAGAAAACACACAGTGAAGGTGGGGGGGGAGATAAAAGGGAAAAAAGCTAGAACTGCCCCCCTTACCTCCCCCCCAAAAAGGTCTGATTCATGGAAATTGTCAAACAAACAAAAAATGGTTCTTTTATAAAACCTATGGAATGCAAATGATTTTGAATTAAAAACAAGCAAAAAAACACCACAAAAAACGAACATTTTTCTTTTTCAGCCATCTCCAATATGCAATTTCCCTCCATGTGGATCAGCAGTAAAGACTCAACCTGGCACCTTCAGTATCCAAGTACAAATGAGTAACTTCATGAGCTGGCAAAGTAGTAGGTTATTATCCTACATGTGAACAGGGCACTGGAAGAGGATGCAACACACATTTTAGAAGCATGTTACGTATATTTCAGAAATTGTCACTTTAGGGCCACATTCTTTTCTTGGGGTAAGTGGCTGAGGAAGGAGAAAAACATGCAGGAAATTCTATGACCTTCACCATTTGAACTTTTTATCCAAATGCTTCCTTCAAAGGGAAGCTTTTGGGAAATCGCAGAGACTTGGAGGCTGTCAAGGCTGATTCCCCACTCTGGCACTTCGAATGCAGAAGGTGGGGGCCCGCAAGGATTCTAAAAATTAATACTGGCCACTCCAGGCTTGTATTAAACTCCCAAGGTTACAGCTTCTTTCTGACCTTGGATGGGTAGATGCTGCCGACACGCAAGTGAAAAAAAACCCTTTGAAACCAGAAAGGCACACTTGGGAATTCCTTCCTGTGGGGTATTCTCAAGCACCTTTCACCGCCCTTCTGGGGAAGAGCTGAGAAAGAAAACAAAGGAAATTAGCTGTTGCCACCAGCTAATTAAACAACATATGCACAAACCTCTTAGGACACCAAAAAGCCAATCCTGTTCTTAAAAAAGGGTATTTTTTTTTAAACAAAGAAAGAAAATACATCTGGAACTTAGGCTTTTGCTAGATTTAAAGAACCCACTTACAAAAATTAAACATCAAGAATAACCTTCTTGAGGTCCAGCTTAAAGGTTACAAGCAAAACAAAAATATTTGGGGTTAGCACAGAGGAGTCCACAAGCCAATAAGAAATAAACAGAAATAAACCTAATTGCGTCTTCCTAGGCATTCCCTAATTTACTTACATATCTGGGGTTTCAGATAAGCAATCTCTAGGTATGACCTGATGGTTTTTCATACCTGGCTTTCAGCTTCTCACAGCATAACTGCTCCCCGTTCCCCTCTTTCCCGGAGAACCACAACACATAGACAAAGGGAAGTTTTTTCCCAATTTTAAAAAGTTCTAGCCCTCCCGTTGGCTCTTTTGGTCAGGTGCCCACTCCTTTCCTTTTACCTGTGGGCTTGTTAACCCTTTACAGGTAAAGCAAGTAGAGAACAACCACCAAGAGGGATTCCGTAGCCAACTGGCTGGCTAGGTGTCCACAAAAGGGAGCTATCCCCCCTCTTATTTATCACAGAGGCAATCAGGGCTCATCCTCACACTGCAAACTTGGCTCCTTAAAGAGCCATGCTCACTTGGACTGTGCTCCAGTATCTATGCTTTGCTGCCTGGAATACATATCCGGAAGGGATTTCATGGCTTTTTGATCAGCATTAGCCACCATGCCGGGATTTGTTGGTAGTTCAGGGGAGCATGGCAGGTAAGGCTGACCCAGCTGTCACTCTCCTGCTCTGGTATGCCATTCCACCCCTGAGACTCACAGAGACATGACTGCATTAAGAGCGCACCGCACTTCTGCAGGCTCCTAGCTGAAGAGGCCAGGTGGCTGTGGAGATGCTCCTCACCACCAGCCCCAAATGAGTTTTAGGGCCTTCCCTCTCTATGATGCACAAGCCAATGAAACATGGCTTCTCTACATTCTAAACCTGTATGCAGTACACCGTACCTAATACATATAAACCAGGTGACAAATCTGTCCTGGGCCACTGGAGGAATTTCACCCAAGTGACCAAGCCCTAGTCACACATGACTGCTGGCTCCTTTGAGCAGCTGGTACGGTGATCCAGTGAGAGCAGGCAGGCAAGTGGAGGACAATTCAGAGAGAAAAGAACTGAAAACAAAATGAAAAAAAAAATCAATTCATCTGAACTGAGCCAGGGCAGGCAAAGAACAAAGGGTCAAGAGACAAAGCTGGAAACTATAGACCAGCGAGATTAATATCAGTTGCGGGTGAAAATCTGGGAAACTATTGAAGGTGAATAGAAACAGCTTTTTTAAAAGATAAAGTTTAAAAACTGCCTGAGATTCAAAATAATTAACCTAGTTCATGTCATGCTTCCACAGCACCTGGAAGATCCTGGCAAATCTCACTAGTTCAGTAGGATTATTGCACTTAGGCCTGGACTGAAATATCAGGTGCGTGGGAAGTGGTGCATTCTTCTCACTACAAACCGTGCTATGCTGCAATGCAAATGAGACCTAAAGCCGATACCCTGATTGCTTGCACTAATGAAGATTCTACCCTGTTTTTTACAGATGTGCTAACATCAGTGTGCTGGTCAAATTCTGATTTGGAAAAATAAGCTCTAGCTACCTAAACATCTCTCTGCAGGTCAACTGGATACTGTATTTGCTCCATTCCTTACCTGAAAGAGTTGGGTACCCGTGAGCTGTTATAAAGATGGTGCACTCCACCTGAGAGACGGCTGTATTCAGTGCTGTGAAACAATCTTTTGGGAAAAGGCATGATGTTGGTCAATATGGGTCAGCAAAAAAGATTTGAGGGGTAAAGTGAAAACCTTTTTATAGGTACCTGAACTGGTAAAGGGCCTGGGCAATGTTGCCTGATGCATATTATAGTGAAACTTTCCCCCATCCCATGGCTCGGGGACTCAAGGACTTTTTCACCCATCTGATTATTGTAAAAGTTAAAACAGAGATAGTCAAACAATCCACTGTAAGCATTAGCGTGAAACTGTTCAAATAATTAACCAATTAAAGCAAACCTGGTAATAAAAGTACAATGTCATTATGTAGAGGGAGACATTTAAACCTTGTTCCAGACCATCTCAAGCTCAGTAAACTAGTTCAATGTCTTGTCAGATCAGTATAGTGGCTAGATTAAAGCTTCTGGTGTTTTGCTGCCAGAACTTGTATAATGGGACTTTGGAAGAAGCAACTTTTCCATTAACAACATCTCAGAGTAGCCTTCTCTGTTGCTCCAATGATGTGTAACTCTCTCTCTCTCTCTCACACACACACACACACACACACACACACACACACACACACACACACAGTTATTATTCGCAGAACAACCTCTCTTTTGTGGGATACTTCACAGTGCAATCCCAGCCAAGAGATTTATGGGGAACACACAACAGTGTTTTTCATTCTGCTTTGAGACGTAAAGGCGAGTGTCTCTCCCTTTCTATTAACGCTTAGGAGCTATGCACTTTAACAAACAAAACAAACAGCCAGTTTTCTTAGCGAGAAGGAGGAATGCCACCTAGCATCTTTGAAAGTGTTCTGCAGCTCATTTTGAGGTTGTAGGGTGACCAGATGTCCTGGTTTTATAGGGACAGTCCTGATTTTTGGGTCTTTTTCTTATATAGGCTCCTATTACCCCCCCACCTCCTGTCCCGATTTTTCACACTTGCTGTCTGGTTACTCTATGAGGTTGTGCTGTTGAACTCTGTTGTCTTTGTCTGTTTCGCACCATCAGTAGGTTTCCTGAACCTCTAGAAAAAGGGAACATGAATTGCATTTAGTATCCATCATGAACCCTTTCTGCTTTTAAGTGCTAAGTTATGACATAAGTGTCAGCCACTCCCCGCCACCCCAGGTGTCTGAAGATGAATAGCATGATTAACACTTATGCATGTTCAATTGTGTCCCCTTTTTTCTAGTCTAAAAGTAACTTCTAGAGTATAAGATCTTGCTTCCCATTTCTTCCAGCTAGCAGAGATGACAGAGCTGAGGCAGCAGAGGGTTTCTATGGCTGGTCAGTACCTAGGTTTATAAAGCCATCTGCCACTGACCATCTGAAATGCTTCTTTAAGTGAACCCCCTACCCTGGCATCATTGGACCACAGCTAAAGACACAGTATCTGCACTTCTATGAGCATTTCTTTAGGACAAAATTAGGTCAGGCAGCTGCATCAGACTCCCTCAAGCTGAATTTACTCCTTTACCCTGATACCATCATTTTGAGATTACAGCTTGCAGGCTGCAGGTAGGAAAATAAATTAATTTAGTTCTTTCTCCCCACGGGTCCTTTCTAATCCACTGCAAAACTACAATGTTCTCCAAAATGTAATCTAAATCCACAACGAGTCTATCCTCTTAGCCAGGGTCCCCTCACCTCTTGCCAGGTTGGGTCACACCAATTTGCTAGGTTTGCTTATAAGTGGGAAAAATTGGTCTGTTTTAGAATTCAGTATGACTCCCAACATCTGACCTGCGGCTGTACATAGATGAAAGAATGAAGAATAAACAAAGAAAACTGGGGAGAGGATGGGGGTTGCTTAGACTGATCCTGAATTTTGGATTCCTCGCTTTTTTAAAAAAAAAATGCATTCTTTGGAAGGAAACGAAGAGCCTTTCCTTGGACCGCAGTTAACTGGTCAGTGACAAATATAAAGTCAGACATATTGGCCTCTCCTTAATCAATCACCCAACATGGAATTTCGGGTAGAATGAATGGACTTGGAAAATCAGATGAATAGGTCAGGCAGAATTCACGGACTCCAACACCACATGGTGGCCAAAATGACCATTTTTAACATATTTGTGTACTGCAGCCATTTTAAAGAGACAGATCATACCCGATCGCCCTTTAGGGGAAGAAGTCACCCTCTTTGTGCTGGCAAATACATAAGGTATAATCACACTCCCTTCACTCCTGAGTCCTACGACTACTCCTTCTGACCCCGCTATGCAAGCAACCCCTAAAGGGGCGGGGAGGTCATGGGACCAAGAAGTCAATGTTTGCATGTACAGCGACATCACTTTTCCCTTCGATCACTGGTAGCTTGCTCAACAGCAAAGAACTACTCCTCCTCCTTCCCTGGAGACAAAGGGCTTCGTAAGAACATTTGTGAGGCCTGCATGAGGACCCACTGAATTCAGATCCAGCTCTGAACATTATAACTCAGCCTCAGAGCAAGGAAGAAATGGAAACTCCTGCAACTATTGTCGGCAGCAGAGGAACAGTATTCCGTGGGAACATTGAGAATGCCTTGGCATGAGCGGGGAGGAGTGCAAATGGCATGTGTGTGGTTGTGCATACTACGCCGGTAAGACTACTTTTGGGGCAGAAAAGATGGCCAAGTGATAAAGATTTGGCTTGCTATTACAATGAGTACTACTTACATAAAATACCTAGAACTGGGTTAGAATTGATTCAGATCCAGGCATTCATCCAAACATAAATTACACAGAATATGAAGGACAGCAAACAGGGTCTTGAAAAGTTCTGAAGGTATTGGTGCTACTATAATGGGCCCTTTCTAGGCTCAGAGTTTTGTTCAATACTCATTCTGTCGCAGTTAAAATACGGAGTGATTTAAAATCCTGGAGAGAAATCTGTACAATTCTCTGTTTAATTCATTGGGAGATTTTGCTTCTCAGCTGGGAAGGATCAAGGGGGACATCCTCACAAAGAACATAAGAATGGGCACACTGGGTCAGACCAAAGTCCATCTAGCCCAGTATCCTGTCTTCTGACAGCGGCCAATGCCAGGTGCATCAGAGGGAATGAACAGAACAGGTAATCAACAAGTGATCCATCCCCTGTCACCCATTCCCAGCTTCTGGCAAACAGAGCCTAGGGACACCATCCCTGCCCATCCTGTCTAATAGCCATTGATGAACCTATTCACCATGAATTTATCTAGTTCTTTTTTGAACCCTGTTATAGTCTTGGCCTTCACAACATCCTCTGGCAAGGAATTCCACAGGTTGACTGTGCGTTGTGTGAAAAAATACTTCCTAGAAAGTTCCTTTCTGCAAGCAAAGGCCTCCTTAGTCATATTTGCTCTTGCATTTCAAAAACATACCTTCCCCTCTTGTTGGTAATGTCACTTTCTGCCTTAGAGTTCAGAGTTTTCTGTTAATTGGGGGAAGAAGCAGCTGTTTAATGAGAATGCAGCCCTTCCTGCCCTTTTAAGTGTGCTAAAGGTAGGCAAGAATTGTAGGCAGGAATTTTAAACAGGAACAGCAAGACTGAGAAGTCCCCAGATTTTCATCTCGTCACATGTGGCCCTATTTTTCCCTAAAGATAAGTTACTTAGGAGAATACTTCTGCTGGTTGCAGTGCAAAGGCATCGTGCTCTCTTGTTGCCATGGGGATCAGTTCCCCTCACGTAAGTTCTAAGGTAACGTCTCTGTGAAATGAACTGGAAAACGGCCACCATCTTGGAATCTTTCGGGGAATATAATACCCAGAATCATTTGGATGGAAAGAGAGAGCACCTTCATCCCTTAGAGGGAAAGTTCAACTCTCAGTCAGCTGAGTGAGCTGCTGTACAACAGACCCCGAGAAAGCGCCTGGCAGGAGGACATCTGTCTTACAGAAGTTAGTCCCTGACCCTCCAACCCTCTATAAATTCCGCATCAACTTTTTATTAGAAACTTTCAGATTTTTTTTCTCAACCGTGATGGCTCAAAATAAAGACATACAAATGTTAACAAAACCAATGCCTTTCATAGCCTAGATTCTCATTTCATGCCACTTGACCTAACTTGGTATAGTGAGGGTACATTCGCTTAAATAAAGATCTAAAAGCCACTTTGGCTCCAATTCTTGTGGCTAACAGCATCTGTTTTTCTTCAGCTCGCTGCCTCTGAGCGGCTGTGCACCTTTCAGACTGTACACGTCAATGTCAGCTCAAGGTCAAACTGTAGTTAGCTCCAGACGAGAGCTGGGCCTCCCTCCCTTCTTGCGCTGCATCTTCTGGGAGTGCTGGATCCCAGCCTGGCAGAGTAGATTCAAGCCAGAAGCTCAGGGCGCAGCTTTTCAATTTTTTTTTTTGGATTCAGACTTTGTGGTGGGTGCCATACTGGCAAATGCCTAACAAAGGAAGCAAACAAGGGAAGCTGCTTAGGGAGTGATTCAGTGCAATGCCTCTGCAAGCTGTAATTTACAAGGCTTGAAACCTCATTTATGTACCATTAAAAACTGAAGAGTCAGAAGCCCTTTAGCATTAGATGAGGCACTGAACCCGACCAGATAACTGCTAACAAAACACACTACGGCTAGGAGGAAGCTATGCACATATGTACATTGCTAAAATATGCGAAGACGACACACAAGAACTGGTGCAAAAAATAAGGCATAAAGCATCGACTTTACCATGCTGACCATCACAGGACCAGCGCCACGCTCCATCTGCATGAACACCCGTGCGATGCCCGCTTTCTCCCAAAGAAAAGAAATATCAAGACTCCAAACACAATAAAAACACAATTCTTGGCGTATGAAACAAAACTCACTCAGCACACAACCAGACATCCGGTGATATCACAGCCACTGTAAAGGTTGCCTGGTGTCAGTTCTGGGGTTGGCTTTTGGATGGATAGTATGTCCTCTTTGGGTATTATTTCACCATAAGAATTCATATCAGTGAGAGCTGATGAGTTATTTGCCCTGGGGAGCAAATGTGGGAAATATTGTACCTTTTCTTAAATAAAAATATTGACTCTTTTCTTACCCCCTACCCAAAAAGAATTAACTTAAAGAACAGATTCCAAAATCACTTGTCAGAGAAATGATCAATTCTTGTGCCATTTCACAAGGAAGAGGAAGCAAATCCAGTTGTGTGTGACAACAGCATGAGGGATGAATTCAGCCTATAAGGGGAGCACTAACTCCATCGATCTCCCTGCTGCTAGAACCTCACAGAGCAGAATTGGCTCCAGCTGAGTCGAAAAGGGCCTGTGAAACCCAGCACACATCGAATAACAGACTGAAAACCGTGTAAAAATACACACAAATAATAATACAGGAAAATAATACAGAATCCTACATTCCAACCTACTCTTCACCCACCCACTCACACAACAGCAACAATTCTGATAAGCCTAGCAACCAAAGATTTAGGGCATTGTTTTCCCTTGAGTGATAAAGCAGATATACACACTTAGATGTACTGTATAGGTTATTAAGCATTAAAGACCATTCTTACAAAAAAACCCACATATCCCAAAGTACTGTTTTAGTTTTTATAAAAGAAAGAAAGAGAGAGAGGAACAAAAGATTGTTAATAAATCTGAAAAGGTCATTCAGGATTCTTCTTTTTATTTTTAGGAAGTAAGCTCAGGGTTAGTATCTTGGCAGCTGCAGCAACTGTGAAATATTAAAGCATTTGTTGTCGTTCATTGGACGAGTGGCTGGATGAACTACTTGCTGGATTCTTGGGAGGGCTGGCTGGGTTGCTAGTATTTGCCAAGGAACCAGAGGGATGACATCCAAGCCCAGGATATTTTATGACATCTGCAGGAGTAAGGGCCCTTGCTTACCAAAAAAACAGCTTTTAATGGGAGCGGGTGTAACAGCATCAGCACAAAGCAACTTTCAGTTGAAAAAGAATTTGTATTGTTTCATACAGGCTCAGCGAGCAGCGGCAACCTTTTCTGGCTCCCTTTGTGGAGCTGCGGGAAACAGACCTCAAAGATCCTGGCTCAGGTCTCATCTCTGGGTAACGTATCGGATGCATACACAGGGCCACGTTCAGAGGTGATGGCTAAGGGTGGTGTAAGTTACTTGTCAGTGAGAGAGTATCCATGCCACATGTAACACGGTGTGGATTAAACTCTCCTGTTAGTTGCCTTTCATGCTACAGCCCTCTCTGCCTGCCCCATGGCATATAAATCATACCAATTCTGGACTTCCTTAGACTCGCAAGGGGAAATTCAGAAAGGATGGGTAAGGTGGTGTACATCAGTA
Source organism: Chrysemys picta bellii (assembly GCF_011386835.1). Lineage (NCBI taxonomy): Eukaryota > Metazoa > Chordata > Testudines > Emydidae > Chrysemys > Chrysemys picta. Next base: position 8,035,211 of record NC_088798.1, read on the forward strand.
AGTGGGTGGGAGTCTCACAGAAGCAGCCTAGCTTCCTTTGATGTAAACCTCCCACCATAACGAATAAGAAAACAGAAGTTATTCGGGCCAGAGAGAGATCCTGGTCTGTACACTTTGTAACATAGCACAGTGAGGCACTTGCACACGACAGTGGCAAGCAGTGAAAAAGAACCAACAGAAATAGGCAGGAGAAATCTATTGAGAGGTCAGTAGGAGACGTAAATTAGATTAATTTAGAGTCCCCTAGATTCACTTCTAACTATCCCTTGTGCCACCAGAATGGTACATAGGGCTCCTAGCGTGTTAGATCTGCCCTTGGTTTGACTACGAGCGGATGGACTCAATTTGCAAGATGCAAATATTCCCATTTAATTCCAGTTGCCTACAAAATACTACATCCCCTGTTCCCAGACTACTCAGTATTGCTACTGGTCAGTGCTTGCCTCCTGCCCATTTTGCCCATAGCTGCTTGACAGCCAGTATGGTACGCATTTGAAAGAAAGGACTTTGTGTCTCAAGAAAAAAATTCAGATGCAGCAGAATACAATGCATCGGCCATACAATGATATATTAGGATCTGACATGAAGTAACATGATTTACTGTGATACTACAGGATGCAAAGTGCCAGACTATGAAATGAAATTATTGGCTTAGCGATATATTCCAGTAAATTCAAGCTGCATCAACCTGATCTCCATTTCTAGGAGGCAAAGGTTTGCACACCCGGCAAGGAAATGTCCCATTTTCCTTCTAGACACGGAGAAGTGTGCTTCCTTGGGATTCTTTTACCAAAGTGACAGATTAACCCTTTCTGTTACAGTGGGCCAAGACTAATAATGGTGCCCCCTTGACCTTCACTTCACCTTAGGGTGGGAGGGATAGCTCAGTGGTTAGAGCATTGGCCTCCTAAACCCAGGGTTGAGAGTTCAATCCTTGAGGGGGCCATTTAGGGAGCTGGGGTAAAAATCTGTCTGGGGATTAGTCCTGCTTTGAGCAGGGGTTGGACTAGATGACCTCCTGAGGTCCCTTCCAACCCTGAGAATCTATGATCTAAGTAAAAAAAAAAAAATCCTTTACCCTGGAGTCTCCTGACCCAAGTTACCAAATCATTATTTCCATAGTGCCAGTAGAGTGGCCATTTTGAAGGCAAGAAAGACAACAAAAAGCATCTCCCTGCCCCAAAGAGCTTCTAATCTAAACAGGCCACACGGATGGCAAACTAAAGGGGCAGGCATATTTAGGGCATGCTTTCTTAGTTCCATTTATGTGTTTCTCCTTTTCCATTTCCTAACTCCTGCTCTGGATGGTGGGCAGGACGAGGGTTTTCAAAACCCTTCTGGGAGGAGCATAGCTGAAGGAGAAAGCATTGTGGGGGAGGGAGGCAGGGAATGTGTGCATGAGGGTAGCAGGTAAAGATGCACTCTTGACAGCAGAAACAACAAGGAGTCTGGTGGCACCTTAAAGACTAACAGATTTAAGGTGCCACCAGACTCCTTGTTGTTTTTGTAGATACAGACTAACACGGCTACCCCCTGATTCTTGACAGCAAGAGACACAGAAGTTATGTCTACTCCAGGGGATTTAGGTAAAGCCTTGCTAGGCTTCAGACCCTGAGCTCCAGGCCAAGCGTTGACAAAACAGCTATTTTAGAGCACTAGGCTGAGCCCCACAAGCCGGGCTGGGAGGCTTATGGCTGTGAGCTGTGTAGACTTAGCCCTAGTGAGTTGGATAGCTTCTGGCAGTCCTGCCACGGTGTCAGTTAAACATGCCCTGAGCTCCCCCAAGCTGCCTGAGTCTTTCTTACACTGAGACTCTCACTGGTGCTCAGACCAGATTTAAATGTGACCTGGTGAAAAAAAACCCACAAGGCGTCAGAGCCGTGTCAAGGATCCCCACACAATGGTGCTAGCACAGGAGAGACTGTTTAGCCAGAGTTCTGTACTGCAGACAAGGGCAGTTAGTCACGAGGCTTGTGAAATGCATACAGGCCCTGGTCGTTGGCAGGTGGGGTCAAACCTGGGACCTTTGAAGCTTAGCGTATGAGCCTCTACTGCATAAGCTAAAAGCCACCTGGCTCTTAGTCGAGGCTGTCGCAGACTCATCAATCTCTGACTGGGCTAGGTGCCACTAGAGGGGACAGAGCACCACACCAAGCAGGCCTGGGTTACACCTGGACACAGTAAAGGGATGTGAAGAGAGATGAATGGCGAGGGAGGCAGGGATTAGGAAGGTGAGGGCATGGAGACTGAATTGAGGGTTTCTGAGTAAAACAGACAACCAAGACTGAGAGAAACAAAAACAAAGAGTTTAAGGGAAATTGGCTATGCAACCTCCCTCTCTCAGCGGTGGTTGTTTCCTTCATTTGCTGTTGTTTCAGGCCTTGGCAGCTACAGCCCAGCCCCTCCCTACATCAGATGATGTCTGCACCCAGATTCACATTCCATCTAATCTGTGGGATTAGCCTGCTATATCTGCATGGTACAGGTTGTATATGTAATCGCTTCAAACTATCCAGGAGAAATCTGTAAACCAGGCAAAACGGCCATGTACTGAATGCACTGGGTTTGGATTCAGATCTTAAACTGAAATATCGAACTCTGCCAAAATGTCTAACAAGATTTCTAAAATAACTTCTCTCTCACTCCAGGAACTTAACTATCAAGGGATACTATTTCTTCCACAAAAATTTCCAAAGCTAAAGCTAATATTTCATTTTACTTTTGGCAATGTCAGAAACAATGTCGAATGGAACTTGAAATGCACTCCATTTCTGGGGGGGAGAGGGGGGAGCTGTGATTTCCCATCACTCCTTATGACACTAATTATACACACAAGGCAACTTCATCTGCACGGAGCAGAATGGCTCAATGCACGGTGGCGTTCACTCAGCTCAGATCCTTGCATTGCTGAGCGAGTCAAGCGTGCATTGTAACTGCAGTCACAGCAAGTTTCTGATGGGCTTCTCCAAGACTGGCTTGCTTTCTTCTCCCCCCCGCCCCTCAACTCCCACTCTTCTTCCCAAAGCATAAAGTCTTTCTGGAAGACCATCAGAGAAGACTTCCATCTAGTTCCTTCATCAGCCTACATTTGCCACCTCTTCTGCACATTTTGCTCCTTTCCTGTTTAATAATATTTCATCACCATAATAAAATAATATTTATAAAGCACCCCCCTAGCAGCGTGGTTCAGCCCTGACCTAGCAGGGGCAACACAAACAGTTACACATAGCATCAAACTAAGTCATACAGCATCCAATTATAAATACACACTAATTAATAAATACCAAGTGCCCTATAATCTCCTATATTGGCTACTCCAGCATAGGAGACGGAGACGCTCTCTGAACCTCCATTCAGTGAGTCTTAGGCACTGTTCTGGCAGGTGAAGGGTATTGCCTTGCAGAAGGGGTCCAGTCCCCATATTAGCAGATCTCATGGGATCCATGAAAGTGTAGGATCAGCATGAAGACAAGGGTCCTTCCTGGCAGCACAGCTCCAGCAGGAGCATGCTGTTGTGAATATCACGGCTAGTCAGTTCCCTAGGAGTGCACCTGATAGAGGAGGGATTTGAAATGCAGAGCAGGAAAAAAAGAAGTGTGAGTCCTGATTTATCCACATTGGTTCCACTGGGTTCTGGGAGGGAAGGTGCTGCAGAGAACTATTGTCTCCAGCCTGGGAGCCCCTGGAGAGAGGGTTCCTCAGAGGTATAGAAAGGGAAGGAAACGTGTAATGGAGATAGTTCTCTTCCCCACAACATACACCAGGATTCTGTCCCCATCCATCTGTGGAGCAGATGAGACCACAGAAGCCTAACTAGCTAAACTAAATAATAATAATAATTAATAATAACAACAACTAAACAGATCAGTATCATTAAGCAGGGGGAAGGGGTCCAGCACTGAGGCCAACAGGGATTAAAAGAGAAGACGCTCCTGAGGCGGAAATGTTAGATTGATGTGGGTGTCTACGAAGCAACTCTACATCCTAGTGGACTACAGCAAAAGTTCCAGCATCTGCTAACCTATGGAACAATAGCTCCCTTGAGAGGTGCAGGAGACACACCACAGTGAGGGCCACAGGGAGAAGGTCTTGAACCTATATCGGTCCCTCCTTATTAAGGCCTTTACAAATCAACAGGGCCAGTCACAAATCCATCTGCTGCATTGTAAGCAGCCAGCATAATGAGCGGCAACTGATGTGACTTACTTGATATACCGGCCAGTTCCTCAGCTGATACAGTAAATCAGCGTAGCGCCATTGATTTACACTAGCCAAGAATCCAGCCCACGGATTGCCTTCGATATTGGGGCCCCATTGCAATCCCTGGGCATCGTTACTAAAATATTTTAAGCCTATACAACGAAATTACATGAAAACACACTGGGATTATTTTTACCCAGAATCCTCAGATTCCAACCCTTTGCAAACATGAGCTGGGCAATTTTCATTCTGTTTTTATCGGTGCTGCTTTGTGCACGTCAGCCACCGAAAGCTCTGCTCCTCAGAACAACGCCTTCAGACAAGTAGACTGTTTCTTATAATTAAACAGCGCTACCAGGACCACAGTGCGCTGGCCCGAGATGCTGAAAGGAGCAGAGGCCAAGGAAAAAGAGCCCGGGAGAGAGACACCTCCATCTCTGGGTTTTTATTCCAAATAGTGACTTTGCAGACACTCACCTTGGCATACAAAGGAAGAGGGAGTTTCTCCAGGGTGGACACGGGCAGTGATGAACACCACTTTCTGCTCAGCTCCAGACCGCAGGTTTACTGCAAAAAAAAAAAAAGACAAAGATCCTTAAGTTGGGTCCCCTATGCAGGACGCAAAGGACCATTAATATTAAAGCGTATCCTTTTATTAAAATTGTTCATACATTATACATGGGTATAATCCATAATTAAAGGAAGCAGCATTGCTATCTATTCATATCATGGCCTATGAAAGACGGTGCAACAGCAAGGATTGCAAGTCTAATGACACAAAGCCCAGGCTGCAACAACCAAGTTAGTTTCCTTTTTAAAAACAAGATTTACTACAGTGAGTTTAACTGCATTGTAATCGCTCGCTCACTTGTGATAAATGTCCTCCTGGGGCGACAAGAAAAGCGGTGGGGTTCCATTTCCATTCACATTGTAAAGCCAATTGCATCCTGCATTACACTTGATACAAGATTTAGCATAGTGCCAAATAAAGGTAAGGTGCTGGCAAATGCCTTTTATTAGCATGCTTTCTTTTTCACTATTTTGGCCTGGTTCTGCCTCTGTCAAAACATAGGCCAGAGATATTCAAAGTCAGCAAGGTATGCAAAACAAACGAGGATTAAATGCACTGAGGAACACTGGAGAGAATAATCATTTTATAGAAACCACTTCACCCTGCACTGAAATGCAGTCACCTCTGGGGTGGAACATGACAGCTATTTAACAGCACACGGCACAACAGTTTGTAGGGATGAAAATTTTACTGTATCCATTTGAAATTACAGAAAGGTGGGAGGGAGCTTTAGTAGTTGGAATGTAACCAGGAATTTAGCCAGGACTCTAAGGTTAACATCTAACAATTCAACCCTATGTTGGGATAAAAAAATAAAATACTTCAAACTATATTGTCCTGTCTGTCTATTAAAACTGTAAACTCTATGGGGCAGAGGGCATGGTTTCTTCAGTTTGCCACAGGGAAAGTGCTTACAAACAGGCAATAAAAAATACACTCTTGCAAAAAGGACCATGGGAATTGTAATGACCATATGAGGTCAGGACCTCAGGTATACATCTCATCTGGATCTAAAACACTCAAGAGGGGTAACACTAAAACCAGCAAGACAAAATTGTGACAGACATCTCTATTTTCAGTTTAATCCCTTTCAAATAGACAAAAAGTTTTAAAATATAAAACAAATCAATCTAAAATTCACAATGAACTTTTAATTACTCACACACACAGGATTACAGGATGTACATACACACACAGGGAGAGAAATATGGCTCTTTTAATAGCAAGCAAATTGTGAACGCTGATTTTTTTTTTCCTCGTTTAGACATTCTAATCCCAGCCAGTGGCAAATCTAAACCCACGATGACAAAAAAAAAAAATCATAATCAATACGTTTTCAGTTCTTCTCTGGAGGCAATTGGACCAGAGACCATAGCAGGATTCTTTTATATTTCTTTAGTCCCTCTAAATGTCCTACAGCTGTTCAGCCTGCAACCCAGCGATTTATTCAGTCTTTGATACGCTAAATTCACTCCTCTCTGGTGTGTGTTTGAGCCCCAGAGGCAGAGAAATATAAGAAAGAATGTCTCTGACAAACGTAGCAGCTGGTGGGGTCAACCCTGTCTGCTGAAGAAAAGTGGGGGGCAGGAGAAAAGAACGCAGAAGGGGTCCAGCTAGAACCTGATGACCACCCCGTATCATTAGCATTAACACTGAGTAATGCAGGAGGAAGGAGATAAATCAGCCCCCAACAACGTCAAGTGAAAAGAGAAGCCTGGGATGTCTCCTGTAACTAGAGCTGCATTTTCTTCTATTAAAAAAAAAAATGTCTAGCATTAAAGGGGCAGCTGGTCAACACGGTATATACGACCAAGGCTAATCACACAAAAATGATGTTGACAATTTACGCCAGTTAAGACGCCACCCCATGTTTTTGAGATGACATATATAATACTTTATAATATAGATACACACACACACACACACACACACACACACACACACTTTCTCTCTTTATAATTATTAAGATTAGTAGATAATTAATTTTCCTCTAATGCTGGAAAGATTCTTCCCCATTTAGGGCCTGATCCAAAGCCCACTGAACGCAATAGAGACATTGCATTGATTTCCATGGGTTTTAGCTCAGTCCCTACATTCAAGCCCCATCACTCCTCCTCCATACACATCAGTACAGCGTGAGCTGCAAAGGATGGGTTAATTCCTTACTACATAGAATCTGGTAAATAATTTCTTGAAATATATTTATCACTGGGAATATATACTTACACATTTTCATATTAATTTCTATACAGATTTTCGCTCATTTTATAATTAAATTGTCAAGAGCAAGAACATATTAAAAAAAGCCCTCACTTGTGAGCTTAATAATACCTTAGAGTACTCAGAGAAAGCACTTTTTAAAACCAATGTACTTATTTTATTTGTGCTGTTTATCACTGTTAGGTGTCTGGTTAGTTTAGTTTTGTTTACAGTCTGTTTCACTCCCCATTGTTTGGGTTGCAGAATCTGCAGGAAAACATCTAAACCGAAATCCCACCGCCCTCCCACTAGAAAGTCATGACATTATCGGTTATAAACATTTTTCTTAAAAAGTACATTTGGGAAGATTGTCTTTAAAAGTAACTTTTGAGCCTAAGCATATTGGTATTGTCTTTTAATACCAGTTAGCGGTGGAAAGCACAATTCTCTGTTTAGCAGATCCATCACAAGATGTGGGATCACCTATGCTGCCGTCTAGGCATGCCTGAACCCTAACCTGGAAGAGACAGGTTGACTGGGGGACATGAGTTCAGAATCCATTGGCCCGTTCAATAGTTCAGCTTCCCTGCAGAGGCTGGCAATCAGGGGACCAATTAGGGTTGATGTGGACACCTGTCCACAGGTTATTGGACTACGAGCACCATACTTTTTTTCATATTGTCCATCAAACAGCTGTCAGATAGCAAAGACAAGAGACTGGATCCAATGTTTGGGTTCAGACCTAACACTCATCGTCTTGAGAATTTCAGGTTGGGATCTGAACTTTATATAACCGAGGCCCATATCTAATAACAGCTTTAATTCTTTTCTGATCTTGGGTTGGAATCAGAGCAGCAATTTACACCTGAAAAATCTCACTGTAGATCAGTGCTATCCCAGAGCACTCCCTTGTGGCTTGGGGTGGCCCTGTAGATCTTTAAAGGAACCCTCCTGGCCCCAGGTCCTTAAAAGGAGCAATGCAACAATGGTTTGGGATGGCCCTATACCAGGGGTCGGCAACGTTCGGCACGCGGCTCGTGCTGTATTGGGGATTGGTAATGTGATACATGTGTAACAGAGTACTGGCCCTTTAAGGCCAGAGAAGGTAGTTACCCTGTTCCATGTCTCCAAGCAAGCAATTGAAGCAATCATTGGGAGAGAGAGGAATGTGGTCTGGGGAAGAGTGAGTGTATGGGAGAGGGAAGGTATAGGGCAGGGGTCGGCAACGTTCGGCACACGGCTCGCCAGGGTAAGCACCCTAGCGGGCCAGGCCAGTTTATTTACCTGCTGATGCAGCAGGTTCGGCTGATCGCGGCCCCCACTGGCCGCGGTTCGCCGTCCCGGGCCAATGGGGGCAGTGGGAAGCCGCAGCCAGCACATCCCTCGGCCCGCGCCACTTCCCGAGGCCCCCATTGGCCCAGGACGGCGAACTGCGGTGAGTGGGGGCCGCGATCGGGGGAAATCTGAACAATTCTCCGTTTAATTTCATTGGAGATTTTGCTTCTCAGCTGGGAAGGATCAAGGGGGACATCCTCACAAAGAACATAAGAACGGACACACTGGGTCAGACCAAAGTCCATCTAGCCCAGTATCCTGTCTTCTGACAGTGGCCAATGGTAGGTGCCCCAAAGGGAATGAACAGACAGGTTATCATCAAGTGATCCATCCCCTGTCACCCAATCCCAGCTTCTGGCAAACAGAGGCTAGGGACACCATTCCTGCCCATCCTGGCTAATAGCCATTGATGGACCTATCTTCTATGAATCTATCTAGCTCCCTTTTGAACCCCATTATAGTATTGGCCTTCACAACACCCTCTGGCAAGGAGTTCCAGAGGTTGACAGTGTGTTGCATTAAAAATAACTTTCTTGTGTTTGTTTTAAATCTGCTACCTATTAATTTCATTTGGTGGCCCCTCGTTCTTGTATTATGAGAAGGAGTAAATAACACTTCCTTATTTACTTTCTGTATACCACTCATGATTTTATAGACCTGTATTATATCCCCCTTAGTCTCCTCTTTTCCAAGCTGAAAAGTCCCAGTCTTATTAATCTCTCCACATACGGAAGCCGTTCTATACTCCTAATCATTTTTGTTGCCCTTTTCTGAACATTTTCCAATTCCAATATATATATTTTTTGAGATGGGGCAACCAAATCTGCATGCAGTATTCAAGGTGTGGGCGTACTGTGGATTTATATAGAGGCAATATGATATTTTCTGTCTTATTATCTATCCCTTTCTTGATGATTCCCAACATTCTGTTCACTTTTTTGACTGCCGCTGCACATTGAGTGGATGATTTCAGAGAACTATCCACAACGACTCCAAGATCTCTTTCTTGAGTGGTAACAGCTAATTTAGACCCCATCGTTGTATATGTATAGTTAGGATTATGTTTTCGTAGATCTGTGGAAGAAAAGCAATACATGCCTTATTATTAGAGATGGCCCCTCAAAATCAAGGCTGAGGTGCATTGGTGGGACACGGTGGGAAAGTTCACAGTGCCACTGCCCATGCTTTACCTCTTCCATAGAAAAGCAGAAGTCTGCAGTTACCAGGGCTTTGAATCTTTCATCAGACCGAAATTCACATTTCAATTAAAGACATGTGTATATATTTTTGCGTAACCTTTTTGAAACATGGGCTGTTGACAAAATAACTAATAAGAACAGATACTACGTTTGCGCCACAGCTCATAGAGAGTCTTTGAGTCTCCAGTACTTTGAAGTATAAGCTGGGCTGTTGCAAGTGTTTTGTACTCAAAATATGGTTAGTTGGAAACATCACTAAGGTCTCCCTGGAGTGAATAAAACCTCATCACAGAAAGAAAAGTCTATTCCAAAGCACACCACTGTATTACATTTCACTCCACCGTCCCTGAGTCCAACAGAACTACTGTAACATCTGTGTTGAAAGTTAACGCTGATCTTATTGTTGTCCTGACTGCCTGGTCTCTACCTCATTAAACTACTTTAACAGCATATACTGTACTCTGGTGTTTCCTGAGAAACCAGATTAGCACCTAATTCAATTTATATTTTTGTTATTTCTGGTCGCAAATGTCATTTCAGGTAGGATTGCGTGTCTCAGCAACACTCTCAGCAAGAGAAAGCAATTTTGGCCACCCTTGAGTCCCTTTGGGCTTGGTAGGGCCAAGGACGCGCAAGCACGTTGTGCCTGTTCATACTTTGTTCGGAGGCCTCCTCCCACCAGCTTCTTTCCTGACATATTGGCCGAACTGTGTAAAGAAACCTGCTGCTATGGGCTGCATTAGCTGAAAATGATCCTACTTGGACTGCAGACACACACATGCAAGGACTGAACCAAGCTTTTGAAAGGACTGCTGCCAGCATTTTTGCTTTTCTATTCTCTGTTGAAGGAAGTGGCGTTCTAGGTATCAAGCCTGGAAACGGGGCATCTATCAACGTGCAGTTCAGTTCCTCAACCACAAACAGTTACTCCTGGTGGTCAGCCAAGCTAAGTAGAAGCTTAAGGGTGCCTCCACCCCACTGTCCATTTTCTCCAGGTTCACCTGCTGTTCTGGTGTCTTTATCTCTATTCCTAGAACAAATCAAAATAGCAGCAAAACCTTCCCATTGTCTCATGACAATTTCAGTATGGCCTGCTTCCCGTCAGGCCCCAAATACCATGGCATCTCATACTTTTTCAGGACTTCTGCCCACACCTGGAATGCAGGAGAGCCTAGGCTCATGCTGATGAAAAAACTATTTTATAAAAAGTAAATTGAATGTCTATAAACCCTCCCCTTCCCCAAACTCTCCTCACCACTCGAAAGGTTACGTTTCAGTTCTGGAGACGCTGGCGATCTCTTGTTTTCATTACAATAGATTGGCCTACCGGTGTGTACTTTCACCTAAGAGAGACAAGCTGGGTGAGGCAATAGCTTTTATTGGACCAGCTTCTGTTGGTGACAGAGATGAGTGACCTGAAGAGGAGCTCTGTGTGGCTCAAAAGCTTGTCTCCCTCAGCAACAAAAGTTGGTCCAATAAAAGCTATTACCTCACCCACCTTGTGTCTCTAACATCCTGGGACCAACACAGCTACGACACTGTCCAACCTAATTCCTAGAAATGGTACCAAGCTACAAAGCATGGATTTTGACCCATCCTCTCCAAAGTTTAGGTGCAGCATTTTCGTCCAGAGCGCTCTTAGCTTACTATGGCCCTGATTCAGCAATCCGTTTAAGCCTATCAGCATGTTCTGAAGTTCCCTTGAATTCAAAGGCACTTAAGTATGTTTTGAATTTAAGCATGTGCTTAAATGCTTTGCTGAATTGGGGCTGCACAGAAAAAACTCTCTCTGAGATCATTATTGCAACATCATTTTAATCTTGGGAGAGAATTCTACTCTTTATCCTCTATAGCCCATTTTGTGCCCACGTTTCTCTTAAAATCAAAGCTGTTTTAAAGTATTATTTAATTCCTTTACTCGGACAGCCTAGAAATTACCAGGACCATTACAATGGGCCTGTGTGAGTGTGTGCTTTATTGATGTGTACACTGACCTAATATCAAATTGATTCTGCTGACCATGGAAAAATGCAAATTGGGAATTATATTTGCATGCTACTTTTATTGTGCCCTTGTGTCTTCGTAAAAAGACAAAGTTTGGGCTAATAAAAATAAAACATTTCTGGAGCTCATATAAGCAAATGTTTATGTTGGCAGGTAACAAATTGGTTTGTCATTTAGGGGAACAAAAAGATCATTATAATCATCCTTAGGCAAAATAGGTCGGTGGCTTTTGCTTAGCTTTTAGCTTTCGTTTGCAAATCAATTTAATGTAGCACAGCGTCTCAAAGACAGGATGACACAGGATTAACACTTTCCTTGTGTTCTCCCCTCCCCGCAGCCCCTGACGCAGAGACCTGGGAGTTGGACTAGCTTGAGTTCAGAGCAAATTAAATATATTCTAGCTAGAAAAAGAGAAAAGAAGCGTTTAGAACTTTAGATGTATGTTATGTGTGAGAATCCTAATGGGGCACAAACAGAGGAAAAGACTCCTCCCAAAGCATTCTGAAGGTAGAAGCTGAAAGAGTTAACAGATCTTTGTGCCACTAGGGAAGTGAGGTTTTTTACCCATGAAAGCTTATGCCCAAATACATTTGTTAGTCTTTAAGGTGCCACCGGAGTCCTTGTTGTTTTTTTAGGGCTCTGAATGTGTAGTGAACATATGATCTCCTTGCCTAGATGCTTCTTTCTTCCTTTACTTCTTTAGTCTTTTGCAACAATGCCTCTTTCATCCCTTCTGACAACCAATGATCTCCACCAGAATGCGGCAAAGTGAACTTTGGTGACAGTTTAACTAGGCAAAGATGATGTGACAGCCTGAATTCTATTTACCAAAATAACTTGACCTATTAAAATCCAGAGCAGTGCACCAGTTCCATCCCCTTTCCTTGCCACTTCCCCCCCCCCCCCCCGCCCCTTTATTCCAAATGGCAGGGTATTTTGGAGGGGTTCTGTGTGGAGTGGAGGCTATGTAAAATTGTTTCAACGTTAATGCTCGACTGAATTTTCAACTTAATAGCCCAGTGAGGGGATATGATTGTAAAGCAAAAGGCCAGAAATATCTCCTGGTAAAAATTTTCTGAAGCAAGTTCAAAGGACAACACGTAGCTACTTGGAAAATCAGAAATGGCAAAGGATTGTTTAGCAGGTTCTCCTCACCGCCCCTAGCCCCATTTGTTTGTTTTTAATCTTCATGAAGTCTTGGAAGCAAACAGTTTTCCATCTGGGCTTCATGACACTGTCATGCCTGATACTCCTCTAAGGAAGGGAAATTAAACAGCATGCAAAAACTGCTTAGTTTATACTTGCATGTCTTTTTTTTTTTTTCAAAGCAGGGCTTTGCATTTAGATTATTCATCAGCATCTGAACTTTGGAATGTAAAATCCCATGAACAGGAATAGAAAACAGGAATATGAATAGCACATTATTTGACTCAAATGGCCAAGGAGATGGCAACTTGCAATTAAGTTTGCAGACAGTAGCATTTAATGTCACCTACCTGCCTCACTATCATATCATAACAGTTTAGCAGACAGGGCCGCAGCCTGCTTTCTTTTTCCCTTTCCTGCTTTGATATTTATAAAGTCAGGTTGTAGTGCAGATAAACCCCTTCCTCTTCAGAGACCAAGGGAAGGCAGTAAATTATGGGAAGGCTAAGTGGTACATCAAATGTGTCTCCTCAAAGCCATATATCATCTTGTTAAATTTGATGTATAATCCCAGAACCCCAGAAATCATTCCAAGAATCACAGAAAATGCAGACGTGTCCTTCAAGTGATATAGTACAAGTAAAGTCAAGTCTACCTATAGAAAAATATTCTAGCCATGTTTTGCTAAAAGTCTCTACTTCACCTGGGACCCGCTAGACATGGCTCCCTAAAGCACGGCACAATGGGCATTCACCTTTTCTGCTTGGACACATTGATATGACAGATGTACATCTTTTTTTGTTGTTGCAACATTAAACCACAAAATGAACAAAAAACACTTCTCCTATTTAAAAAAAAAAAAAAATCACCCAGTGTTCTACTGCCCCGTCAGCGCAGATGCACTGCTCCTGTTACCACCAATAATAGCTCTTTCCATGAGAAGATCCCAAAGTGCTTTAATGGGACAGAGACCGTTTCTTTGTTCTGTGTTTGTAAAGTGCCTATCACAATGGGGTCTTAGTCTATAACTGGGGCTTCTAGGTGCTACAACAGGGGTGGGCAAACTACGGCCCGCGGGCCAGATCCAGCCCGTGAGCCGTTTTAAGCCGGCCCCTGAGCCGCACCACGCTCTGGAACTCGGCCCCGCTCTGGCACTCCAGCCAGGGCGCTGGGTCGATCGGCCCCGCTCCAGGGGATGCTGGGTCGGGAGCCACACCCCTGAGCCTCTCCCCACGCCCCAACCCCCTGCCCCAGCCCTGATTCCCCTCCCGCTCTCCAAATACCTTGATCCCAGCCCGGAGCACCTTCCTGCACCCCAAACCTCTCATCCCCACCCCAGAGTCTGCACCCCCAGCCAGAACCTGAACCCCTTCTCACATCCCAACCCCATTTTTATGAGAATTCATGGCCCTCCATACAATTTCTATTCCCCAATGTGGCCCTCAGGCCAAAAAGTTTGCCCACCCCATGCTACAATAATAGATTAATAATAATTATGATGATGAACTAAGCCTCATAACCCTACAGTGAGGCAGTTGTAATATTAGCTCCATTTTTCAGATGGGGAAATTGAGGAACAACAGTTACATGCCCCAGGTCTCTCAGAAAGTCTGTGACAGTTTCAGAAATGGAACTCAGACAGCTCAAGTCCCTGCCTTGTCCCTTATAGCCACATGGCCCTCCTTCCCTTTTGCACGTACAGTTGCTGCCCCTGTAACATCCCAATGTCCCTTAATACAAAGGTCATCCAGGCTAAAATATACATGCAAGAAATTCCCATTTGTGGCTAGTCACAGTTCCCTGCCCTTGATTTCATTGGTCTCTTTTATGTGGTTTTTAAAATGGGGACTGAGAGTGGATGTCTGGTAACCAAGTGCTGCAAGGCCGCATGGCATCAGCTCTCCCAACTGTTGGAGGCTAAAGCCAAGTTTGGCTGCTCCATGTGTTGTTTCATTGAAAAATGAGAGTTATTTACTGAAGAAAGAAAAGTTACGTTCTAGTGAGCATAGGGTGTATTGCCAGCCAGAAACAGTCAGGGCAGTCTAGTGGTTGGAGGAGGTGTAAGGCAATCAGGACTTCTGTTATTTCCAGTTCTGCCACTGATTTGCTGTATGACTACAATGCTCGAATTTTCCCATGCATTAAATGGGGATAATCATACCACCTCAAAAGAGAAACCAAAGCCTAATGAATTACTACTCAAAAGCCTGCTTCTAAGGCCTCTTTGTGCCATTCCAGGGGTACAAAAGATGCTTCAATCTGCCTTAAGACAGCAGCTGGGGATTCCCTTGACAAGGGAGCTGCACTTAGCCCCACTGGTGTAAGGAATATTTTAAAGATGGCAGGGAGTATGCCATGTGTAGAAGAGGGTTAAGCCAGAGCAATGTGGTCCTGCAATCCTGGAAGCTGGATCCACGGACAATCCTGGCTGATTAACCACTGGCATATTAGAGCGACCCTGAGGCTGCTCTACCATGTGCCAGAGGTCAGTTTGTCCCTTCGTAGCCCCCAGGATCTGCGAGGAGGAAAAGTGGTTGAAATCCACATAAAACCCCAGACCCAACCAGATAAGCCAACTGCAGGGATCTATTCCAGAAGAGACCATGGCAGTGCAAAATAGTCATCATTACATTGTGATCAATAAGATAGCTGAAATTGCTTTCTGTATTCCTACCTTTCAGACACTGATTTGGAATGACATGAACTTCTGTGAAGCACGCACTTAATGAAATACTGAGTGTGGGAACACAGACCTATAAAAGGAGAATGAATAACTGCACACCTGCCAGATTAGCACCTGCATGTTAATGCATGGGGCACATGTGGTATTCTAATTATTTTTGCCTTTTATTGGATCCTCCTTGTGAGGAATGAGTGGTATGGACAGGGTTAAGCAGAACAAAACCTTCACTGAACAGGACTCCAGGAGAAAGCAGTGATCCCTCAGCACGAAAGCGACAGGTGTGCTGCAAAAGAGCTCCGCTTCCCTTGAACTATGACTGCATAGTCTCTACTGGCCAAGTGAGTGGACAATAAAAAACAACCTGCTGAAATTAGATTCATGTAAGGCAGCGTTTCTCAAAACGTGAAGCTGACTTTCTTTGGGGAAGCTCTGACCTCTTCTTCCAGAAGAGGCTCAAGCCAGCACGAAGAAAAAAGGCAAAAGAAAAAGATTATTCTCTTTTGTGCTTAGGATTTACCCAAACCAGAATTTGGTATTAAATGTTCAGCACTGAATACTAAATGCTCAGTGGATGGTCCCTCATTAGCTGAGTCCAATGATGAAATGACTCAAGAAAGAAAAATAGCAGACCGTCCTCAGCTAGGACTAATAATAATAATGGAGATATCCTATCTCCTGGGACTAGAAGGGACGTTGAAAGGTCATCAAATCCAGCTCCCTGCTTTCACTAGCAAGACCAAGTACTGATTTTGCCTCAAATCCCTAAGTGGCCCCCTCAAGGATTGAGCTCACAACCCTGGTTTTAGCAGGCCAAAGCTCAAACCACTGAGCTATCCACTTCTTATGCACCAGCCCCACCACTAATCCAGAGGTATGTTTGCTCTCTTTAGTCAGACATGGTGTCTGCTCTCTGAGGATAGCTGCCAGAATTCCATCATGTGACTTTATCCCAACATGCTACACTGCTGAAATGCCCATTTCTCCACTTTTACACCAGTGTCATTTCATTGATTTCAATAGTGTTACATCTGATTTACACCAGTGTAACATACAGGAGAATGAGGATCAAATCTCCATTTTATTATGTACGGCAGATTATAACTGGATTTTTATAGACGCCCCATCCCAAGGTTGGCAGAGACGAGGTTTGCTTTCTCCTGCTACAGCAGTGGTCCCCAAACTTTTTACCTTGTGCCCCCCGCCCCGTCCACACCTTCCCACCCCCACCTCCCAGAGCCAGGAGTGGGGCCATGGCTCTGGGAGGGGGGGACATGAACAGATGTAAGGGGGCTGAGGGCCTGTAGCCAAGGCCTCGAGTGCGGTGCCAGCAGCAGAACTGGATGGCACTCCCTCCCCACCCCCGTGGGGGCTGACCCGGGCCCCAGCCATGCCCCCTCTTAGTGTTCCTCGGCAAGTCAGCATCCCCTTAGAGGGGCGTGCCCCACAGATTGGGGACCTCTGCTCTTCAGTTACCGGCACAG
This sequence comes from Chrysemys picta bellii, assembly GCF_011386835.1. Lineage (NCBI taxonomy): Eukaryota > Metazoa > Chordata > Testudines > Emydidae > Chrysemys > Chrysemys picta. Next base: position 8,052,029 of record NC_088798.1, read on the forward strand.
AATATAACGCTGGGCCAGCTGTGGGAAATGAATGAAGTCCCCCCCAGCACATTGTCAGTGGGATGTGGGGTGCAGGTTGGAGAGGACTGTCACGTGTGGAGTGTCTTAAACTGGTGTAATTTACACCTTCGTCCATCCCCCCTCCCTCAGTGAGTAAATTACACTCACCACCAAGGGGTGCACTGGGTCTGGCAGTGAGCGTCATGGAGACTCTTTAGGGAGAGGGGCAGAGCTGAAACGAGAACCAGGGGGAGGGTTTCCCTTCCTGTCTGGCACTGGGCTGAAGTGAGCCAGGCCTTCTATCTTTACTCCAGACTCTGGCTGAGGGAAGCCCTGTTATATTTGTTTGTCCATTAAAGCCACAAATGAAATGCCTGCCCCTTAAAGGGGCAGGGAGTCTTGTTTGCCCCTTGAAGATACAAAGAGAAATATAACAAGGCTTCCCACATCAAATGTTCTTTTCACTAACTTTTACAGCAAGTCATAGAATATCAGGGTTGGAAGGGACCTCAGGAGGTCATCTAGTCCAACCCCCTGCCCAAAGCAGGACTAATCCCCAGACAGATTTTTACCCCAGTTCCTTAAATGGCCCCCTCAAGGATTGAGCTCATAACCCTGGGTTTAGCAGGCCAATGCTCAAACCACTGAGCTATCCCCCCTTCCCCCAAAAGGTGTTTAAACTCCCTCAAGGTGTACAGGAGCTTTTCCTACTCTGACAGGGCTGTCTTATGGGATAATATACCGTTTTCCTCACAATGGGCTAACAAAGGCTCCTCGTACGGACGTGATTCCTCCTTACGATGGTTGTGAGCAGCACATTAACTCTGTGTGCATGCCAGTGTCTGCAAATTCTATCTCACTGTCCTTTCTGTGCCATAATTAGTTAGCTATATCTTTCAGAGGGGCATTTAGTCTGAACAGCATACTGTATATCTAAACCCATTCATGTTTATATTACACACACCCCTTAAAAGTTGTGTGAGGATCATAAAACCTGCCTTGCCAGCAAGCTGTATTTAAAATAGATATAATCTCCCACAAACCTACGGAGAGATTTTAATTAAAGTCAAAGGACCCTTTAACACAGAGAACGAGAAAAAAAATCTAGCAGAGCAAGAATTCATTTTCAAAACGCTCCATTTTGAAGCCAAGTAGATTGCTCTCAGCCATCACGTATCTAAAGGATGGGGCGTGTCAAAGATGGGAAATCTGAGAGATGCTGTGAAACCCCAAAGGACAGGAAGGGTGTCTGAGAACCAGACACCACAATTTCTGGAGCAGAAATATTTTGCTGCATACGTCATATTTGTGCCTGTCCCAAGTTATCCAGGGAAACCTCTGTATTCCCTTTCATAAAAGCATTGACATTAGAGCCAGCAGAGACCTTTTAGCTCACCTAGTCCATCCTCCTCAGACCAGTGCCCAGTTTCCTTGGAAAACTGTTCCAAGTCTCATCTTGAGGATATTTTCCCTGCTATCCAGAGAAAATGTTCCTTGGTTCAATTCCATCCCATTACTCCTTTTAATATCTTGTTGGGACTCATACCCTCTTCTTCTTCCTTGATGTTTACACCCTTAAATACTTCTAATCTGTCACCTCTTGCTCAGGGAAGTAAGTATTTTCTTTGCATTCAGCCTTTACCACACAGACTAACACACCCCAGCATTACAGTTCCTACGTCTTTATGAACTGTCCTACACCCCAGTTTTGTCACAATCTCTTGGAGAAACCCCTTCAATGTGCCAGACCCCCCAAGAGTTCTCGATCTTTCTTTAGGGAAGTCCACGCAGCCTCACCGTCTTCTGAGTCTGAACCTCTGGGGCTTCAGGACTCCTCCTTCACACACAAGCTCTCCTCAGCAAGTCCAGCTGAGACAGACTCCTGGTTAGAGACTTGTACACCCATCAGGGACTAATGCACCTCACCCAGGATGTGCAGGGACACTCAAACTGCATTCTGAAATCAGTCAACTGGAACACAGCATTGGAAGTCCTTAGGTTAGCCCAGAGAAATTGAAGTTAAAGCATAGGCCAGTCTGCTCAGCCCACAGCAGTTCACCAGCCAAGCTGTAGTGCATTCCATTTTCAGGCCCTGAGCCTCCTTGTCTTCCTTTCTAAATCAGTTCCCAGATGAGAGAGTTCAGGCTCCTTCCAGAAGCCAACTCTTAGTCCCGCACCTCCCGCCTTCCAGTCCTTTGTTCTCAAGCGAGGTTTTTTTACTCCGTTTCCCTGCCGAGAGGTGGGGAAATCCTTCTCTCCCTGGGTCATTGGTTACTAGGTGTCACTGTTCTGGTGACTGGGGCTTTTCCATTGTCTTCTCTTTTGATGTGAGTTGGCCTCAGCCTGTCCTTTTTAATGAACTGCTCAGGCCACTAGGCAACACCCCAACTCCCCACAATCTCTTAGGCCTGGTCTACACTGGGGCGGGGGGGTCGATCTAAGATAAGCAACTTCAGCTACGAGAATAGAGTAGCTGAATTCAATGTATCTTAGATCGAATTAAAATCACTTACTTCGCGTCCTCGTGGCACGGGATCGACGGCCGCGGCTCCCCCGTCGACTTTGCTTCTGCCTCTCGCACTGCTAGAGTTCAGCAGTCGACGGAAGAGCGATCAGGGATCAATTTATCGTGTCTACACTACACACGATAAATCGATCCCCGATAGATCGATCACTACCCGCCAATCCGGCGGGTAGTGTAGACATACCATTAGCCCGCCCTGATAGCAAACTTAGTCCTTCCCCCTGCACTGGGTAGATATGCAAAGCAGAGGGGAAAGTGAGGTACACACAGGATTAATAAAAAAAACACAAACAATTCCCATTCATTACATGAACCTTAAAAGGCTCAATGCTTGGGCCAGATCTAGCATCCCTTTCTTCTCATACCATACACATTCCATTCTCTTAGCCATGACATTATAGTCTCTAGCCTTTTCCACAGCATGGGAAAGAAATTATTTTGCTTGAGATCTGTCTCGGACAAGAAGTGCCACAGTGCTCAGTTTCACCCATGCATAATATCTGCTGCTGGAGCAAGTTCTTGTCATCTCTGCAATAGGTTTTCATCTTGTAACAGGTCACTGATGCAGGATGATGATGGGCCAGTTGGTTCTTTATATGGTTCAGCATCCTTAGCAATTTCCTAGGACTCTAAATTAGTATTTAATTGGCTATATTGCTTCTAGATGGCACCTAACCACAAATCTCCCAGTAGAGAACACAAGTGAAAGCAATCACCCATAATAAGTCATGTGCTGGTGCTGAATGCCCAGGTGCATCAGATTCTTCAACCACCAGAACTGCGGTTACCCAATATTAACCACATGTCTTGACACTCATTATTCCTTTTACAGAGCTCGGTGAGTTATGTTTTTGTGCCAACTGGCCAACACCAACCTGCATGGCTATACCAGATATATGCAAAGCTGGAAACCTCATTGGTCAATAAGATCCCATGTAAATCTCAGAGCAGGAACATGAGACCGTAACTCCTAGTTTCCAACAGAACCACTGTAGAAGTGACTTAAAGCATGAATACGTATATTTATTAGTGAACATAAATTGAATTATGCTTTGCCTTTTCCAAAAAAAAAAACAATAAAACCAAGGTCTCTTCAGGGAAAGAGGGCTAGAAAGGTTAAACAAATGATGAAAGTCAAAGTCAATCCATTCTAATCAAACTTGATAAATATGTAAATTACAGCAACTAAACAGTTGGCTTTGACAAATGACTCCTGTGTAATGGATTTTTCCTAGAAGTAAGGCTACAGTTCAACTGTTTCACTGTTTTCTTAAAAGCCTTACATTTCACATTAATATAAAGTGAGTCAGTGTTCACACTGGGGATTAGTACAAGCAACTGTAGACAGCAGGTAACTTCCTAGGAGGGTGCCATGATCTGATTTGGTGGCATTGCTTCCATCAGTATTGCCACAGTGCCTGGTGGTGTTTTATTAAATGGCTTGGCCTTAAGGAGCTGTCTGATGCCAAGAGACCTATAAAACCTAGACCTCGCCACTATGGTTTTATCTCTGGTCTTTTAAAGGTGATACTGAAGCAGCACATACAATTCAAAGTGGCAGCAGCATGCGCTATAGAGAATCTGTGGTGTCACAATAATTATAGAAATTAAAATAATGTGTAAGAAAAGTTTCAAACTTTCATACCTGCCCCCACCATCTTATCTTTGATACCTATTAAACTCTCTACATTTTTATATTAACTCCATCACCATCTAGGTACCTCCCTCCTGTCTCTGCAAACATCCCATTTCCATTGCTTCAGCTGTATATTGTCTGTTTAGATTGCAAGCTCCCCAGCACAGTGTCCTGCTGCGACGTTGCACTCCATATGCTTTATGAATGTGAACATGATGTAACTGGAATATGCTTTATGCAAAAGGTCTCTTGCAAGGTATCATAACAAAGATTATAAACTACTGAATAGATTGATCCTATTCGTATGCATGTATCATTCTTGTATCTGAAACTAGAAATATGAAGTATAACTCTGAGTCCTGTTGTAATTATTCAAAGTGTGGGCCATTAATGGTGGTTTAGAATCTTGATGGCTCCCATTGATTAGGACAATTGACTGAAATGGCTCTGTTTACCTGCAAGCCTGCCTGTGTACATGTAGCCCAGCCCATGGGTAATGAAAAATGAGGTCTTACAGTGACATGTGACCATGTCACCTGATACTGGAATCCATCTTAAATCTGGTGCTTTTCAATTTAGAAGGAGGGGTGGGGACCCAGAGAGACAAAGGATTCCCACCTTATGCCAAAGCTATAAAAGGGGGTGGAGCAGGACAAAGAGGGTCCCAGTCATGAGAAGGCTCCTGCTTTTCACCTAAGATGCCTGCTGGAACTAACAAGGACTGTACTAGGGGAAAAGACTGGGTCCAGACTAGGAAGGAGTCTAGTCTGTGAAAAAAGCTTATTGGAACATCTCCAAGGGTGAGATTTACCTGTAATCAGTTTCGTAATGTATTAGGCCTAGACTTGCGTGTTTTGTTTTATTTTGGTAACTTACTTTGTTCTGTCTATTACTTGGAACCTCTTAAATCCTACTTTTTATACTTAATAACATCACTTTTATTTATAGATAAACCCAGAGTAAGTGATTAATACCTGGGGAAGCAAACAGCTGTGCATATTTCTCTATCAGTGTTATAGAGGGTGGACAATTTATGAGTTTATCCTGTATAAGCTTTATACAGACTAAAATGGATTTATTTGGGGTTTGGATCCCATTGGGAGCTGGATGTCTGGGTGCTGGAGATAAGTGACCTGCTGAGCAGTTTTTGGTTAAAGTCTGCAGCTTTGGGGGTGTGGACCAGACCTGGGTCTGTGTTGCAGCAGGCTAGTGTGTCTGGCTCAACAAGGCAGGGTTCTGGAGTCCCAAGCTGGCAGGGAAAATGGGCTCAGAGGTAACCTCAGCACATCAGGTGACATCAGTCTCTGTGACCGAACCCGTCACACCTGCCCTCATACTTGTACAGACAGCCTAGCACACTTGGCATATATATATATATATATATATATATAAAAATAAATTATCAGCAAAGGGGAATCCCATTATCCCATTTACAGTATGTTGCATTACAGCCACTACGACAGGAATCCTCAACCTCCTTACATTCATCTTCAGATTAGTCTCTTCTTCAGCTAAGCGCCTTACGCAGGCCTCCTCTTCCAGGTACTCCACACCATCATAACACTGCCCTACTCACAGCAATTTAGTCCAGAACCTCAAACCACAGCATCAACAGGACTTGAAGTAAAATGTGTGAGCTTTTCAACTGTAGATGCCGGGATCACCATAGAAATGCCTAAACCTAAAGAAATAAAACATGATTCTATATGCTCCTTCGCCATGAGGCCTAAAGAAGAACTTGACAATGGAGAGGCTGCTGGTGTGCTGATATTGCAGCCTTTCATGATGGCAAGAAGTGTCTCACAGTTTCCTTGTAACCCCCCTCCCCAACATTGATTTGTCTGTATCCACCTGTCTTGTACTTCGTTTGTAAGCTCCCTGGGGCAGGGACTGTCTTTTTGTTCTGTGTTTGTACAGCGCTTAGCACAATAGGGTCCTGGTCCATGACTGGGAGTCCTAAACGCCACAATAACACAAATAATAATAAATAATAATAATATACCCCATATTCAGATGCTTTAAGACCCTTGAGGGCAGAGACTATGTCTCCTCCTTGTTCTGTACCACTGTTGGCAGTCAAACAATGGGCATATCAGTGCCAGCACGGACTGATTTTGCCGTCCACATGCAGGATTTAGTTGCTTACATTTGTTAGTATATCACTGTATCCTTAAAGACCATGTCTTTCCTATTTTACACAGGTAGGCAATGATACTACATTTGAGATCCCGAGTAAGGACTTCAGGATTTAGCCCAGAGTTATGTGCAACGTTGCCTCCACCTCTCATCTGGTACAAAACAAAGATGAACCAAAGACTAAAATGCTGTTTGAGAATCATTTGAAGTAAAAACAACCTTCCATGCCCAAATCTGATGAAAGGACACAAGGGTGAGAAATGGGAGTGGAGGGGGGACAGCCAGGGAAAGTTGAAAAGAAAGTAGCATGGGGCCAGAGGACTGTTTATACATCTTCTAATAAGCCTTATCAACTCTGGCTGTAGTCTTGTGTGTGTGTGTTTCTTTTGTTGGTACAGCATGGCGTCTTTGTAATGCTGTTCTTGCAAGCCAAGAGAATGTTAATGATGTTCACGCAAACTGGAATCCAGGAAGAGTTCCCTTTATCAAAGATTGACATATCAATCAGTTTACAGCCAACCTTGGGGTCCTTGTATAGTTTAAAATCAGCAAACACAACCCAACAGTAGATGTGTCTGTCTGTGCTAGAAACCACACCGTGCATGGGATTTAATACCTTACCCAGTGCCTGTCATCAGACTATCAGAGTGTTTTACAAACATAAGTTAATCCTCTCTTTATCCTTAGGAAGTAGGCAATATTAGACCCATTAAAGAGATGAATAATTGAAGCACAGAGAGGTTAAACTACTTGCCCAAGGTCAAACTGCAGAGTCATTGGTAGAACTGTGACTAGAACACACAACTGTCATATCCTTGTTCTAACCACTAGGTTACCCACTCCCTCTCTATTGTCTAATTCACTATGTTTGAAATAAACCTTACCATTGGTCCACATTGCACTCCAATAAAGAATGTTCCTTAGAATTACAAAAATACTAATGCCAAAGGAAATTTAAAATGAAAACAGTGAAGAAAATCAACACAGGACCTGATCCTGCAGTCCTTTCTCAAGAAAAACTCCCAGTGAATTCTATGGAAGTTTGGTCTAACTCAGGATAGCAGGATCAATCCTTGTGGTGACTCTCATCTAAGTTTAGACCTAAAGAAGTGCGCTGTGTAGCTCGAAATCTTGTCTCTTTCACCAACAGAAATTGGTCCAATAAAAGATATTACCTCATGCACCTTGTCTCTAACATCCCGGGAACAACACGACTACAACAATACTGCAACCTAAGTTTAGTAACTGATCTAGAAGAAACATGTAACTTATCCAATTCATTTTGTTTTTGTATTTCCGATCTGTTGACTATAATAATTTTGGATGGTGGGAAAAAAGATTACACTAATATTACAGTATGGAAAGCATGGTAGAGTCAAAGGAACAATTAACTAGATTCTGAGAGACAGAGTTGTTGTAATTTAATAGCAGACATTTCCCAGGAAAAATAGGGGGAAATGAAGCTTTCATACCATTAGCTTTATTTAACAAAGTCCCTTAGCGGTCCAGGATTAATACACCACTTAGTTGTAACCAGAGATCTTGTTTGGACCTGAATTCTGAACAGATTTAAATTAGCATTGAAGTTAGAGGCCAAATCATAGTTGTAGTTCAGAAGCAGAGTGCCCAAATCCCATGAAGTAAAGACATCCTCATAATACTTCCAGCTCAACCAGAAGCCGAACGGAAATCTCAAATGAAAACCTATTGTCGTTCAATTCCCAGATAAGTTTGTCTTGTTCAAGAGTTTGGGATAAAGCTCTGAAATTGTGGGTATTGTTGTACACCAACATTTCTGAGAGTTACTCTCCTTTACTAGGAATGTGGTGTGGTATTGTCTAAGTATGGGACTGGGAGTCAGGAGACCTTGGTCCTTCATCTTCCACTGACTTGGTCCTTGATCTTCCACTAGGGTGACCAGATGTCCCGATTTTATAGGGACAGTCCCGATTTTTGGGTCTTTTTCTTATATAGGTTCCTATTACCCCCCCACCCCCTGTCCCGATTTTTCACACTTGCTGTCTGGTCACCCTATCTTCCACTGACTGCTGTGTAACCTTAGTAAAGGCACCTTTATCTGTTTTCTCACCTGTAAAATGGGGATAATTACTTCCCTTTAAAAACTTGCTTTGCGATCCTCGAATGAAAAATGCTTTAAAGTTCAATATACTCTTAACAACAATTAAAGGATTCTTCTGCAGTTCCAGGAACAATTCTGGAAGCATTTTCCAGTAATTCGGATCTTGGTCACTCAGTATTTTATCTACAAAAATGCAGACTTCAGTCTGTATTTGTTGCTTGAATGGGTAGAAGACATGAGAGAAAGGAGAAAAATAAGGTACTCTTAAAAAAAAATCTAGCTCTTTTCTACCTATGTGGTTCTGGGTCACACTGCAATGTCATGTTGGTATGGTGATCCTTGATGCTAGTGTGTGCCCAGAGGATGCCAATATAACATTATGCACTAGATATATTGTGTTCATTTTTAATACACTACTTGCTCCTTTATTGGATAGAAAAATACAGAAGCTGAGCTGCATACAAATGGGTCAACACCTCGTGTTTACTGTTCAACATGAATTAAATCCAAATGGCTTGGCATATCTCTCTAATAAAATAGGCACCATTAATAAGATTTCATTAAATGGAGAGCTAATGTATAACAGCAGTATATCAGATATGGGAAAACAGAGACTTTCATAACAAGGCTAGGAGACGCATTATCAAGGACCTAAGTAGAAAATCTGTCTTTCCCGATACTGGAGGAATTTATATTTGAAGAGTGTTCTTTCCTATTGAGATCTTCATTGACTTGTATAAAAATACCACTTTTAATCTCAAATCCCCACTGGCATTTTCATATAAGCACTGAAAATGCTATTGGGCTTTAGAGATTTAATTTAATGAAGGAAAAGTATTTCTATTAAAGAGTGTAATTTTTTTTTTTAAGAAAAAAAACCCACATCATCTGAGGAGCCAGGGAAACTGGATTATTTTAAGCCCTGAAAAACAGACTAACCTGTGCCCTTTTATAACTTGCAGCCTTTCATGATGGCAAGAAGTGTCTCACAGTTTCCTTGTAACCCCCCTCCCCAACATTGATTTGTCTGTATCCACCTGTCTTGTACTTCGTTTGTAAGCTCCCTGGGGCAGGGACTGTCTTTTTGTTCTGTGTTTGTACAGCGCTTAGCACAATAGGGTCCTGGTCCATGACTGGGAGTCCTAAACGCCACAATAACACAAATAATAATAAATAATAATAATATACCCCATATTCAGATGCTTTAAGACCCTTGAGGGCAGAGACTATGTCTCCTCCTTGTTCTGTACCACTGTTGGCAGTCAAACAATGGGCATATCAGTGCCAGCACGGACTGATTTTGCCGTCCACATGCAGGATTTAGTTGCTTACATTTGTTAGTATATCACTGTATCCTTAAAGACCATGTCTTTCCTATTTTACACAGGTAGGCAATGATACTACATTTGAGATCCCGAGTAAGGACTTCAGGATTTAGCCCAGAGTTATGTGCAACGTTGCCTCCACCTCTCATCTGGTACAAAACAAAGATGAACCAAAGACTAAAATGCTGTTTGAGAATCATTTGAAGTAAAAACAACCTTCCATGCCCAAATCTGATGAAAGGACACAAGGGTGAGAAATGGGAGTGGAGGGGGGACAGCCAGGGAAAGTTGAAAAGAAAGTAGCATGGGGCCAGAGGACTGTTTATACATCTTCTAATAAGCCTTATCAACTCTGGCTGTAGTCTTGTGTGTGTGTGTTTCTTTTGTTGGTACAGCATGGCGTCTTTGTAATGCTGTTCTTGCAAGCCAAGAGAATGTTAATGATGTTCACGCAAACTGGAATCCAGGAAGAGTTCCCTTTATCAAAGATTGACATATCAATCAGTTTACAGCCAACCTTGGGGTCCTTGTATAGTTTAAAATCAGCAAACACAACCCAACAGTAGATGTGTCTGTCTGTGCTAGAAACCACACCGTGCATGGGATTTAATACCTTACCCAGTGCCTGTCATCAGACTATCAGAGTGTTTTACAAACATAAGTTAATCCTCTCTTTATCCTTAGGAAGTAGGCAATATTAGACCCATTAAAGAGATGAATAATTGAAGCACAGAGAGGTTAAACTACTTGCCCAAGGTCAAACTGCAGAGTCATTGGTAGAACTGTGACTAGAACACACAACTGTCATATCCTTGTTCTAACCACTAGGTTACCCACTCCCTCTCTATTGTCTAATTCACTATGTTTGAAATAAACCTTACCATTGGTCCACATTGCACTCCAATAAAGAATGTTCCTTAGAATTACAAAAATACTAATGCCAAAGGAAATTTAAAATGAAAACAGTGAAGAAAATCAACACAGGACCTGATCCTGCAGTCCTTTCTCAAGAAAAACTCCCAGTGAATTCTATGGAAGTTTGGTCTAACTCAGGATAGCAGGATCAATCCTTGTGGTGACTCTCATCTAAGTTTAGACCTAAAGAAGTGCGCTGTGTAGCTCGAAATCTTGTCTCTTTCACCAACAGAAATTGGTCCAATAAAAGATATTACCTCATGCACCTTGTCTCTAACATCCCGGGAACAACACGACTACAACAATACTGCAACCTAAGTTTAGTAACTGATCTAGAAGAAACATGTAACTTATCCAATTCATTTTGTTTTTGTATTTCCGATCTGTTGACTATAATAATTTTGGATGGTGGGAAAAAAGATTACACTAATATTACAGTATGGAAAGCATGGTAGAGTCAAAGGAACAATTAACTAGATTCTGAGAGACAGAGTTGTTGTAATTTAATAGCAGACATTTCCCAGGAAAAATAGGGGGAAATGAAGCTTTCATACCATTAGCTTTATTTAACAAAGTCCCTTAGCGGTCCAGGATTAATACACCACTTAGTTGTAACCAGAGATCTTGTTTGGACCTGAATTCTGAACAGATTTAAATTAGCATTGAAGTTAGAGGCCAAATCATAGTTGTAGTTCAGAAGCAGAGTGCCCAAATCCCATGAAGTAAAGACATCCTCATAATACTTCCAGCTCAACCAGAAGCCGAACGGAAATCTCAAATGAAAACCTATTGTCGTTCAATTCCCAGATAAGTTTGTCTTGTTCAAGAGTTTGGGATAAAGCTCTGAAATTGTGGGTATTGTTGTACACCAACATTTCTGAGAGTTACTCTCCTTTACTAGGAATGTGGTGTGGTATTGTCTAAGTATGGGACTGGGAGTCAGGAGACCTTGGTCCTTCATCTTCCACTGACTTGGTCCTTGATCTTCCACTAGGGTGACCAGATGTCCCGATTTTATAGGGACAGTCCCGATTTTTGGGTCTTTTTCTTATATAGGTTCCTATTACCCCCCCACCCCCTGTCCCGATTTTTCACACTTGCTGTCTGGTCACCCTATCTTCCACTGACTGCTGTGTAACCTTAGTAAAGGCACCTTTATCTGTTTTCTCACCTGTAAAATGGGGATAATTACTTCCCTTTAAAAACTTGCTTTGCGATCCTCGAATGAAAAATGCTTTAAAGTTCAATATACTCTTAACAACAATTAAAGGATTCTTCTGCAGTTCCAGGAACAATTCTGGAAGCATTTTCCAGTAATTCGGATCTTGGTCACTCAGTATTTTATCTACAAAAATGCAGACTTCAGTCTGTATTTGTTGCTTGAATGGGTAGAAGACATGAGAGAAAGGAGAAAAATAAGGTACTCTTAAAAAAAAATCTAGCTCTTTTCTACCTATGTGGTTCTGGGTCACACTGCAATGTCATGTTGGTATGGTGATCCTTGATGCTAGTGTGTGCCCAGAGGATGCCAATATAACATTATGCACTAGATATATTGTGTTCATTTTTAATACACTACTTGCTCCTTTATTGGATAGAAAAATACAGAAGCTGAGCTGCATACAAATGGGTCAACACCTCGTGTTTACTGTTCAACATGAATTAAATCCAAATGGCTTGGCATATCTCTCTAATAAAATAGGCACCATTAATAAGATTTCATTAAATGGAGAGCTAATGTATAACAGCAGTATATCAGATATGGGAAAACAGAGACTTTCATAACAAGGCTAGGAGACGCATTATCAAGGACCTAAGTAGAAAATCTGTCTTTCCCGATACTGGAGGAATTTATATTTGAAGAGTGTTCTTTCCTATTGAGATCTTCATTGACTTGTATAAAAATACCACTTTTAATCTCAAATCCCCACTGGCATTTTCATATAAGCACTGAAAATGCTATTGGGCTTTAGAGATTTAATTTAATGAAGGAAAAGTATTTCTATTAAAGAGTGTAATTTTTTTTTTTAAGAAAAAAAACCCACATCATCTGAGGAGCCAGGGAAACTGGATTATTTTAAGCCCTGAAAAACAGACTAACCTGTGCCCTTTTATAACTTTTGCTCCACAAAGAAAGCTAACCAACCGAGGCAGAGCCCAGAACATGCATATAAAAAGGGACCCTGGTGCCCTGAGCCAAATGCACTGAATATGCCAACCCTACGAAGGTTGTACCTAAACTCAGGGATTAAGAGAAAGGTTCTAGCCCAATCAAGTTATTTGTGCAAAACCGATGCATCATTAGACTCCCTACTGAAGTGCCAGAGACAGTAGAGGAGCAAAAAGCATTGGCACAAAGAGCTGTTACATCTCCTACATTATGGGGCAGATCCTTCATTCACTGGGGTCAACAAAGGTAGGAGATGGCCCTATAGGGACCAAATTCACTACTGGAGTAAGTGAACACAACTCAACTCTACTGACATTGCACCCACTGACATTCTGGTGAATTTCACAACTGTGACTCACCCCTAGATAACGCCTCCCCCCCATGCTAATCCTCCTTCTTCCTATTTTACATAGGGTGAAAAACTGGCCTCAGTGGAGCTCGTAGATCTGTTAAGATATGAATGTGCACAGTGAACCTACATTTTCCTTCAAATTAAGCGAGAAAGTACACTTGACACTGGGGTATGTCTCAAAGGGGCATTGTCAAGGCTGACAAGCCCAGCATTTGACATAAAGGTACTGTTGTTGCTCTCTGTGTGTGCAAATCTAATTTTCCAGGGAGAGGGGGATATAATTCTGTGCTATTTTGTATTTAAAAAACAAAAACAACCATCATCTCACAACTGAATACTTATAACAAACAACCCTACAATAACAATCCAAGTGATATGGCTCCATACAGAGGCAGTGTGTGTGCAATGGGGAGGGGGTAATCTATGCAGAAATGGTTTGGTACCTTGTGCTTTCCCTATTTGTTGTATTCACCTGTTGCATATTTCATATTTAGACAGTAAACTTTTTGAGACAGGTAATGTCTGATTGTGATATGCATGCAGTGTCCAGCAAAATAAGGCTCCTACATAATACCATAATGCTAACACAAGTAGACAACGCCACAAGAGCGCCTTCCATTTCTAAAGGAAGGTAGTGTGGTCTAGTGGCTAGGACATGGGAGCCAGAATACCTGCAGTAAAATACCTGAAGTAAGTGACAAAACTCCCGTTGACTTGAATAGACTCAAGATTTCACCCTGAGGTTCTCTTCTGGTTCTATCACAAGTCACTGTACTGCTCTGGTCCTCCGTTTCCCCTCCCTTCCCTTTGACTGTTTTGTCTATTTAGATATCAACTCTTTGGAGCAGGGACTGTCTCTCACTAGGAGTGAAGTCCTGGACCCACTGACATCAAAGGCAGTTTTGCCATTCACATCACCACATCCAGATTTCACCACGTCTGTAGAATTCCCAATACCATGGAGTCCTGACCTTGGTTGGGGACTCTAGAGCTTTACACACACAAAAAAAAACCACAAGAAAGGATCAACAGTGAATAAAATACATTCTGCTTGCTGTCAACCTCTGCCGGTAATCAGTGTGGATGAATCGGGAAGCTCAGTTTAGATAACCAATCAGAGGGTTATTAGCGGTAATCTAAGCATCAGGAATCTGGTGAATCTGGCCCAAGATATCCTGGAGAGTGAAACACTGGAGAAAGTGTTCCAGCCATGTCTTATATGCATAAAAAAGGCAATGAAAAAGACTAGCAAAGATCCTCACCAAATCTTTTGTTTATTAGAAGTATCATTATATAATTTGGTGGCCGTTTTGAAACACCTTCACATCGGAGTTTGACACATGCCCGTTTAGTCCTGATTGCCTCTAGATTTTTTTCTGTACGGGATACAAGCAAGTAGGCGTTAGACCATAATGGTATTTCATTTATGGCTGTTAGAAAAAAGACTTCTGAATGCAGATAGCTGCTAATCAAGAGCCAAAGTAGATGAAGCCTTAGATACCCGATTCTGATCAGCATACATTTTTAAACCTTACAGCTGTACACGCAGGTCAGCTGCCTTCATCTGAATCAGTTCACCCAATAACAGTGTCCAGTTCAAGATCATGTAAAGATGGGCCTAAATAAAAAACCAAGTAATGAACATCCCCAAACTTTGGATAAAGGGGCAAACTTTGCAGCAGATCTCTATCACTATGAAGGGTCAGATCAAACCCCCTGAATTGTAGAAAAGCATGCATTCGAGTCTGAGCTCTCTGGACAGCTCCTTAGCTGGCATAAATTGTCATAGATCCATTGAAGCCAAAGGAACTCTGACAACTTACACCAGCTGAGTATCTGCCTCTGAGTCACTGGCTCATCTCTAATGTCATACAGAATAGTGCAGAGTTAGCTAATAGCATTTCTAAGGATAAGGTGGGAGGAAAAAAGAAAAACAGCCTGAGAGGAAGGTGGCAGCTAGTGTATCTTTGAGAGAAGCTGGTAACCTTAACAGGAAGCCCCTTCTCCCACTGCATTTTTATGCAAAGCTCAGTTCTGAAGGTTACCTGCTTCCCCAGTGACTTGAAACAGAAATTTTCGTAAAGTAATCTCTTGAATCTGTCTCTTCCTCTATTTACAGAGGATAAAAGTAACCATAAAATGCCACCGCTTTAGAGCAAATCTAATCTGCCCTTCCAGAAATACCAGGCCACGCAATGATTATCTCATTTTCTCTTTGACAAATGAGAAATTATTGGCTGGCGATTGTCAAAAAAAATGCATCGGCTAAATCAAAAATATGAAACACTGAGCAAAGACAATAAGAGGTTGGTACCTCTGACTGGTGACCTGTTCCTCACAGTTAGTGACACAGAAAAAGCGGTCGTATTCTTTATGCTGGTTATATGACCCTTTCTCCTCTCCACTTTCAGTTTCAACCATGGGAAAAGCTATTGCTGTTGAATTAAAAAAATCTGATTCTTAAAAAAAGGGAAAGAAACAAAGTGGTAGAGTTTTTCATAGTGCTGCTCTGAACATGACAGGAGCTCTGTGAAGAGACAGGGTCAATGATAAGACAGAAGGGAAAGGGTCAACGTTCAGTGGCCACCCAAGGACTGAGCGTGAAAGAGCGTGCAAGGCAAAGCCTGGTGCAACTCAAGAGAGGAATAACTTGTGCAACCCATGCAAGAGGAAAGACTGAAACAGAGACATTTTCTGTTCCAACCTTGAAAATATCAAGGAGTAGGAGGAAAAAAATTCCACAGAAAAATCAGAATGGTAGAGGACTCATTCAAAACATGATGAGAAATAACTGTATACTTCCAAGAGGGAAAGGACAAGGACAAGACTGCACTAAGGAGTAACCTGCCACCAAATCAAGAATGGAGCCAGGGGATTACATCCCAAACACACGGTGAGTCCTGCCCAAGCACATACTGATCTATGGTATCTGGTATCAGAGACCTGAGGTTTCTGTCCATTCTACGCCTTGGCAGCACTGTCCTGCCATACGATTGAATTGTGGTCCACTCCTAGCACACTGGAAGCAGCTGCATTGTTATTGTCTCCCTACTGTGCACTGACAACTGTGGCCCTACTCCTCAAGCAGATGACATAAAGAATCCTGGATCTGATGGCACTGAGCCCATGCCTGGGAGGGTGCAGAACACGAAGGGGTCCTCAGCCTGCATGAAGAGGGTTAGCATCTCTTCTTCTCCTGCCCAGGGAATGGTGAGACTTCCCCATCCCTGCCTCCCCACCATGTCTGTGTTTTGTATACACCATTCTGGTGCATGCTTAGTGTGGATGCACCATCCTGATTCTGCCTTACCAAGTTTTCTAGCATGGATGTAGCAAACAGAGTGACCTGGAATCAGGCCTAGCAATAGTTCTCAAAAATATCTTTAGGTAGCTGTAATGTGGTCCGCAATCCATTCCATGAGTTCTTAGTCCAAACTGGATCTTAGGGAGCCTCTATGTAGGGATGTTAGTCAGCACAAGTTGTGCTTAGTTGATTCAGGAAGTGAAAATCAAGGGTGAACTATAGTGTCTCTCCTCTATGTCTAGCAGCCTGTGTAAAGAATCCCCTTTACATTCATTACAACTGATTCCTGTCTTTTCTCCACCATGAGGGACTCTTCAGAACATAGTTTGCTACACCAGTGTCAATGGGGAGCTGCAGAATGGGGAATTGAATATCTTAGCTTGATTTAGAGGTGCAATGCACTTGTTCAGGATAGACGGAAATATTTGTTATTACTCTCACTAATGAGACCCATGAGTAATACAGTAATGCTTTGCACTTACATTATTATACCTGTCTGTCAAGGATCTGAAAACAAAAAATTAAACGTCGCAATCTCAACCCCATAAAATGAGTATTATTATACTTTATACAGCCAGATGCAGACACTGTCATCGACTGAAGGGCACACACTCGACACTGGGAATAGAACCCGGGTGTCATGGATATCAGTTCTCTGCTCTACTAAAGCCCATGCCCTCCTCAATTAGGGAGATGACAGCGCCATATACACATCATGCTTAAGGCAAACATTTGTCTGAGTTCTTCATCTCCTCCTACTGCACCATTTTTATTTGAACACCTCTTTTTTTTCAGATTTTTCTGCAAAATTCAAATGAACCGTGAACAAGAGCATGAGAGGTTTATTGAGCCATCGCAGCCTAACACTACCCACGTTACTGCATGATTTGAATACCTAAGTGGCCCGAATGCTCTAACATTCAATTAATGAATTCTAGAGATTCTGAGGGGGGAAAGTGGAGGAGGGGAGGGGAGAAGAGGAAAAAAGAATTACACAAGATGTTGGCTTCGGCACTGCATTATCCTGGGTGTCTCACTCTGATGAAGGTTAATGAGGAAAGTTCAAATGCTGGGACATAATTAAATAGCAATAATTAAAGCAGCTGACTGCTATAAGCAGCAAACTGAAATAAAAAATCATTCTTTTTAACGTAATCTGTCATTGCTAAAATATTAGTATTTCAGATTTGTATCATGTTTTCCGTTTTTCAAAGCACGATGCTAACACTAATTAATTAATTAGTATAAAATACCTTTCATCTTGCTTGCCCTGCCCCTTTGGATCTGTTTGTATATTTCTAGGCATCAGTGTCAACATTAACAGAATCCCCCTTGTAACACCGTTCTATGATGAGAGACCAAGCAACACATAACAGATGTGTAGTCACATTGTAGTCATGCATGATTCGAGGGCGCTCAGATACTACGGTGATGAACACAGTACAAGAACCTCTATAGAACAAAATCCTAATGCATCTGGTGTTCACAGAATATTACATCTTTTAACATAATGGGCTTGAACCACTGAAGTTAAATCTGGGTTTGGAACTTGGGGTGTTCAGAACCCAGATTTGGGGTCAGCCCATTGTAAAGATGTGGACAATGTGCAAAATTTGGATCTAGATCTGGGTTCTGATTTAAAGCAACTTGAGTGCTGGAGGTGTTTGAAACTGGGGAGGGTTGGTTTGGACCCATCTCAAATGTAAATGGACTGTCTTGCACAGTTGTATCGAGCAAGTAAGTTGAGAGAAAAGCACTGTTTATGTATGTTTTAGAATGAATTTGTGGCTTACTTGACATACATGTTCTGTTCATGACATCAAATCCTCACATTGGTTTGAAAATTACACTGATTTTCTGAACAATTAAGAAGAACTCAGTATTATCAACAGTAGAGGAGTTAGTGTGTCATATGCATGCATTTTGCTGAAAAGTCTAAATCTTGGTCTACACTGAAAAGTTATATTGGCATAGCTATGGGTATTTAAAAAAAAACAACAGATTCCTGACCGGTACAGTTATCCTGACAAAAACCCCAGTGTATCTGTGTTAATGGAAGAGTGCTCCTGGCAACGTAGCTAATGTCATTCGGGAAGGCAGTGTTTCTACACTGACAGAACAAGTCCTTCTTGCAGTACATAATGCATGTACTCTAGGGCGCCATGCCGAGATAGGTAAATCGGTATAGTCTCTGTAGCCTAGACATACCCGATGTTTGGTTTAACACATAAATGAATGATTGGCCCATTCCCACATCAAAGAAGGGTGCACATATCCTTGGCAAAGACAGCATTAGTGTGTATTTGTATTCTGCTGACAGAAACACCCCCCCACACACACACAGCTGTCCTTCCATCTGCCAGCCAGATTATTTCTTCTAGCAGCCAGAAGAGAGTTGAGCATGCCAGGTGTCATTGCCAGTACAGAGGTCATGTATGCATAAATATCTCCACCTCAATTTCTCACCCTCATGCCCCAAAGATCCTCTTGGGGTTTTGTGAAGGAATTCCAGATTGCAGCAGGTAATTTCCAGTTTGCACTCCATACTAGCCATATGTTTTATGGTTGGTGACTGTGCCTAGCTCCTGGCCAACATTTGCCCTAAAGTACAGAGAGCCAGCTGGTGAATTCCTTATTGTATCTGGAACTCAAGAGTCATGTGCCCCTTCTTTCTGAAATGTAACAAATCCATAAGCACTCAGGCCTTCCTGTTCATCACTACATTGCACACAAAGATCATTCTGAATATTACAGTGGGAACAGGACTCAGATTTCCCCCCTCCAAAGGAACAGAGTGCCACCACTTAAGCTAAAGGCGAATCTCCTTTAGCTGTTAGAATTATAGGGTCTAAGACAGATAGTCGAGCAATACCAATTCCGTTTACCTAGTTCACTGCACTATTCAGAGTATTTAGTTATGTTTTGATTCTACACCTTAGACATAGTGGGGTTTAGTTTGTTTTGAGAGGGATGCACCTCAAGGAGCTTAAATGCGTAGTAAGCTTGTCTCTCTCACCAACAGAAGTTGGTCCGGTAAAAGATATTGTCTCTTTTGTCTCTTTAGTATCTACGTAAACAGAGCAAGGGAAGGACTAACAGGCAAGACAGACAGACAACTGTCAAGCTGTGAAAAGGCTGAAGGAAAAGGGAAGCAGTATCTGGATCTCTTCTAACATTTTTTTATTCTTCTGCTTGGGGTGTTATTTCTTTAAGTTGAACCTTACGTATTGGTCACAGGGTTCAAATCAGAATGGAGAGGAGCCTTTAAATATTCTCTGTGCATGCAAGTGCAGCTGTAGACACCAACGATCCATAAGATTGCAGCTTCTCTCCTGCATACCAAATACTGAAAGGCAATTGATTAGCTTTGGCTAAAGTAGCACTAGTGAAAACAATGCCATGTTAAATCTAAGCAGATTTAAAAAAAAAACACTTATTTGGCTTGAGCATCACAGGTAACGAAGGTGAGAGAGAGGCTCCTGTTCATTAATATAATACATCTCGATGACATGTGTTTTCCACAGACTTCATTCTTAACAAGGATGAGGAATTTACCCAACATAAAAACATCTATGGATTTTTCAGACTCTAGATTTATTCCCCCAGAGCACAAGAGTAACTTGCTAATATACCCCTAAAAGCAAAAAAGCTGGTTGAAGTAGAGGACAGATGATTCCCCTGCATGAATAAAAACACACTCATTCAGGGAAGGAAAACTGGAATATCTTTTAAAGAATAAATATAAGATGACCCTCTAAACAAGCTCACCACTTGATAGTTCACCTCAATCCTGACCAATGGCTCCCCACTAAATACCGCTAGAGGTTCCACCAATGTAATATCTTAATACCAACATAGTATCTTACTATCAACATAAAGTGGGAGGATCATTGCACTAATGTCAGTGTCCTCACAGAGGCCAACATTTTCAGTGTTTGAGGCCCTGCTTATCCAGCACCAGCTGAGGTGGAGCGGGCACTGTGTGTGCATGCCTGATGTACACTTACCAAAACAACTGCCATACACCCAATGACCAAAGGAGAAAGGAAATGGGGAGGCCAAAAAAAACGCTTTAAAGACACCCTTAAGATAAACATCAAGAGATGTGGCATTGACACCACACAGTGGGAGACAGTAGCCCAGGATAGGGATAACTGGAGAAGCCTTGTCAGAGAGGCAATGTTCACTTTTGAGGAAAATTGCCTTGCTCTGGTCGCAGAAAAACACCAGAAAAGAAAGGCAACCGTCATGCAGCAATCGCGGGCCAACCCTGTCTTCCAACACTGCCTGCAAATGTCTGCCAGCAAGCCTGTGGCTCAAGGATTGGACTCCTCAGTCACCAAAGGACCCATGAAAAATAAAACTCATGAAAGAGATCATCCTCGACCTAGAGGGATCACAGACGATCTTAATATCAGTATGCCCAGTGTTCTGAATGTGCCGACAGTCAACTTAGCCAAAAGTTGGGGTGTTTTTTGTGAAATACGCAGAGTAGGTTGAGAGCCCATCCAGCTTTTTTTCCACTCATGATTCATGCTAGGATTTGAAGGTACATTTACAGAGGTGAAAAGTTAGTGCAATAATCCACTGAACCCACTTGAACTGTTTCTTCAGTCATTTTATCCAATTCATGCACTGAAATGGTGAGAAAACCCTATTGAGAATTTAAGGCAAATGAATTGAAAAATACCTCCGTGCTTATCCCCATTACTAATGTGTGATAACCTTGCAGAGTATTGACCTACAGGGATCTGGTTAACAAATGACTGGTAGCTGAGCTTTTGACAGTAGAAATATTTCTCTTACATAAGTTTCCCCCATATAAGCTAAAAGATGCTTCTGCCTTTCTCCTGCCTTCAACTGTCTTAAATTTGATACAAGAGTTTGACTGAAGTTTCAAACTAGGCAAAATGTGATGCATTCATGTTTGCAAGAGTTCTACAATTTCAGACTCAGCAGACAGGCAATTCTTGGAATTGCCCCTTCACACATTCAAATATGAATATGCATAAGATGCTAGAACATTCTCAGACCTCTCTCTGTCCCACCTCCTCCTCATTAGTTCCTACTTGCATAAAGGCAGAACAGTACAATGATTCAATCAAGCTCTGCTCCAACAAAAATGAAGATCTTCTATTCTACCAAGTGAAATAATTTGTTCATGGTAGGAGATGGGGACAGGTGAGGAGCAGAGGAAGGCCAGGGGGAAAGTGGTAATAAATTAGTGTAGATTGGGAACAGTAAACATATGGGTTGGGCTCAAATGGATAGCTGGAGCAATAATTGTGGATAGTTTGCAATTAAAAAGAAAGAAAAGAACTTTAAATAACTGGGGAGAGAGAGAGAGAGAGAGAATCAGGGTTGGTTTTTCATTTTCTTTTTGATCAAACCAACAATGTAATTATTTTTATTGCGGTCATACCTAGAGGTCTTAGTCATGGACCAACACCCCATTGTGCTAGATGTTTTACCAACAGATGGTCACTGCCACAAAGGATTTAAATTCTAAGTATTATGTGCCTATTGCCTATCTTGCTTTTATAAAGATTCTTTTCTCCAGCCCTTCATCTGTTTTCCTCTTTTTCAGATTTCAAATAGAGTTGGTAAGGATTTTTTCATTCAATGAAATGATTTGTCTTAGAAAATGTTGATTCATCAAAACCAAAACTTTTTGCGGGAATGTCCCAGTTTCAACAAAACTTTCCTCGGGAAACGTTTCTCAGGTCCAGGATGGAATTGCTGCTCAAAACCAGAGTGAGAACAAGAGCATACTCAGGATAGACCAGTGGTCAGGGAATTTACCTGGGATGCAGAAGACTCAGGTTCAAGCTCCTGCTCTGATTTGTTCAGACCAGGGGCTTGAACATAGCTCTTCCACTTCCCAGCGGAGTGCCCTCATCACCAGGGTATTGGCTGTTCTGGGGTGTGGCACTCTGTCTAGCATAAGACTTCAAAAAGTCTTAGTTTTGCCCTGTAATCGTGCCTCTGTGGGTCACAACTGAGAATACCAAATTCAGGACAAACTGCTGAGGCGGGTGGACACACCCCAAAACTGGAGGTTATTCTCCCATGAGATATACCAAACCAGCAACAAAAGTAAACATCTGTTTCACCACACTGACTAACAAGAAGTCATAAAAGCAGTTTCCTTAGGCATTCCAGTCTTTGTATCACCACCAAAAACACTAGACTTAGAGATGAGTGGTTCTTTAAAACCAATCTCCTCAAATAAAAGGTTCTTCTGATCCCAAAGGACCAGCCACACACCCAGGTCGAAATACAACTCAGATCTTACCCCAAAATCACGCTGCTGCCAATCCTTTAGTATCTAAAATCTAAAGGTTTATTCAGAAAAAGAAAGGAAGAAAGGTGAGAGTTAAAATTGGTTAAAGGGATCAAATACATACAATAATTGCAAAGTTCTTGGTTCAGGCTTGTAGCACTGATGGAATAAACTGCTGGCTTGATAAGTCTCTGGTTGCTTCCAAATCATTGGAAGGATCTCAGTCCCTTGGTTAGAATGTTCCCATTAACATAAGTCCATAGTCCAGAGGTTTGAGCAGGAGAGAGGCAAAATGGAGGTGTTTCCAAGGCCTTTTATTTCTTCTGCCATGTGGTGGGAAATCCATTGTTCTTACTGTGGCAAATTATAGTAACAAGATGGTGTTTGGAGTCAAAGTCACATGTCCATACATGATTTCACCTAGTCACAGCAGGAAATCATTAGCTATACCTCAAACAGCACGTTCACAGGAAAGTCCCTTCAGGGTAGGTGGGTGTTTTCCATTGTGAGTTAAATGTTCTTCTGATGGCCCACTCTATTTGAATAGTCCTTCCAAGATGTGCTGACTAACTGTGGGCGTTATCCCAGGAGCAAAAATGTTCCTGTCTAGTAAGATCTTTACTAAGAAGACATAGTGGGCTTGTCTACACAATCGTTAGTCTGCATTGGATGAGCATAATTCTAGCGTGCTGCATACTAACAGGCCCTGTGGAGACCATACTGGGGCGCACAAAATTCCCTAGTTCCCTTAACACAGTCCTGTTTAAAGCAATGCTCCCCAGCAGCATCCACACAGAGCCAATTTGTACACAGCACACTAGTGAGCGCTAGAATGTACATTCCTCTAGTGCAGTGGTTCCCAAACTTGTTCCGCCGCTTGTGCAGGGAAAGGCCCTGGCGGGCTGGGCCAGTTGTGTACCTGCCGCGACCGCAGGATCGGCCGATCGCAGTTCCCAGTGGCCACAGTTCGCTGCTCCAAGCCAATGGGAGCTGCTGGAAGCAGCACGGGCTGAGGGACGAACTGGCCGCCACTTCCAGCAGCCCCCATTGGCCTGGAGCAGCGAACCACGGCCAGTGGGAACCGCGATCGGCCGAACCTGCGGACACGGCAGGTACACAAACCAGCCAGCCCGCCAGGGGCTTTCCCTGCACTAGTGGCGGAACAAGTTTGGGAACCACTGAACTAGTGCAGACTAATGCATCATATAGGCAAGTCCACTGTGTAAGTACAACCACAGAGTTTTTATCCTTTATTGTTTAAGCTACACAGAGTAAGAGAATTCTGGTATGTTTTTTTAAACACTTTGAAAAGCCAACATTCTAATTTCTGCTCTCTTTCTTTTGCCAAACGAATAATACTCAGTTTCTACAAACACAGAACACAATGAATTTCCATCACTGCTGCTTTTTCTTAGTTCAAAAATAAATACATGAAATTAAAAACTATTGACCAAAGGGTTTTTGTTTGTGTTTTGCAGTGGAGAGGATTGTTATTTCATTGCATGTATACAGTGGTAGCACCAAGAGGCCAGTTAGGGTGGGGTCCAATTGTCCTAGGTGCTGGATAAATCTATAGAAAATGGCAGCCCTTGTCCAAAAGAGCTTACAGTCAAGAAGACCAGGCCAACTAGTAGGCCAAGGTGGAGGGGAGGGGAATGGAGGAAACAGAGTAGCAAATATTCCAGGATGTGTGCAATTCTGCACCAATCACACGCAGTAATCGCAACTCATCACCTGCCCAGCTGTTCAATATAAACAAGGTTTTCCTAAAACTAAACCCATTTCTCTTTTATGAAGGACAACGCCAACATTTCTTCCAAAGCTTTAATTCTGAAGGCTAGAAGAGGAAGGGTTCTAAGATGAAATTTGACCAAAGCGCTTTCAGGCTATGGAATGTAACCGTATCTCTCACACACGGGAAGAGATGGAGGGTAAAGGGATAAAGAGCACGCTTTTGCAGACTTTCACGTCTAACTGCAATGAGCCACATTGCACCTCAGCTGGTGTAAACTGGCAGAGCTCCATTGAATTCCAGGGAGTTATGCCCATTTGCAGCATGCTGGGATCTAGCCCAATAGAGTGACGTACATTCTTTGTACGTGTTCCTGCTAACATCTTAGTACTTGCCCGAAGGCGGTAGGAAGAGAATGTCCCATCAAGAAAGCACCATACTAAAATTCCCAACTGATGTGTGTTTTACCTGAGGTACTTCCCTCCTCCATTCCTCCTGCAATGTATTTAATGTGCTTAAGAAGCAGCACAATATTAATACAATATTCCAGTGACCCACTTATCTACACCTAATAGTCTCTCCACCTCCCTCACTCCCCTAGGTATGAAGACAAATTATATATGGTTTTAAAATTCATTCTTTGGGTAATACAGCATATCAGTTATTGCATGCATTACAATGCTGTAGTCTGGAGGTATAATCTTCTGCTGTATCCCTGTCCTTATTTTCTTATGTATTAGACCCAACCATATTTACAATCACTCTGTATTCTAATATCTGACCCTTGGCCTTGAGGTATGACCTCTGATTCCCTGCATTATCAGAGGATTGTCAGTTTCCTGTGGCTTTTATGGTTAGATTGATTAAGCATGGAGAAGGACGGATGTTCTGAACTAATGTATGTCGTAATCATTTAAACAGCTGAGGTAGCCATTTTTGTCTTAAGCATTTCTTACTATGATCATTGAAACAACAACAACAACAACAACCACCCCATGCACATAATATAAAGAAAGGAATAAACAACACACAATGGTCACCCTTTAGCCATTTACCAATAACAGGGGGTGGGGGTTATGCCATGTTTTTTTCCTTATACTTCAGAAAGAAAGTACTGGTGACCCTAATCTCTCATGTACCACTGTATGGTCAAACACTTTCTTCTTATACACTGGTTTTCACACAAGGCTCTCAAATTACTTTTCAAACACTGATGAATTCCTACCTGCGAGACAAGCATTATTATATCCATTGGAGGGGGGAAAAGATGTTCAATGGTTTATCCAAAAGGGCACACAGTGAATGAGCAGCGGAGCTGAAAACTGAAGCCAGGAATTTTGGCTCTCAACCTGTGCCCTGTCCCCTAGAACCTCACTCCCCACTCTGTTGCGTAGATGCAGCAAATGCCATTGAAAAGACAGCATTTGCCAACAGTTACCAACATATATGAGGCCTTCATTTAAAATAAGAAATCATTTTGATAACTGTGTGGCATATAATGACTTTCAATGTTAGCCAGTGTATTGTACATAAACTCACAGTCAAACAATATGTGAATGAAAACTCAAGACACGTGGTAAACATTTCTGGATTTTCTTTGGTGTCCAAGCAAACTCCTGTACTCATGAGCTATCGCTGCCAGTTGAGAAATAATTAAGTATCCTATTGCTTCATCTGAAACTTGAAAAGCTTTGTAATATTATGTAAGTACATTTAAGAACACCTCTGACTCCCACAATTAGAGCGGGTCAAAAATTTCTCTGTTGAAAATAATTTATGGCGAAAAATGAGATTTTCATTAAATGGATTTTTGTGAGAGTTTCCAAGTTCCAAAACCCCAAAACCAAAAGGAAAAAAAAACGGTTCTGGGGTTTTCAATTAATTAAAAAAAATAAGTAAAAAATGTATTAAAAAAGAAAACATTTCATTTTCTTAGCATTTTTTCGCAGGACCTAATGTTTTTTGACCAGCTCTACCCACTAACATACAGTCCCTTCCTGTACTCAGACAAGCACTTAAAAAAAAAATACACACACTTCAAATCACAATCAGCAGAAATCCCAAATAGAGGTAGCACTGGGGACGGTTTCATGTCACAGTGCCAAAGTTTGTTTCAGAGCCTGTCATGCATGCCCTAGCATACCTCCTTAAAGAGGATCTACAAAGGAAAAATAATTAATTTTTTTAAAAGATCTTGCTCATTTGTGTTCCCTTAAGGTGTATAAAGATGGCCTCAAACATTTCAGTGCTTTTCCTCTTACATTATGTTAGGAATATCATCAGTTCCTCATTTCTCTCTTTTTGATGGAGAACCTTAGCAAGATCTTTAAAGAGCCTCCATAGCGATGTCATTCTAGGAGGTCATTTGAGCTTTAGCTCTCCCTCCCATAGCTGATGGGGCAGGATAATCATCCTTAGATGGAAATATATGTGCCCCTAGTCTCCCACGCTCCAGAGGCGTTACTGTTGTTGGGGGGGAAGACGGTGCTACTGATGTTGATAGCAAAATTTTCATTGGACTTTCAATACAGTTTGATTGGCCTGATCCCTGATCAACAAGAATTTGACCTGAGTAAGAACTTCAGGACTAGGCCCTTGAAAAATATTGAGCATTAACATCTAGTTATCAAACGGGTTGCAATATACAAAGGAATTCAGTATTTTATGCATCACACCTATGAAACGCTAGAGTTATCTAGAAGCTATTGTGTTTAAGACTTTTAAAAAGCATAGTAACTTTTAACTTTTACATAGTAACCATTGTAAAATCCGCACTGAAATATGCAATTTAGGTTCTAATGATCTACGTGTGTGTAAATATCTAGCAGATATTGGCAGAACTCCTTCATAAATATGTAAAAATATTTAATATTTTCATAGAAGGCAATCAAGAACATTAAATTATGTTTAACAAAATGCTGTTAAACTAGAAAACTAAACATGAGTAATGAACACATTAAAATCAGAGTTAAACCAAAAAAATTTTTTTAAATCTAAATAGAAATTTCCTTTGTTTAGTATATGCAAAAATATAAGTTAATGGAAATATGCAAAATTATAATTAGATTGATGGTGTGAAATTCACACAGCTTATTTGAACATTGTACATTGTTAAATAATTGAACTCCTTCATAATTTTTCATTTCAGTATTATGCACCTCTAGGCCGTTCACCCTCCTGTACCTGAAATCTTTCTCCTATTATCCAGAAGCCTGGGGCGACCAAATACTCAATACAGTTACTACTCAAAGTGACGTGATCATATTGTCTTCTCGTTCTCTCCACTCCCTCAACCCAATCCCGTATTAATTATCTCTTCCTATTGTTCTTACCTTAATTTAGCCCCTGAGCCTCCAAACATTTACTTCGGAATTTAGGTCCAGATCATCAAGAGGCATTTAGGAGCTTAACTCCCATTGATTTCAAAGGGAGTTAGATGCCTACATACCTTTGAGGGTTTTTGGCCACAGTGCTTACTTTTGCAAAGTATTTGAAAGATCCTGCTCTGGGAATTTAAGCTCTTCCAGGCGGGTGCTCAGTCTTTGTTTGTTTTGTAAAGCCCCATGTAGATTTCTATGCTGCTACGTCAGTAATAAATGATCAAGATGCACACATAGTGAATCTGATTGACCACATGCTTTTCTTGCTGCAACCCTTACCCATCCCTCCCTATTGTTACTCTAGCTCACGTTAGCATGTCTAAAATTAGATGGTCAGCTCTTCGAAGCAGGGCCCACATCATGTATTAAGTGCTTTACAGAACAAAGACATCTTGGGCTCTCTATAAATAATCCGAAATTAAGATTAAATTACATCCTGCCCATCACATAAGATGCTAACCTGGCTGCACTGATTGATTGGCATATTCGACCTGAGTCAGAAATCGGATTTTTTGGTTTCTTTGAAAAAATGCTATCCAGTGCCACTAGGTATGGGTGATTTCCCTGTCCAATGTGCTGTTTAGCTAGACCTTTCCTCAGCATTGCGCAAGAGCTGGTAGTTCACCCTGCCCCTTGGAGTGATGCTAATTGCCCTCTCTTCAGTGAGCAGTGTGGAGAACAACTGATAATGGCATCCATAAGGAAAGGGTGGTAGGTGGCAGGCCGAATCTGTTGTTCCGACTCAATTTGGACTCCACTGATCCAGGATTTTGACCTAAGATCACCATCTTCTTCCCAAAGAAAAGTGATACACAAAAGGGAGCCTTCCTTTTATCCTGGCCTTATGATAAGCTGAGAAATAAAACCAGTAATCTGCTCTCTCAACTCCAGCATGGAGCATCATCATAGCTTTGGTTGGCGATGATCATTTTCTTGTTGGACAAACAAACATATTTGAAAACTAGTTTGCCCTTGAGCAAGTCACCTTTTACAAGAGTCTTCTAAGTCACATCTACTTATGTCACTGCTAACAGAGGTTACTGCAGGCCTTATCTGTTCAGATATTAAGAACACTTTCTTTTAAAAATTCATGTTGTCAACTGAGAGAAAAAAGACCTGCCAATTCTAAAGGTGAAGTCTAGGCATCAAAGAGTCAAATTGTCTTAGTTCTATTCCTGGATCTGCCCCAATTATGGACCCAGTACAACATTCCATCACATGGTGTTTTGGGTGCTCAAGGAATGCAAAATTTGGCCCGTTGCTGGTACCTTGCACATTATTAGGGCCAGATTTTAAAAGGCATTTAGTCAGCTCAAGATGCAGATAGGTGCTTTTGAAAATCCCACTAGGCACATATCTCCATCTTTAGGCACGTAAATACCTTTGAAAATGTGACCCTATGTCCCCAATCCTATGAACACTTAAACACGTGCTTTAACTTGAAAACATATGGCTAGTCCCATTAACTTGAATGGGGTTGAGCATGTACTCATAGTTAAGCATGTGTGTTTGCGCCACCCGGGCCTTAGCTTTACTATGTCCATTTTACCTGTCTGCAAAATGAATTTAATAATTTCTACCTCACTAGGATGGTGTTAAACTAATATTGGGGTTGTAAAGATTTTATTTAGACTGCAGATCAAATTAGACTGGAAGGCCTTCAGAGCAGGGACTGTATCTTATGTATGTACAGCACCTTGCATAATGAGGTCCTGATCTTGATTGGGGCCTGTAGCTGCTGCTGGAATACACATAAAAAATAATAGTAATGATGCTGCTGCAGGTGATGAATTTTGAGACCCTCAGATGAAAAAATTCAATGGTAATGGCAATTATCATGCAGGTAATTATGCTCTTACTCCCAAAAAACTGCCCTGTAAATTAAAATTGAATTAGTATTCTTCACTTCCCATCCTAACGTGCAGTTTACTGTGTGCTACTTAGCAGCTGCTATGTTCCAACCCAGAGGCAGCTGTGTTTCAGTAGTGGATGAAGTGATTCCTATATCCCCTCTCCAAGGCAGTGATCCAAAGCCCAATGGAGTCTTTCCCTTGACTTTAGTGGGTTTTGGAGCAGGCTACAAGCCATACCTATATTGATAGAAGTTGCGCACAGATCTAATGCAGAATATGCAACAGGCCTATAAAATAGATCAGATAGGAGCATTTTGCCCAGTGCTTTAGGACTTTACAGAATGAAAGGTGCTATATAGATATGAGACAAAAGTTATTCTAATACCTAAAAATCATATTGACATTGTGAAACTGTAACAGGGTGCTAGCTAGGAGAAACAAACCAGGCCCCTGTTAGCCCTGTTCTAGAGGAAGAAGGGTATTAGTTGGGCTGGCTGAAGGGCCACACCCTAATTACCAGAGTGGATCCACCTGCAGGCCTGGGTAGCCAGCCAGCCCTATAAAGCTGGCTAAGACAGGAAGCAAAGGGAGACAGGAAAGGGAGGAGCGTGGGCTCTAGATCCCTGTTGGCTGGGAAGCTAGTAGTCTCCCAGAGTGTTGGTCCCTGTAAATATCTGTAAATAATAAGTGGTGGGAACGGACACAAACAATAAAAGGACATGGGTGCTGCACTTCAGCTGGTCTCTGACTGCGTTTGTGGAGGGGCCAGGAGCAGGCACTGCTACAGAAACACATCTTGGAAAGAGAGGTGACGGATAAACAGTTGGAGGTCAATTCATGAGAACTGACATCACCCACAGATTTGCAGTCAAGTGCTCACTAGAGAAACGAGTGTAAACAGTCCGATTCATCCTTCAAAGATCAATAATAATTAAAAAGAAATTCTGCATGGGTTGGAATGATGATTCCTCTTCACTTGAAACTGGAAGTGCTTATTTCTGTGGGAAATATAACGTTTACTGGATTCTCTGGGGCTGAAATATCTTGTTTCAAATCAAAACTCTTGGCAATATTAGAAAACCTAAAATCAGTTGGTGTTTCAAGATTCTGTCAGCCCCAGGGTTGGCAACTGATTTTTTTCAGCTTCAGGAACTGGTCAAGGCTAGAATGTATTTAAGGCAATACGTGAGAGCCAAACCTATTTTCTTCATTGTGTCTAGAAAGGAGTCAGAGGGACAGCAAACAGGGGACTGCAGGAGGAGAGGAATTTCTCAGTGTTAACCCTAAATGAGGCTTCTTACACTCAAGGCAAACTTTCCATCTTGCCCTAGCTGGACATCCAGAGCTGCACAACCACAACACCTCCTTCCCCAGACAGCTCCACTGACTCCTTTTTCACTTCAGGATCCAGTTGGAAATGGCCCCATTTGGAATCACTTCCGACTAGCCTCACAGACCAGGGCCTAATTCTCCATTGCCCTGCACCTTTGTTTAGTCTTTTGCACCAGTACAAAGCAAATGTAAATCACCGCCAGTCTGACTCGGTAGCATGTATGTCCACTAGGCAGTGATGCAAATAGCTACATAAGATGCAGAGCAATGGAGAACCCAGCCTCATCAGCAGAGAATTTGGACCAGTGTTTGCTATCCCTAAAGATTAAGTCTCTCCCAAGAGCAAGGTTCCCTGACTTCACACACTCATGCACCATGATCTTTCGTTACCATTTGTTATGCCATCTGCAGTAGTGCCCTCTTCAAATGCTCAAATGCCATGAGTTATGCCCCTAAATATCATTGGATAGGCCTAAAAATCACAAGCTTTTTTAAGAAGACTGATAATTTTATATGCCTTCTACTTTCTGAACCTGTAGTGTGCACTTGGGTCATATTTTCAAGCTTCTCTATGCAACTATGAGGACCAGAATCTCCCTTTTTAAAGAAAGTGAAAGGTGAAATCCTCTTTGTAATCACTTGATTCCAAGTGCTGCAGCTTTAAATGAAACAAATATCATGAGATCATGAAAAAACCCACAAAAGTTGACAACGCCAGGCCTGAATAATTCAGGTTGTAGAAAGCTCCTTGGAGCAGAGACCTTGTCTTCTTAACTGTCTATAAAGTGTCATGCAGACCTATGACTCTACAGGAATTATAAAATAATGATAAATATCTAGCAGCAGCAGCTCTGGGCTCTTCTCTCATTCTAGGACTTCCTATATTTAAGAGTGGACAAGTCTTGCGTATAGTTAAGCAGGAAATGATTTTCCCATCCCGTGAATATTTTCAAGAGTTTGAAAAATTTTTACTTCCCAAATTGGGACAAAAGGTCAAAAATCTCAGCGAATAAAAATAAAAAAAATAAAAACCCAACAACAACAACAAAAACCCACCAAATTTCAGTTCAGGTCTATCAAAACATTTTGTTTGGACAATTTTAAACATTTCTTCCCCAACACTTTTGAGTCACGAGATTCATCTAAACTGACCTGACCATGAACAGTTACCATCAAATAGCATTTTTTGACCCAAAAATGAGTAATTGAAAAATTCCCTGAGCGACTCTGCTCTTGACTCACTTTGTGAGGATATTTGTATAAAGGGGTTAATTTAGCTGTAAACCCCACAGTGTCTGACGCAGACAGACCAGGTGCCAGCTCATGCCAGGGTCCCTAGGCCTCCAATGAACACTATCAAATCCATAGCTGGAAACCGTCTGACTCACTTCTGTGTTAGTGTTGTTAAAATGGATATTAGACTTGTAACAATGTGTTTAGTGTTTAGACTTTATGAAATGCTTGTAACTTGCTGCATGCATAGGGTTGCCAAGCCTCCAGGATTGTCCTGGAGACTCCAGGAATTAAAAATTAATCTTTAATTAAAGATTATGTCATGTTAAAATCTCCAGGAATTCGTCCAACCAAAGTTGGCACCCCTATTGCATGCATGAATCTCATTTATAATATCTGTAATCCACGCTATAAAGTAATCCGCTGTGTTTGTTCCGTAAGTGTCAAAATGTTTGCTCTGAAATTGTAAAGCCAGTCAGGAAAGAAACATCAAGTGTGAGATACTGGTTTGCACCCATAAATAGATGCTATCTCCTACCCATTAGGAAGGTCTATTGAATCCAAATGGGCCACAGAAAGACATCAAAGAACAAGGCCTTTGCTGATTACTCCTGGCTCACCATGAAGAGGGGGACATGTAGAAGTACTCATCCCATCATCTTGGGCTCTAGGGAGATGGGGATAAAAATCGCTGACCAGAAGGAATTAGGGTCTCTTTATGCAGTTTGGACTCTGAGGGGAAAAGATTCCTAAACATAAGCAAGAGACACCCGCCCCCACACAAGCTGCTTGGCTTGGCTGAGCCCTAAAGGATGTAAAAGCTTGCTTATTACAGAAGTGTCTATTACCTTTGGAACGCAACAGCGTACCTCAATTGTGTGCGCACATTTAGCTGCTTTAACCTCAAACTCCTCATATTTTTCCTAGTTAATAAATCTTTAGTGAGTTTATTACAGGACTGGCTACACGTGTTGCCTTTGGTTTGAGATCTGAAGTACAGTTGACTTGGGGTAAGTGACTGGTCCTTTGGGAATGAGAATAGCTTCTTACACCAAACATCAATATTCAGGTTATCACACAGTTCAGCTTGTCTGGGTGGCAAGATAGACTGGAATGCCCAAGGGGACTGTCTGTGACACCATGGTAAGACTGTTATAGTACCTTAGGAGTTCAAACGTTATTGGGTTGGTGAAATCTAATTATAGAACATACAACCAGTTTGGGGTTTGGCCCTGAGGTTGGCACTCATGGTCGTGAGCCACTCCAGACAGTGTCATCTGACCTTGGATGTGATTTCTTACAGATGGCAATTACTGGCCTCTCTCAACAGCTTGTTTTTAACCCTGTTCTTGGCTATCTGACCACACCATAGAGTTTCTATGACAGTTTGATTTGTTTAAGATTTTGATTTGATTCTATGCATTCATTCACATTCACATTCCATTCAATGCCACTCCCCTGCCAGTGCGACTTACTCTGTCATTCCTATATATTTTGTATCCTGGCATTACCACATCCCCCTAAGTATCTTCATTCCACCAAGTTTCTGTGATGCCTATTATATCAACATCCTTATTTAATAATAGGCATTCTAGTTCTCCCCTCTTAGTATTTAGACTTCTCGAAATTGTATATAAGCACTTGTAGATGTTGTCAATATTCAAGAGCTTGCCTTTGTGTGTTATATTTAAAATAGGACTCTTTTACATTTGCCTGTTCCTCACTAGCTCCTCCCTGTACTTTACCAACTTCTTTCCTAACCTAGGATATAGAATTTCCCTTTAATAAATTCATCCCAAAGGCATGTTTCCACCTGAACTGCGTGTTCCTCCACACCTGTCAGCTTTCTTGATTTATTAATATTGTAAAGTCACTTGTGACCCTTGTAAGGAAGGTGTTATACAGTATTATTATATATTATACTACTTGCATGAGATTTGCCAAGCTGTAAAAGCCCACGACACCTTGATGTTTTTAGCCAGCCTGCTCTGCAGACAGCTCAGGTATTAGACTTTCAAACCTAAAATCGTATTTATGGAACGCAGGCCTTTCAATTTACAGAACATAGGAACTTCTTTCTTAAATAAAAGATGTAAATGCTTAAAATCTTTTTAACCTTTCTTTTGTATCTCGTCTCCTGGGGGAAGGGAGAAAAAAAGTAAGTGGTTGGAGTTTAAATTTCCTGCTCTAACTTATCTGCACCACATTGCATCAGAGCCAGCTAAATCGGTCACGCTGCATTACGTTCCATGACTGATTTAGCCTCCTCGGATGAGTCACTGCAGTCACACATCTCCAAAGAGATCTGCTACTTAGGAAGAAATTCAAGGCATGTGCTGAGTATATCTGTGGGGTTGATTCAGCATTTTTTTAAGGAAATCATGGATTTGATACATCTAATACACGTAGTTAGAATTCACCACATTAATAATGATGTTGCAATAAATAAAAGGTAATAGCAAGTATCATCATTTATTTAGTTGTGCCTAGAGGTTCCAACCAAGTTTGGGGCTCCATCATGCTAGGTGCTAAACATATTCATAGTAAAAGAAAGCCCTGCACCAAAGAGATCACAGCCTAAACAGGCAAGAGGTGGCAGTGGATACAGAAGCACCGGAAAGGTGATGTGACTAACCCAAGGCCATACAGCAGAGCCATGTTTAGAACTCAAGAGCACTGGGAATCAACTTAAAAATACCATTCACATTGCATGTGCTGAAACTATAGGATATTCCATTCATTGGCACCAAGACTGGTTTGACGAAAACGAGGAAAGAACTGCATTCCGCAACTGGCAAAATGATTCCTCTAACCAATGAAAACATGAGATGTATCACCTGCTCAAAACAAAAGTCGGCTACGTGACATCCAACATAAGTGTGGCAAGGGAAGGCCTCTGAGATCCAGGGTTTCATAGACCAGGATGACATGGGAAGCTTCTTTCAAGCAACAAAAGCTATACATGGGCCAACCTCCAAAGCCCAACCCCCTTGCATTGCCAGGATGCCTTCACCCGCCTCAATGACAATGCAGACATTAAAATATGCTGGAAGGAGCACTTTGAGAGCCTACTAAACTGTGAATCCACAGTCTTTGAATAAACCATTGAGTCTATTCCACAATGCTCAGCAATGGAACACCTGGGTGATCCCCCATCTTCTGAGGAAGTCCAGTGTGCCATCACCCAGACAAAAAAATCACAAGACCCGGATGGCATCCCAATTGAGGTTTTTAAAGCTGGTGGAACAATGCTCCAGCACAAATTTTGCCAACTCCTCGACAGAATCTGGACCTGTGAAGAAATTCCACCTGACTTTAAGAATGCCAACATTGTTACAATATTGAAGAAAGGGGACAAATCTTTGTGCAGGAAATACAGAGGAATTCCTCTCCATTGCAGGGAAGATCCTTGCCCAGATCCTACTAAACTGCCTTCTCCCCATTGCCGAGGAACTCCTCCCCAAACCACAGTATGGCTTCAGGCCATCCTGAGGCACAACTGACATGATCTTCATGGCACAACAGAGTCAGGAGAAGTGCAGAAAGCAACTCCAGGAACTGTTCATGGCATTCATCGATCTAACGAAGGCCTTTGACTCTATCTATCGTGATGCCCTATGGAAGGTGCTGTGTAGGTTTGGCTGTCCACAGAAATTCATTTCCATCATCAGACTACTCCATGATGGGATGACTGCCACCATTCTGTGCAATGGCTCAGAGACCGAACCATTCATCATTCGCACTGGTGTCAAGCAGGGCTGTGTCATTGCTCCAACACTCTTCTCCATTTACCTTGCCGTGATCCTGATTCTCATCCGTGACCACCTTCCTGATGGAATAGGGATTGAGTATCGTATGGATGGTCAACTCCTCAATCTCCAAAGTCTCCAAACAAAATCTAAGTTCATGAGAATTGGCATCACTAAAGTATGCAGATGACTCTCTTTCTTGCACACACAGAGGCCGACCTGCAAAGTACCCTAATCCTTTTTGCAGATGCCTATCACAACCTAGGTCTTTCTCTCTCTCTCTCTCTCTCTCAACATCCAGAAAACCAAGTACTCTACCAGCCCTCACCTGCACAAACTACTCTTCGTACTCCACAAATCACCATCAGTGGAGACCCCCTGGAAAATGAGAACCATTTTCCATACCTTGGCTGCCACCTCTCCCAAACAGCCGGCATTTGACACAGAAATTGAATACAGGATCCGCTGTGCCAGAACATCCTTTGGAAGACTACGCAAACGAGTCTTCAATTATAGGGATCTGCACACTGGCACCAAGATCTTGGTTTACAAGGCAGTTGTCATCCCCACCCTTCTCTATGGGTGTGAGACCTGGGTAACCTACAGACGACATCTCAAGTCACTGGAGTGGTTCCAACACTGCCTCAGGAGGACTCTCAGGATCAGCTGGGAAGACCGACGCACTAACGTCAGCGTTCTCTCTGCAGCCAACCACAGCAGTGTAGAAGAGCAGGTCATGAAACACCAACTCCACTGGGCTGGCCACTGTGTACGTATGCCTGACACTCACCTCCCAAAGCAACTACTCTTCTCTCAGTTAAGTCATGGAAGAAGGGCTCGTGGAGGGCAGCAGAAGCGTTTCAAAGGCATACTGAAAGCACACCTCAAAAAGGGAGGCACCAACCCAACAAACTGGGAGGACTCTGCGCGGAACAGAACACAGTGGCACCACACCATACGCCAAGCCACAGCTCACTTTGAGGAGAACAGATGTGTTCATGAGACAGATGAGACAAAAGGAGGAAAGAAAGGGCACAACAGTCCAGTCAACAACTATGTCTCCTCCAAGATTACACCTGTCACTTCTGTGGGAAAATCTGCAGATCACAAATTGGGCTCCTCAACCACTTAAAAACCCACCAATGAACCCCCTCGGCAGACATCATCCTCGCATCAAGGGATAGCCGAAGAAGTTTAGAACTCAGGTCTCATGAATCCCACACCAGTGATCTATCCCCTGGTCTACAATTACTCCATAATGTTCACTGCAGCTTCTTTGAAAATGCAGTCAGGACAAAAAAATCAGCCTCGGTCAAATAGAAAGTTAGTAGAGAGCTCCAGTGCTGGTGACCCTGACGTCATGTACATTTGAGATGAGGTTCTCTCTAGAGAAGTGGGGGTTTGTTGGATTTTCCTGTCCAACTGGAAAATGACAGTGCACCCTTTTTTTATTGAGTGGCTCCTACTATACAAACATCTGGAAGAAGAGCTGCAGATAAACAGATCTCTGGAATCCTTCCGGGGAACATGTGGCTTTGCCAAGTTTGCAGTAATAGGCCTCCTTGGGACAGGGACTGCCTTTTTGCTAGGTGCTTGTTCTGCCCCTAGCACAATGCGATTGTGATCCAGGACTGTGGCTACTATACACTACTGCAGCACAAATAATATAGTGAGAATATGTGATATGATGACACAATGTATATGATGTTCATCCAAGCTATTTCTCCTCTTCCTTTAGCCTTATTCCTCCTCACCTGCACCAGCACTACCACCACCTTCTTCCTGTTTACCTTTATGGTGGTTAGTTAGATGTAGAATAAGAAGTTATGTGATGTTACATTGCAGGGTGGCAGTAACATGAGTTGGTTATTGCGCTCTACCGTAACTCATGTACATAGGTAACAAAAATAATCTTCAGAGGAAAAATTAGCGGGGACAGAATTATTCTTTGCGGTTGCCAGAATGTTTTGGTTCCAAATTTAACAACAAAAAGGTTTTAAGAGGTATTAAAGTAGAAACCTCTCACCTGGGACAGCTGTAAACAGCTGCTCAGCTCCATTCATCAAAGAAACATTTTGGTTTTAGAAAAGAATTAAGTGAAATAAAATGCTGAATAAAAATGCTCAAATTAAATTATTTTCACTGCATTACAGCTGTATTTTTTTCTTTGTGCCATCATTATTTGGCAGTTCCTACTTTAAGAAACCAGAGCTCATGCTTTTCCACTTATTTCAACAGCTTGTAGGGCACCGCCTAATCACTGGACAACAGCAAAGTGAGTGCCCATTAAGGGCCCAACCTCGCATTCTTCACACAAGTATAAAGGATTGGAACTAGGGTGACCAGACAGCAAGTGTGAAAAATCGGGATGGGGGTAGGAGGTAATAGGAGCTTATATAAGAAAAAGACCCAAAAATTGGGACTGTCCCTATAAAATTGGGACATCTGGTCACCCTAATTGGAACCCAGGTGCAATTTTTGCTATTCTAAACAAAGCAGAAGTTACCTTTTTTTTTTTAAACCATTAAACTAAATCAGTTCCCTGTGATAGGTCTCATTTAAAGCAACTGTCAGGAGTAAGCACCTCCCAGTTAAACAGCCTATTCTCCACAGAACTTATTTTTCTAAACTACCTGACTGCATCGTTTTGCAACAGAAATCTTAAGGTCATTTTCAATGTTCTAAATGGCAGCTAGAACAAATGAAGAAGAGTCCCAGAGTTCATCCAAGGTTACAAAAGAAGATCACTGATTTTAAACAGAATTAATATGCATGATGTGGATCATGGGCATAGGTGATTACTGTTGGTAATATTTACTTTCAAGGTATATTATTGAGGAAAGGCAGGAATTTCCTTTCCTTCGGTGCACACTCTGACATGAGCAAGTAATCATTCAAATGTTTTTAAGAGATGCAGTCTTGGTTGTACACTCTTTGGAATCATGAAATGAACGTCAACTGCAGCAGTGATAGAGAAGCTATGAATACATATCCTCCCATTCACATTTGGGGGTTGTTATTTTTAATACTAGATCATGGTATTGATAGATTTCTTCTGGTAGATTATTTAAATAGTTATTTGGGATGTCAAGATGAAAAGTAGTCTTTTAAAGAGCAGAGGAGGATATGATTTCTGTATTTTCTTTACTACATTCTCTAGACACGTTGCCTCCTATGAAAAATGTACTGATATATAGAATATTTTTGCCACTGATTACAACAGGAGGAAGGATTCAAAGTTCCATTTATCAAGGCAAAACTACTTTTTGTTTCAAAATTTATATTAAAAAAATGTAAAAAACATAGAAGGTGAAAATAAAAAAAAGTTTGAAAATTATTGAAACTAAATGTTTTGCTTGACCTAAAGTAATTATTTTAAATCATTTTGCAAATATTTTCTAGGTTGATTTTTTTCATCCTGATTCAGGATGGGCAAAATAATTCAAAATGTCAAAAATTCTCCTGGAATGGGAAAATAATAATCACTCTCCATTTTTCCTTGAATCTATCACTCCCCACCATCCCTTAAAAAAAAAAAAAAAAAAAAAAAAAAAAAAAAGACCTAAATTCAGCATTGTCACTAATAGGACTTAACTTGAGAGAACACTTAAGGCTGCTGTGTTGAATGAAATCCTGCTCTAAGGAGGCAGGATGTGGTAACTCAAGAGGTCTTTTGCAGCCCTTTTATACCATGACTTTCCATGGTTTGGATCGGTAAAGATGTGTTGGTAGGAGATTATAGTTTAGAGACGCTCCCTCATAGGGACAGCATTATGAATGTAGGAATTTAGAGATGTGCCCTAGAGACCATAGGGAGGTGGGGGATTGAGACCACTGCATGGCTGTGTGCAGCAGTTTACCAGAGACACTCTCCAGTTTGTTTTATTAAATTTTTATTCCTTTCTCATTCACTGGTTTGTTATTTAATGAACCCCAAGATCATTCCAGGGTCCATACCACATTAGATGGTAATCTCTTCATGCATTTTGGTTGCATGCACAAATCTCTTCATGGTCACTAGACTTGCAAAGACTTAGTGGATGGATTGTTTTGAGCAATCATTACCGCTCTTTCTTCTGAGTCATTGCTGAATCAATGACCCAGAATGGTTTTAGGGGGGTTGTGTGGCTGGATTTGCCATTTGGAGACCTAAAAGTAACATTCCTTACAGTATCAGAGGGGTAGCCGTGTTAGTCTGAATGTGTAAAAAGCAACAGAGGGTCCTGTGGCACCTTTGAGACTAACAGAAGTATTGGGAGCATAAGCTTTCGTGGGTAAGAACCTCACTTCTTCGCATCTGAAAAAGTGAGGTTCTTACCCACGAAAGCTTATGCTCCCAATACTTCTGTTAGTCTCAAAGGTGCCACAGGACCCTCTGTTGCTTTTTACTCATTCCTTACAGTTGTGGGCATTCAAGTTTTCATGATTTATTTATTTTTGCAGGGCATAGGGGAATTACCCCGATGTCCTGGCCAAATTACAATGATGTACTTTCATGGTTTTTACCTACACTCCCCCTGGAAGTTCAGATGGCATTGTTCTTCACTTCCTGCCTTAGACCTGTTTGGTGTTGATGAACACTGCTCAATAGCCTCCAGTCACATGTGCTCTTCCGCAGCACTGTAACGATTTCTATACAGTCCCGTAAGATGAAGGACGTTACAAAAACAATGGTAATTATTTCAAAGAGAGTGACACTATTTTCTAGGCTGTATGTTCTGGAACAGACACCCGTCCCATTTGCACAATGACAGTTATGAATTTAATGTGTCATATAGACACCCTTCCAGTGTTGTATCTCCCATAGGCCTAAACATTCTCCCTTTACTTTTCTGAAATGTTGACTCTCTGAGTGAAGAATGAAACCCTCGATCTAGCCAGACCTGGTGCACACAGAGACAGAACGTGCCCCTCTTATACTGCCTGTCAATATGATTAGCTCCAATTTGTTACTTTGAACCAAAGCCTCCGGGTCTTATTCAGTCCAATCTTCCATTGGTGGGATTTTTGTCTGCGTTCCTAGCTAATTAGTCTCACTGAGGCTCTCAACTTTCCTCCCACATTTTACAGCTACAGGCCTGGTGCAGTTCAGAAAGTGTCACTTCATGGCTCGCGTTTAATTTCGTCTGAATTTTGGGAAATGTATTGGAGACATAATGTTCGTTACCAACTTGGATAGCATGGCAGGCAGTCACAGGTCTGAATTTGTCCCGGGTTACTACGAGCTAAAAGTTGATAATATTTGCTGACTCTCTGGTGACTTATTGTGGAATGAGCTGGCGCTCTCAGTAGACAGTTGTTCATGTAACACAAAACTCAGAGCTCATAGGACAGTAGCTGGGACCCTGTTGGCAGTCTCAGCACAGAAGGCCAATGACTGAATGGACATGGAGATTGAATGATCCTTTCACAGCTAAAGGTGGTCAGAGGTCAGGGCTGAAGGGTGTTGACCCTGCCATGGGAGGAAGTTTGCAGTGCCACCAACCACACTGCACCTATTCTATGGAGTTTGGCCTACAAGGATGTCAGACCAGCATATTTCAAAAGCTTTAAATTTTTACTTTGGAAACCAATAAAAAACAGCGAGTGGAAACAGGGAACTAAAGACCCAGATGAGCGTGTACAGTTTCTTCTCTGAAATCTTGGAGCAGTTGTGTGAGTAAGTTATAGTTAGTCCCCAAGCAGGTTTAAGCTGCATGAAAAGCTCTCCTTTAAGCAAATCTCTGTAGGCCTCGCTGACCTTGGCAACCTCACAGAGGTCACATTTTCACACAGATGAACTATAGAATTCTTGAACAAATTCTCCAATGGGTTAGACTCACGTAAACTTTTCTACAGCATCTGATATGAAAGTCTTCTTTCTCTTCCTATATTTTATTTATCAAACATTTATTGAGGCCCTTGCAAAGAAAATATCACTCTCCACTCACGCTCAAGTTCCTCTTTGAGAAGTGCTGCAGTACAGGACTTTGTTCTAAAGTTTTAAATTTTTTAGGAATCTTCAAGACTTGAGTGGCACAGAACAAGCAATGAAGGTTGTTTTGTTCTACTTAGCCAGCCGTAGTTTGGTTTGTTAGTTTGTTTCGAGTTGGGAGAGAATAAGTTTCAGAGGTTAGGAAAATTAGTATTAACCTGGTCTTCTTGGGACTTTTGAGCTGTCTTGCAATTTAAATGGCACACAGGCAGGTTTCCTTTTGCAAACAGGTATCAGGAATCCAAGACCATAATTGAAGTAGTTCCAATGAAGTCAATGGAGCTATGTTGATTTACACAGCTGAAAATTTGGCCCAGTATGTATATAATGCTTACTGTGGTCCAACATTCCATGTGGCATTGGTCAAAAATAAACAATGTAAGAGAAACATTTTCAAGCTGACCAGTGCATTAATTTTATTTTTTAAGGATAAGGCTACAACACTTCTGCCTAAAACACCACAATGTAACATTTCTTTTGTTGGTGGATGAGCACTGATAGACTTCCTGGGAGAAGCGTCCATTAAAGTGAGATTGGAAAGAAGAGAGGTAGATTGTCTAATGACGCCCCAGGAGAAGGAGGGAGTTCCAAGCCACAAAGATGAGGGTAGGAGAAGGAAACAAAGGCAGCTGTTAAAGGCAGGAGGCTTGGACAGAGCAGAAGAGGAACTCAGAGAAGAGATGTGTGCATGAGCAGACTCATACAGAGCCTTGGAGATAAGGCCAAGAAGCCTAAATTCAATATAAAAGGCCAATGAAATTCACTTCGAACATCACCACCAAAAATCCAGTTGGCGACCCCCAAGCACAGACAGGGCCCCCCCCTCACTGGATTGCAATCGCCAAATCACAATGGAATATCTAATGAATTACCCACTTTATCCATTCTAATGTGTGTGTTAAGCACCTACATCCCATTTTCATGTGATTAATTTAAAGAGCCAATAATATTCTTGGAATAAAAGTGTGTGCAAGGCTCTTTGTCAGAGCCTTAAACCAATGCCAAAATTGTCTGTGACTGAATATGCAATTGCTTAGATTAGACGACTTTCACTGTCCAAACTGATAGAGATTATGTAGCTAAAGTGTTCTTTTGTTGTTGGGGTTTTTTTTTTGGATCACCACCTCCGGCATCCCATTAACATGAGGCAAAAGGAACTTGACCGTATACCATGTCAGAAATGACTAAGAAAGCATTTCTTTCTGATCAGACACCACTTTCAATTACGATATCCAGGTTTGTATTCAAATTTATTGAGAGAGCCGAATAACCAG
The DNA here is from genome assembly GCF_011386835.1 of Chrysemys picta bellii. Classification (NCBI taxonomy): domain Eukaryota; kingdom Metazoa; phylum Chordata; order Testudines; family Emydidae; genus Chrysemys; species Chrysemys picta. Next base: position 8,095,281 of record NC_088798.1, read on the forward strand.
GCTAATAACAGGCTAATACTCCTGTTCTTCTTTTTGCGGATACAGACTAACACGGCTGCTACTCTGAAACCAGGCTAATAACCTGGTTCTCATAAACCAATCTGTCTTAAGTGGATAACGGATCTGTGTAAATCCATAAATAACAATCCCTTAGACAATAATATGCAATACATATACCACAGAAAACTATTCATCAATATTATAAGCTAAATTCTGTTTTCGGTTATTTCTTTCCATCCCCACTGTAGTAAATGTATTCTAATGAGGTTGTAAGGATTACAAATGAGAGCAAAATGTGGGTCATTGATACTTATGATTATTTTGGTTCATGTTCATGTATATATTTTGTGCAGTTCTTTGCTGTCTATAAACCATAAGTGGAGCAAGAGGAAAGAAGCCAACACCCACAAATACGCCAGACAGGACTATAAAGATAATATTTCTTGGCTGTTTACATTTACAAAGAAATTCAGTGTGCTTCTAGCATTTCTAATATTCCTCAGATGTAGCCCTAAACCAATACCCCCGTTAAAAACAAACTACTGCTACGCTACACAGAAAGCAAATGCCAGAACTATTGGTACACAGTTTCCCTGTGCGATTCCAGGACGATGCTAACACAATAAGTAGGAGCGCCTAGAAGCTGTGCAGAGAAGGCAGGTCATCGCATGTTGTTTGGCAACATATCAACCCAGTAATTATGCACTAATGGGCATCTGATATTTCAAAACCATTCTTTGATGCAATTACCTTCCACTTTACTATATTGAAGAAAAGATGGAGAAATACCGCATTACCCACCTGCTGCATTTTCATACAGTATTTTCTAAAGCCCAGTGAGAAAACAATAATTCTGAGGAAATACATCATTTCCACAAGCCACTGGAATCCGGCACAACAAGCACACAATAGATTTATGCAAAAAACGTTAAGATCAAATCCTTCATAAAGAGACTAAAGACTCCTACATGAAGTATATGAAATAACTGCATATGTAAGATATCTCCAGATCTGTTAATAAATTATAAGGTAACAAATTAAGGGCAAATATTCTGTAGGTATTTCAATCTCTGCTAAAATTCTAGCTTAATCCTAAATCCATTATGCTCTGAGCCAAAGATGACAAAATAACCTTGCTTTCATGTTACATCGCATGAATAATTGAACATTAATCTATTTTTCCAGGTGGAGCAATCTTTACAGTAACACAGATAAATTTCAAAGACAATTTGTCACATTAGAATAACAACTGGCTAAAAGTAACTATTAACTATTGCTTACTATTGAATAACTATTGGCTAAAATTAGAAATGCAAATGATTTTTTTCTAATTTACCTGCAGAAGGAATAAAGAACTACTATTCTGCTGTTGGTCTTAATATAATTAACATGAAAAGCAGGTGTGTCCCCTCTTTCACATCACTGATATACATGATAATTAACAATGTGCCACAACCCCTTCTCCTGTATTCAATAGATTCTTCTTGTGGGGTTTTCCCCTCCGACGAAGCCTAAAAACAATAAAAACTGGGCCCATATTGCTCACCCCATAGTTTGCAATTGCAAAGGGATGCCGCTGCGTGATTTCCTCTGTCTAGCGTGTACAAGTATTTATGCTGAAGTGCTTGCCTTTTGAAATCTTAGCGCATTGCTCTGAGAAAACTGGGGACTATTTCCATTATCCACTTTTATCCTAAGGTGCCAAAATTGTTTCTATGGAATTAAAATCATCCTCCCTCACGTTCCTGTGTGTTTTTATTGGCATTGGGAACGCCATATTAGCAGATTCAGTATTTTTATTTCATACACACTCTCTCACTCACACGCACACACCCTAAATACCTGGTCCTTAGTGTGGGGGATCACGGGCCTCAAACCTGGAAGTGCTGAGTCTATGGCAACCACCCAGCATCTCACCTGAACCAGTGGAGAAAGGGGGCTAGTGAAGCTCTAGCTCACAAAGGGTCTGACCCACAAAACTCCTGATTTGGGGAGACATCCAGCCCCGCTGATTGGCTGGGACACACGACTTAAACCAGAAAGAGGCACAGGAAGTTGTCCAGGCAACTCAGTCAATCTCTGACTGGCTGCTGCTAGGGACCGTGACTACTTGTCTCACTCATGAGCCCTGTCTTCCTACCTGTTCCTGGCCTTTTTATCCCAGAGCCTGATTTCTGCTTTCCTGCCTCGCTCCAGGTCCCTGCTCCTACCTCTGGCACAGACTTCAACTCCTGTCTCTGACTCCAGCTCTGATTCCAGGCCCCTGACTTTAACCACTAGGCACTGCTGCCTATGCCCCGGTTCCCTATGCGCTAAGGCGCTCTCTGCCTCATTCTCCATCTGTAAAATGTGAATAGCAGCTCTGGCCCTAGCTCACAGGGGTGTTCTGGGGATAAACACGTTAACAATTGTGAGATGGAGGTGCTCAGGACCATCTAAGTACCAAAGCCAGACAAACACTGAACAATGCTAGCTGTGGAAATCCACATGCTCCAATGCAGAGCTGGTGCAGATAGGAGAGCATCCCAAAAATCACAATTGGCACATTTCAGCCAAGACAATACTTCATTTAAGCTGCTTACTTAAGAACCGTGCGCTAGATCTGATTTAGCCCTAATGTAATGTAATTTAATCCCATCACGGAGGACGGGTGACATCCTCCACCCAGAGTGGTTTGTCAATGTCACCAGAGCCCTGTGATAATATTGCCACTCTAATTTATATACATGTTGGCTGTATCTTATTTCAAATTATACATGGAAACGTGTGGTGCTGCTGGAAGACACTGAAACATTGCGATACCTCTGGAGCCATCTAAAGCTCTCTGTCCCGAAAAGGAAGTTTGGGGCACACAAACGTCCAAATAAATACATTGCTCCCAACTACACTAAGTACAATGATAGCAAATCGAGTTAATGGATAATTAATTATTTAATTAATGGAGATATCCCATCTCCTAGAACTGGAAGGGACCTTGAAAGGTCATTGAGTCCAGCCCCCTGCCTTCACTAGCAGGACCAAGTACTGATTTTGCCCCAGATCCCCAAGTGGCCCCCTCAAGGATTGAACGCACAACCCTGGGTTTAGCAGGCCAAGGCTCAAACCACTGAGCTATCCCTCCCCCCATCTTATAGTGCCCAAGCTGTTGTGCTGGGTAACAAGTGCCGCTTTCTATAGCACAGTGTAATTTATTCCTGGGTAAGTTTTGTTCAGCTGATGACTGTCTATTTACGTAAGGATCAGTTCTAAAGTGGAAATACCGAAGGACCACATATAAAGCAATAAATCTGGCAAGTGGATTTTTCACTGTTCTTGAACATGTTGATTACTAACTACCGCACACAGGTGACCAGGCATGCTGACGGTACATAACACTTAGATGTCTATATTAAATGAGCCTCTATCAATTGTGCGCAAAGTCAACAAATCAGCTCTGAACGCAAAGCTCTAGTCTCAGTTCCATGCAGCAGATATCCGGTCCGGTTCTATTCTGCACCTCCTCAGAGGCACAACACAGAAGGCACAACCAAGTGGAGGGGGGGGAAGGGGCACTGTTGGTTTTTACTCATTTTTGTACCCTCTGGGGCTGGCTTGGGGCCAGTACATCCCCAGGTACAAACTGCAGTAGCTCCAGAGGTTGCGCTGACTTAGGTCAGCCTCCCAAGAGCGGCCTAATGACCGTGTCAACACCTAGAATCTTCACTGCGACATGTGTTATGCAGATGCCCCCAACATGTCCCCTCTTTTCCTCATCCTGTTGCTATCAGGAACTCTCGGCTGAAGCTTGCAATAAAGTAAAGTAAGGCCAATTCCATCAACATAATACTGTTCCTGCACTGGGGGAATTCTCTTCCGGTCATCTGTGGTTTCTTTTCAGTCTCTGTGCACCACCAGGGCCAGAATGCTCAGAAGGGAAGGGGAATCTGCTGTCCAAATACATGTGGAACTCCCACTGAAGGTCAATGGGAAATCTCCATGTGAAAGGAAGGCAGAGATCTTGAAGGTGGATCAGAGGGGATTTTTGCTCCATCTCGTAACATATTGTTAGTTGCAATTTGCTTCCTTCCTTGTGTCCCAGCTCAGTCAATGTCAGCAGGACTCAGGGCACATCTGGAAATGTTTGCTAATTAGCTATTTGCTGAACCCTGTAGTGCATTAACAAAGCTACATACCCTGTTATGTGCTGGAGGACATCACACTCTAATGTGGACTATGGCAGCTCTTCGACAGAACACATCAACACGGAACAACTTCAGACAGGAAGTAAAGAACCCCATTGCCGGCTGACATGGCACTAGGTAGGCAAAATGTCACTGGACAGCAAATCAAGGCTGGCCAACCTGTCCTTGTGGAAAACAACAACATGTGTTCTTTCTATGTCCAGAAGCCGGAGCCTCATTTTTACATCTCATGTGCATGGCTGCCATCAGCCACAGTCCTACTTAAAACCATGCTTCATTCAGCTCTGTGGAAGGAGCAACACCCCTCCGTAGAAGGATAGCTGAGAACAATAGGAAGTCACCGCACAAGACAATGGGCCACATGGCATGGCCAATCAGAAATTCACCATGTAGGCTGAGGGGTTAACCTGGGAGTGGTGTCACAGAGTCCCCGGGCGATGCTTTGGAACTGCTCCCCACAAAGCCAGTCAGGACTTTGGGGAACCTCCTCTCCCTTGGAACAGACTGTCTTCAGAACAAGAAGCTCACACGGCTTCACCTTCCTGGGTCTCTCCTTGGACCATTCAGCATATGCCCCTCCATGCATTTCCCACAGCGAGTCCGCCCAGGCGGGGTCCTGGGGAAGCCAGAGGATCCGGCATCCCCACTTCACAGTCAGACGTGACTCTTAGCCAGCCAGTAAAACTGGTTTATTAGATGGCAGGAACACGGTCTAAAACAGAGCTTGTAGGTACAAAGAACAGCACCCCTCTGCCGGCTCCATTCTGCGGCCCAGCGAGGCAGACACCCACGTCTGCCCTCTCTTCCCGTCCCCAGCCAGCTCCAAACTGAAACCCCCTCCAGCCCCTCCTTTCTGGCCTTTATCTCTTTCCCGGGCCAGGCGGTCACCTGATCTCTTTGTTCACCTTTAGCCATCCCCTTGCAAGGGGGGAAGGGCCCTGGCCATTTGTTGCTAGGAGACAAATTGTCAGCCATTTATGCAGGCTGGAGACTTAAGAAATGCATAGGGGAAACTGAGGAACCCACACAGTATTCAGAGGAAACATTAAGAACAGTCCCACATTGTCACAAGTGGTCACAAATACAGGGGCTAGGAGACTGGCTGGTTTCTGCTGTGTGAGAGCGAACAGAAAGCCACCAAAAGGCCAGTGGGCAGTGAGAGAGGATCGTTAACCCCGGGACAATTTACACAACATTAAGAATGTGTGCACCTTCCTATGCAGCAAAGAGATTTTAAAATCAAGAGACTGGATGTTTTTTCTAAAAGATCTGCTCTAGGAAGTATTTGGGGGCAGTTCTCTGGCCTGTGTTATACAGGAGATCACCTCAGATCTGGGATTCTCAAGTTAGGGAGGAAGGGACACATCAAACTTTCTAGTGGATACGAGGTGAGCCTTCTAATAATTAAAGCAAAATGTAGGAGGGGCATGCACTAGGTCACAATGTCACTCGCTCAAATTTGGCCAAGTGCGCCTCTGTCATAAGCTGATGGAGGCAGTAACAGACAAGGACAACGACGGGAACCCCTGCAGGTTGGGACCGGGCTCTGCCGGGGTCTCCCACCGCTCACCGCCCCGGCTCCATGCCGAACGCTGCTGCTGGCCTTGCACTTTACCCAGGTGCAATTCTGCCTCCGCCAGGGTGGTGCAGGATGGGCCCACTGAGCAGCAGTGGTTTCTGTGCAACCTCAAGGACATCACCTTCTGAGACAGCCTCAGGGAGGCCCCACTGAGTGGGACTGGAGTTTGTTTCCCCAACAGGTCATGGGGTATTGAGGGTGTGGCTGGCAGGGGGCCTAAAGGGAAGGGGTGGGGGCACATGGGTGACAGGAGCCTTGAAGGCAGGGGGTAGAAGGGACCCCAGAAGGTTGGAGTGCTGAGAGACCTGGGTGTGGGGAAGCTGAAGGGGTGGGGTAATGGGGGATGCTTGGGGAGTGCAGGTGGGTAGCTGGAAGGGTGGTTGTGCAGGGGGGTTGGGGATGGGGAGGGGAGGGGCTGAGGTGGCCTCAGGGGAACAGAGGGTGAACAGGGTGGTTGGGTATTGAGAGGTGGGTTATTGGAGTGAAGAGGGGATGGTTTGGGAACTACATGATCGGGGATGAGGTCCTGGCCAGTCCTGGTCTTCCTGGTAGGAGGGGAGGCGTAAGAGGATCCAGCTGGTCTCTCTCACCCTGCTCCCTCTTTCCCAGAACCCTGGGCCACCATCTTCTCACGCTGCCTCCTCCACCTCTTCAATTCCTGGTTTCTCCGGTGGGAAGGGAGAGATCCTGCCCAATCGCTCATCCCTCCTCCCTTCCCAAACCTGCCCCCTCACCCCCAATTAGGGAAATTCTGGTTGTGCCCTTGCATGATAGTAGCACATATAATCTATATAAAGCCTGCTATTACCCTATAAATCATGCACTCCATTTCCCCCCCGCCCTCCCCCATTTGCTGTCCTTCCAGCCACCCAAGTTACTTGGTGCAATATATTTATATTCACTTTTTTTTTTTTTTTTTTAATAAACAGCAGATTATTTACTGCAGTCACCCTGTGGGCACAGAGACTAGCAGACTTTAGATAGATAGGTCTGTCTGTCTTCTCTACATTGAAAAGTGCGTTCCGTATATTTTTCCCCCCCATCATCAGATTCTAAATTAGGCCTCAAACAAGTCATACAATCTCCTAAGGATATTTTGGGTAAATTGCACAGATGTGTTTTGTTTTCTAGCTTGGAGATAGCCAAATGAATTAGTCCATATGTTTGTAACCTTTCCCCAATCTGTGTCGGATTGTTTTGTATCTATTCTCAGGCATCTGATACATGGGGGAAATTGATTACTCCTCTCAGCACGAAGTGGTCTCACATCTTCACAGTGCCTGTTGCCCATATGCATGGCTGAGTCCTTTCCAGTCTTCTCAAGGGCCTGATCCCTCTAGAAATACGCAAGGAGGACTCATTTAATCTATCCCGCTCTAAAACTCTTTGCTAGCATTTAGCATCTGGTGCATAAAAACACTTGGAAGTGATGGTGACAGTGCAAGAGAAAGAGAGGGGAAAGAGAAAATTGTGTTTTGGGGGCAACAGAAAAGATTAGAGAACTATGAAAGGAACCTTAAGGATATTAAGCTGCATGTACCTGATAGAATTAGATTATTGGCTACATGAGTATGGTGAACAGATCGAAGTATGTGTAAGATTAATTATTTGTATGCATTAATTTCTGCATCACCTTTCAATAATTGGCTAACCAAAGTGGGACCCTATGTTGAACTCAGCATTTCTCTATAGGTTTGTCTGTAATGGGATAACTTTTGAACACCACAGCGAATCAATTCCAAAATTTCAGGGACTATTTTAGGCACCAATAGACAGAACTCTATAGACTTTGGTGAAAATCAAAACATAGGAAGAACCATATTTCCACTGGTGTATGTGAGAGGAAAATCAGGCCCACAAAGTGCACAATTGGAGCTATGCTCATAGGACTCTCTGGCGCCCCCTGCTGCTGAATACACATATCAGAGCCAGCAGCTTAATCTGTTGCTCTTGTTCATTGGCTGTATAGCTTGCCCTACAGAAGCAATGAAGGGTGTGATGCCCTCGCATATAAAAAATTGTACTAAAGAACCCCCAGTTTATTAACACAGAATCCAACCATTATGGTCTCCATGCACGCAACTCCCTTTGACTTCAGTAGGCATGCATGGAGCGGCGGGGGAGGGGAAATAGTAGCAATTGGCCTACATCACACAAAAGGGTGATGGTATTTTCAAAAATAGCACAATTTAAAGGTAATTCATAGATGTGCCCGAAACCAAGGTATCATACAAGAATTGAAGGAAGTGTGGGCTGGAATTAGGTATGCTACACTGTTTTGAATCGATTATTGGAATTGCCTGTTAGTAAGAAAGGAACAGAATGAGTTGGATATGAATTTGGCATATACAGCAGCTTACTTAATTGATACTAATGTCATTTGAAAATCTATCAGCTAGCAGATTAATGAAATGTTCCCTTTTGGTTGCAGTGTCTGTCCACATATTGTGTTATCCCTGCTTTGCTAGTCCAGAGACGACAGAAGAAGAGACAGAGAATCTGTAATGCTGCAAACACTACTGATTAGCGAAGCCGGTTTTGCAAAGATCAGGGAGATTCCCTCTTTTAAATAATGCCAGTGCCAGTTGATTGACATTCATGCAAATGAGCTGTTGCAGCGTTTAACTCAATAGAAGCCACGTGCCTGCATACCATTACTGCATTAAATTATGTAAATCATTCCCCAAGAAAATGCAATTATAAAATAACAGAATACAATCTCAGAGGGTGTCAGTCTGACAAGAGGCAGCTCCGGCTGCAAGCAAGGAGCAGGATTTTGAGTGCCTGCAAGACTGAGTCTCACTGGGGTGCAGCCTTGTGATCAGATCTTAATTTGGCTTCATCAATGAAGCACCATGGAAAAGGCTGCACATAAACCAAAACCAGGACAGAATTTTTTCCCCTCCTGGGTACCCTGCCACATGAACTTGTTCGGCGCTTCCTTAGGATTTACTGGGGCTGCTACAGTAACCTGGACCAAATGCCACAGTTTAGTTTCCCAGAGGCTCACACCACCTGGCATCTGTTTCGGGCCACATACAGTTTGCAAACCCGGAGTTTTACTTTCAGATCTGCGTTCAAGGCTCATTGATAGTCACTGCCGTCCCTGGCTGTAATGCAGTGTTGCTAGTACTGGCCTTCCTGCTTGCCACATTGCTTGCCTTCTGTCCATGCAACATGCGGCAGCTCAAGTTGTCTCCCTCTCCTGCTGCTCAGGCCATGCTAATCCCATTTTTGAATCCCTTCATTGCCTACAGTTCACCTACCATATTGAATCCCAGTTTGTCATTCATACCTGCCTAATTCTAATCCTGCCTACGTCTTTACTCTTCTTTCCCCCTACTATGCTCCCCCCCCTTTCCTCCCTGTGCTCTGTTGAATCCCCCACAACTAGCTCCCATCTTTCTCTCACTACTGTCATTGTGTCCCCTTCCATGCCACTCCTCAGGCAAACAGTGCTTCTTCCTGTGTGCCTAACAACCACCTCTCTTCAGAGACAGGTTTCTTCTAGAAGGTTTTTAAAAAGAATACACCTGTGAAGAGTAACACACAAAGCCGTGCACCGCTTGGAAACTGGATCTTCAAAACCGGATTCATCCCAGGCATTGTGGGTCTGAAAGGCAATATCTGTTGTCCTATTTAATTGGTGAGATCATGGGAGCTGGCTTCCTGTTTCATGCAGCAGTAGCCACAAGATCAGTACTTAACAGATATTGAGCCAGGCTTAATTACCCGAGTAGTTATTCACATGGTTTGAAGATGTAATGTTCTTAAAACATTCCTCCACTGCTTCTTCAAAATTTGATGACAAAGACCAAATGAAACCCCTTCATTGCGTTTGTGTCTACAGTTTTGCCCTAACGTATCAAAGGCATCATCATGACTGTAAATAACTCTAATTTGGGGATTATGGGCTTTGTGAAGGGGACCCTATGTAGGAGAGAGCTAATGAGCCCTTCTAGGATCAGCAGCACTAACCAGAAAACACCTGCAAGTCTTGCTTTGCCTGGAAGGAAAACCCATTCCAGGCAGGAGTGGTTACTAGGAGAAGACTGCTGCAGCACCTCAGGAGACAGCTGGTTACAGGATCAGATCAACGAAGAGGGAGACAGTCGTGGAACCTGCTGTCCCTGAGACTGCCTGGACCAGATACAGAATGGGCGTTATAAAAAGGGTGAGGCTTAAGGACGGACTCTAACCCTAATCAGTACACAAAAAAAGCCTACAGGCAAGTTGGGCCCCAAAGAGGTGACTACGAGACTGAGTACTTTTTTCTTCCTTTCTTCCTTTACTTGGATCCTCCCTGTCTTTGGGGAGGGGAAAGCAATTTTTTGTTTCTTTGTTTTTGGGGAGGAGGGAGAGGACTCTGTGCGTGCGAGGAAGGGAAGTAACCCAAACTGTGGTCTGGGGGAGGGTCTCAGGGGGCCCTAAGCATTAACAGAAACACAAAGAAAAAGAGTAGTGAAGCTACGTCTCTCTAGAGTTGTGGTCTTTACAGAAAAGTGGTAGGAAACCCGCCTTCCACTTGCGGTGTGAAATGTTGGACACATTTTCCCCACTCACGATTTCAGGCTCATTTCCCTGTGGATGCCTCTTCATTACACTAAGTGCCAAAAGAGTTAGCAAGTCCAGAGGCAGAATTAAATGAAGAAATGGCATCCTTGCTATTTACATCTGAAGTGGATGTACTCTGAGACCAGCAAGTTGAAGAGGTAGGCACACTGCTAAAGCCGGTCAGGAATATTTTGACAACTTTTTGGGCATAGAAACTGACACTTTCATGGGAAGGAATGCAACCAGGTTTGACTAAACTGTCACCAGAAAAGGTTCCTTGAGTCCAGGATAAAAGATTCAAGAGACATTACTGCTGATAAATTATTTACAGCACACCCAGTCCCTAAACTAAAGAAGTAAATGAAAGCAATGGCAAAGTCTTTTGAGGAAACATGAACATCTGGTCCAAGGCAGATGACACTTCTGGAAATGATGGTCATGTAAATCACTCGTCTGTCCACACTTGGAATAAAGAACACATTGAACGGATGATATATGGACCCAAGCTGCTATTTCAAGGTGATTTACTGAGAAATAATCATGCAGTTCACATCTGCCGAAGACCCACTATAATACACTGGTTCCTTCTTGTCTGTTCTTTTTTTAAAAAACAAAACAAAACAGGAAAATGCCTGATCCAAAGTAAACTAGGGAGCAGGGAATGATGCGTGTCATGTTCATAACACTCCCAATGCTTGGACAAATGGTCAAAGTTTACTATAGAACTGTCACAACATTCAGGGCAACCTGCTCGCTCTGCCCTGCCTAGATCCCAGCTTAAAGTCATTAGAAAATATCTGACTTGGGGCACTCAATGATATGAAAACCTAAACACAGTGCAGCCAACCTGCTGCAGCAATGTGGAGTTCAGTTCACCTCCACATTTCAGAGTCAGTGTATCGGATGAAACTGGATTTAATCTCACAGTGTGCTTCAAATCATCCTGTTCAACAAGTATGCAAGGATGCTGAGGAAGATAGCAAGGAAGTTTGGGCCGTGGTGTTATCTGTAGACAGGCGAGACACAGCAGTACATCTCTTTCATTAAACCCAAGAGCTGCAGTGTCTGTGCGTTCTTAGCAGCTGGCCAATAAAAGAGCATGCATGACAGAGAGCTGGTTATGGCTCAGTGCAGATAAGACAGAGCTGAAGCAGATTGGTAAGGGAAAGCAACTAAAGACTACGGCAGGGTTGGTAACTTCTCTCACTACTAAGAGGGCATGATCTAGGAATACTTCCAGAATGCTGACTGTATTCGAGCAGTTGTTGCGAAGGGCTGTTCACCCCCAAAGGGTCTAAGGGGGATCAGAAAGGGCTAATGAATCAAGCTGGTTGCATCTGGGGGGAAATTTAGGCTTGACTGACATACACTAATTGAAGATGGAGCCCATCTGGGCAGGAGTAGGCAGGGTCTTGTATAAAGCCAGGAAGTGAAAGCAGAAGGGGGCTGCAGGATGGAGATCTGCAGTTGCCCTCTGGGGATAGTGAGGAGAGGAGGAGAAAACCTGGAAGGGGGGGAGCAGAAGCTGGGGGATCCTGAACCTCAGGGAAGAGGTTTACCCAGATGTGGGGTGGTTAAGGAAGCCTACAGGTGGTGGAGTAAGAAGAAGCCCAGGGAAACAGCAGCAAGGGTCGAGACAGTGCAGACCCTAGCTGCTGATGATAGGGTCATTGGGCTGGAACTTGGAGTAGTGGCAGGCCTAGGTTCCCCTACCAGCCACTGGGAAGTCTTGAAAGCACAGTCTTCAATGGGAAGACTGCCTGGAATGAAACCGGGACAGCTGGTCCTGTGATGTTGTTACCCTGGAAGGGGAAAACTGTATAGTGACCTGGCCAGAGGGCCAAACCACAAGGAGGAAGCACTGCAACTCCTAGAGAGCCAGAGGGGCCACGGAGCAAGCAAGAGAAGGAAAGGGGCATCAGACCAGGCAGAGCTGATCCCCAGAGGCAGCCACAAGAGGGCGCCCCAGCAGTGAATAAACCCTATGACAAGTTGGTGGCAAATACAGGCAAAGGATCATCCCGATACGAGGGGAGTGTGAGAGAGGTCATAGTAGGAAGGAATAGGGAAAAGGTGACTACAGAGCTGCCATGTACAGAAGCCTTCTTTGCAGAGGACAGATAAACCCTCCCTCCCTTTGGTGCAATGGGGTGATTCAGATGGTGCTAGGTTAGCCTTTTATTTTGCAGATTGTGTTATAGGATTTTCTGTGGCTGCATGTGTTTTTTAACTTGTTGTATATACATCATTGAGACATTGGGGACTGGGAAGGTCAACACTACCCTCTCCAAATTCAGTGCCTTTCAATCCTCTGTCCATATGGACTAAAGATCCAAAAAATAAGGACATAATAAGATACATTATAAGCACACCGATAAGCATTGCTTCAACAGTTGATTGTGACTATCTAGTATTATGGCGCCTTTCAGGTGACTATTCCTGCAAGTAGAAGCGGATAGTTATATAATGAAAGTTACTAGAGCCTGATGACTCTTGAAGGGTACTGGAAACATATTTGAAATGTGCCGAGTACTGGTCAGACTAAGACCAAATGTTTCTTTGCCTACATTTCCGGTTATTGTTGGATCCTGTTTTTGTCGATGGATCGGGGCTTAGAATTCAACTGAATTTCCAGTGGTATTGTAGTACGGCCTTGTTATACATTATTTTCCAGTACTTCCAGGAATAATGTTTGAAATTCCAGGTTCTAATATGAATATGATCAAGGTTTTGTTTAACATCCGTATGCAAAGAGAGGGAAGGATTCATGGATAAACTGGTAAGAAACAAACCTGAACTGAAACTTTGGGGATCTGAAAGAGTTTGTACAACTATTTTTTCTTGCCCTCATCCCCCTGCATTTCCTGAAGTCAGGACCACAGTGCCAAAACGTGTGTTATAATGGAGTAGCCATTGTGACCAGAAGCAGAATACATTAGGAAGCTCACTCAAAAGCCTGTCATCATGAGGTTTCCAACCCTACTCTGCAGGCCCAAATGGTTTGGATGGGTTAAATTAATACATAAACTTTTGCATGGTAGCAGAATCAACCTGCAAATCTATCAAATGTTTTGTTCAACACCAGTAATGAGTCTTATACTTAGAGTTTTGACTGAGCTTTTTTATGAGGGGGGGAATTAAACCAGCCAGCAGACTGAACAGTAGCTGAAAACTCCAAAGCAATGCCAAGATGCTTGAAAGGTCAAATTTAGATTTACACAGACCAATGTTTATGCTGTATATAATTATCCCCTCCCTGACTTGCCCAAGGTCACAGTGTCAGAGCTTGGAATAGAAATCGGGAGAAAAAAAAACTGCCCTGAAGGACAACATAACACTTGTAGAAGAGTTGACTCACTGCTGGTGTGCCCTGTCGTGGGAGTGATGAAATAAGGTCTTCTCACCTAGCACCCCCTTGCCGACAGCCATTCCAACCCTGCAATGGTCTACCTCTTCTCATGCCTCTGTCCTCTGGCCAGGTCACTTTCAAGTGTCACCCCTTCCAAAGTATCAGTGTCCCATATAGGCACAGTCTAATCACCAACGGGGACTCTTCCACCCACCTCTGCAGTCCCACCCTTCTCTCAGAATAGTGTGTTCCCAGGCTTCCACCCAGTGTCCCACAACAGAATGCAAAACCCCCAAATAAACCAAAACTGACTAAAGCACACTCCAGCCACCCCAGCTTGGGCTTTTGGTGCCACTGGGTTCTCCCCAGCACTCCGTTCCTGTTGCAGAAAACTGACACCCCCCCCCCCCACACACACACACACACACAGGGCCACTGCCCAGGAGCCTTGCTCTTTTCCCAGGTCCAGCTCTTCTCCTACAGCTTTCCCGTGGATCCTCTCCCAGAGTGAGGGAACTCTAACTCTGTTCCTTCTGGGCCTCTCCATCCTGGGTTCCATTCCCGGACCTTCCCCTGTAGCTTTCACTTTCTTCAGTTCTGAAGATGACCCAGATGGGTCTGACAACAAATCAAGCCTGACATACCCTCCAGATGCAACAAGGTGGATTACTTGAGCACTCAAATGCCTCTTAACCCTTTCTTCACGTGTGCAGGGTTTTCACCCAATCACATAGCAGACACAAAAAAAACATTCCTGACTGTCTAATAGTGTAGTGTAGTTTGAATCTGGAGTCCTAACTCTGTTCTCCATTGCTTACTCGATAGGCTAGACTGCCTCCTATTTAGTGACAGAACATCTATGGCTCCTCCAGTTGGACAAACTAAATGGTATTTGAACTTCACCTTCGCTAAAGTTACTCTGGCCTAGCATCAAATCCTGGTCCATTGAAGTCAATGGCCAAACTCCCAGTGACTTCAGTGGGGCCAGGATTTCACCCCTAATGTTTAACAAGGAATTCGTTTCAGAGAACTGTTTAAGATCTAAAACCCCCTTAGGCCGTGATCAGAGTTTGAGAAGCAATAATCGGTAAATTTGAACTTGAACCAAAGCACTGGGCCCTAGGCTCAAAGTTTGGGAACTTTCTGATCCTAATTCTGACTTCTTGGTTCAAGCTCCAGGGAGTGCGCAGAGGACCGTAGGATGTTCTGCCAAATAATTTCAAGTGGTCAATGTTTCGTTGGTTAGCCTTTCCCTTCCAGAGTGTAAAATTAACCAACTAAATTAGTCCAAGTTCAGATTTATCGAGGATCATTCACTGAAGCTATGCACATTGACTGATGAGCGAGCTAGAATTCTTTTATATACATTTTGTATAGCTAAGTGGAGCAAGTGGCGAAAGTTATAAATCTTAATCTCTTACTGGGAGCGTGGCTGTACAGCACACAGGAAAGTTTCCTTTCTGAAGGAAACACAAGGCATCGCGTGTCAGTGGCTCTTTGGCAAAGGGCTTTTTACATGAATTTTTTAAGTTGAACTGTAGCTTGAAGGACTCGAATGGAGAATCAACAAAATCAAAACCGACTTTTAGAAGGGCAAGAAAATATGTCAACAAATATAGTACGTGGGGCTTCACCTTGTCAAGATTTTGGCATGCACAGGCTTCAGGAAACAAAGAAATCACCTTTTGCCATTCACGCTCAGAAATTTCACAATCCTTTTGAAAAGGTACAATAAAGTAGCTTGTAACGTCAAAGCTGATAAGCAGCTCGTGGATGGGGGACAGAGCCTCCCTCGGTTTTGCAGTGCTCTATTTTGCCATGAAACCAAACACCAGTAACATTGATCGCAAATAAGCTCTTCAATTACAGAAAGATGTTCTTATGCTCATGTTCTTTGCACTGGCAGCTGGCTTATGCAGAGATAGTCTTGGAAAATATGCCAGCTCAAAAATAATGATTCTAGGGCAAATTCCTCATTTGGTACAAAGTGGCATTATCTAGTTTAATATTAGGAAGGATTAAGCCACATCGGACCACATGGAAACGCCATCCAAACTGGGACCAAAACATTTTGTAAAAGATTCAAAAAAGTTGGTTAGCTGCCCCCTCCCCCAAACACACACACTTTCAGGCACCTTCGCACTTCAGCATTCCAACCAGGGAAGGGAAAGCAAGTGCCAAAATACCAGACCCTGGAGAGAGAGAGACAGAGAGACAGAAAATTAAGAGGACAGCTGAAACTGGCGTGAATGGGCAACATACCAGTAGACACACAAACATTCCTGAAGGTCCAATATATACACATTTTCTCAGGTGCCCCCTAGTGTTGGTTCCAATTTACACAACAAATTACTCAAACTAATGTTTGACCCGGCAAGAGTCAAGGGCAATTTCCCCCTTCTTACAAGAATATTAATTTGGTCCATTAGTTGATGTTAAGAGCGTCATTTAAAAAAATAGATCTTTAGATGGTTCCTATTTAAGTTAGGGCAATAGCACGGCTTCAGTTTTCATTTTTCACTCCCTAGCAAAATTTTGGTAAGAGCTCTTCTGGATAGATATCAGTGAAATTCTACAAGTTGTATTCAGCATGTATATAGGATACTTAGCCACTTAAAAACCCATGATCTACAGCAGGGGATCTCAAACTTCGTTGCACCGCAACCCCCTTGTAACAACAAAAATTACTACATGACCCCAGGAGGAGGAGGAACCAAAGACCGTAACCTGAGCTCCACCACCCAGGGCTGAAGCCCTCAGGCTTTGCTTCGGCCCCAGGCGGTGGGGCTCGGGCTTCGACCCTGGGCCCCAGCAAGACTAACGCCAGCCCTGGTGACCCCATTAAAATGGGGTCGCGACCCACTTTGGAATCCCAACCCACCGTTTGAGAACCGCTGATCTACAGTGTAATCCTTCTCATTGGAGAGGAAGAAATAAGACTTTGCTGAGAAAACACAGGAAATTGTCAAACTGTCACTCATACAACAGTCATAGCACCGTGCACGTTCCAGACTATTGTGTCTCTTGAATGGGTTGCATCAGGAAATAATAAGGAACAGGTATTAAAGGGGTGTTGTAGGCAGAAGACTGACACCGGATAAAAATCCATCCTCTTATCAGTATCTGTTCTCCATGGGTCTTCTGATTGCAGTGTAAGACAGGAGTAACTCTGGTGAAATCAATGCAGGTTACCCCCAGTGTAAATGGCATGAGGAATTGTGCGGAACAGACAGCAAAGTGTTATTCCACCTCATGCATCACCAACAAAATTACCAGCTAAATTCCAGTCCCAGAATCTTTACTGTTGATGATGATGCAGAAATAATACAGCTTGAATTTTAGACACTAGGTTGAGCTTACGGTGCTGGCAGAGAGCGAAACCATGTTTTGACTTTAAAATTGAGCAAATCTGATATGGAAGTTCACTGATGGGAAAAAAGTATGGAAGAAACGGATTTCAAACTATCTTTTTGAAAAGGATGAGATGGCGCAAGGCAAAAATAGCTAATGCAATTGGTATCTGACTGCCATTGTTCGATTTAAGTAGAGACTGCTGTAATGTTCGGCAGCTGTGTACAAGACTTTGCAATACGCAGTCAAGATACAGGTCTGAAAACACACCAAGAAATAGCTACTAACTTTCACAAGCCTTAAGACCTGGAAAGATAGTCAAATGTAGTTACTAGGGTACAGGGCCGGCTCCAGGCACCAGCCACCCAAGCACATGCTTGGGGCGGCACCTGGTAAGGGGCGGCAGGGGGAGTGCGGCGCGGCATTCCGTGGGGGGGGGGGGCGCTCCGGTGGCGCGGTGCTGGGGGGGCGGGCTCCGGTTGCGCGGGGCTCGGCGAGGGGACGGCGCGGGCGCAGCGCTGGAGGGGGGTTCCGGCGGCAGGGGCGGGCTCCGGCAGCGCGGCGCACGGCGGGGGGGGGCAGCGCGGGGCTCGGCGCTCAGGGGGGTTCCGGCGTGCGGCGCTCGGTGGGGGTGTGGCGCGGGCGCGGCGCTGGAGGGGGGTTCTGGCGGCGCTCGGCAGGGGGCGGCGGCGGGCTCCGGCGGCGCGGCACTGGGGGGGGCGGCGCGGGGCTCGGGGGGGGTTCCGGTGGTGCTCGGCACAGGGCTCCGGCGCTTGGCGGGGGGGCTCGGGGGCGACGCTTTTTTTTTGCTGCTTGGGGCAGCAAAAAAGCTAGAGCCAGCCCTGCTAGGGTAATCCTTTTTAAAAACTGGTATTTGTTTATTCTTAGTGCTCATTAAAGGCCCGCTTCTGCCACCTTTACTCACTGAATAATACTTTACTACACATGTAGTTCCACTGATTTCAACAAGGATTCTGGCAAAGTAAGGTGCTACTCGATGTGGGTTAAGGGTATTCGAATCTGGCCTGAAATAGATTGGATTAACAGCCCTTGAAGATAGACGTCCTCTTTCTATCCACCAAACTAGGCAGCAGCCGTCTCTGTGCTGTCCTGCCAAAGTGCCTCAGTCATGAGCTAGAGGGAATAGTTCGGTCTCTGACTGTCAGTCTTTAGTTGCTCTACCAGGATTACCAATCTTGTAGACTCTTGTCTGAGGTAGACCATCAGTTTTAGATGTACAGTACTGTTTACTAAGGGCTTGTCCACATGGAGCAGCAAGCTATGGGTGGATGATTTCTAAAGGGCACTAACGTGTTTCACATTAATTGATTCACCCTGCTGGTGTGCACTAGAGGTTCCCTGGTGTGCTTTAATGTAGCATTAGAGCACAGTAGGGAATCCTGACAGCACAGCAGCAGGGTCTGCATGGACCAATTAACATGGAACATGTTTGTGCACTTTAGAAATCACCTCCCCGCCCCCCCTCCCCACATTACTTGTGTAGACAAGCCTTAAGAGTTGGACTGGAACCAGCAGCTCATTCACACAGATTAACAACCACGGGTGTGGTTGAACAGTGAGGACAAAATGTAAAATTGAAACTTTCGTTAATATTAGTTTTTTTGTTTGATTCCACCACTTTGAAGCCCTCTGACATTTACAAAGCTTGGAAACTGTTCTACATGATTTGATACATGCATTTAACTCTTAGGACTTGGCTGATCAGTGTCAATGCTGGAGCATCAAGTGCCAACACAGGGTCCTTTTTGATTATTTTAGGGTGCATTCAAGTGTGCTAGGCACATCACAGAAAACGCATCAGAGACAGGTACTGGGCTTGGCAGACAGGTGAGGATACAAGGGCAGGGATCCGGAAGCACATAAGTTAGTGATAACATGATTTTGGTTTGCTCACGAAAGCAGTGAATTTTTTTCAGATTCTGAAGAGATTCAGTACTTGTTCACAAGTGCTTCACTAAGGCAAAGTTGGCCAAATTTTACATTTGACCAGCTTTAGTAACAACTTTCAGTGACTACTGGCTTCGTCTATATTTGAACCAGTAACTACAAAGGTCTCATTACCAATCCCCAACACTTTGGTTGTCTCCCTCAGCACAGCCCTGAAAAGACGGTTGGGTGCACTAGGAGAATATTGACTGGCACTTCCTGGAGTAGTGTCTATATCCCACTAACCCCAAAAGGCTTTCATAGACACTGACTATTCAAAAAAGTAGCGGAGAAAGCAACATGAGGGGGGTTATTACACCAGTCTGCCTTTTTTTGTAATATGAATTTCTGTAAAACAAGCTAAACTTCATTCTCTCTCCTGTCAAGTATTTTCCTGGAAGGCATGGCATAAAACACACATCTTAGAGTGCCTGACAGTATTAAAACAAACTTAAACGGGGGGGGGGGGGGAAATGCAGTCTGTAAATAAATTAGAGCTGGCTTTGCAAAATGTGATAGGGTATTACATAGTGAAAGGTCAACAGCCGGTCTCCCATCCTGGGGGCAGGCACATGGAGTCCAAGCACTTTGTGAAAGTCAGTCTCTCAGGCAACGGTGCCAGCTGTACCAATCGCCATAGTGCTGTGTAGCTCTGGAGGGCACTCTTTGGAAGAAGTGCATGTGAGGGTTGAGAACCGGGGGGGAAGGGGCGAAGAGGAATACAAATCAGGATCAAGATATTTTCTGTGGTTAATTATTAAACGTGCTGCATGTGAAAAGCAGCATCTTCTCCAAACAGACAGATGAATCTCAAGTAGGAGTAGAGAGGTTATTTTGCCTCTGTGTTTGGCACTGGCGTGACAGCTCCTGTCCAGTTCTGGTGCCCACAATTCTAGACGGATGTTGATAAATTAGAGAGGATTCAGAGAAGAGCCATGAGAATGATTAAAGGAGTAAAAAACATGCCTAATAGTGATAGACTCAAGGAGCTCAATCTATTTAGTTGAACAAAGAGAAGGTTAAGGGGTCATAGAATCATAGAATATCAGAGTTGGAAGGGACCTCAAGAGGTCATCTAGTCCAACCCCCTGCTCAAAGCAGGACCAATTCCCAGCTAAATCATCCCAGCCAGGGCTTTGTCAAGCCGGGCCTTAAAAACCTCCAAGGAAGGAGACTCCACCACCTCCCTAGGTAACGCATTCCAGTGTTTCACCACCCTCCTAGTGAAATAGTTTTTCCTGATATCCAACCTGGACCTCCCCCACTGCAACTTGAGACCATTGCTCCTTGTTCTGTCATCTGCCACCACTGAGAACAGCCGAGCTCCATCCTCTTTGGAACCCCCCTTCAGGTAGTTGAAGGCTGCTATCAAATCCCCCCTCATTCTTCTCTTCTGGAGACTAAACAATCCCAGTTCCCTCAGCCTCTCCTCATAAGTCATGTGCTCCAGACCCCTAATCATTTTTGTTGCCCTCCGCTGGACTCTTTCCAATTTTTCCACATCCTTCTTGTAGTGTGGGGCCCAAAACTGGACACAGGTCACTTCATCACAGTCTACAAGTACCTACACAAGGAACAAATATTTGATGATGAGCTCTTCAGTCTAGCTAGATAGCTCAAGTAATAATAGCAGCAAAGCTGCGGCAGCTCAGGTGGTGGCCGCTCAAGTTTGGACCCACAATGCCGGGCGGGCAGGCCCTTAGGGTAAGCCAGGGTGTGAATCCACAGAGCACTAGCTTGCCGTGCAGTAACATCCCAAGTAGACCCTGACACTGCACTGAAAGTCCCAGAGTGGAACTTGTGCTCTGGGACTTTCAGTGCACTGTATCAGGGTTAGGTGACCAGGTATCCTGATTTTATAGGGACAACCCCGATATTAGGGACTTTTCTTATATAGAAGTCTCTTATCCCCCCTCCCTCTATCCCTATTTTTCACACTTGCTATCTGGTTACCCTAATCAGGGTTCACTCGGGATTTTACTGTGTGGCACAGTAGTGCACTGTAGATTCACACCCTGACTTGCCACACTGTAACTTGCCCTGTAGACAAGCCCTAAGACATGTGTCTTCCACTACACCTTTCAGTGACCACTACTAAAATTCTTCTGCCACTCCAGCTTGTACCATCATTAGTGTGTCTTGAATGTATCATTTGCACCTGATTCTAGGCCCAATCCTGTAGTCTTTACTCTAGAAAAGCTCTCATTAGCTTCAAGGATATCCTGGAGGCCAACGACCGATGAGGCGCTCTAAGATCGCAAGCCCTTTAAGGCAAGGAGCATATCATAGAATCATAGAAGATGAGGGTTGGGAGAGACCTCAGGAGATCATGTAGTCCAATCCCCTGCTCAAAGCAGGACCAACCCCAACTAAATCATCTCAGCCAGGGATTTGTCAAGCCGGGCCTTAAAAACCTCTAAGGATGAAGATTCCAACACCTCCCTAGGTAACCCATTCCAGTGCTTCACCACCCTCCTAGTGAAATAGTTTACCCTAATATCCAACCTAAACCACCTCCACTGCAACTTGAGACCATTGCTCCTTGTTCTGTCATTGCCACCACTGAGAACAGCTGAGTTTCATCCTCTTTGGAACCCCACTTCAGGTAGTTGAAGGCTGCTATCAAATCCCGCCCCCCTTCTCTTCTGCAGACTAAATAAGACCAGTTCCCTCAGCCTCTCCTCATAAGTCATGTGCCCCAGCCCCCTAATCATTTCCATTTCCCTCCGCTGGACTCTCTCTAATTTGTCCACATCCTTTCTATAGTGGGGGGGGCAAAACTGGATGCAATACTCAGATGTGGCCTCACGAGTGCTGAATAGAGGGGAATAATCACTTCCCTCGATTTGCTGGCAATGCTCCTACTAATGCATACCCTCTCTGGTTTTGTAGTGCATTGCTCCCTCTGTCAGTGCTCACTGAGTACTAATACAGGGGATGCTATTCCAGACCCAATCCCCAGAAGAAGCCATCTCTCAGCTGTTAACTTGCAAATCTCCATGTACAAGCAGCTGCCAAGTGAGCAGAAGCGATCTCTGCTTTTTCGTTTGTGCTGTGCTGAACTGAAGCAATGTAACATGAAGAGCAGGGTTTTAGGTCTGGCAGGGTCCCACAATCTCATCTTTCTTCCCACTCCTGAGTGTCCCCCCAGACTCTTCCTCTCATCGTGTAGGCCCATTAACCACAAGCAGAGGTTTCAGGAGGTCAGCTCGCTCCCTTCACAGCCTTGCCCTGCTGGGGAACCGCTCACACTGAGTACCTAACCCCATACCCCCAGAACTGGCTCCTCTCCAGCTTGCAACAACCACTCTTTACTTTGGAGACAGGCACCTCACTCTGCCCCCACTTCTGCCCAACGTGCTCCCTTTTCACCTGGGGAGGGTAACGTGGCAGCACGTTTTTGATCCTCTCCACACTGCAAAGGAAAGCGGCTCTGCTCATTGATCCTGGAGAGCAAAAGCCACAGGAGAATTCATAGTAGAAGCATTGGGGTCACCGGCGGGAGACGGAGTGTTGGGAGAATCCACTGGCTACAAATCAGCCACCCTGTAAGGAAACTCTCACCCCACACCCAGCCATGGATTTGTGCCCGCCCCTCCCCCCAGTGTAGTCAGGGTAGAAAGGATAGCGTTATAAGGGGAGATAACAAAAGGCCCAAGTGACAGACAGACATCAAACAGCATTTGGGCCTTTGAAAAATCTCCCTCCTCATTGACAGCATGGGATTACCCCGAAAGATGACAGACAGTAACATCCCAAGTAGATGTTGAAAGGAGGTGCCAAGCCTGGTTAGCGGCCTCTGTAAAAACACATGAGGTGCGAACCTGCATCTTTAGGCCATGCAAGCAGTTCCCTGCACCCCTTGGCATCAGAGCAGGGTGTTGCAGGGGTCCAGGCTTCTAGCGCCCCCTAACATTTATAGTTCTGCTGCCATCAGTGTCTTCTGTGCCCTAGCCCTCCAGCCAAGGTGCCTGTCAGCGCAGTCCCCTTCTGTGGTAACCAAAAGAGTCCAAACAAAAAGACCCCGAGTCCTAGTGACCATGTAGCAGGCCTTCTGCTCTGGTCCAAGCTCAACAGTCCTTGCCCCTCTTCTCCCAAGGCTTATACCACCCCTCTTCGGGGGAAAGGGAGTGTCAGAGGGGAACCCAGGCCCAGCCTCTCCTCTGGGGTCCAGCTCAGAGCAGCTAGGGTGGGTTTCTTATGGTTCCTCAGCTGCTTCCTATCTTTGCCTGCTTGCAGGTGTTTGTCCAGCCCTCTCTCCCAGCAGTTTTGTCTTTCCATGCAAGCTTTTCCCAGTCTGCTGCTAAGGAGCTTTCTTGGGGGCACCTAACCCCTCCAGGCAGCTGCCTGGACCCCTTCACCCTTGCTGCCGTCTCCCTTCAGGGCCAGTCGCTAGGAATAAGCTCCCTGCTGCAGCTGTCCTCTCTGTTCTCCCCCATTGGCCCTGTACTCCTTCCTTTACAGCACTCGCCCAGTCTGGTTCTCTCCAGCTGGGTCTACTCCTTAATCAGTTGTCTCTCCTCCAGGCCACTGAACGGGCTAATTGGGCTCTCAGAGTCCTCCTGTTAACCTACTATTTGCCAGTGTGGGACATATGCCCATGACAGGCCCCTAAATGCCTTTGAAAATCTGGCCCTTAACCTCTCTGTGCCTCGTTCTCCCTAACTATAAAACTGGGATAATGCTTTCTTGCAATAGCTACACATGAGCCAAGTCCCACCCTGTAATCTTCCAATATAGTGGACTTCAAACAATTTTGACTTGAGGAACGTGGGGTTAAATCCTAACCAGGGTGGTTGGCCCACAGAAACCATGATTCCCTGGATCACCACATAGCTCCACCTCTGCCTCCCAGGAAGCACGGCTTCCACATTGCACTGTGAATTCCAGAGGAAAGGGGTCCTCATGGTGAACAACCTGCCAGCAGCTCCCTCTCATTTACATTGAGGTGGGCTCCAACTCAAGTGCCTCTGCTGATCGTAACTGTTGTCACACCACACAGTGAGTGCGGCAGTCCCATATGTAACCAGATTTCTAATTATGCAGAGCTCACTTATGATTAGCTGAAAGGTGCTGGAGAAGCACAATGTGTTATTAAAAAGCCTTCTGGATCAGGTGGAAGCACAAATGTGCTCATTTAAACCAATGAAACACCAAGTATTTGATTCAGAATGGAAACACTAGCTAACTATACTTCCACACGAGCCTGTTTAACCTATGCAAAAAGCAGAGGATGTGTATCTTGGATGTCATAAGGGAATGCAGCTCTCACGCTTCGTATTTTGGGTTTGCATTACATTTGAAGGAGTATTTTATTCCCTACAATATCTTTCCAGAGCATTTCAGGGCAAATTAGGCAGGAAAAAATGCAATTTGATGTCCTTCTGACTTGGGGGACTGAGCGGGGAAAGTAGTACGCATTTCCACTGCATGCAAAGGAGTAATTAAATGCTTCCTATAGAAGGGAAAGGTTGTCCCTTGGACACTTCTGTCAATCTGTATTTAGCAGACACAGCAGCCTCCTCAGTTCAAACACAGGAGCTCGCATTCTTCATTGAAGTGACCTTAACTGTCAGCCTAGCCTGCCCTGTTCAATATCCAGAGCTCTGCTTGGAACATTACGTGAACATGTGTGGGGATGGGAAGATGTACAAAGGAAAGGCACAGTAAGCCAGCAAGCCATTGGCCTCAATTAAAAAATTAAACAGGTGTCCAGAGACTGTCAGCCTAAAGATGGAGCATCTACATTTAATTAAAGGGATAAGTTTAGCAGAAAATGCCACTCCAGCTACTGTCAGAATGCATGATTAATTTGCGATAAAATATCCAGTCCTGTCTAACAGAAGCAGACAGCTGGGGGATACATATTTACACAATAGCTTGTTACTTCTTCAAGATATTACCAATGACCCTGGGCTTAGCGTCAGTGCATTAAAATGAAATTTTCACATCTGGTCTTCTGAACTCTTATATTTGCTGGAGGCTTTTTGAAGGAGCCCAGCGTGAAAAGACCAGGAAGCCTCTGAAAGGCAAAGCCAGCTACCAGTGGAGTCAGTCGCTTTGCCACAATTTATAGTGGTCACACATTATCTCACAATGTCACAGCTCATCAGTCCATCTCCAGGGCTGACAGAAAGCATCACTCTTGCTTAAGCTCATCAGCACTGTGTGTACTAAACCTCTTTTCCCCTTATACTTCCTAAATTATGTCTAAGTCATTGGCTCCTCTTCCCATCATCGCATTAACGCAGCACCTGCCAGTAATCAACCATTGTTTCAATTAGCAATTTTCATTTTCCAGGGTCTTATAACTCCCCTATTGAAATTCACATCAGGCCCAGAGAATCTTCTGCATGTTAACTGTGAAGTTCAATTGTTAAATGGTTTTAGATGGCTTACTTCGTACCCACAGCCTAATGGGAAAAAAACATTTTGCAGGGTCCTACACTTTAGTGTGACCTAGTGCTGTTTGTTTCATATGAAAATACGTTGAATCCCAGCTATTGTGATTTAGTTGACCAAGGCATTTTGGTCAACTAACAGATACAATTTTATCTCAGAGTTTTGCTTCTGCTCCTCCCCCCATTTTGTATATGATCTGGTGATAGGATGCAGGGGCATTGGCTGTTATCCAGTGAACAGAGGGTTAACTTCTGCTCAGCCTCCCACTTCCTTTGCTAAGGGAAAGGCTGTTGTTTAGTTGCTTGGGAGACAAAGAATGGAGAACATCTAAAAGAGGATGGATGTTACTCACCAGGTACCCTTCCTCACCCCCCCCCCCGAGGAGAATTCTGGGGCAGGGAGTTCTTTGGGGTTTTCCCCCCTTATGGAACTAGAATTGGTTTCTGGTTGTAAGCATTAGCCCCTGATGACAAACCTTTGCTGAATCTGTGTTTCATGCTGAGGTAAGTGGGGAAATGGGATCCTGGGAGGAAGCACAAGCAGGAGAGCGCAAGAGGGGAGGACTCCTGTCTCATGCTGAGAAAGAGGGACAATCAATGAGTTATCTTAAGTGCCTATACACAAATGCAAGAAGCCTGGGAAACAAGCAGGGAGAACTGGAAGTCCTGGCACAGTCAGGGAACTATCATGTGATTGGAATAACAGAGACTTGGTGGGATAACTCACATGACTGGAGTACTGTCATGGATGGATATAAACTGTTCAGGAAGGACAGGCAGGGCAGAAAAGGTGGGGGAGTTGCGTTGTATGTAAGAGAGGAGTATGACTGCTCAGAGCTCCGGTATGAAACTGCAGAAAAACCTGAGAGAGTCTCTGGATAAAGTTGAGAAGTGTGAGCAACAAGGGTGATGTCGTGGTTGGAGTCTGCTATAGACCACCAGACCAGGGGGATGAGGTGGACGAGGCTTTCTTCTGGCAAGTTGCTAGATCGCAGGCCCTGGTTCTCATGGGAGACTTTAATCACCCTGATATCTGCTGGGAGAGCAATACAGCGGTGCACAGGCAATCCAGGAAATTTTTGGAAAGTGTAGGGGACAATTTCCTGGTGCAAGTGCTGGAGGAACCAACTAGGGGCAGAGCTTTTCTTGACCTGCTACTCACAAACAGGGAAGAACTAGTAGGGGAAGCAAAAGTGGATGGGAACCTGGGAGGCAGTGACCATGAGATGGTCGAGTTCAGGATCCTGACACAAGGAAGAAAGGAGAGCAGCAGAATACGGACCCTGGACTTCAGAAAAGCAGACTTTGACTCCCTCAGGGAACAGATGGGCAGGATCCCCTGGGAGAATAACATGAAGGGCAAAGGGGTCCAGGAGAGCTGGCTGTATTTTAAAGAATCCTTATTGAGGTTGCAGGAACAAACCATCCCGATGTGTAGAAAGAATAGTAAATATGGCAGGCGACCAGCTTGGCTAAACAGTGAAATCCTTGCTGATCTTAAACGCAAAAAAGAAGCTTACAAGAAGTGGAAGATTGGACAAATGACCAGGGAGGAGTATAAAAATATTGCTCAGGCGTGCAGGAGTGAAATCAGGAAGGCCAAATCACACTTGGAGTTGCAGTTAGCAAGAGATGTTAAGAGTAACAAGAAGGCTTTCTTCAGGTATGTTAGCAACAAGAAGAAAATCAAGGAAAGTGTGGGCCCCTTACTGAATGAGGGAGGCAACCTAGTGACCGAGGATGTGGAAAAAACTAATGTACTCAATTATTTTTTTGCCTCTGTCTTCACGCACAAGGTCAGCTCCCAGATTGCTGCACTGGGCAGTACAGCATGGGGAGAAGGTGACCAGCCCTCTGTGGAGAAAGAAGTGGTTCGGGACTATTTAGAAAAACTGGACGTGCACAAGTCCATGGGGCCGGATGCGCTGCATCCGAGGGTGCTAAAGGAGTTGGCGGGTGAGATTGCAGAGCCATTAGCCATTATTTTTGAAAACTCATGGCGATCGGGGGAGGTCCCAGATGACTGGAAAAAGGCTAATGTAGTGCCCATCTTTAAAAAAGGGAAGAAGGAGGATCCGGGGAACTACAGGCCAGTCAGCCTCACCTCAGTCCCTGGAAAAATCATGGAGCAGGTCCTCAAGGAATCAATTATGAAACATTTAGAGGAGAGGAAAGTGATCAGGAACAGTCAGCATGGATTCACGAAGGGGAAGTTGTGCCTGACTAACCTAATTGCCTTCTATGATGAGATAACTGGCTCTGTGGATGAGGGGAAAGCAGTGGATGTGTTATTCCTTGACTTTAGCAAAGCTTTTGATACGGTCTCCCACAGTATTCTTGCCACCAAGTTAAAGAAGTATGGGCTGGATGAATGGACTGTAAGGTGGATAGAAAGCTGGCTAGATCGTCAGGCTCAACGGGTAGTGATCAATGGCTCCATGTCTAGTTGGCAGCCGGTTTCAAGCGGAGTGCCCCAAGGGTCGGTCCTGGGGCCGGTTTTGTTTAATATCTTTATTAATGATCTGGAGGATGGTGTGGACTGCACTCTCAGCAAGTTTGCAGATGACACTAAACTAGGAGGCGTGGTAGATACACTAGAGGGTAGGGATCGGATACAGAGGGACCTAGACAAATTAGAGGATTGGGCCGAAAAAAACCTGATGAGGTTCAACAAGGACAAGTGCAGAGTCCTGCACTTAGGACGGAAGAATCCCATGCACTGCTACAGACTAGGGACCGAATGGCTAGGTAGCAGTTCTGCAGAAAAGGACCTAGGGGTCACAGTGGACGAGAAGCTGGATATGAGTCAACAGTGTGCTCTTGTTGCCAAGAAGGCTAACGGCATTTTGGGCTGTATAAGTAGGGGCATTGCCAGCAGATCGAGGAACGTGATCGTTCCCCTTTATTCGACATTGGTGAGGCCTCATCTGGAATACTGTGTCCAGTTTTGGGCCCCACACTACAAGAAGGATGTGGAAAAATTGGAAAGAGTCCAGCGGAGGGCAACAAAAATGATTAGGGGTCTGGAGCACATGACTTATGAGGAGAGGCTGAGGGAACTGGGATTGTTTAGTCTCCAGAAGAGAAGAATGAGGGGGGGATTTGATAGCAGCCTTCAACTACCTGAAGGGGGGTTCCAAAGAGGATGGAGCTCGGCTGTTCTCAGTGGTGGCAGATGACAGAACAAGGAGCAATGGTCTCAAGTTGCAGTGCGGGAGGTCCAGGTTGGATATCAGGAAAAACTATTTCACTAGGAGGGTGGTGAAACACTGGAATGCATTACCTAGGGAGGTGGTGGAGTCTCCTTCCTTGGAGGTTTTTAAGGCCCGGCTTGACAAAGCCCTGGCTGGGATGATTTAGCTGGGAATTGGACTAGATGACCTCTTGAGGTCCCTTCCAACTCTGATATTCTATGATTCTATGATTCCACCAGCTTACAGACCTTTTACTAAGATTTTCAAATTACTATGTCCATGAGGCCTGGAATAGTTGCACTCCACCCCAGAACCCGACTTCCCCTGCTGCCCAGAGCTAACTACTTACATCTCAGTGAAAAATCACCTACATCTGTGGCAGCTTCTGGGCCACCAGGAAGCAACAATATAACAGTGTGATCTTTATCCATGGATGTAAATGAACTCTGAGGACACCCCTGTAACTTCTGCCTAGCCACTGTCCTATGTCAATGGACATAGGTGCAATAATGCAATACACCCCCCCTCTGAATACTGCCCATCCACACAATGGGAAGTCCTAGAAGCATCCTTGTCCTTCTGGGCTAGTGAAAGAGCACATCTGGGACACATCCTAAATGAGAGTCAATAGCTCCTCTCAGTGAAACTATTACTACTCCAAAACATGCCAAAGAGCATTTAAGAAGCCATCACTTGACATAACTGCATTTAAGTCCCTTGCCTTCCGTTTCAGAGCAAGCTGGCTGAGAAGTCAGCAAGGATTGGGCCTACCTCCACCTAGATAACAACAGTATCCCTGGACCCATTCCCAACCAGGCTTCAGGCCAAGATGTGGAATAGAGGGACGATCTCTTCTTGGCCATGATACCCATAATCTTATTGCTGCACTTCTCTGCAGTATCTGATACAGCTGATCATGGAATCCTGCTATCCTACCTCAGACATGACAGGGGTTACTGAGATGCCTTCAAATGTTCTTTGCAGACCACACACAGAGCATTGGCAGGAGTACCTGCTCCTTCACCTCCCAGTTCCCCCACCTGCAGATTTCCACAAGGTTCCCTCCTCACCCCATCTTGTTCAACATGCACAAGAAGCTACTACAGGAGAAGCAGCATAGACTGAACTGTCAACAATGCACAGGCAGCTCAAGCTCTAAAGCCCCTTCACATCAGAGCCAAACCGCACAATCTCCCTGTTCTCCAAGTGTCTGGTTGAGATCAGTCACGGAATGAAAAGCAGGGGGCGGAAGCTGAGCCCTGAAGAGTGAGGGGATCTCATGTCACGTCTAAGAATTTGCCAGCTGTTTATCACCACCCTCCACTGAGGTAGCCTGCTCTTGGATCACTAGGACTGTCTGCAGCCTTGGTGTTCACCTCAGTATACTCATTGCTCAAGCCATGAAAATCCTCTTCCTTCTACATTTGGCAGAAAGACTGCCCTCCTTCTGTTGTTCAGACTTCACCACGGCAATCCACACATTCGATCACTTCCAGGCTTGATTACGGTCATACTCTCTACCTAGGTATTCAACAGCCTGAAAGAGCAGATCTTTTGTTCAGAGCCTGGCAGCCCATCTCCTCAACAGCACAGACTACCAAGAGCCTGTCATCTCAGCACTACGCTCCCTTCTGGATTCATGGGTTTGTTGTTAGAACTAACTCCACATGGGACAGGCCCAAGGTAACCCCTCACCCAGCGTTACGATGACTGCCTACAACAGCTATATTTTGCTAGAATCATGGAACTGTCAGCCTCAGGAGTTTAACCACTCTGCTAGAGAAAGATTTCTTGGTGACTGGCCCATGAATCTGAAACTCATTCCCAGAAGAGCGAGGGATGGCTACAAACAACACTGCCTTGAAAGCAAAATCCCAAACCTGCTTCTGACTGCGCCACTCCTGAACCCCATCACAAAACAAAAGCCACCAAAAGAGTCTGGGATCCCTGCTGATTAGAAAAAGGAGAGAGAAAAATATATCTGTATGTACACTTCATAGTTTTATGAGGCTCACACACACCAGTGATGGGTACCAAATTAGAATGTAGAGAGAACAAGGAAATACATTTCTAATAGAGGATACCACAAATCCCTGGGAGACAGATTATATCCTTCTTACAGAGGGATAAACAGAGCAAGTTAAGTGACTAAGCTCTGACCAGCCTGCCAGGCCCTTTCTCTAACCACTAGATCCTATTGCCTCCTATGACCACTTCCAGAAATAGAGGGACTTGTTGCCGCCATTCTGAAGTTCTAATATTTTCTGAAGTTAAACTTATCATTGACGTGATCGCTTTTAGGATTACCAGGCTTCCCATCTCCCAGCTCAGAGGGTCAAAACGCTAAGGTGCCCTCTTGCTTGCTAGTTTATAGCACTTTGCTAATGGATCATTTCCCTCCATGGGGATGACACATTGTCTATTAGGTATACTCTCTCCGTTCAATTACACTGGTTATGTGGATATCACAACACAAGATCATAATCCTATATTTAGCATATGCTGTTTTTAAATGCAAAATGGGGTGACAGTGACTTGCCCCCAATATGTTGATTTTTCGGGTAGGAGCACTTATTACTCATTAGATCACACAAAGTGAATGAGCTAAAGTGATAGCTTTTTTCTACTGTACTTCAATGCCATTACATACATAGAAAGTAATAATCGTTTGTCAGACTCTCCACTTCACACATACAGCCTCATTTCCATAGAGGTGAAAGTTTAATAGTTCACTGCAATGCTCTTATTTTTAAGAATTTGGAGCAATCAGTGCAAATCTCATCATTTTTATTTTTTCAGATGGACTCTGGGCAACCAATCTGGCAGGGCTTCCAGTCTCAAGAGCTCTAGACAAGATGAATTAAAGTTAATTGGGGGTAAAATGAAGCACTTTAAAGTGTGTCTCTGGAGCTCACAAAACTGGAATAAGCACAGACAAGATCTATTCAATTATCTGTGGTTGTGAGATTTGTTTTGTGAAAGCTGTAATATTCAACCCACTTACCAGCTCCGGCTGTGGTCTCATCAGACCTTATAGGCTAAGCCACCTGGCGGGATCAGTGCTAGAATGAGAGACCGCCAAAGAAAACCTGAATATCAGAAGAAATGGCACCAGCGGTTTCACGTATGAGATACTTCCCTCTGACTCAATGAGCCGATGCACCAGCATGGCATTAAGGCCCACCATATGGAGAGCGTACAGGTGTGTAATCTTTTAGACGAGATCTAAACCTGAAACCTTGGCAGATCATTTGTGAGCATCAACGTTTCTTTAGTGCTTTTTTGCAAGAGCAGTAGTCTAACCCCAGTCTCCTGGCTAAACTGCAATCTAAGCAGTTACAGTCCAGCCTACTGACTTCCCTTGTCATCTTAACTAGATACGACGTTCTTCACTTCCTGCCCTACATAGTTGTGCAAGTTGCTGTTTGCTCTTGAACAGCTGTACATTTCACCCAGAGGCGACTGCACTTCAGGAGTCGGTGAAGTGAATGCTCATACAGGTACATAGAGTCTGTGAATTTCTTCGGGATACTCCTGGATGAGAGAGTCCCAAAGTTGGCGATTTCTCTCTCACACACATACCCCTTATTCTGAGATCCTGATTTAGAGATCTTGTGTTGTGTCTTAATTTGTCACTTTGCTTTCTTGGAGCACTTGGAACTTCTTGCCACTCTGGCTGGCAATTCTGAGTGGGCGGGTGATAAGATACTTGCGTTCTTCTCCATGGACAACATTTTCCTTTCCATCCTGTAATTTTCTAACTCACGTGAACTCCCATTAATGTCAATGGAAACATCACACTCAAGAAGAGTACGATTTGAATAAGAAAAAGATCTGCAGCGTGGATCAGGAAGGAGAATCGTGCTTAATTATTCTCGCATCCCTTAAATTCAATCACAGCTCCATGAATGGCCTGCTCCGTACAGCTGTCTTTAGTAGAAATATGTCC
Organism: Chrysemys picta bellii; assembly: GCF_011386835.1. Classification (NCBI taxonomy): domain Eukaryota; kingdom Metazoa; phylum Chordata; order Testudines; family Emydidae; genus Chrysemys; species Chrysemys picta. The sequence continues at coordinate 8,127,786 of NC_088798.1, forward strand.
CAGCCCAGGTCTCAATTTCTCCAAAGTTCAGAAGCAAAGTTTGCTTACAGGCCTCTTTCTAAACTTCACTAGTGAAAGGTGGTGACGTAGGAAAGAAGGTGGGCAAACGGGGGGAGGGATAGCTCAGTGGTTTGAGCATTGGCCTGCTAAACCCAGGGTTGTGAGTTCAATCCTTGAGGGGGCCACTTGGGGATCTGGGGCAAAATCAGTACTTGGTCCTGCTAGTGAAGGCAGGGGGCTGGACTCCATGACCTTTCAAGGTCCCTTCCAGTTCTAGGAGATGGGATATCTCCATTAATTTAATTTCTAAATCTGACACACCAAGGTGTCCTCAGAGCTCATTGGCAGCCATGGGTTCAGCCCATACTGCCTATGAATTCAAACAGGTCAGCCAAAGTTCCCTGAGGAGCCGGTCATTGAAATACCGAATGTATAGCGAATCTTGGGCTTGTCTTTACTGGGAAATCTCAGTGAGTTATAACACGTGTTCAATAACACAATGTGACCGGATGCCAAGCCATGTTTCCATAGTGTTAGGATACAGGTTAATTAAAAGGATGTTAGTTTCCCCAGTGCAGACAAGCCCTTTATATGCAAAGAATCCTTCAAACCCAAATCACAATAGTGCAAGTGATAGTGACCTCAACATGGTTTAAAGGGAAGAGAGCTTGTAGACATCTTAAAATGTTAAGATGAGTCCAAACTATGAGGTCCAGATGGAAGGTTTTAGAGCACGTCCTTCTCTACTGAATACAAAATAAATATTCTCTTTTCCCATATCCTGTCGCATCACTTCAATGAACAATAAACTAAAAGACAGTTCAAAATAGAATGCAACTGCAAAGCCCCAGATTTTAAAAAGGAAGAAAGTTCCATCTGTCATCGAGAAATCCAAAAATCCAAAGCACCAACATGGAGTGCACCTGCCAAAAAGGTTTTATTTTTATGTTAAATATTGCTTTAAGGACGAGAAATGTTCTGGCAGATAAAGGCAGTCAGAAGAATGAATAGCGGAGATGCTCAGACAATAATTCTCTCCTTTGATTTCCTCTGGTGCTGCTGCTATCAGTTAGACAACTGAATAGAAATCAGCTTATAAACAGACCACCAATGCCCGTTTTCAAAAACCAAAACCACACAACGATCTGCAAATACTTAAAGAAATGCAGAATTTTGGTGCTCTCCTTTATGCCACCAATGGCTGAACACTGGGACTTCGGATAGACACAACGCCAGACCCTTCGTGCCCTCTTCTCCACAGCCGTAGTTTACATTCAGACTTCCCTGTGCCCCGTGCTTTGAAATGCTTTGAAATGCAGTGAAATGGAACAATATTATTTTCCTGTCATGCACGTAGGGGCTTTCCGTTCATGGTGCACTTTGGTCTTCATCCTAACTCTGCTCTGACGACCCTGTCTTCTTCCTATTTTGTTTGCTTCCTTCCAAACATAAGGGAGGGACGGAAATATAGGATTGATGTGAGCCTTAGGGGAAGCAGGGTAGATTAGGACTATCAGGGGGCCTGGATCTACCAAATCTAGTGACCCTCTTTCAAAACATGGGGGAACCTAAACACTTCAGGCTCCCCTACAGAGATTCTTCCCCCTCCTTGCATCGGCTTCCTTCTAAACCACCCTTATCCCCAGATGAATTCTGCTATAGCCCTCTCTGCCTTCCCCCAAGGCTCAGATTTTCCCCCTAGTTAGTTCCCAGACTTCTTAACCTTCCTCCTAGGGTATGTTTACATTGAAATAAAAGACCTAGGACATGGCCATGGCTGGCCCAGTTCAGCTGACTCAGGCTTGAGGGGCTAAAACCAGCAGTGTAGATGTTCAGGTCCAGGCTGGAGCCCGGGCTCTGAAACCAGCCCAAGTCCAAATGTCTACGCTGCTATTTTTAGCTCCAGAGCCTGAGTTGAGCAAACCTGAGTCAATTGACCCAGGTTCTGAGACTCAATGCCCCAGGATTTTGGTTTTTGTTTGCCGTGTAAACATACCTCTAGTGTCTACCCAGCCCATGATCCCCCTTAGTTAAGAGCACACCAGACCCTCTGGCTGATTAAATTAACCTTCTTAGGGTGTTCTATTTATTTTCGGCTGTGAGTCAACAAAAACCATAAGATCCAACACAGGCCCCTGTCACAGCTGGTTCTTTATAGTCTTCTTTAACCGCAGCAATTCTAACAGAAGAGCAATAAATTGTAGAAGTACAGGAGAACCACCTCCCCGTTAGACAAGCTAGAATCCTTATCTGCGGTCTCAAAGCTCTCCCACAGGAAGTTATAAAGCTTCTAAGCAAGGGACTAGCAAGGGCCACCTGCTGATCAAGCCCACAGCTAGTCCTGATTAAATCACTGACTCAGAGAAAGAATTAGGAAGGTTTCTTCCTAGGGACACTCTTGGGCAGACTGCTCGCAGGCCAGAAATACTCCTCCTCTGACCCCTGCAAGGCCAATACAAACCCCACCCTTTCCCCTTTACTCCTCAAACAGGTGGTTTTTCCACGCTCTCTCTCATTACTCAAAGACAGGTGATTCGATCTTTCCCAATCGCCCTCACCGCCAATCCTGGACAAATTGACCCTTGATTCATACAATCTCAACAGGAGGCTTTTTAGGCAGATCTCATCTTCCTGCTCAGATTCCCTGCTGCACTTGACCTGCACAAAAACTGTCTAACTGATAGGTTTTCAATTACATTTTGAGACGGAGCATGGTCATTGAGCATTTGTGTTTCCAGTGGGGTCCCACTGGGAATGGTTCTTGGCCCTACGCTTTTTAACCTTTTCTGTTTTAAATGACCTAGAAGACGACAAAATCATCACTGATAAAGTTTGCAGATGATGAAAAGAGTGGGGGGAGTGGTAAATAACAAAGAGGACTGGTCACTGATTCAGAGCGATATAGGTCACTTGGTAATCTGGGCAGAAAAACAATATACATTTTAATACAGTTAAATTAAATTGTATACATCTAAGAACCAAGGACATGGGCCATACTTACAGAATGGGGTGGGGGCTCTATCCTGGGAAGCAGTGACTCAGAAAAAAAGTTGCGGGCTGTGATGGACTTTGAGCTGAACATGAACTCCCAGTGCGATGTTGTGGCCAAAAGTTGTAATGCAATCCTGGGATACATAAACAGGAAAATCTTACTAGGAGTAGAGAAGCAATTTTATCCCTCTATTTGGCACTGGTACAACAGCTTCTGAAATTCTGAGTCCAGTTCTGCAGCCCACAATTCAAGAAAGATGCTGATAAATTAGAGAGGGCTCAGAGAAGATAAAAACATGCCTTTAGTGATTGAGCTCTTTCAATCTAGCCATTTAGCTTAACAAAGAGAAGGTTACGGGCAACTTGATTACCATCTGTAAGTCTCTACCTGGGGAACAAATATTTAACATTGGGCTCTTCGATCTAGTAGAGAAAGGTATAACATGATCCAACGGTGGGAAGTTGAAGCTAGACAAATTCAAACTAGAAACAAGGCATACATTTTTAATTGTGAGAGTAATTAACCATTGGAACAATTTTCCAAGGGTCATGTAGATTCTCCATCACTGACATATTTAAAATCAAGATTGGGTGTATTTCTAACAGATCTGCTTTAGGGGAATTATTTTGGGGAAGTTCTGTTACCTGTGTTATACAGCAGGTCAAACTAGATGATCACAATGGTTCCTTCTGGCCTTGGAATCTATCAATTGCTTAACTGACCAAGTAACCATGTAGCTTTTCTTGTAAACTTTGTACTCTATTCTTTGTCTTATTATGTTTGTACCAAGACTGCAGGTCCTCAAGGCAGAAATCATGTCTTGTGTGTCTGGAAAGAAGAAATAAGATATCTCTAAGATTTTTAGCCGCAAAAAGAACCTATATAGTGACTTAAATATCTAACAGATGCACACATTTCACACTGTTCTCAAATGCTTAACTCGACTGCTGGGGGAGGAGTTACAGGGCCGTTATCAGACTTAGTTCAGATTGTTATTTGTATGGCAGTGGTGCCTAGAGGTCAGCACTCCTTTGTGATGGAGACAGTCACAATGAGCAGTAGTCAAGAACAATAGGTTGGAGAAGGACTGGGATGAGAAAGAGGCAGTCCATGGTGAAGTTAACTGACGTAGGGAGTCCGGGGGATTGTTCAAAGGACACAGGGATCTTGCTCAGCCTGGTAGAGACCTGCTGCTTTTGCCCCCCCACACCCTGTAAGTGGCCCTGCCGGTAGGATCCTTAAAGTGCTGCGCAGCTGCATTGCTGTCCCTTTTGCCCCCCGAGGGCTGCCGAGAGTGGGGGCAAAAGGGGCAGCTGTCCCAGGGCCTGGCGATTTACCGCGGCAGCGGCCGGAGCCTCAGGCCCTTTAAATCGCCGCCGGAGCCCTGGGTGGTGTGGGCCGGGCAGCGCTAAAGGGCTGGCTGTGGGAGGCTGACCCCAGCCCTGCCACTTCCACCCAAGGCCACGCCCCTTCTAGGGCCCCAGAGCCAGGCCCCCATACTGGTAAGACTTTTAAGTTACTTTCACCCCTGGAGATGGCACCCACCCCAGAATAGCCAATAGCCCAGTGGTTAGGTCACTCACCTGGGACGTGGGAGATACAGGTTCAAGTGCCTTTTCCAAATTAGACAGACTGGGGAGATTTGGGTCTCCCCCATCTCACGCGAGTGCTCTAACCACTGGGCTATTGGCTTTTCTGGAGCCTCTCTCCGTTTGTTTAATGTTTAAATGTTTTTGAAAAAGTCTTGTTTTCGTTCTGCCTTGGAACAAAAACGAAAATTGAACCCTTGAAACTTTTTGTGAAATGAAATTCTCATTTTCCAACCAAATCAGCTGAACACTTGGCTACTAGGCAAACAACATTTTTCCCCCCCCCGCTTCACCGAAAACAACGTATTACTGTAGGCTGGACTTTTCAATGGCACCTAAAGGAGTTAGACCAGTAGTGGGCAACCTGCGGCCTGCAGGCCGCACGTGCCCCATCAGGGTAATGTGTTGGCAGGCTGTGACAGTTTGTTTACATTGACCGTCCGCCGGCACAGCTGCCCACAGCTCCCAGTGGCCTGGAACGGCAAACCGCAGCCACTGGGAGCTGTGGGCACCGTGCCTGCGGACGGTCAATGTAAACAAACTGTCGCGGCCCACCAGTGGATTACCGTGACAGGCCGGGTACAGCCCGCAGGTTCCCCACCACTGTACTAGTGGATCTAAATAAAGGGAAAACGTCACAGAACATGAGTGTTCACTGCCAAAAAAGGAGCATTAAAAATGACAAATTCCAAGGAGCCTAAAGACTACAGCTAAACCCAGAGAACGGAGTTTCCCAGCAAAACCCAGGAAAACAGTGAGTAAACAAAGAACATATGGGATCAGTAGTCAAGTACAGAAAGAAAGCGGAGGTGGAAGAGAGAAAACCCATCCAGCAGAATAACCGGCCAACGAGAGCCCTATGGATTTTTAGATTTATTTCCACTATATTGGGTATCTTTTCTATCATCTTGTCTTTAGTGTATTTGCACTCTCTGTTACCATGGTCTCAGTTATTGCCTTTTTCTTTCTACAGATGCTTTAAAAATATATGTCTAAAACCTCCAGTGATAAAAGACTCCAGCTAATATCAAGATTTTGCTGGATGTTAGTCCAAAAAAAGAAAGAAAAAAAATCAATGAAGGAAGAGGGAAGAATGTGTGTGCTCTATTTCCCTCACTCGGCTTTTTCTGATTTGCACTGCCGGGAGAAATCTCTTTTAGAATATTGTCTCATTTATACTGCGAGAAACCTCTCAGCATGCAGAGGGTGGGGTGGAGGCTTTTATAAAAAAAAACAAAAACACATCTGCCTAACCTTCTCCTTACGTTCTCCTCCATTTAGGTTTACACTGGCGAAAATCAATGATAAGAAATAAAATAAATATTTATTGAACTGGCGCCTTTCACTCGGAAGCTATAGCATATGCTGAACACGCTCTGTTTTCCTGGATGTTTTTTTCCCTCCTGCATCAAGCCCTTGTTCTGTCAGAATTGTTTTCATGTTAGTATTAGTCAGTCACTCCCCATGTGTCAGTAAATGCAAAACATGCCTGCTGTGAGACAGAGAGCACCGGTGCCACTTTGCAGTTCCTCAGAATGCGAGCTGGCGCAAAGACAAAGCTCACACAAAAGATGACAGGCACCACCACCTGCTTTTCCAAACAACAAACAGGAGAAATGACAATGTCTTGGGAATGAGGGTGGGGGAGAGGAAGTAGACTTCAAGAAGTGGAAATTCAGTTTCTCGTCACTGAAGAAGTATGGTATGAAACAGTTACTTAGCAGCCCTGCGCTTCACAGCAGCTCAAGGAAAACAACATCTGTGCACTGGGTCAGGTATTACATCCTGGCAGTTGAACCAGGCAGCCAGCTATAGCCGGTTTGTTTATTTACAGGCATTTCTGTGGTGCTCCTCATTGCAGTCTATCAGTGCTCTTCAAACGTTAATGAATTTAGCCACAGGACACCACTGTGAAACAGGGAGGCTTTAATATGTCCATTTTGACTAATGAGGGAATGAATTTGGGGTGAAGAGGGCTGATTTGACAGGAAGGCTGTATGGTTAAGGCCCTAGACTGACTGGGCCATGGGAGATCTGGGTTCACACAGAATTCAGACTTGATCACGGGCAACTCACTTTGGGCCAGTTTTTAAAGATATTGAGGAACCTAAAGGTGAAAAGAGACACCAAGTGGGATTTGAAATCCAAGTAAGTTAGACACGTAGGGTTGTTTTAAAATATTATATATCTCTCTCACTGGCACCTATATGCATCTTCAGGCACCTAAATACCTTTACTCTGTGCCTCCCCTTCATCATCTGTAAATTGTGGAGAATAGTTCCCTACCTCATATACGTGGTGGGATAACACATATCCAGCACTCAGACACTGATGCTATAGACCTTGTATAAGGATCTACACAAAAGCATAACTGGGTTCAAAAAAGAATTAGATGAGTTCATGAAGGTTAGGTCCAGCAACTGATATTAGCCAAGACGGTCAGGGACACAACCCCTGCTCCAGGTGTCCCTACACCTCCAACTGCCAGAACCGGGAGTAGACAACAGGGGATGGATCTCTCAAAATTGCCCTGTTCTGTTCCTTCCCTCTGAAGCATCTGGAACTGGCCACTGTCAGAGACAGGGTACTGGGCTAGATGAACCATTGCTCTGACCCACTGTGTTCATTTTTATGTTCTTATACATAGTTAGCTCTGGGCATCCATGGGTGGTGTTTCAAAAGGGGCTGAGCATCTCTCACTCCAATTGATTTCAGTTGAAGTTTCGGTGCTCAGCAACTCTGAAAATCAGGCCCTACATGCCTCAAGCGAGGCTCTCAAGCTCAATAGACCCTTACATGTTTGGGCATAAATCATAGAATATCAGGATTGGAAGGGACCTCAGGAGGTCATCTAGTCCAACCCCTGCTCAAATGATTTGCCCAAGGTCACACAGGAAGCTTGTGGCACGGTCAGAAATATAACTCAGAGCTTCCAACTCCCAACCTAATATTTTAGTCAACAGACCATTCTTTCCTGATTTATAATTTTCATATAGTCCATTTTAATTACAGTCTGTCTCCTTCCGAAAGGAAACAAATACTAGTGCTGTACACAGCCGATGGATCAGGAATGAAATACAGAAGAGTTATTTGTTTTCAACACTGCAGCTGATCGTCAATAATCAGAGCCCCAAAACTACCCCTGAGATCTTGGTCAGGTGTTTGACCTTTAACTCCCAATGAAGCCTCCTGTCATGAAAAATGCCACAGAAACATTAATGAGCAGTTGCAGTCAGGGCCTCTGTTTAACCTCCCATCCATCTGATGGCACCTCCAGCAGTACAACGACCTCTGCTTCCACAATACTTGGCACTCACATAGTGCTTTACCTTTCCAAAGCAGTTCACAGATATCAATCAAATCATGCTGATTGATTGGCTCAATACTGATTCAAAGGGAGGAGCACCACCTACTGAGTTAGCAGTACCGCTTCCTTCAACACAGAGAAGACAGCGAAGTAGAAGCTATCCAGTGACTGACCTGTCTGAGCTCTCTTATTGTGTGGTGTGGCTGAACGCTATGAGACATCATGATCATGGGGCTGGGGGTGGGGATGGGGCATTGGGGGGAGGGGTCAAAATTGATTTTACATTTTTACTCTTTTCCTGCAAAGAGATTGACGGCACAGAGGGCCATTGATATCAACTGAACTCATAGATTATAAAGCCAGAAGGGACCATTGTGATCATCTAGTCTGACCTCCTGTATAACACAGGCCATAGGACTTCTCTGAATTAATTTGTGCTTGACCATATCTTTTAGAGAAACATCCAATCTGGATTTAAACATTTCCAGTGATTGAGAAGCCACCACAATCCTTGGTAAATTGTTCCCATGGTTAATTACCCTGACTATTAAATATTTGTGGCTTATCTCTAATCTGAATGTGTCAAGCTTCAATTTCCAATTATTGGATCTTGTTATACCATTGTCTGCTACGCTGAAGAGCCCTGAATTATCAATTTTCTGTTCCACGTGTTAGTACTGATAGACTGTGATCAAGTCACCCATAATTTTCTCTTTGTTAAGATAAACACACTGAGTTCCCAGAGCCATTTGCTTTAAGTCCAGCTAATCCTTTTCATGGTTCTTCTCTGAACTCCCTCCAGTTTATGAGCATTGACTTGCAGACACTAGAACTGGGATCAGTGGTCAGACCTGGGTCAAATACAGAGGTAATGTCAATCCTATTCAGTATTACTTTGTTTATGCATCCCAGGATTGCATTAGCCCTTTTGGCTACAGCATCACGTTTAGCTACAGCATCATGGGAACTCATGTTCGGCTGATTATTCACCATGACCCCCAAGTCCTTCTCAGTGTCATGGTTTCCCAGACTAGAATCCCACATCCTGTAAGTATGGCCTACATCCTTTGTTCCTACATGTATACATTCATGTTTGGCCATATTAAAACAACTATTGTTTGTTTGTCCCCAGATGGCTCTGTATCAGTGACCTGTCCTCTTCATTATTTACCCCTCTCCCACTCTTTGTGTCATCTGCAAACTTTATCAGTGATGATTTTACATTTTCTTGCAGGTCATTGATAAAAATGTTTTTTAAAAAAAAGCATAGGGTCAAGGGCCAATCCCTGCGGGACCCTACTGGAAGAACACTCATTCAATGATATTCAGTCAGCCACTTCTAATCAATTTCACGTGTGATATGTTGATTTGTATTGTGCTAGCAAGGTTCCATGTAGTCATCTCTCTTTACAGAATAAAGGCTTACCTCTGTTTAATGCACAAGACTAGAGGTCTTCCTAAAAGAGATGCTCTAACCCAACCAGAAGTAATGGGCTCCATGCAGGAACCCCTGGGTGACATTCTATAGTCCATGCTATGGAGGAGGTCAGACAAGATGACTACAACGGTTGGTCTTCTGGCCTCAAAATCTACTAATCTTAATAAAACTCATTCAGTAAATACTCATGATTTCTACGAAAATCATCAGATAAAGTCAAATGAGGAGGAGACTGGAGGCTTTTTTGAATTTAGCAATCAACTCTTTTTTTAATTCTCTCCCCTTCAGATGTTCTGTTCCCATTCGAGTACCAATTCATCCTCATCACAGAGGCCCCATGTAAATTCAGCACTCCTTCAGCATGATGAGCCAACCCTACTCGAGCGTTTCTTCTCCCTCAGTGGCAAGGGTGTTGTTGACCAGGTTTAAGGCTGCGCTCTATGAAGAAGGCGGCACAGCATCTGCCAGCTCTATGCCTTGCTCAGGTCAGTGCCCTTTGGCTCCAATTCAGTGAAATTCAGTGATGTACTTACAAAGAGTTCCTTATGTGCTTAAAGTGAGGTGCATGCTAAGTCAGGTTCGGAGTCCTTCACTTTTATTAGCAACAAATTCACCCACAAAATAATTATGGAGGAAATTTTCAAAAGCACTTAAGCCACTGAACATCAATGGGACTTGGGCTCCCAAATCCCTTAGATGCTTTTAATCATCTCCCCTATCTACATATGCATATACATGTATCTGTACCTCCTCCTGTTTTTCAGAGTAAAGTACACCAATGCCCTCCCTTCTATCAACCAACGCTGTTCTTAAAGGATAACTGCCAGCTTAAAAGAAGGCTTAGCACAAATGCTGCCTGTAACAAAACACTCTAGGATAGAAATAATATTCTCAGACACCTTTTTCAGCTAGGATTTAATAAGTGAGAAATCAATGTTATAATCAAACATAATATTCATTTCCTACAATAATCCTCTGACACACCACTTTCTATTTCAGCTGATTAGATACACACCTTAAGTAATAGAAATTCCCGATCAGTAGCCCAGGAGTCTGCAAGTCATTTTTTTTTTTAAACCTAAGGCAGTTATTTCTTCTCATACAAAATGCTTACAACTAGGGAAACATTTGCTGGAATTCTACCACCATCGTGTTCTCCCGGCAGTGGGATAAATGGTGGATAATTACGCTTTGTATGCCTAAACACTGATCTGTTGGGATTAACGGCAAGACCTGCAGTCCTAGCTGTTTGGGGGGCTTTTTATTTTCCATATTTCAATAACCAGTAGGCAAGAGGGAATTTTAGACCATGCGACCCAGGTAGGGGGTGCAGTAAAGACCTGAGGCAAGAGCAGTGGGACATTGGCAGTCCTACGTGAGCTCTACAGGTTGACAATGTCTATCTTCAAAAGACTCGCTGTCAGACAAGATAGCTTTATATACAAAGATGAAACTGATGGGTTTTTCTTGTTGTATTTCTGCCTCCTTTTGGCAGAGTAGAAACGCATGTAAGAAGGAAACTAGGGCTTTATGTCGAACTGCAAAGCTTTGCCTTCTTATCGAGAGCGAGCAGCTGAGGCAGCTTCTTCAGTAGTTGGCTTTTTAATTGAAAGATGAGAAATTCTCTTATGCAGTTTGCATGAATCACGGAATTTTACAAAAGAACCTGGATTGTAGGTATTCCTATAATCTGATAAACCTAGGGACAAAATTGGCAGAATCTGCCATAGAGATGAATGAACAAGTTTGGATAAATATGAAGCTCTCCTACTACTGGAATAAAACATGATGTTCAAAAAAAGTTTGGCCAACTCCTCAGTTGTTCGTTATTATTTGTGTTAGCATTGTACATAGAAGCAACAATCAGGATCCGATTGTGCTAGAGGCTATACAAATATGTAAGTAAAAGACAGCCCCTATCCTAAATGATCTACCCTCATTTTCACAATCATCTGTACTTCTTGGTTCCATCTAGAAACAGAGGTGCCCAAAGGCCAGGAGAGAGGCTGGCCTGATGGTATTTTTGTTTCAACCACATATAGGAAGTACCCAAGATGTCACAAGAAAGCCTGTTCCTGAGAGAGTTATGCAGGAACAGTTTAAGCAGTCAGACTTCAGTCTGCTTATCTGAACCGCAGCTGGGCCTGAACTGATTGTTGTCGGGTGAGTTTTCTAGTTACAGAAAAAAAAAAATCAATTACAAATTCCAATGTGAAAGTTACATTTCGTAAAACTAGGGGGCTTCATTCTCTGAGTGGAGAGGGTATCTAGTTGCAAGACCCTAATTGTTCATAGATTTAAGGCCTGAAGGGACCATTAGATCATCTAGTCTGACCTTTTGTATAACACAGGCCATCGACTTTTATCTAGTTACTCCTGTATTCAGCTCAATAATTTATTTGTTCAAAGCATATTTTCCAGAAAGACATCTAGCATTTCATCCACCTAGCAGTAGCTAGCACTGCAGAGAGGTAGTTTAACGTATACCAGCAGAGAATCAATCATATAGGGTTGTCAGGCATCCGTTTTTTGACCAGAACGCCCGATCGAAAAGGGACCCGAGCGACTTCGGTCGGCACCACTGACTGGGCTGTTAAAAGTCCGGTTGGCAGCACAGCGGGAGTCAGGGGCTAAGGGAGGCTCCCTGCCTGCCCTAGCTGAACACAGCTCCTGGAAGCGGCCACCAGGTCCTTGTGGCCCCTAGGCACATGGGCAACCAGGGAGGCTCCATGTGCTGCCCCGCCCCAAGTGCCAGCTCCGCAGCTCCCATTGGCTGGGAACGGTAAGCAATGGGAGCTGCAGAGGCAGCGCCTGCAGCTGCAAGGGCAGCGCGCGGAGCCTCCCTGGCCACCTGGCTGCCGCTTCCTAGGAGCCGTGGTAAGCACCGCCGGGACCCCACAACCCAAACCTCTCCTGCACCCAAACTCCATCCTGGAACCCACATCCCCCCCCCCCCAACACCCTCCCCCAGCCTAATCCCCCTCCTGCATTCCAAACCCCTCATCCCTGGCCACACCCCAGAGCCCACACCCCCAGCCGGAGGCCACACCCCCTCCCACACGCCAAACCCCTCGGCCCCAGCCCAGGGCCCTCTCCTGCACCCCAAACCTCTCGGTCCCCACCCCACAGCCTTCACTCCCAGATGGAGTCCTCATCCTATGCCCCACAGTCCAACCCCCTTCCCCAGCCTGGAGCCCTCTCCTGCACCCTGAGCCCCTCATCACAGCCCCACGCAGAGCCCATACCCCTCCACTGCCCCAGCCCAGAGCCCTCTCCCATACCCCAAACCCCTCATCCCTGGCTCCACCCCAGAGTCTTCACCCCCAGCCGGAGATGAGAGGTTCGGAGTGCAGGAGGGGGTGTGGGCTCTGGCTGGGGCCACGGATGAGAGGTTTGGAGTGCAGGAGAGGGCTAGGGCAGGGGGTTGGGGTGTTGGGGGGTGTGCAGGGGTACAGACTCCAGGAGGGAGCTTGGGTGCAGGAGGGGACTCCGGGCTGAGGCAGGGGTGCAGGAGGTGGGTGAGGGCTCTCGCTGGGGGTGTGGCCTCCCGTTGGGGGTGTGGCCAGGGATGAGAAGTTTGGGGTGAAGGAGGGGGCTCAGGGCTGGGACAGGGGTGCACGTGGAGGGTGAGGGGGCTCAGGGCTGGGGGTGTGGACTCCGGTTGGGGGTGTGGGCTCTGGGGTGATGCCAGGGATGAGAGGTTTGGGGTGCAGGAGAGGGCTCAGGGCTGGGGATTGGCGTGTGGGTGGGGTATGGGCTCTGGATGCAAGCTCTGGGTGGGGCCGGGGATGAGGGGTTCAGGGGAAGGTAGAGGACTCCGGATGGGGTTGGAGGCTTTGGGGTTGGGCCAGAGTCCTCACCCCGTCTGCATCCCCAATGCCCTGCCGCAGCCCAGAGTCCCCTCCCACAACCAAACTCCCTCCCGGAGCCTGCACCCCCACCATAAACCCTTCATCCCCAGCCCCACCCCAATCCCCTGTCCCAGCCCGAAGCCCTCTCCCATACCCCAAACCCCTAATCCCTAGCCCACTACAGAGCCCACACCCCCAGCCAGAGCCCTCACCCCTCCTCCTGCACCTCAACCCCCTGCCCCAGCCCGGTGAAAGTGAGTGGTGGTGGGGGACAGCGAGTGACCGAGGGACGGGGGATGGAGCGAGCGGGGGCAGGGCCTTGGAGAAGGGGTGGGGAAGTGGCAGGGCCTTAGGGCAGGGGTGTTCGGTTTTGTGCAATTAGAAAGTTGCCAACCCTAGTGGAGATTCGCTTAGCTACACACCTCTCCTGACACCCCCTCCTGATCCCAATATTCTGCCTGCCTTCCCTTATGCTAGGATGGGGGATTCAGGACCAGGAGGTGGTATACTTGGGCAGCGGAGCTGGTGCAGGCAGGTTGGAGCCACCTTTACACTATCTAAGAGAGTTCACCAGGGATAGCCATGGGCTATTTTAACAAGAACCACCTAAGAATCCAGCCCAGAAATCCTAACATCTGTATTAATAACAAAGAAGAAACTCCTACAAAATCTCAGTAGTGGGTTTCCCATTGAAAACACTGGAAAATAGAGACAAATAATTTAAAAATAGATAGATTACCATATGGTAAACACATTAGCCCTTGTCTAAACAAAGTGTCACGAAGACAAATATACATTTATTTATCAATGTTACAGTTACAAACACAGAAAAAAAACATGCTTTCAGGCTAAAATGGTTTATTATTCAATTAGTGATAAGAAAGAACACAAGCAAAGTCTCCATGAAAGAGCACAGAGTGCGTGTGTCTCCCATACTCCAGCACAATGGAAAACAAAATGGCTGCTACATTCTGTACACCAGGACTCCTAGACATATAAAGGGTCAGCACGCAGAAAGCAATAGCCACCACCACTTCTTAGTGACACTCACTACCACCTAAATCTAATTAGCTATCAAGTAAGTAGGAATTAGGCCCACTAGCATTGATCTCTGCACCCATAAAGCTACAGTTTATAATGGCAAGTTTCAGAGTAACAGCCGTGTTAGTCTGTATCCGCAAAAAGAAGAACAGGAGTACTTGTGGCACCTTAGAGACTAACAAATTTATTAGAGCATAAGCTTTCGTGGACTACAGCCCACTTCTTCGGATGCATATAGAATGGAACATATAATGAGGAGATATATATACACACATACAGAGAGCATAAACAGGTGGGAGTTGTCTTACCAACTCTGAGAGGCCAATTAATTAAGAGGAAAAAAAAAAAAAACTTTATAATGGCTAGATCCTAAGCGGGTGTACATAAGTGTAGCTCTGACTTCAGCATCACTATGTTGTACTTGATTTCACCTGGAGCTATAGCAATTGAGACCAATTGAGAATCTGGCCTTATTTTTAAGATCAGTCATAGTCTGTAAGAGAAAAGGAAATACTTCTTTCTCCAAACGTTGCAAGGCTTGTCCATCACTAATCCGTTCACCTTTGCCCCTTAAACCTACTATTCATTAATAGGGCTCTGCAAACTAACATGCTATTAAAGATTTTTCTTTTAAGAAGGTGGACAACTTTCCTGGAGAGAGCGCAGCTGTTAACTGAATGCTTCCTTTCCATCTCTTTCCCCTTCCTCACTCCATCTCCTGCACCTTTTAGGGGGTTAAACTCACTGGAATAAAAACCACCCACCACCACCACACACAACAGTCTAGTTTGCACCTACCCAGCTACAGCAGAAGAAAATAATTGACTGGAATTTGTTTTCTTTGGTCTGAATGTACCAGCCTTCTCTAAATCTCCCTAACGATAATCCCCTTTTATCCTTCATCACGGGTCTAGTTGCAAAGCAAACTCAGATGCCAGTCATGCATATACTACAGCATGGTATTGTCTATTGTTCAAGCTATCACCCAAAGCCTTGGCTGCAGGATGAAGCTCAGAGGAGGAGTGCAAAGGTGGCTTGGGCTGAGTTCACAGTGGCTCCGCCTCGTGAAAAAAAAAAACTCAGAGTTCTTCAGGCTGCTCTCACTTATGCCTGCTGTTGATGCCCCCAATATATCAACCAGAGATCAGCAAAGACTATGGATAAGTCCCTGCACTGAGAGGATACTCCTAGGGTTGGCTATGCTTTAGGGCTAGCATGCACCAGCACCACAGGATCTGTTCCGTACAGTATATTTCTATTTGCTTCTATACAAGTACGCTTTGTAATTCATTGTAGTGATAAAAGGGCTCTTAACCAATTAACATTATTTTTATATTGCAGTAGCCACCAGAGGCACCAATCAAGGATCCAGCCCTAAACAAGCCGGGTGCCGTACACAGAGACAGTTGTTGCATAGCATCTGCCCTTATAGCTTTTACCCTCATGTGCACTAATTTTTTCACATTCCTCTGGACACTCCAGCAAATGAGAGTCTCATTCTAGGAAATCTGGCCTGGAATTTAAACTTTGCACCATCCAATGCATTCAAAACAACAGTCATTATTGTAGTTTCCCCCTTTTCCTTTATCAGAGGAGAGAAATTCATTTCTGAAAAGCCTCACGTAAACCACCAGAACACTATGGGATGTTTGCAAACTGCACGGCTGCCCTAGCTGGAGATACACACTGGTTCACATTAAAACATAAGCCTTGAAAAAACAAACAACAAAAGAAACCATTGTTTGAAAAATGCATGCCCTTTCGTCTCATCCCCCCAGCTGGAGGACAACTTTGTGGCAAAGCTGGAACGGAGTAAATGAAGTGCCTCTCGCTTGTTCATAACTCTTTCCAATTTTTGTATCTTACATCAAACAACATGCCCCTTTATACATTCGCAGCAAGAATATTTATCAGGAAAAACATAAGGCAGAAAAAGTGGGATTTTTCTCTCCTCTTATCTCAATGTTTCCTGCCTGACATGGTTGCTGAGGTGTTTTTCTATGTAATGCATTAACATAACTTTATGCAGGAATGTATATGTTTCATAAATTCACTGTGTGTGAGTGGCTGTTATAGCCATCCAGGCCATGCATACATGTAGGCATTGTGCACCATTTACATACTTACTGCATAGATAGATTTTCATGAAGATAGAGGAATCTCAGTAATTTCCATTATACTGTAATCTCTGTAGGCTCTCTGTGCGCACACACACACACACACCCCTTAGCACAGTGGTTTTCAACCTTTTTTCATTTGCGGACCTCTAAACATTTTTGAATGGAGGTGGAGACCCCTTTGGAAATCTTAGGCATAGTCTGCAGACCGCCAGAGGTCCACGGTCCATACATTGAAAGCCACTGGCCTAGCACAATGGGGCCACAATGGAGTCACTAGGTTGCTACTACAATACAAAAATGATAATTAACAACAATGGCTAGGAGAGCTATGGCAAATTAGAAAACTCTAGGAAGGAAATTGCATTACAAGATGCACATTTTGACAATTATAGTTCCATTTTCACTATTCGTTTTGAATACTTTAAACTACACCAGTAAGCATACAGCTGTAGGTTTTGGGAAAGGTCTTAGCAGTATCTTTGCTGAAGCGTTGTGAGACATGCCGATTTGCAAAATGCAGACTAGCAAGGCAGCACCATACAGAAATCCATAAACACTAGCTTTTGCAATCTCCAGAAACACACAGTCCTGTGCTTCCACTCTCCAAGTTAGTTACAAGCGTTAAACAAATTCATCCTACCTACCTAAGGGAAACCAAAGCCACGGGGGTTGAATAACCTGCTTAATGCTACTGAATCTAGTGAGAGAGGTGGGATTAGAATTTATGAGTTCTGTTGGCTCCCAGTCCTGTGTTCTGGCCAGGCACGTGTTTCAGATACATCACCTTTTAAGTTACCTGATTCAGGATTGTTCCCAGTCGTATGTTGTCCAGCAATTTGCCCAGTCCAGCGTTAAACCTTCTCTTCCTACCTGGAGGAACTAAATGGTTTGCACGCGTCTAATACACACATTCTAAAAACATACACGTTAAACCTTTCTGTTTTAATTCAAAAGGGAAATTGTCTATGCAATGAAATACCTTTACAAAGAGTAAAAGCCATTTTCTCTGTCAATTAAATGTCCCCACTTTAAGCTAGAGTGTGGTTTTTGAACCACAAAGAGCAGGCGGAAGGGCCTGTGAGCACCAACAGCAAGAGTTATTACTACACCGCACGTTACAGGCGGGGGTTTTTTTTTATAGCTGTAGACATGTCAGCAATTCATAGATA
The DNA here is from genome assembly GCF_011386835.1 of Chrysemys picta bellii. Classification (NCBI taxonomy): domain Eukaryota; kingdom Metazoa; phylum Chordata; order Testudines; family Emydidae; genus Chrysemys; species Chrysemys picta. The sequence continues at coordinate 8,145,293 of NC_088798.1, forward strand.
TAGCGCCATCTACTGGCACTCTGTGCGACATAGTTCCTGAATTTAGGAAGGCCAACACCACTCACTGTGTACTGCAAATGGCTTCCTCTGGCCACTCCTTCCACCCGCTTTTAACACTTAACAAGGTGTGTCATGCACTTCCTCTCCACCAGCCCAGCACCACAGACCAGTGCCAAGGGCGGGGGAGGGAAGGCCACAGTCTCTCTTCTGCCCCTCTCCACTTGGAAGTCTAGCACCAATAGCTATGCTAGACAACCACAGACCTTGTGCCAGCAGTGCATGGACCAGGACTGCAGGGTGTAAAATAGGTGGGGGTCAGGATTCCTAGTCTCCTTTCCACCCCGTCTGTGTCCATACAGGGCAAGCCACAATCTGGACTGCAGTCCATTTTGAAAGGTTTGTGCTACTGAGTGGATTTTGCGAGTCAAGCTGACTTTCCAGTTGATGTGGCTCTACAGAGCTGGAAGAATCCATCTAGTTTCCATTTGGGGTTTCTCAAACATTTGTGGTTTGGACCACCTCTCAGCAGAGGGACTGTCTTGTGGATACCCATCCCATTTATGATTGGTGGACCTCCCATTCATGATCACATAATATTCCATGTCGACCACAGCAATTGCTTCCAAGGAAGGAAAATATTTATTTATTAGGAAAGTATTTAATAGACTTCAGCTGTCACTCAGTGCTATTTAGCATCTGGAAACAAGAATGAGAGATAGCACCATGAGGAGAGTCTAAGCGCCACAGTTTGGGAACAGCCAACTTGCATGGTAAGAGAAGGCACACGCTTAGAGTCATGTCACACATTAATTAAAGCATTCAAAAATGTCATCCAAATAGGTTCAGGACCACAAACCTACGCATTATTTTTGAGTACGGAAATGGTCTTTGCAAATCTCTTGTCTCCAGAAGGGATATACAACGTAACTTTAAATGTCAGGCAGTTATTATATAAACATAAAATATCCAGATTTGCAGTTTTCCCCTTTCTTTTATGAATTCTCTTTACTCCTTTAGCTGCTTACTCGTTTGCACTTACCTTTTAGTCTGATCATGTAAAAGGTTTTGGAACAAATACAAGGGAAGAATAAAAACATAATGGTTTCTCACTGCTGGAGGGCATAACTCTAATTAAAAAGAATGTTCTTTCTTTTAGCACCCAGACTTCTTTCTCTTCTAAACCTGAACTTTGACATTTTCCAACTGAGATTTAAAACAAGGCAATAATTCTCTACCACAATGTAGGTCTAGCTACACTATACAATGAGAAGAGAAAAAAAATGGGAATGAGGTTTAGGGCTAATGGACACATCGGGAGCTTTGGTTTAGGACCAGGCAGGTTTGCACATCCCCAAACAGCTCCTAAGCACACAGCAGTGATCATTTCCAGGGATACATATAAAAACGGTATACCTGCACATTATACACATACAAATGAATATACATGCACATATAGACATCCAAGTGTCTGATTCTGATCTTGTGTAGATTGACGTTACACCTGATTTACACTGACAGCAGAAGCAGGCCAAAAAAGGATTGTAGTGTGTTTGGGTGTGTGTATTTATATACACAGAGATGACACTCAAAGCTCGGAATCAGCCTGATTCTGAAATCCAGGAGGGTGTTTTGTTTTTGTTTTTTAAATACACACACCCCTGCACATTGACAAAACAAACAAATCTGACATTTTCAATCACAGCCCACATGGGCATATGTCATTGTGAACACTGAGGCAATTATTAAATAAAGAAGATTTCTTAATTTATCTAGCTATTGTGCCTAATTATGCTACCAATTCCACTTGTGACACTCCCTTGAACTCAATGGGCTGAATTGTGCTGTTAGATATATACACACAGTTCCCACTGAAGTCAGTTCTCACCTACCCCATATACTGAAGCACCTATCACTGTTGTATATAAATGTTGGCCCATGTGTCTATGTGATCATGTATCGGGGGTAGCCGTGTTAGTCTGTATCCGCAAAAACAACAAGGAGTCCGGTGGCACCTTAAAGACTAACAGATTTATTTGGGCATAAGCTTTCGTGGGTAAAAAACCTCACTTCTTCAGATGCATGGAGTGAAAGTTACAGATGCAGGCATTATATAATGACACATGAAGAGAAGGGAGTTACTTCACAAGTGGAGAACCAGTGTTGACAGGGCCAATTCGATCAGGGTGGGTGTGGTCCACACCCAATAATACATGAGGAGGTGTCAATTCCAGGAGACGCAAAGCTGCTTTTGTAATGAGCCAGCCGCTCCCGGTCCCTCTTCAAGCCCAAATTAATGGTGTTAAATTTGCAAATGAATTTTAGTTCAACTGTTTCTCTTTGAAGTCTGTTTTTAAAGTTTTTTTTGTTCAAGAATAGTGACTTTTCAATCTGTTATAGACTGTCCAGGGAGGTTGAAGTGTTCACCTACTGGCTTTTGTATGTTACCATTCCATGGATCTCCTGGCAGCACACATTCACTGCTCGTGGCCCACCCACCAAAGCACTCTTGGTACAATAGCAGACTAAGACCCTATGGGTAGTGCTCTGTGATGCACCGAAGGCATGGACCTACCCAGTGCCAGTTCTTTGTCACCTGTCTGCCAGATCCTCCACTAGGGTAAATTGTCTCCTGTCTCTTCCACTCTCCTCAAACTATTCTGCCTCCATTGGCTTTCTGGCTGTGCTTTCACACAGGGGTTGTGGTGACAGTATCTGAGCTTAGTTCAACTACAGAAACCATGTGTTATTTGGGTGTATACTCCATTAGCCAGCATCGGATGCTGTACTACAGAACTGACTGTCTGAAATTTTACAGAGTCTATAACTAGAGATGACCAGAAAATGTGGGTCCTTTCCCCACTCACCATTGAAAATTTCAACTTTTCATTGAAAAAAAAATATGAAAACTGAAGTTTTCAGGCTTTACCTGAAAAGTTGGGTTTGGAGCTTTTCGGGGTAAGATGAGACTTTCTGTAAAAACTCTTTTTGGCCCAATCCCCATTTTCTGTTGGAAAAAAAAGGTTGACAGAAAAATTTTGTCCAGCCCTATCTGTAACAGCAAGCTAGGAAAAAAAACCAAAAAAACCCCCACAGCCTTGCTACAACTTTATCTACTCTCTCCAGGGAACTGTCCAGCCTGAAATCCTCCTGAAGTGCAGCAAGCCACCCGGGAGGGATCTCAATTTTAGAAAATATTTGTATGTTTATGTAGCACTTTCCATCCCAAAGCACCTTAAAGGGCTTTATAAACCATATATTCGCCCTCCCCTGAAATGTCACCATCTCGCCTAGGGAACATGGCAGCGATATTACACAACAGTTTAGAGTAGACAAGATATGGGATTTTCACAATTGTTCAGTAGTGCTCCCGCTGAAGTCAGTGGGGTCAGAGTTAGGCCAACATTGAGCATTTTTGAAACTCTCTCCCATATATTTTTGACTGCATAAAGTATGCATGCCTATGTATATCTAGATCTATCTCAGGGGCAGCCAAACTAACTGACCCTGCAAGCCGCATACAACAATCTTCAGAACTTCGAGTGCCCTGTGGTGGAGTGGGGGGCTAAGGGCTTCTGCCCTGCAAGGGGGGGTGTCACAGGGCTGAAGCCCTAAGCTGCCCTTCCCCATAAGGCAGAAGCCCTGGGCTCCCCTTCCCCCCCCCCACTGCAGGGCAGAAGCCCCGAGCTCATCCCCCATCTGGTAGGTGAAGAATGAGGGTCAGGGGGCTCCGCAAGCCACACTTACACTGTAAAAAAGCTGCATGTGACTCACAAGCCATGGTTGGCCACCCCTGTGATGGACACATATCAATCACACCGTGATGGACACTTTCTTTACTGGAACTCAGAACATTCATAGTAATGGGTCTCCTTAGGGGAGAATCCTTGTGAGGAGAGACTAAGGAATTCGCTTATTTTCTGAGGGCCCTACATTGCATCACATCATACACTATGCACAGCTCCAAGTTCCAACAGGCGGGCACTGGTAAAGAACAGTAACATACCTATGGATTCAAACCAAAGTTACAAGCTCCAATCCTGCAAACAGATGCTTTAATGCAGACCCCTGTGACAATGTGGAATCCTTGTGGGTGTGGGCCTACTCAAACTTCTGTTTACAGAATCAGGTCTAACATCAGGAGATCCTTAGCTGAGAGTTGAATTTTCTCCTTAAAATATATACAGAAATTGGTCCAGCTCAACAGAAATTGGTGCAGCTCAACAGATAAGAGAGGATTCAAGTGATCACAGAGTATTTTACATTGCAAATATGTTTTTCACCGAAGTCATCCAACTTTTTATGTAACCTCTTTTCTCATTTCTACCCTTACTTTGCTTACTTAACCTTCAGTAACTAACTCAGAAAACTGCAGTAATGAACACCAAGTCAACAGATTGTGCAGACACGGAGTCAGAAGTGTGATACAGAAACATCTTAGTTATTGTATTAATGACTTTTTTGGAGATGAAATCCTTGCGCTATATTAACTATGTATTGCTTTGCTTGCAATTGACTTAGCGTTGCAATGGTGCTTGTTCGGAAATATTAAAAACGACTGCCTACTTTGTAAAATGATGAGCTTAAAAGTACCATCTCTGGGATTTTGAGGAGGGGAAAAAAAATTGTTAGAAGTTTATTAGGCCAGAACCTCATCTGGTGTAAACTGGCATAGCTTTGTTGGAGCTATGTGAATTTACACCAGCTGAGGCTCTAGCCCAAAACAAATGATTGTTTTAGGTATGGAATATGAGCCCCTAAAGCAAGACAAAATTACTTTGGAAATGTTTGCTTTAATCATCAAATAAGGAACAATCATGTCCAAATTGTTCCTAGCTCAGAAACTACTACTCCTCATCCTCACCTGAGTCCGGTCTATATAGGATCAGCTCTTCAAGTCCTTCTCCATTCCAGTCTGTCCTTGAAGCACTTTCTCAGAAACTCTACAGCTAATTGTATCCTTTTGTATGACCTCCATCCATCTAGCTTTGGGTCTTCCAACTCTTCCCTTAACCCTCTTCTCTTAAGTTTAATACATTGTTTCCTGAATATTCTTCTGATCTTCTTTTCACATGCCCAGACCATCTAAGCCTGGATTCCCTCAGTTTGTCTATAATTGGTACCACCTTCACACTTCCCCAAATTCATTTCTTTCAAACATGGACCACCCTCATAACGCCAAGCATCCATCTTAACATTTTCTTTTCCACTGTATTCCAGAGCTGGTCCTGTCTCTCTCAGTGCCCAGCATTCAGGGCCAGGCAAAAGTGCAGGTCTAATTACCATCTTATAGACCTTACTTTCCGGTTTGATAGGCATTCTTCCATGGGTGGCAGGTATAATAGGCCAGGGAAGGCTTAGCCTTCCCTGGGATTGCCACCAACCTGCGGCTGGACATCTGGGCTGTGGTAGCCCCACCCCTTCTCTGAGACCCCCACCAGCTGCTGCTGCACTGCCTGTGCCTGCCTCCTATCATGTCTCCTTCACTCCACACACACCCCTGAAGTCCTTGCTGTTCGCCGCGTCCTCCTCGGGGATGAAGAAGTGAGGGTGCTCCACCTGGCACTGGGGCTGGCGGCGGGAGGAGCTGACGCTCGGGGCCTGGCGGCTGGGGCCAGGTTCTTGGCCGGGAGAGGGCCTTCAGGACCGGGAGGGGCTGGCAACTCGAAGAGCCAGCCCGGTGCTGCAGCTGGCCCTCTCGGGTGCCTGGCGGCTCAGCCCAGCACTGGCAGCCAGTGGCTCGTTCGGGGGAGGGCCTTCAGGGGCAGGAGGAGCTGGTGCTTGTGGGGGGTGGCCTGGCTCTGGGCCAATGCTGGCGGTGGACCACGAGTTGAAAAAACAGTGTTCTATGGTAACAACCACCTTTCGTGGACCCCTTATACCTAAGTCCACGAACCCCCAGGGGTTCACGGATCACACGTTGAAAACCACTGTTCTACATCTTCTTCCACCTCCTCTTTGCTCTCCCCCATAAGCACTACATCATCTGCAAACCGCAGTGCCAGTCTCTGGCGGTTTTCTGCAAGTACATCAAGCAACAATGGATACAAAAAGGGGGTTGGTCCTGAGCCTGGATATGCACTGACTCTTACTAGAAACTGTTCAGTTTCTCCCCATGGCCTTCTAACAGCACCCTCATTATACGTCCTGAATGAGTCTGATATAGCCTTCAGATACGTGTCATTCTCACACACTGCCAGATGACTTCTCTCAGAATGTGACCATAAGCCTTCTCGAGTTCAATAAATATTATGTGCAGGGTTTTCCTCTTTTCTCTGTATTTTTCCACAAACAAAGGTAGAAGCCATTGTTGACTTGCCTGGCATAAAAAAAACCTTTGCTTATAGTTCAGTAACTAACAATATTAATATGAAAATGGGGTACCATGTAGTAGCATCAATAAACTACACATCTGCTACTTTTAGTTTTAAATATCAATGAATGGGACACACTGGACAACAGCAAGTCAACGGCAACATAAATTCTACAATCCCAGATTTCTGCATTGAAAATCAGTTCATTGACTAATGTGCACAGGGGGACCAAGCTCCATCAATAATAATACCCAGCATCAAGTAGTATTTTGGCAAGGAACTAGCATATTCCTAGAAAGTGCACTTGTAGTTATGGATGGTGCTGCTGAGTTGAAAAGGTTTACAAATGGATGACGTACCAGTATTAATACGCACACCTATGCAATTGGCCACTTACCATGTTGGCCCCACAGACAAGTCAATTATCTCTGCACTTTAGAGTTTAATCTGCCCTTGGAAGCTGCCCAGCGGCAGCACTGAAATGCAATGCAGAGAGTTAATTATTAGTTAATATGACATGTTGCCCATAGAAACGTTCATACAGGAAACTTCATTATGATGGTCCATGATGGAGAGCTCAGAAGCAACAACAGCTGGACAGATTATAGCCAGTTTGGAGGTCTCCTGCACAAGAGCACATGCTTTCTAAAGAAGGCTGAGGCAAATCAGAAGACATAATGTAGATCAATTTCTCCTGCCTTTCCTGTTAGAAAATCAGGCAAGTGGAAAATGCGGAACTGCCCCTTTTCCTTAGGTTTTGTGTCTCAGCAGGTCTTCTTGTACTCTTAATGCCACCGGCTTGTGGAAGGAAAGGAAGAAGGAAAGAACAGAGAGTCAGAAGAAATCTGGCATGCTTTGAAGGTGGTAAGTGGCCACACAGCCAGTCCTTTAACTTTCTTCTAGTTAGGTATTAGAGAAGGAGCTGGACACTCATGCAGAAGATGGTTACCTTACCATCCATAGCATAAGGATTCTTGCGTGTTTTCCAAGGACCTTTCAAACACAAGGACACATGGGTGCTGTTTAAGGACCTTTACAACCAGTGCCCACTGATTAGTTTATCCCGCACCAAAATGGAACCACTGGAAATGCAGCAGCCAACAAATGCTTGTCAGAGGTGGTGAAGACTGGAAGCTGTATGTGGAAATTGCATAGGCATTTGTAATTATTTGGCTGGTCCAAAATTTTCCAGCCAAAAAAATGTTAACAGCCACAAAACCCAGAGAAAACAAGAATGACTTATTTGCTTCATTTCTTTTTCTGTTCACCTCTAACAAGTATGTGAGCCAGAGCATTAGGACTAATGCCCCAACTCCTCTGAAAAATCGCTATAGGATCTTTAATGATCACAAGTGCTTAAGATCTTCATTTTACTCTATCAGCCGCACAGCACCCGCTACCAGCATGCTGGCCATTGTTTGAAGCTGGTTTAGGAAAAGGATCACCACCTATGGAACACCAACACCACTTCTTGCCACATCTGTTTTTTCTCTTGGACATTTCCCATCCATGCACAACTTGACCTGACCAGTGGTGTTTAAAGGATCAAATGAGATTATGGGTAAAACTTTCAAAAGCACCTCAGGAGCCTAAGTTCCATTTTCAAAAGTGATTTAGATACATAATAGATTTTTAAAGATTGCTCACAACTGATATCTTCATCATACAGGTGTTTTGTTTTTACAGCTGGTATTATCAAAGGAGTCTATGGCTGCCCCGCTCCCACAGACGTGTAATTGGATTGGGTACCTAACCCTGTTGGGCCCCTTTGAAATTCCCAGACTCTTATTTTTTCTGGAAGCCTCATGTTTACAGAATCAAGGCACTAACAGAACTGACTACATCCCTAGATAAAACTGATAGCATAGCATCTGTCTCCCTACATATTTCTGTTCATACACCTTCAGTCCTTACCAGCTGTATCCCTCCGCAGCAGACACTGCCAATTTCTACAAATCATATGTTAGTTTTGCCCTATAGAGAAGTATCCATCAGTGAAAGATGAGACCACCAGATTAGTTTCCATTGGTAATTGACTGTAGGACAGAATTTAAAGCCAGGTTTCCACACAAAGAAGGCTGCATAGAGCCCATTATGCCACCAACACAAGCTCTCACCAACACAAGTACTTCACAACTATTCCCCAATAAGATGAGTTACCTCCATAATTACTTCCCAGTACAGTACTTCGCTATAAGTAAGGCTACATCTACACTACAGGGGGGAGTCGATTTAAGATACGCAAATTCAGCTACGTGAATAGCGTAGCTGAATTCGACGTATCGCAGCCGACTTACCCCGCTGTGAGGACGGCGGCAAAATCGACCTCTGCGGCTTCCCGTCGACGGCGCTTACTCCCACCTCCGCTGGTGGAGTAAGAGCGTCGATTCGGGGATCGATTGTCGCGTCCCAACGGGACGCGATAAATCGATCCCCGGGAGGTCGATTTCTACCCGCCGATTCAGGCGGGTAGTGTAGACCCAGCCTAAGATGTTTGCTATTACTATAATACCAGTGAAACTTCAGGGTTGTAAGTGAAAAACAATGATTTGATATTAATTACAGTACCGTAATTGCACTAGCATATTGACTGGGCTTATATAATAATTTCAGCATTAAAGGGACATGTAAGAGATTATGCAAGAGATGTACCATAATTATGTATTTACCATATGTTCAAAGTTAAATTACTCATAGAAATATTCAAGATGTTTCATGTTCTCAGAGTTGCAAGAGCTCCTATTGGTGGCATTGTGAGTGCTGGCCAGACTTTCCCCCATGAATACCCAGATTTAGATACTGTCCTAGTATAGATCAGATTCGAATTTGGTAACTTCCGCTTTTTCCCTCGTCACCATATTTCTGCGGATGGCATGCACCCAAGCAATCAAGCAGAGTGACTAAATTTGGGGGGAAAGCTCCTCAAGTGCAAAGCTAGGATTCCCCCAGTTATTCCAAACAGTCAACCTGTCAATGCTGTTCTACTACAACGCCGTGGAAAATACGGTTTCAGACCTGTGACAAGATGCCTCCTCTGGGCCAGACTCAGCACTATACTATGTAACCGGAAGGCAGGGGGAAGGCCCTCACTGGGGAATATTCTCCGGTGCAGACAGCCCGCTATGCGCAGCCAGGTGGCTGGCTGGGCACCACCTCCTCAGTGGGCCTGGGTTCAAGGGATATTCCAAGGGGAGGCAGAGCAGAGGGGAGGCAGAGGAGGGAGAATGCTGTTCAGGGGCAGGAAGATGCATGGCTAAGATGGACTTGTATCCCGGTGATTCTGTGCCCCTGAAACAGCCATTGGAACAGGAGCACATCATGTTGGCATAGCCTGGGGGCTGACTGAGCCTGTGCCCCGGCCCTTACCAGCCCCACAAGCATCTGCATAGAAGAGACGCAAACTGACTTCCCTCCAGTCTTGTGCAGGCACCTGCTGTAGTTCAAGGATGTATCTGAGGCCTTGGCTACACTTACCCGGTAGTTCGGCGGCGAGCGATCGAACTTCTGGGTTCGACTTATCGCGTCTAGTCTGGACGCGATAAGTCGAACCCGGAAGTGCTCGCCGTCGACTGCGGTACTCCAGCTCGGCGAGAGGAGTACCGCGGAGTCGACGGGGGAGCCTGCCTGCCGAGTGTGGACCAAGGTAAGTTCGAACTAAGGTACTTCGAACTTCAGCTACGTTATTCACGTAGCTGAAGTTGCGTACCTTAGTTCGAATTAGGGGGGTAGTGTAGACCTGGCCTCACTCTTAGAAATCTAAGGGCCAGTAACAGAGATTTCTTCTCTCTGCCACAGTATTTACATCGGTTCCTTCCAGCAATGGGTCTTTATTCTGTGCAGTGATACAGCCCAGAAAGGTCATCTAATTACAAAAAACAATACTTATTGGATGCATTAATGCTTCTGCAATTTTAATAGCAATATGATCGCTGGGATTTATATTATTTTCCCTTTCTGATTAATTATTTACACAGACAGGCAAGGGTTATTAAGAATGTGCGCGCTTTCCTATGCCGCAAAGAGATTTTAAAAGGGGAAGGAGGAGACATGCAGACACAACATTTGAGCACAGACTGTTTTCATATTCCATGACTCAGCACTTAGCAATGGGTCTGTCCTTGCCCAGCGATGGAACCTCATTCAGAATAAAATTTTGGAGCTGGGACATGTTGGTTTAAATACATTTATAAAGCTACAGCTTTCTTGTTTGCTGGGCTGGTACTGGGGTCTCCAAAGTTAGTCTTAACATAGTCAGGGAGCATCTTCCCATCAGCCCACGCAGATGCCAGACACAGAGGAACCCAGAGCAGCATTGCTGCAGAGTCTGACCTGGTGCGAATTGCTTTTGCTAACAAGGCTACACTCAGCACAGGCAGCTGGTTCAATGGGGAAGTTTTGTCTTTAATGGTTTATATGATCTAAGTACTACGCTTTGCATAAGGATCCCCCTGTCCATTGATTCAGAGAGCAGAACAAATCCTACTTGCCAGGACCCGCATGTACGAAGTATGCCTAGGGCCAGATTTTCAGAGACACTGAGCAATCGCAACTCCCATTGACTTCAATCAATGACAAGTCTGTATTTCTGAAAATCAAGCCTAAGGAGATGCCTACACTCCAATACATTTTGCCTGCATCTTTCAGCTCCTCATAGGGTATGTCTACACTACAATAAAAAACCCAGAGCAGCAAGTCTCAGAGTTTGGGTCAAGGGACTCGGGCTTGCACTAGGGAGTTAAAAATAGCAGTGTAGACTTTCAGGCTCAGGCTGAAACCCAGTGAGGAGGGAGGGTTTCAGAGGCTGTGCTCCAGTCTGAGCCCGACCATCTACATTGCTATTTTTCACCCCGTAGCATGAGCTTGAGTCAGTTGACCCAGGCAGTGAGACTCACTACCACAGGTTTTTTATTGCCGTGTAGACATTCCCTATGAGGAGTTGAAAGATGTGCGCAAAATTCCTGCTGGCATATCCGATAATGCTGCAAGGTCCAGTCAGCCAGTGAGCCACGTTAATTCTTATGCCTACTTTATGCCCATGTGAATTTCTTTATATATTTAGTGCATTACATATTAGAATCTATTCGTTCATTTCCTGCAAGCCCAGATTTTTATACAAAACTGTACTGTTATCTCCATGAATTTTAATTGGGGGGGGAGGGGAGGAGGAAGAGGGAATCCACAGAGAGGGAAAGACAAAATCCTCATGCTTTATGCTGTTCAATTCACTCTGCTTGGAAACAAATTGGTACCACCAGCTTTTAATTAGTTGGCAGCTTGGTGCCCCAATGTTTCTTTATAAAAAAGAATTTTACTCATGAATAATAATTTTATGAAAAAGATATTTAAGGAATGAACAAAAGGGTCTATAGCACAAAATGACAAACACCGCTCTGACTGGGAGTCTGTCATTAATGACAGAACAGTCATTTAAAAACAAAAACAAAAAGAACCTATATCATCCAGGAGCTACAAAATACCAGAGAAAGATTGCAGGCAGACGGACTAAAAAAAATGGTTCCAAGTACCCAAAAAAGAGTAAACCCAAGAGAAAATGATAAGAGCAAGTCCCAAGTGGGTGACGCTTTAAGATCACACAGTAAACTCATGAGTCAGGGGAGAAGTGGAAAAAAGTTTGTGAGATATGGTGGCAGACACAGCTCTCTTTATCTCATATCTGTTTTTACGGCAAGCTATATATCACATACTCACTCCAGGACAAACTGCAGCCTGCCCCTGCAGGAAGGTGCAAATAGGGTGACTAGACAGCAAATGTGAAAAATCAGGACAGGGGGTGGGGGTAATAGGAGCCTATATAAGAAAAAGACCCCAAAATTGGGACTGTTCCTATAAAATCAGGACACCTGGTCACCCTAGGTGCAAATGGGGTGTGGGAAGAGGGCACAAGGAGCATTCCTGGATCTCTGCACTGGGAAGCAAGTCTAGCCACAGTTGCAGTCCTTGCTCCTGACTCATGCTACTAGCCTGCCCAAAAGGGGACAGGGGAGGAAATGGCATCATGGCGCACATACACATCAGTCAGCCTAGACATGAGTATACACTACACAACCCTTAAAAGTCACAATGTATCCCTGGGCCTGACTGTAGCGATGCAATGAAGCAAATTCAAGTCAGAATTTTTTCAGCAAATGGAGTGTGTTTGGAGCATGGGTCATGTCTACAGGATGTGCTGAAACACAAAACCAGGAATATTTGCTTACCTCAGCCAGGGAAGGAATTCTGCTGCTGCAACAAGGCAGTGGAGAAGGCTAGCTCTATGTCTGGGGTGTGGCGCTGCTAGGAATTGTGGGTAACCATGCCCTTAGCAGGAAAGGCTTGCTGAAACTCCAGGCAGGGCAGTGTCTAAGGAGGAGTTAGCAGATGGAGCTCTGCCAGAGGGTATGAAAGGCCAGGTCTTAAGGAGTTTTTCTTTTTTTTTTTTCTCTCCATCTTCTGTTATGAACTTCACAGTAGAGTAAATCTCAGGTAGCAGTCAGGCCTGCTGTGTAGGGAAAAGCTAAGTATGAATAAGAAACCCTTCCATCACAGTCACAGAAAGCATGCTTCCTGGGGCTTGAAAGGCAGCTGTGCCTTAAATGATTTGCTCTTTAATGGGCTTTTTTTTAAAAAAAAATCTGTAATCAGCATGTGAACTCTGAAAAACCATTGGTTTGGTTTATAGAGTAAGCAGCTCTGAGTCTGGCGAACCCACACAGCCTCCTATTCCCAGCCTAGCACACAATTGCCTGATCAGTCAACTCTCTTGATGCAATTTTCACATTTGATGTTTTATATTAACAATAATGAACTTTCAGAAGATGCTATCTGACACACCAGGTAACTCTGCTAAAAAATAAAAGATGCACTTTGAGAAACAGAATTATACGCAACATAAACCCAAGAACATAGCACAGGGCAATGGCCTATAAGGCCCCAGTCAGATCTGCATGGGTATATTCCTGTGATTATGTGTAGTCCACTGAAATCACTGAGGATCTGCATGGGCCCAGGAGTCTACCCACACAAATCCGCTTAAAGGATTGAGACCTATGATAGGCCCACAGTACCCCCCTCTCATGGGAACACCTACAGAAGCAGGGCTAGAGGAAAGGAAATGCGTCACAGATCTCCTAGAGGAGCTTCCCCACAATCATTGAATCATAGGACTGGAAGGGACCTCAAGAGATTATCTAGTCCAGTCCCCTGCAGGGGAGATGGTCATCACCAGATGGAGCAGGCCACAGTTCTGCCACCAGAAGCCAACAGGTCCTTGAGACTTGTCGAAATCCTAGAGGATCTGGAAGAAGCAAGACCCATCTGCATGGAGATGCGGTCTCTCCTCACTGGCTGTGGGGTCCAAGGAGCCATGCTACCCAGGGTCCCCCAGGCTTCAGCTAACTTTGGGACCTCCTTAAAGTGGGGGCTCCATGGAAGAGTCATAACCGTATCTGTATTCCCTTTCCCTAGTAATCTGCATGGGGCTGGTGGAATACAGACCTTTCCCCCCCAAGAGTCCTGCTCTCAACCTGCCACCTCCTACTTCAGACCCACCTACTATTTAGCCCTGGCTACCTTATGGATGCCTTCCTCTCTCCCACATGGGACATTCACAGACTGATGAGCTCAGGGGAACCATTTCAATGTGGCACAGAGTAAACTTGAAGGAAGAGCTGGGGATTCAGGAAGCACTTTTGCAGACAGGGAACCAAACCATACGGAGTAAGGCACTGCATGGAGTGAGTGCCATATTTCAGTTTTACATGCTCCTTGAGGTGGGAGTGAATCAAATTGTCTTACAGTGCTGCCATCACTTCATTGACTGGGCACATGAGAACAGAGACTGAAAGTTTTAATACCAAAAGGCTTAGATGGGGGCTTTCTGCTGGAGCAGAGAGAAAGAGGGTTTTTTTTTAGATTCAAGTGCAATATTAGCAGCAGATTGACTAGATAAGGTTTAGTTCTGATCCCAGTGCAGAATGGAGTTTTGGATGAGTGTTCACCACAACCTTAGCATCCTACCACACTGCTGAGCTGTGTAGGAATAAATAAAAAAAATAATGGAGATATGCTATCTCCTAGAACTGGAAGGGACCACCTTGAAAGGTCATTGAGTCCAGCCCCTTGCCTTCACTAGCAGGACCAAGTACTGATTTTGCCCCAGATCCCTAAGTAGCCCCCTCAAGGACTGAACTCACAACCCTGGGTTTAAAAGACCAATGCTCAAACCACTGAGCTATCACTCCCCCTCAAGCAGTAATGAGGACTGTCCTGGTATTGGTCAGACCTCTCATGTGCCAACACCCCAACTTGGGACACAAATGGATAAACAGCCCCAAAATGCAGGGGACAAAAAAAAAATTATGAATGCGGGAAATTTTAAAGGACTCATTCCTTTAGTATAACTAGCTCTGTCTCGAACATTGGCTTCATGATTCTTTATCTCTGATGTCAATAATTATCAATGACAATATGCAGGGATTAGAGATGGGCAATTTTTTTTATGCAAATGACGGGAGGGTTGCTGAAAAATACAGATTTTTGGGGTGACCGAAACTATTCGCAAATTTGGGTCAGTTTTGGTGTTCATTTTGGAAAAACATTTCATTTCACAATTTCCCTATGTTTTCTTAAAAAAAAATATTTTTTAAGCCAAAAAATGAAACATTGAAAAGTTTGGGCTGAATGAAATATTACATTCAACCCAAACCACATTTTTCCAACTTTTTCATTTCCCTGAGAAATTTGAATTTTTTTTTAAATTTCGGTTCAATCTGAAATTAGTCCTCCCCAAAAAATGAAAAATTGGTTATTTGCCCAGTTATTGTGGTGGGGGAGGGGCCCAATTTGCATGGAATGTAGGTCACTTTGGTACTAAAGTGAGTGATATCCTTCAAAATGGGGGGCACCACAGTGTATCATGATCAGTGAAACTCCCCGGAGGGACTAATATGGACTGGACACTAGTCCACGAACTGGGAACAAGAGAAGTTAAGCACCTCAGCCAGATGGGCAGAGCAGTGCACTGGGTTTAATGAAGTTCCACTTGCCCCATGAACACACGCAAAGTCTGTAGTGGAGCCACTGGTTACTCTAGCTACAGGCCAACTAGAATGGTACTGCAGTGCCACAAACCAGGTCTCAAGGCCACTCAAATTTGGCCTGGCTGCCCTTCCACCATGACGGAGTGTCAGCCAGGCCAAATCTGCCACCTTTTTCCAACCAAATCTGCCACCTTAGGCCTATGAGGAAAGGGCAGAACACTGAAGTTTTGCCTAGGATGGCAGGTGGTTTTGAGTAGCCTCTGAGTGGAGCAGCAAATTGAACCTGGGTCTTCTGAGTGGTCACCCAACCACTGGGCCCATCTTCTGCTTGTGTCTCAAGACGCCTGAGAAAGGATACCACCCTGTTATAGTGAGAGCTCGCCAAGATTTCTTTGTTCCTAATATTTCTCTCTGTGGGACTGGCTGTCACTAATTTTTCCTCAGCCTCAAAGAAAGTTATCAGTGACTTTTCTAATGCTGCTTTCAGAGCCATTTCCTATTTTTCATGAATCTAGCTGATAAGACTTTGCTGTACCGTATTTACTTCTATTTTCCAATTCTAAGGAAAAGCAAACAATGCAGAAACCTTTAATTTCGCATTTTCCCCCAGCTGGTAAAAATGATCGCTAGATATGCACGCATCAGTATAATCATCTCCTAAACAAATGGCACAATGACAAACAGGGGGGGAAGAGTACTGCACAAGCTGGTGTTTTCAATTTAGAAAGTATGCATTATTTACACTGCCATTATTCCACTCAATTTGAGTTCACGCTTTAGTCCTAATTTCAGTATAATCAAAGTCAATGAATATTTAATCAGCATTGCTTCCAGAAATTGAGTAATGCCATTAACATAATGTCCCCAGGACTTCAGTGCAGATTTTCCTCAAATGCACGGGACTTCCACGCCTTCCCCACCATCCCCTTTCACCAGTTGATGTTCAGAGCTTCACTTCAGCTGGTCAGATAAGATGGAAACTGTTCACATTATTATTGTTTTTAAAGCATAGACATTTCACCACCCATACTGATTCAAGCCTAGTGTGTGAGTTAAACAAAATGTGCTGTTTTCATTAGCTTCATCCTAATATAGGAATCCGGGATAATTAAAAGAGTCCAATTGCACTTAGATAGCACCTTGCATCAAAAGATCTCAAATCATTTTGCAAACAATTAATTCTCACACCACACTGGTAGGCTGGCAGTTGTTATTGCTATCTGCATTCTACAGATAGTCAAAATGAAGCAGAGCGATGTCAAGTGACTAGCCGATCGCCACCTAGTACATTAATGATAGCTTGGTGTAGTGCTCAGGTGCCCTGATTAACTCCATGTTCCTTTTTCCAACCAACAGACTGTGCTGCCTCCCCAAAACAAGAAAAGCATCAGTACGTATTAATATTTATGAACAATGCAAAATTACAGCATAAAAAACTGGTCAGACATTTCAGAGCTGCTAAAAGTGGTAGCTCAAAAGCTATATTTTTTTTTTAGTGTGTCTGGAGTGTTCTCTAGTCTACCCATACACACCCCTCCAGTGGATTTGCATCTAATCTATCAACTTTTCTAACATGACCATCACTATAACATCTAGACTATGCATCCAATTAATGTCCTATAGCTGTCCTTCTCTGTCTGTGTTCCTATATAAAGGCACATGAGTATCTGAAGGGTATAGATTTAAAACACTAGACAAATTCCAAAATTCCCTATTTTAATGCCTAGTTAAAGTTTTAATGAAATCTGAGTCAGTAACTTTGCTTAGGTTGCCCAGAAATCTGAATAGCAATCACTCTTTCATTAGATTAGAATGGATTCCTTTGCACATTAAGCAGGGGAGCTCAAACTATAAGTTCAGTTTTGCAAATGCTGACAACATATACAATATAATAACTTAGGCTATGTAAGAATGCGTATCCAGAATGTGGTTCCTATCTGCGATAGGGAGAGTTTCAGTAATATTTATCTTCACTGCACTTTCACAAAGCATCTCGTCTGAAGTCCCTGATCTGATCTGAATTTAGGAACATGAACAGACTGTTGAAGGCCATTGTTGTTTTCAGTCTTTAGTATAAAAACCATGCTACATCTGACAATTGCTCTGAAGAGGTCTGGGAATGAATAAGTGGACACAGTAACATAAGCACTTTTCAGCGTAACAAAAGGTAAAGTACGAAACTCTCCCAGGTAAAGGGAATGAAGCTAGTAGTAGAATTGTCAGAGGGAGTTGGGTTATGCTTGAATGCACAGTAGGTAGAAGACTTCTCTCCAACGACTGTCTTCAAAACTGTGTCATTCCAGTATTTTCTTAAAGAGCTCACAAGCTTTTGAGGGGTATAATTAAGCAGAAAAATGTTCTACAGCTTTGCTGGGTTGACAACATTTGGCATTCGTTGATCAAGCAATTTGGGGTCCCCTTGTAAAGGTACATGAACAAGCCTTCAGCTGCAAAGCCTGTTTGCAATCTGCCTCGAATCCCTATCCCTCGTCATTTGAAAGGGTTCACTTTTACAGATGGCGAGGAGGAAAAGGTAATACATCTGCGTGTGTGAATGAGAGAGCGCAAAATTTGCAATGGGCTACAAAGGAAAATGTCTCATTTGGCTCACGTCAGCAGCAAGCACTAGTTCACCCCACACGGTGAGCACTAGCAGTAAACATCACATGATGCTAGGGCCCTCATAATCTGCAGTTTAAGGTCTAGCAGCATTGTTTTAACCAGCCTTGCCATTCATGACAATGAGTGATCTGAGTCCAGCAGTGACCTCTGACTGTTTGGAGCTTAAGGAACACACAGGTATTGTAGTCGGTCTCTCAGTAGAGGAAGGTTCTGCCATCTAGTCCACCCAGCATCCTCTCACACTTTACTGACTAATGCAATGGCTTTAGGTGTTATCCTAGGGAGACCCCACTACCCTTTTGGCTGGCAGTCAAGAATCATAGAGCCAGCTGTCTGCCAGTGGTACTGGAAAAGAAAAATGGTGAGTTTAGCCTGAATTTGTGGGCTTTACTGAATCCAGGTCAAACTCAGTTATCGTGATATGTCAGAGGAGAAGGAGAAGAAAGGCATCATACATTTCCCTGCTGCAGCACATGGGCTGTGTTAGAACAACAGACATGCATACAAAGATCAAGTATTTGCAGTAGTGTCAGGAGAACTTATTGTGTGATGGGATTCATATATTAGGAGAAAGGAGAACTGGTGCTCTGAGAATGAGAATTAAGCAGGGAGGAAAAAACCTAGAGACAATCTTTGTGGGTTTCCACTATGTATTGTCAATGCTGCAGATAATGGGTTACAAATCATATTGTGTAACGGGGAATAATATTTATCCATGGGCGCCTATGTTTTCCATTAATAGATTAAGGTAGGCTAGTACTGAAATACTTATGAACTACACTGATGCACTGATGATGGGCAGCCATGCAGCTGTAATGGTTCTACACATTAAAGATATATAGGCCTGGTCTACAGTACAGAGTTAGGTCAACATCAGGCAGATTACATTGATCTAACTCTGTAAGCATCTATACTCAAACATATCTCCCACCGATGGAACGTGCCCACTACACCGACTTGACTCCACCTCCGCGAGAGGTGTAGCGCTTAAGTCGACGTAGTTAGGTCGACGCAGCATCAGTGTAGACGCTGCCTTGCTTACATCGACTGTTGCTGCCTTTCAGAAACTCTGCCCACATCGCCCCACACTGGCAGTTATATTGATGCAAGTGCCTCTTGTGAGGATGCCCACCGCCAACACAAGCAGCGCCGTGTGGACGTGTAAAATCGATTCAACTATTGAGGTGGCTGTACGTCGACGTAACTTAAGTCGACTTAATTTTGTAGTGTAGACGTGCCCATAGTACCACGTGTTTTGCGGGCAAGACTGTAGCAATCTGCTACCTGATGTGGAACAGAAATTGCTGATAAATAAAGAGGATCAAATCCCATACATGGTGTGTAGTGCTCTCCTGGGCCGATTGATCTGTCTCTGACAGATACCCGAGGTCTCTCTCTGTCTCTCTCCTTTTTAAAAGACTTTGGTAACACTTGTGTCGCTTGTCTTGCCAATGTAGTGTAACTGAACTGAATTAAATGATGAGGTGGATTGTGGCTCTTAACATCAAAACTTTCATCTCAAGGGCCCAGACCCTCATAGGCCCTGAAAATCTACGTAAAGTCCAAACACAGCAGAAGAGGTTAGATCCTACTGCTGTTTGTACAGCACCAAGCACGGTGGGGTACTGGTCCATGACTGGGGTTCCTACGTGCTACTGCAATACAAATTAACTGTCGGCACTAGTGCTACTACTAATCTGACACCTTTCACACCCTTTAAAATCACCTATGTGCTAGTCTTAAAAGTTATGATTTTAAAACGTGCACCAACACTTTGTAACAACTCTGAGAATTGAGAGTGTATAACAAACATTCATTTATTACACCTCTTACTGTTCAATGATGGGAGGTAATTATTACGATACACATTTTACATTGGTAAACAGAAGCACAAACAACTGGTTTGCCAAAATCCACAGGTTAAGTCAATGGCAAAGTTGGACAAAGAACCCAGGCATCCTAGAACCAAAAATGTATTCCTCTCACGGTCACACATTCCTATCCTTCGGAGAATAGATTTAGCATTGGCCTGTGTTTTATTTCCACTGTCTTAATTGTTTTCCTACTAGTAAGGGCTCATTGCATGTTTATTGATTGGTTTTTAATCCACTAATTGTCTGTGGTTGTGGGCTTATTTAATTACGATTCAAAAAAGGCCTGGTAAATTGTCCTAGAGAAACATCACAGTGCAAGATTCTTTGGCAATGATAACTCAGAGAGAAGTTAGAGATAACAACATGTGGGGCTACCTGTTCACTGGAAATCTCTGTAAGAGCAGATATAACTTTGTGCATCCAACTCTGGCTTAGTACAGAGGCCCTGCCTCATTTCCAGCAAGTAGGGAGTTAATTTCCTCTTAGGTCTCACACACGTGTACAGTGGAGTGACCAAGCAGATCTTGAAACTGAAGGCCCACTAAAACGACTATATTTACTAGTGTAACAGGGCTTCTTCTCCGCCTCGGTGGGTCCCACGCTTCCTTCTAGCGGTGGGTCAGGATAGCGTCTCGTCTCTCAGAATTTCCACCCTCTGTTTATAGTTGGCAGGGAAATTGCGTCTCCAAGCGGCCTTCCCATTTCTGGCCCTGCTAGGCCTTCACTGCTTCATTTCCCCATGCTCCTTGGCTTATTGTCCCCACTTTGCTTGGCCAGGGTTCCTCCCGATCCGCCTGCCGGGGAGGGAGAACCCCTAGTTTCTGGTAGCCCTTCTGGGCGTGGCAGCACCACAGCAAGTGTACAGCTCAGTCTCTCCCCTCTGGCAGGGTCCTTTTCTTCAGGTCTTTGGACCTGGAAGGGTCCTTAGTTCCTGTTCAAAGCAGGGTTTCTCCCCAATCTCTACACCTGTGGAGTTCTCCCCTGGTTCTTGTCAGCTTCCGCACCGCTCAGCTCTCCAACAGCTCGCCTCCACTCTCACAACACCTATCACCCACCCTGACTGACTGGGCGGGAGGCTTTTAACCCATTCTGGCAGGTTCTTAATTGGCTCCAGATGTCCTAATTAACCCGGAGTGACCCCTGCTCAGTTACCAGGAGGGACCTGCTTATCCTGAGGCTAATATACCTTCCTTCCTGCACTCTCCTGTAGCCATCTGGCCTGACCCTATCACACGTCAGAATGAGAATTCCTATGAGAAGGAAAAGCTCCACCCCAGATCATGACAGGGCTGGGCTGGGCTGTACCCCAAGTCGGGAGGTTTTCAGTTTTTCTAGTGATTTAAAACTATTTCTGTCCAATCGCTTGTAACCAGTGCTGCCTAAAATGGCAAGTGTAAACCTTTCTGGGGGACATTGTGCTGACTCAAGGGCTGTTCTTCCACTGCTGAGCCACTCCCACCACTCTCGCTTTAGTTTTTCACCGCTACATTTCGGCTTCCGAAACTCAGGGCCTGATCGAAGCCCACTGAAAAGAATGGGAAGACTCCCCTTATTAAATTCAAGGGGCTTTGGAGCAAACCCTGTGTGCCTGACTATCCTATCCGCTTGCATAAATGCTGTGCGCACAAGCAAATCCAAACTTTTACACAGGCTAATCTGGGCACATGGGAAATCTTAGATACTATGGTAATGGACAGAATACTCTGCAACTAGAGAGACAGATTGAGGTCTCCCTTAAAACTAGGTGCACAGAATAAATTTGTCCCCTCATCATCCTGGTTCTGTATAAAAATGCTTCTATCTACAACATGAAAAATAATCGAACATGTATTACACACAAAGGGTTAAAGACCTGTGTATAAATGGTGGTTCTGTAATGAGTGTTTGGGGATAACTTAGCATGATGGAGCAGCCACTCACAGAGTCAGGAAAACCCATGACTTAGCTTGTAAACTAAACTTAATCATTCTCCCTTCTTCTCATTGTATAGAATGCCATTTGCCCAGGTACAAGACTGACTGGATAAACTAATTCACCTTTATTAGTTGCCGTGAAACTCTATTTCCTTTACAACTCCAAGATGAACGAACACCACCCTCAGAGATGGGGCCTTTAAAAAGCAGCTTTCTAAACGGAAATGTGTTTGATCACGCCAATAATTTCCATTTAAGTCCTTAAGAAACTATGTACTAAATATCAGCCAGAAGCCCGAAATGCTTGCAGCCTGTTTGAGTGAAGGGGTTTTCAGAACCCATGCTGTTTGGCGAAGTCACCTTGTAATTCCACGACGTCCAGTATGCTGGGGATCTCACTTATCCCTAGGAAATGCGTGATAATTTCACCATAGCAAGCAGTTATGCATTTGACAATTAAATGCTCTGGTCAGCATTTAAGGCCAAAGAGTTCTACCCCTGAGATGGTACCTGCTGATGCTTTCCTTCGGAATGGTGTCAATACTGCAATTGACTCCAGACCTTTGCCTACAGGAAACCTAGTTCTAATTTAATCATATTGAGCAGAGTGTCAGGAGCTCTCGAGAAAGGAATAGTATTCACTTCAGTCAAACAGCAAAGCAATGAGGGGTTTGAGACAGCCAACGATGGGACACAATTTGCTTAGTTTTTAAAAAAGCTTCCGTGATCACAGTTTGCTTCCTCCCACCCCGCCCCGAAATAAGCATATGATACCTTGATCCCATCTCTTCCTTATTAAAATTAGACACATTACAAAAGGTCTGGGGGCGTGGGGGTTAATCTCAGTGTTTAATTGTACTTAATGGTGAACTGGAAGTAAGAAAAATGAAAGAAATCAAGAAAATTGCATAAGAACCAAACTCATTAGCAAAAGGCCTGCGGTTATCATCGTGGGAGTTCAGTGGTAGCACATGGATGCTACTATTCGGGCTGGCACCCAGGTTCCCACGAATAAGTTTGCTGCCCGACCCCATGTACTTCTCCAAGCATCTCTCCTGTTGCTGGAGGGGGAGGTGGGAGTTGGAATAAAGGAAAAATCCACACAACAGCCTCTCCAGGTGCAAAAGAGGAGATGCTCCTGGTCTTGCCCAGCTGCATCTCTGATGTTAGAGAGAGAGAGAAAAAACTATAGCAAATAAAAGGGACTTGAACTTGCTATGTCCTATACACCTGCCAAATGATTATCATCTTGCAGTTTATGTGCCATTTACCCTTTCTTTCAGATCATTGGTAAGACCACACCTGATACCTATCCCCACACATCTGCACAAGGTGCATTTCCATTTAGCACCACCATTGGTTTAAAGGATCTTCAGGTAGTACACCAGAGATTATAATATCCAAGCAGCAGCAGCAATCATCCAGCAGAAGACAGTGCAAAGTTGCTACACAAATGAGCAATCAGTGCACTGAAAGTCAGCTGCAGGGGGAAAAGGGACAACACGTGAAGGTTATCTATCCAGGAAGATGTGGAGTAGGAAACATGGACTTGGTTTAGACCATGACTATCAAACAAGGGCATATTCCACATGAAATCCAGTATATGTAAACTTTTCCTCTAATCCTTATATTCCAAGAACAGTATCTTAACATGATATTTCAGTGGAGCGGGGGAATAATTTAGGTGCATATGTAACGCCGACAGACCCCGGTCATAGGCGGCCAGGATCAAACCTGGGACCTCTGGAGCTTAGTGCATGAGCCTCTACCACGTGAGATAATAGCCAACTGGCTGGCTGCTAAAGGCTGTAGAGCAGATTCATTTTCTCTCTCTCTCTCTAAGTGGTCTCAGTGCCACTAGATGGGACAGAACACCCACCCAGGACGCGTGTGGGTTACATACTTGCCCTAGCTGAGGAAACGCATCCCGAGCTTCAGAGTCTTCCCAGGTGAAATCCTGGACGAGCCTCTACTTGTAACGGCAACAGACCCCAGTCGTCGTCGGGCGAGATCGAATCTGGGATCTCTGGAGCTGAATGGATGAGCCTTTACTGCATGAGCTAAAAGCCAATTGGCCGTTAGCTAAGGCTGTAGAGCAGTCTCATTTTATCGCTCTCTCTAAATGGTCTCAATGCCACTAGATGGGACAGAACACCACACGCAGGAGGCACGGTGCGTGGGTTCCACACAGATATGCATAACTGATTTTTTTAATTGTTATATGGACTTCAGGAGACAACAACTTATTCAGCTTAATGTCAGCCCAAATTTAGCCCAGAAATCATGGTTTCATTCTACTGTGAGCACAGATTTTGGGCTGTTTTTCCCCCCCTCATGGATACTAAAATGGAGTAGGTCCTGCACAAAGACAGGCCAAAAGTATATACTTCCCCTTATAAGACCCTATCTTCAGATGCTTGTAACTTTGACAAACTTTAATCCATGTTGGGTGTCTGCCTTGAGCTGATTATTCATTATTATTGTGAAGTTGGAGTAAAAATGGTTCAGCCATTTCCAAGAACAAGATTGGCAAAACAGTGTATTTTTCCCTAATGATAATTTTGTGGCTTTACAAATGTTTAATTGAGAAGCTCTCGCGCACCCTTGCTTGGGAGCTGAGACAGGGGTTCCCTTTATGTTTGCCATGCGCCTTACGCTATTCCCATGGAAAAAATATCAAAATCTGGCCAAATTATAAGCCTTTGAGGAAAAAATTGCAGTTTGCACAGGCTCAATAAAGACTTGTTAGAATTTGGTAGCTAAATTCTTCAAAGCTTGGGTCTGCAGTGAGCATGCCCAGCCCAGGCGGAAGGGGCTGAACAGGACTGCCTCTGAAATTGCTGCTCCTGGTTGAACGATTAGGGGTCCTGTCGAAAAAAATAGCATGTCATATAGTTAAAGACGGTATACACATACATCTTAGGGCTGCCGATTAATCGCAGTTAACTCACACAATTAACTCAAAAAAATGAATCCCGACTAAAAAAATTAATCAGTTTTAATTGCACTGTTAAACAATAGGATACCAATTGAAAATTATTAAATATTTTGATGTTTTTCTACATTTTCATATATATATTGTATTTGGTGTTGTAATTGAAATCAAAGTGTATATTATTTTATTACAAATATTTGCACCGTAAAAATTATAAAAGAAATCGTATTTTTTTCAATTCACCTCATACAAGTACTGTAGTGCAATCTCTTTGTCGTGAAAGTGCAACTTACAAATGTAGATTTTTGTTGTTGTTACATAACTGCACTCAAAACAAAACCATGTAAAACTTCAGAGCCTACAAATCCACTGTCCTACTTCTTGTTCAACCAGTCGCTAAGACAAAAAAGTTTTACATTTACAGGAGATAATGCTACCCTGTTCTTATTTACAATGTCACCAAAAAGCGAGAACAGGCATTTGCATGACACTTTTGTAGCCGGCATTGCAAGGTAATTATGTGCCAAATATGCTAGACATTTGTATGCCCCTTCATGCTTCAGCACCATTCCAGAGGACATGCTTCCATGCTGACAACACTAATTAAAAAAAAATAATGAGCTAATTAAATTTGTGACTGAACTCTTTGGGGGAGAATTGTGAAGAAGCAGGAAGCATTATGTCCTGCAAATGTAAACAAATTTGTTTGTGTGAGCGATTGGCTGAACAGGAAGTAGGACTGAGTGGACTTGTAGGCTCTAAAATTTTATATTGTTTTATTTTTGAATGCAGGTTTTTGTATATAATTCTACATTTGTAAGTTCAACTTTCATGCTAAAGAGATTGCACTACAGTACTTGTATTAGGCAAATTGAAAAATACTATTTCTTATGCATCCGAAGAAGTGGGCTGTAGTCCACGAAAGCTTATGCTCTAATAAATTTGTTAGTCTCTAAGGTGCCACAAGTACTCCTGTTCTTTTTGCAGATACAGACTAACACGACTGCTACTCTGAAAACTATTTCTTTTGTTTTTTTACAGTGCAAATACTTGTGATAAAAATATAAAGTGAGCACTGTACACTTTGTATTCTGTGTTGTAACTGAAATCAATATATTTGAAAATTTGAAAACATCCACAAATATTTAAATAAATGGTATTCTATTATTGTTTAATCACATGATTAATCACAATTAATTTTTTTAATCGCTTCACAGCCCTAATACACATGCACAAGTGCTTTACTTTACAACCTAGTATCCTCTTAACACAGTTCTGTGTATATATGTATATGCTTGTTTTACACAGAGAGGGATCTCCTTTGCTAGCAGGTTATTTTCTTTTCCACACAAAAAAAGCACTCCCAGAAAAGAAGATTCAGTGCAGATATAGTCCTAAAGATCTTTACTTTGTCATTCAGCAGGTATAATCCTATGTTTTGGCCACTGGCATTATAAACCAGCACCCACCAATATAAGACTAAGGCCTGGTCTACACTGGGGTGCAGGGAATCGACCTAAGATACGCAACTTCAGCTACGAGACTAGAGTAGCTGAAGTAGACGTATCTTAGGTCGACTTACCACGCATCCTCATGGCACGGGATCGACTGCCGCCGCTCCCCCGTTGACTCTGCTTCTGCCTCTCGCCATGGTGGAGTACAGGAGTCGACACCAGAGTGATCAGGGATTGATTTATCGCGTCTACACTAGACGCGATAAATCGATCCCTGATAGATCGGGTAGTGGATGTGGATCTG
Source organism: Chrysemys picta bellii (assembly GCF_011386835.1). Classification (NCBI taxonomy): domain Eukaryota; kingdom Metazoa; phylum Chordata; order Testudines; family Emydidae; genus Chrysemys; species Chrysemys picta. The sequence goes on from NC_088798.1 coordinate 8,171,744, forward strand.
ATGTATTATACATACATATGCTGAGCTTTCTTTCCTTTTAATTTGGTCACCCTCAAGGGGAAGCAGCAGCAGCAGCAGGATACAGAGAAATCCCCAAAATGCTTAAAGTCTATTCTATGGCCTAGTTCCATTGTCTGGAGCATGCTTTCTCCAAACCACTTAAATAGTGATTACCCAGAGTACAGTATGTTTTATTTTGTCACCTTTACAGTCCCTTACTTTGTTTGAACGCACTGTTCATGTGCTTTAATGAACAATTAGTAACACAGCAGTAAGGGGAGGGGAAAAAGAAGAATGCAGTTGAAGCCGGGAAAACCTGCTGATACAACCCCATCCATCTTTAGCATTCCATAACCTCAACAGCATCTGCCATGGCCACCAATTCATTAGGTTGATGTAATCTACTAAGTAATAGCCAGAGCCTGTCTGTCCCCCCAACGTCTACTAGGAAACAAGTTAAGTACCTCCAAGGTAGCAAATCAATACAAAACCATTTTTCTCGGGCTTCATTGTTTCCCAGCGTTACCTTTATTAATCTTTAAGCACAGCAGCAGTGCTTTTTATTTGCTTAAACATCTGCTCTGTAGAAGAGCATGTGCAAAGAAAATCAACATCCCTCTGTCCTCCCCCCGCTACAATGATATACCTACTTCCAGGATGTAGGCAGAATGTTTATGCACGGACAGTCAGCTTTCTGAGTGCACATGAAGTAACCTTTAGCTCCCTGACTTCAGGTAGCACTCTGCTGTGTTTCTCCTGTTTCCTTAAGTCCTGCTCTTCTCTACAGACTTTCAGGTTGGGTTCTGCCTTCCCTGTCATCTCCTACAATGTGAAACACTACGTTCCGCCCCTCTGCTCCCTGAACTGAACATCTGTGTGCACATGAGGTTCAGTCTTTAGTGGAATTCTAGTTGTCGATTTCACATTTCCCACAAGGCTGGAAAAATGAAATTGTTTTGGCTGCCCTTCTGTCAGCATTTTTACGCAGCCCTGCCCATCTTTCTTGGGTAGTAACTCGGCTCTAACTTCTTTCTGGAATTGGATTCATGCTCTTCAAAATGGAATAAAAAAAATATCAGATTGTCTAATAGGCATCATCTCCATTCCTAGGGCCTTGGTCTAGTGAAATAGCTTATTGTATTAACAGATAGAATGAGCTGTTGAAGACACATTCTACAGGGAGAATTAGGGTCAGTTAACCCAGTTCTACCCCTAGATGTTCTGCAATATTTCCATTTCTACAATATTTCCATAAGAAAGAACTTTCTCCAACTGCCTTTTCAAGTTTTATTTGTTTTCACTTTCCTCTCCAAACTACCCGGCTATCGTTCACACTTTCCTCTCCAAACTACCCGGCTATCATTCATTACATCTGATATTCCAGTTTGGATTTCCCATAGGAATGTCCATTGGGAGGGAGAGGAAGTGAATGTTTCACTTTTGTCAGAAGCAATTTTCATGTCAAGGCCTTTATATCATATTTGTCAGAGGCATTAGACTACTATCTTCTTACCAGAATCCGATCGGATGCCCAGATTGGTCACTATTTGTGTTCTTGAAAAGGCATTAGTTAGTAATGAATAAATTACAGTGTTTGGGACATGTATATGTGCATATTTGTTTGTTTTTCCTAAAGCTAATTATGTATTTTAGGAAAAAGTGTGAGAGCAGCCACTAGCAAGAGTGCAGCCACCAAAAAATTTGTCCTGAGAACCCCTGCTTTAGGATGCACCCGCATCGCGTTTTCAGGCTTCTTTTCATAACTACAAGGTCTAGAAACTTGCTTCCCCCCCCCCCCCCCCCGCCACACACACACACCTTTAAATGAAAGCCCAGATTCTCTCATAATCACAAGAATCTGGGGCTTTAACAAAAACCCCACAAAACATCCTCAGACTTGCAATAAAATCACAAAAGCAACACTGCTGGTGAGCATTAGCATCTAAGCCATCAACTGCTAAAGAGTTTAAACTTGTATTTAAAAACCAAACAAAAAGCCCAACACACAAAGTTTCCAGCTCTTAGGGTTACAATGATAGCCTTCTATACGTAAACTAACGCAGCATGCCTGTCTGAGTCTGCACGCAGCTCTAGGCTTAGGCTGCTTTGCAAATAGCGTGAAATTAACAAAACTGGTCAGTTTCACGGCAGTGACTCCCAGCCCAGTGGGAACAGAACTGTCCGGAGTCATGTTAATATTTTGCTGCTTGGGACAGGTATGAACAGCAGTAGCGGCAAGAACTAAAATTATTCACAGGAAAGAACCACCCAAATAATGGAGACAGAATACTGGGAGAGGAGAAGAGACTCTCCCCCATCAGCCAAGAGGGGGGAAAGGAGAGAATGTTCTCTGTCCCATCCAGCAGCTACAGAGGGTTAGCGCAGGGGTTCTCAAACTGGGGGTCGGGACCCCTCAGGGGGTCACGAGGTTATTACATGGGAGTCGCGAGTGGTCAACCTCCACCCCAAACCCCGCTTTGCCTCCAGCATTTATAATGGTGTTAAATATATTAAAAAAAAGTTTTTTTAATTTATAAGGGAGGGTCGCACTCAGAGGCTTGCTCTGTGAAAGGGGTCACCAGTAAAAAGTTTGAGAGGCACTGGGTTAGAGCTTCAAATTTACCCAGGCAGCCAATACCAAAGACAAACCCCATCAGCAGGTTCCAGGGACAGCACCCTAGTAGTCACAGTTTTCTTCTTGTTTCCTGAAGCTGAAGGAGGCTGGACTACTTTCCAGGGGCATGGTCTCTGATCTTGTTAGTGGAATCCTTCCACCCTCAGAAATAACGTTCATGCTCCACATGAGAGTTTTTCCATGGGTTGCAATAGCACCAGGATTGAGGCCTTTATTTACACTAGAGAGAAACAAAATAACCCAATGCAAAACAAAGATGTTCTTTTTAAAAAAAAACAAACAAACCACCATTTACTGTAAAAAATACAGTAATATTTAGGAGAATTGGAGGCGGGCAGAGAAGAACCTGTTGATTTCTGCAGAAGGACAGCAGAACTTCCAGAGCATTTTAGAAAATCTCTTTCTTTCCACTCATGTGGTGCATATTTTTCTTTCTGGGCTGTCACATTTTGCAGGGGAAATTATCAAGACCAGGAGACTCCAAACTTGACTTACTTCCCCCCCCCAGCCAATGTCTGTTTAAGAAGATCCGTGTGTGTGTGCGTGTGCGCATGTGTCGGGTGGAGGTTCCTTTCTAATGTTCAAAAGTACTACTACAATGAAGTCCTATGACAACTGCACTCAGCAGTGCCACATGCCCAAGCAGCCCCACAATAACATAAGCAATGAGTCTGCAACAATGGAGTGATAAAAGTATAAATAATATTTCGCATCCTTTTTTAACAGTTTAAAATTCTTCAGAACATGATGCAAATACCAGCTCATTCATCCTCACCGTCCTCTTGCAAGAGAGGTTAGTAATAATATTCCCATTTACTGGTGGAGAAACGCACGAGTTAATGCCCAAATTTAAAAAGAACAGGAGTACTTGTGGCACCTTAGAGACTAACAAATTTATTAGAGCATAAGCTCTAACAAGTACTCCTGTTCTTTTTGCGGATACAGACTAACACGGCTGCTACTCTGAAACCTGCCCAAATTTAGAAAAGCATCCCTATTCAGGACAGCATTGAAGCACTTAACTTGAAACAACAGGATTTAGACACATTCAGAAGTTAAGCACGTGCTTATGTGCTTTCCTGAATCAGGGCCTAATGGTCACATTTCAAAAGCATCCAAATGATTAGGAATCCCAGTCCCATTATTAAAAGTGAACTTGACACTTAGTGATTTGCCTTAGAATTCAGAAAATCCTGTCTCTAGTTCCTTTGATAGTAGCTGAGGGGCTAATATAAAGAAGAGGGAAAAGAGCTACCAAATTATACAAAGTGTCCTGACAGAGTGCCGCTTTTAATAAAACTTGCTATTGGAATTGAATTGTGTAGCCCAAATCATGGATTCTTTTTAAACAAACAAACCCGTTTTGCTATAGAAAAGTGCAATGACTTCATTCGCTAGCAAGCAGTGTCTGAGAAGCAATGGCAAGCATTGTTCAAATAAAATAACTGTAGATTGGCTTGGTTCAGTGCCTTCATAAGCCTCCATACTGGCTTAACCCAAGGATGCTGTGGTGACAACAGCATATTGAAGTTCTCACTAAGTCAGTCTAGCTTCCAATCCTGAAAAAAAGTTTTCATTTTCTGGATGCTAGTGAGCTATTTTGGGTCATCTCTTTGGTGCCTGAGATGGTGAGAGAACTCATCCTTGTGAGTCATTCGCCGACAATACATTACCCTTAAAATTCCTTTTGGTATTCTACTTCGACACACTGTAAAGGAAGAATGGATAGCCAGAATAATTAAAATCTGTTTAATTTGCATGGAGCTCAGGGCATTGTTCTGACATCAAACATCAGTGTCAACCATATGTGGAATTTCAACTGCCAAGTGCTTCATTTATGTGAAAATTAGCTAAAGTGTACCAAGAATGAAAAATTTATGATTATTTCACGTTTTAATAAATGCAGCGCTATGCATTAATTTGGGCTTCTAAAACAATTTTGACAGTGACAAGGGAATCCTTAACAGACTAAACACTAAGTATGCTAAGTTTCACGGGTCCTTTGGAATTCTTTGGCTGACAGTGTTAAGGCAGTTACATTTTTATGTTTTGAAACAAAGATATTTTACAACCTCACTTAAGTGTCACTTGCGGTTCTCTTTTGCTTTCCTATCTCCCCACAAGATACTATGGACAAAGCCTTGCATATTGAGTTGTACACTGAAAAAAACGTTAGAATTTTTTTATTGCTGTCATTCAGTGCAACAGGCACTGGCAATGTTCCATAGGCTTGCGTTCCGCAGGAAGATCAATAGGATGGTGTCGGTATCTTCCCCAAGATGCTAAGTGGTGACACAAATGCATTATTCTTCCTGGGGATCTTCTGGTTTCATAATAAAATGTGATTGTTTCAACAGCCCACACGCCTCAAGGGCCACGTGAGCTCACCTGAGTTCCAGCCAGCAATGCGGTTAAGTGTGCATGTCCGTGTCACCCCAAACAAACAGCAATGATATTAGTGACCCCTCAGAATCTTCCTTCTTGGTCATGTCTTGTCTAGCGTGTTAAAATAATACTTTTACATTTGTCATTTTTAAAAACTTTACTGCAAAATGAATAAAGCGGTTTCCAAGCACCCGAAGGGTCATACACAGAACATGGCCTGAAGAAATAAGTCTCCTCAAGAAAGAATAGTACTCAAGGAAATAATGACAACTGGCCGAAGCAAAGTCCAGAGCAGGACTGCACTACCCCACAGGAAACATTGGGGATTAGGTCCTGCTTTGAGCAGGGGGTTGGACTAGATGACCTCCTGAGGTCCATTCCAACCCGGATATTCTATGAACCGTTAAGTGCTGCACAAGGGAGGCCATGTGCATTGGGTTGCCAGGCATCCGGTTTTCGACCGGAACGTCCAGTTGAAAAGGGACCCTGGCGGTTCCAGTTGGCAGTGCCGACTGGACCGTTAAAAGTGCAGTGCAGTGGTGGCCCGGGGTTAATGCAGGCTCCCTGCCTGCCCTAGCTCCGCACGGATCCCGGAAGCGGCTGCCAGGTCCCTGCAGCTGCTAGACACATGGGTGGCCAAGGAGGCTCTGTGCGCTGCCCCGAGAGCTGGCTCTGCAGCTCCCATTGGCCGGGAACTGCGGCCAATGAGAGCTGCAGAGGTGGCACCCCCAGGCACAAGGGTGGCGAATGGAGCCTCCCTGGCACCCATGTGTCCATGGGCTGCAGGGGTGTAGCAGTCGCTTCCTGGGAGAGGCGGTAAGGCAGCCAGGACCCTGCACTCCAAACGCCTGCCCCAGCCCCCTCATCCCCTGGCCCCACCCCCTGCTCCAGCCCAGTGAAAGTGAAATGAGGGTGGGGGGAGAGCGAGCACTGGAGGGAGGGGTCTCTGAGAAGGGCCAGGGCAGGGCCTTAGGGAAGGGGCGGGACAAGGTGTTCGGTTTTGTGTGATTAGAAAGTTGGCAACCCTACACGTGCAGTGCACAAGAAGAAGTTGCACTGGTCCCACAAAACCCACGAACAACGCTGCATATTCTTGAGTGCCATCTGCTGGCATTTTATCTGTTAACACTCTCTCTCTCTCTCTCACACACACACACACACACACACACACACACTCTGACAGAAGTGCCTTGTAAATGAGATTTTTTTTTGGTGAGGATGCTAGTACTGCCTATTAAGGTTGCCTGACACTTCCCTATTACAAAAATCTGTTCTGCCAGCTACTAGAAGGTGGATAAGTGCATCCCCCACCACCACAATCAATCACTGGCAAGTGCTCACCATCACCACCTACTCTGATCTCTGTGGAAAGGATGGATTTGGGAGTAGGTGGTTTTACCCTTGGGGCACCTGAACAAGGACATTCCCCAAAAGATTCTAAGGCCCAGACGCTCACAAGGTATTTAACTGCCTAACTCCCATTGAAATCAGAGTCAGGTGCCTAAATCGGAGGATCTGGTCCTAATTTCTTTGTTTGCTCACAGCTTCTGTAGCCCATTGCTGAGACTGAAACCCCGGAAAGTGGCGGTCTTCTCACCTTACCGTCTAAGAACAGATGTTAGACATGGAACAAAAGAAAAGAGGGGAAGAAATGAGATGAAGGAAAGGAAACAGAAGGGAAAGAAGTCAGTCTGTTTCCTGTTTGTTGGAAAGCAGAAGGAAGGGGGAAATAAATAATCCCCAAATAAACTCAAAACAGAAGGGAAAAAAACCAAAACCCCGCAAACCAGATGGTATTCCTACAAACTGCGCACACAGCTAGTCTATATCTTTAAACAAAAACTGCAGTATACTTACCCCATTTCTCCCTCCCCTCTGTCCCATACTGGCTGTTCATTTCACGCACCCCTTGTTTCTTTTCCCTCACAAAGAACTCTTGTACGTTTCAGTGGGCTTTGGATCAGGGACTAGCGCCCCTGTTCTATAATTTGGGGCACACTGGTTGGGTTGGTCACCAGCTTCCAAATTCTTTTCTCCCACATGTAACAACTTGCAGGATCAGGGCCTCATCCTGGAAGCTCTTTGGGCCAGGGACTAACTTTGACTATGTGTCTGAACAGCCCAAGCACAATGGGCTTTGAATTGGCTGGGAGATGTAGACTTTAAATGTAATTTAAATAAAGAGTTAATAGACTTGTGAATCATCATCTGGAAAATACAACAACTACTGTTTCCATCAAAAAGAGCAAGTCGAATGAGGGAAATCAGCAGCAAGTAGGTTTAGTTTTTGTTTTGTTTGTGATCTCTGGCTTCACAAAGGAAACCCAGGTGAATTGGGTGATGTAAACAAATTGCCTTCCCAATAAGAAATCCATAAGACCTCTGGGTCACTCTTTCACCAAAAGAAAAGCAGTTTTGACTTCTGTATATAACGAGCTTCCAGATCCATTCGGTCAGAAAGATTTTTTTCTTTTAATTTTTATAAGAGACTAGAGAGAGTCCCTCAATACTTGCATCGCACTATCCCTGCTAGCATTGTACACAGGTAATGAGGATAGAGTAACACTGTTATTGATCATTGACAGAGTTTGGCACAGAGAAGAACCATGTTTCTTGACCTGTTTGGTTTCCAATTACGATGACACTAATGTCTTTTAAACATTGGAGATTTACAACTTTCTATTTAAAAAGCAACAGAGGGTCCTGTGGCACCTTTGAGACTAACAGAAGTATTGGGAGCATAAGCTTTCGTGGGTAAGAACCTCACTTCTTCAGATGCAAGACATCTTGCATCTGAAGAAGTGAGGTTCTTGGGAGCATAAGCTTTCGTGGGTAAGAACCTCACTTCTTCAGATGCAAGACATCTTGCATCTGAAGAAGTGAGGTTCTTACCCACGAAAGCTTATGCTCCCAATACTTCTGTTAGTCTCAAAGGTGCCACAGGACCCTCTGTTGCTTTTTACAGATTCAGACTAACACGGCTACCCCTCTGATACTTAACTTTCTATTTGTTCGCTTATTGTTTGGCAACCACCAAATGAAAGCAAAGACAGACAAATCCATTTCTGTTCTTTAACAGGCTCTTCCATTTGCCAGTGCATGTATTCTGAAAGGGCAACCTGACATCTGGCAACTCTTCTCCCCGTGGAATAGTGAGTCCCCTACTCCAGAGGACACCCAAGAGAACCTTCATTTGCTGCCTTTGCTCTGTACTGTGCAATAAAGCATGTCTTATAACATGCCTAAGTACTTTGGGTGGGATTTCAAAAGTGCTCATTGCTGGCCTAACTCTGCTAGCGTTAAAGTCAATGTGAGTTGTATCATTGCTGACTTCAACAAAATTAACATGGCACATGTTAAATGGATTAAAAGCTGGCTAACTGAGAAATCTCAAAACATAACTATAAATGGGGAATCTCACTGAGCACATTTCAGAGCGGTAGCCGTGTTAGTCTGTATCAGCAGAAACAACTAGGAGTCCTTGTGGCACCTTAGAGACTAACAAATTTATTTGGGCATAAGCTTTCATGGGCTAAAATCCACTTCATCAGATGCATGGAGTGAAAAATAAATTTATATTATAGCACATGAAAAGATGGGAGTTGCCTTACCAAGTGGGGGGTCAGCGCTAACGAGCCAATTCAATTAAGGTGGAAGTGGCCTATTCTCGACAGTTGACAAGAAGGGGAGGTAAAATTACTTTTGTAGTGCTAATGAGGCCAATGCAATCAAGATGGCCCATTTTCAGCAGTTGACAAGGTGTGAGTATCAGCAGAGGGGAAATTAAGTGTTTCTAGTGGGGTTCTGCAGGGATCTGGTCTTGGCCCTACACTATTTAATGTTTTTATCAATCACCTGGGGGGAAAAAATAAAATCACTGAAAGTTTGCAGCTAACACAAAAAATAGGGGAGTGGTAAATAATGAAGAGGACAGGTCACTGAATCAGAGCCATCTGGGTTGCTTGATAAGCTGAGAGCAAGCAAGCACCATGTGTTTGAATACGGTTAACTAAATATATACCTCTAGGAACAAAGAACATAAGAATACTTCTAGGATGGGGGACTCTATCCTGGGAAGCAGTGACTCAAAAAAGATTTGGGGGGGGCCTGGTGGATAACCAGCTGAACATGAGCCCCCAATGTGATGCTGTCTCCAAAAGGGCTAATACATAAACAGGAATCTCAAATATGAGTAAAGAGATTATTTTACTTCTGTATTTGGCACTGGTGCAACCACTGCTGGAATTCTGTGTCCAGTTCTGGTGTTCACAATTCAAGAAACTTGTTGAGAAATTGGAGAGGTCTCAGAGGAGAGCTACAAGAATGATTAAAGGATTAGAAAACCTGCCTTATACCGATAAGACTCAAGGAGCTCAATCTATTTAGTTTAACAAAGAGAAGAAGTTTAAGAGGTAACTTGATTACAGTCTGTAAGAACCTACACGGGCAACAAATGTTAATAATGGGCTCTTCAATCCAATGGCTGGAATCTGAAGCTAGACAAATTCAGACTAAAAAAAAAAATGACTTTTTTGCAAACAGAGTGAGTAATTAACCATTGGAACAACTTACCAAGGGTTGTGGTGGATTCTCTATCAGTAACCAGGAGTGGTATAGAGAAAGTAAATAAGGAAGTGTTATTTACTCCTTCTCATAATAAAAAGAGCAAGGGGCCACCCAATGAAATTAATAGGTAGCAGGTTTAAAACAAACACAATGAAGTATTTTTTCACACAATGCACTGTCAACCTCTGGAACTCCTTGCCAGAGGGTGTTGTGAAGGCCAATACTATAACGTGGTTCAAAAGGGAGCTAGACAGATTCCTGGAAGATAGGTCCATCAATGGCTATTAGCCAGGATGGGCAGGAATGGTGTCCCTAGCCTCTGTTTGCCAGAAGATGGGATTGGGTGACAGGGCATGGATCGCTTGATGATAACCTGTCTGTTCATTCCCTTTGGGGGCACCTGCCATTGGCCATTGTCAGAGGACAGGATACTGGGCTTGATGGACCTTTGGTCTGATCCAGTATGGCTGTTCTTATGTTCTAGCAATTTTTAAATGAAGACCGTATGTTTTTCTAAAAACTGCTCCAAGAATTATTTGGGGGAAGTTCTCTGGCTTGTGTTATACAGGAGGTCAGACTGCATGATCACAATGGTCCTTTCTGGCTTTGGAATCTATGTATAGAGACAGATGCCATGTCTTTGAAAATCTTTCCCTCTAATTCTGCATCCCTTTCACCAAACTGCTGTACATTCATTAGAGCAGCGGAGAATTGAATCTGCATATTTGCAAATGTAGTGCTTTGATCGATTCCATTTCCAGAGCCTACCTCAAAAGACTCATCAGAAAATTAAAATGAAATCTCTCTCCATGCGTGCACGCTACTACAAAAAAAATGAAACAAGACAGGTATTGGAATCTGAGCCTTTATTCAACTATTGATTGTGCCATAAATTAGAATACAAACTTTTTTAATTGCCATGTGAATTCAGAAAGACCATTCAAAGTTTCAACAAACAACTATGTTGCAGAATATGTTAGGAGGTAGTCAAATGAGGCCAAATGCACTCCAGTGATAAACATCTACTGGCAAAAAGTAAAATGTTTTTAAAAAGTCCATCAACTACGTACGATCAGTTCAAAGTAAATGATCCTTAATAGCAAAAGTTTTTTCCTCGCCAGAGTCAAATGGTTGCTTCAAACTAGTGACATGAAGTTAGAGTAATAGAGAATGGTGGAGGGAGGAGCAACAGGGGAAAGAGGGAACAGTACAGAGGATGTGATTTGGAGAGAGGAGTAGCAGGTGGAGGAGAAGCTTGCGAGATCAGAGCAACACAGCATGAGAGTCGTGCACCCCTTTGTCTATATCACCTGTATCTACTCTGGAGTCTCGCACCATTGCTGTAGCACCAATGTTAAGGATGGTGGGAACACTAGCGTACACCATTGACTGGCGTGTCTCCCTCTGTGTTGGACCGGGCCTGCACGACATAGTGGTAAAGCGTCAGTGGCTAGGTTACACTAGCAGCCCTCAGCGCTGCTAGCGCAAGCAAATCTGCCCTGGTGTTACTGCAAGGAAGGGAAAGTTTCAGGGGAAAAAAAAAAAATCCAGTGCAGATGAGGCCTCACTGTGGGATCAGAGGGTTAACAGAGAATAGTCATGTCGCCTGTGCACAGTTTTTAAACATTTGGCTAATGCTCCCTGGGTTTTACGTTGTTTCCAGGTGAAGCTTGATTCCCAGAGAGGAAAGGAAACAACATCAAGCTGAGATTTCAAGCATGGGATCCTTCACAAGAACAAGGAGAATGATGATTCAACCTTGTTTCCCTGAGCTGCTGATCCAGAAGGAGGCTGGGTAGCCGACCCGAACATACGTGTGGGCGGAGGAAGATGAGGAACTTGGACAGGTTCAAGAAAGATTGGATCATTCTGGATGCTGTGCTTTACATTAGTGACAAAGAACAGTATGTTGCCAGATGACCAGAGATACCCTCTCAGAGCCTTTTTGACATATGCCCCCAGAAATTGCTGAGTTAAAATGAGGAAAATCCTGAGAAAATTGTCTGCAGGAGAGAGTATTCTATGAAAATCTTCCTCTTGTGGGCCAAGGATTCGGCATGTTACTGTTGAAGGTCTACGGAGTACAAAAATCAATAAGCACACGTGCTTCAAAAAGCAGTTGGAATGTAACTATCACTTGATCTAATGTTTCATTAGCTACAACTGTTTTAATATGTACACCTGCAGTCTGTTTATCGATCTACAGCTATAAATACATCAGCCACCAATACGGAGGTCACAGAGGGAGTGCAACATTCTGGCCACGCCCCTCATGGGAAAGTGGAACTGCAGCAGCTTTGACTCAGTTTCCCCACTGTCTTCTTTGGCCATCAGACTGACCTGGCCCTCCACCCAGGCCTCTGAGAATCTCACCCCTACCAGGGGCTCAGAGTCTTCACTTACAGGCCAACAGAAAATAGCAAAAGAGACAAATCATCAGTCCAGCAACGCCCCCTTTTCCTGCAGACAAGCCGTGCCCACAATCAAGTGTCCCAATGCGTGCGTGTGTATTTGCAGATTTGCAAGTGAACTTGTGCATCTAACCCTCTGAACAGTAGGCAGAGGACACGCTCAGTCACCAGAAAGCAAATGCTGAGCACATCCTTCCCTCACACCTCCCGCCAGCCGCTTGCAGCAGCGTTGGCATGAGATTTATAGCCAGCTGCTAACCCTAGCAGGAGGCACAGTGCCACAATAGCAGGTAGATGAAACAGGGGGAAGAGTTTGTCAAGAATTTAAGGGGGGGGGGGGGAAGAGAAAGAAAGAATTAAATAGAAAAAGGGCTTGGGGGGTAATTACAAGACAGGTATTTTTAATGCTTGCTGGCGGACGCCCCAACTCTTGTATTTAAATGGCTTTTTTAATTAAAAAACAGCAGGCTCTGAATGCTAATCTTTCTTAGCAGAAAGCTCCTGATGCTTCGCATGTTTCAGAAAGACTAAATCAATCAGGGAGAAGGCTAACTCCATCTTGCATCTTTGTAACGTTTTGTTTCAGAACGGCCCAAAGTTTCTAAGCCTAAACCTGGGGCAATCCACACACACCCCTACAGAAATAGTAGGAAATGCTTAAGTACTAAAGCAGTGAAATTCACAAAAATGCCCTGTGGTGTTTTTAGCTTCATTTTCTCTAGATCTGATCTGTCTTTTCTTGTTACTTCAAAATGTTTTTCTAGCTAAAAATATCAATGGAGGGCTGCCAGGTTTAAATGTGCAGTCAGTTTGAGCCCCTAAGTTTGGAGTAGGGAATATTCCAATTGCTCCACTTTTTTGCCTATGTAAATTATTTAACTTGCAGATCAGAAAGCAATGTTGTATGACACACTTGGGTTTTCCTTGGAATCTCAGCAGACACTTGAACAAAAAAAAAAAAAGAGGTGGCAGAAAGTAACAGTCATGTCAACCATGTAGTACAAAAATAAATTGTTAGCAATTTTTTATGAACTGAGGCTTCCCAAATGTAAAGCAATTTAGCACCATTTCAGTTCACGGTCTCTGTGGGTAAAGAGATTTAAAATGAAAATTCAACTTCATTCTATTCTGTGTCAAGAATTGTGTGTCACTTTGGTTCTCTCTTACTGTATATTTCTATACAACATTGGAGACACGACTGCATCAGGTTACGGTACCAGAAGAGACTGCAGCCAGAAAAACAGAACATGAAAAACTCAGAGTATTGAAAATATTAAAAGGCTTTTATAATCTTGTACTAGTTGAACTCAAATGAATCGTATCTATATTTCCTTTTCTCGGGCCTGGGGATCCGGTGATTGATTTCAATGAGAGCAGGATCAGGCCCTTATTTCTGAGATGAGAGAAGATGAAATGAGATTCTCTACAGCATCTCCCTTGCAGGATTTGCATGAATGGTGATATTCATGCCTGCAGGTGTACAAGGAACAATGGCTCACAAGCACAGCAAAGCCCCTTTCTTAGGCAAAGCAAGATTTTGACTCACCTCAGAGCTGGTGCCTATGGAACACAAATGTCCCGTTCAGGGCTCAGCTGTGGTATCTGCAGGCTACAGTAAACAGTGAAACCAGACTCCGGGTGCGGCAGCATTAGGGGACACACTAAATAATTAAGAATATTCCAGTGTATGGAAAGAAATTAGCAGATACAATGGGGATGGCTAAGAATAACGTTACTTCCCTTACTTGTAATTTTGTGTCCTCTGAATGGGAATCTTCTGCCCTGGTGGGCTTGGAACCTTGGCATTAGGTAGCCTCAACTCACCCCTCCCCGGTGCAGTCTGCCTTCCTGCTTCCTCTAGAGCACACCTGGGCAACTGCACTCATGTTGCTCCCAGCCTTCTGCCCCCAAGCTCAGAGGCAGAGGTTTCCCCAGCAGCTCCCTTTCCTCAGACGTGTTTGCTATCTTCTCCCTCACCCTTCAGCTTGGTCTCCATCTGGCCGGGCTTGGAGGCACATTTTGAGGAAGGCTGAAGACTCCCCTGGCCTAATGAGAGATCCCTAACTCCCCAAGTGGTTGAGTGGGACCCAGCAGATGAGACAAAAGAGTTCCCACTCCTCACACATTGACAATCCCCCATCATCCCCCATTGTGGTACATGAGGCAGCAGAACACTGTGGAGAAATTATATATAGATATAAAAAAATGATACAGTCTCCACAGGCCTGTGCTGCCTCACGAACCACAATTTGATCTTAGAAAAGGCAGGTGTGGATTAGAATCCACTGAGGTTCCCCACTAGACAAGATCACTCAAAAAGCCACTGTTATTACTTACTTTGTGAGATCTTCCCCCACGCCTCAATTCCACAAGTCTGATGTCATCACGTTAAAAACACTCAGTAAGAATTGTCATTGGTGGAAGCCACACAAAAGTTACTGAGGATACTGCTCAACCTTGGAAACTGGATGTGCCTGCTCCAGGGTGGGTATGTTTTTTGAATCCAAGTCAGCCTTCAATGGTGCCAAGATGGGGGAAAGCCCCAGCGAGCCTCATGGCAAATTCTATGCAATATTAATTTTGCAGTAAGTAGATTTCTCATTAGTGAGAGAACACAAAACTACTTTGAAAATAAATGTTTTCTTTCCTTTCTAATTTTGTTTCATGACCTATGGTATAAGCCTTGGGTAAATTACAAGATAAGCAAACATTCAGACTTTTAAATAAACCTTTGTAGGCCACAAAAAGTTTGAGCGCACAGGCATATTAGATTAACCAAGCAAAACCAGATGTGTGTGACTGAATATGAACAACAATAGTGAGAAAGCAATAGAAAATGCTGATAATAGGCTCTCCGATAGCATCTTTCAGCCAAGGAACTCCAAGTCTTTCACAAACATTAATTACTTTAGCCTCCCAACACTGAGATAACTAGTTATCACCCCCATTTTATAGGCAGAGAAATGAGTGCCTAGAGGGACGACATGCCTAAATTCACTTATGTCAGTGGCAAAGTCCAAACTAGAATTAGATAATCTAGTTCTCAGACCTGTATTTCAACCACAAGACTGTCCTTTATTCCTTATCTATTAGGTTTATGGTGTCTACTGTACTTCTCCATTTCTTCATTCCCTCCATACCAGTGCAGATCATGCTAATGCAAAAAGGCATGTCACACTGAAATACACCCGCTCCTCTTGTCACCAAGGAGTTAAATTTACTGTTCAGTTGTCTAATAGGTCACAAGAAAGACTGGATTAAAGTTCATCTCCTGTCCGAATTCCAAGCAGCTTTTCATTGTTAATCTAGCCACTGAATAGGCCAACGTTATAGCTATATCAGAGAGGCTTTCTAGTTTGATTTGCTGTATCTATCGAACAACAACATGTGGCTCAAACAAGGTTGAGCAGCTTGCCGTCCACCTGTTTCTCAAGTGCAACGAAGCAGAAGAAAGCTTCTCTGACAATTTGAAAAGGAACTACCCCCAATTTAGAAGGAAATGATTGTGCACAGTCCAACCTGATGCCACTTAAACTACATCAGAGAGCAATCCTCCATCACTTAGCGTTCCGTGTCTGTCAATCTTCCGATTTAAAATGATTTTAGGTAAAGTAGCAGCACAGCCACTATTCTGTATAAAATGGTTCTATTGAAAAATGTTTTATCTGTTACTCACGTCATTATCACAAAAAATCTTTGAGAGTAAAAGATGATTTTTTTTAAAAAAGACAGAGGATACATTTGGCAAATACATGCCTTCAGGTGTTCAGGAATCCGAGATTCCTCTTGGGAAACATACAGAACTAGTTCTATATTATGGAAGGAAATACCCATTTATTTATACCTGGCCTGACCTTGACTGGCGATCAATGTAGTCTAGGAGATTTCCAAGGCGCCTATCAATGTGATATCTAAAGCGCTGAGTAAACATTATCAGGAGTAATATTTAGTTAATATTAATTTATTAAACTCTAGCTCTTTCCAGGAGAGAATGCCCTTCTTGGCTGGATTTCAGCCCTTCTCTACCTGTTCTCTGGTCTAGAACTGCTTCAGGCCCAACCCTTGGATAAAGCTTTTTCTTATAGCACTTCAGATACATACAAGTGTGGCTCTGCCGCGTGGTCCCTCGAGTCTCCTGGAGTACACGTCTGTACTCTGTGCCTCCTGCACTCCAGAAGACACCTACAAAAGCACATGGCATGACCACACTTGTATCTGTGAAGTCCCAATGAAGTCAATGAAAACTCAGGTCCCAATACATTTTGAAGAATATAAAGACTATCTTGGTTGGAGCAGCCCCAAAAGGAAGACATGAGTGGATGTAGACCGCAGCAGGCAAGGAAAGGGCACAAACTATTCATACGCCTAATAGTAATGGACGAAGCCAGACTCCTGGATGGTTAAATGTTGTACTGTCCCCTGCGATGCAGGATTCAAGAGGATGACGTGTGCAAAAGAGTATGTGTTTGTAAATACATTTCCACAGGCCCACACCTACAAGGCCAAAGCATTGGACAGTATGTATCTCTTTATTGTAGCTGTACACAATATCACTAAGAAAAGCCAGATTCTCCGCTAACCTCAGTTTTCACTGAGCACAGCAGAGAGAGCGCGAGGCCGGTCAGGAACACATACAGCTTCCCAGTTCTCTGCCCTACCACTTGCTCTGGTGCAGGTTCAAGTGCCCCGGAGGCTGCTCTAATTTGCACCAGCTGGCAATGGTCCAGAAAGGACTGCCCGTCAGCTCGTAATACGTCGGACACCATGCCAGTCCTCCTCACCCCTTCCTACCCGAGTACATCCCCTTTCCTGGGAACACAGGAAGGGAGATGCAGGAGTTAGCTGGAGTTTCATGCCTGTTGGGGGAGCCCCAGCAGGGGAGATACTGATCCTCTGGCACGGCGTTTTGCCTTGGATTTCAGTAGTGGTCTATTCCTCTGGGTATATATTGTGCATCCTACTGGGCAGAAAGGGCAGGCCCCAGAGTCATGGAACTACATAGAGCTGGAGCAGCAGGTGTTCTGCAACTCCCGGTGGACCGTGTGAGGGCATCAGACAACGTTACCACTTCCTTTGATTCTTACCAACAGAACTAGTCTGATGGAGTGCTGCAAAAACTCCAGAGGCCCTGAATGCTAATCCAGTTTGCATTGTTTTGTATTTTAAAAGGCCTCAGCATCCACTCTACCAAGACTTAAGAGCATCCACTATGTTTTAAGTGGGTGTTGTGCTTCCCTGATTGTTTCTTTGTGGATTCACCTTTAATAAAAGGTTTTATCTGTATGCTTTGTTTTCTCAGAGGTTCAGCAGCAACCAGCATTCAGAACCTGTCAGTTCAGCAACATTCCCACGACAGCACTGTGTTCCTTATGCTGTGCTGAGGCATCCATGCAAATGAGCTGAGCCCTCAAGGGTTTTTCCTCTCCTTCTATATTTATTTTAAAAGGACAGAATCACAAAACCCACATACAAGATAGAGGCCCATAGGCATACAGTCATTTTTGCATTCAAGAGGTTTTAAAATACCACACACGTCACCAAGATGGACTTGATCTGAAAATCAGTTTCTCACACACACACAAGTCCACGGCGTTCACAGGTGCAGAACGGAGAGCAGGATCTAGTCCTCCCTGTTTATTTTGCTCTTATTTGGTGCCTTTCATCCAAAAAATCTTAAAGCGTTCTTCAAATGTTAATCAGCCTGCCTGTGAGATAGGGGCATCGTTTGTAAGACTGGGAAATGAAGCATAGGAGGGGGGATGTGAATTGAACAAGATGACTGAGCAAGTGAGTGCTAGGGGTCAGAGGATGGAATCTCTCTGTTGGACTTCCTGAAAAACAGTTCCACGTCTTCTCCTTTGTTGAGTCCCACTCCGACAACCTCTGATGCCTCTTTGCCACATTGGACTCCCTCAAGCCCTCTCCCCCTTTGCCTCTGCCCAGGATCTTGCCAACTTTTGCAAGTAGGAGATACGCAGGAGCAGACATCAGCTTCCTTCAGCTCTTTCCTCCCTCCACTCTACATCCCCCAAGGACTTTTCCTCTTCTACCTCAGTCATCACCCCCGAGACAACTCAATCTCCATTTTCAACCTCTCCACCTCAGCCCCGAGGCACATCTTCACGGGTGCTGAAATCCAGACGTTTTTGGAGCTTGCAAACCATCCAAACAAACTGTTTTTCTTATGACTTATAACTTTCTTTCCAGATACCACAACATGCAGCAGAACCTGTAACTGACTTGCAATTGTCTCTCTCCAGACAACCCATATCCTGCATCTGGGGGTTAGGCTAACCCTATGGTTCTATATGCTCCACCCACACTCACTCCCTCTCTTTGGGTTCTTTTGATGTCCTCTTGTACCTGGATGAAAATTATCAGTTGCACTGTCAAGAAAAGCCAAACTATTTTCTGACTAATGAGAAACAGTGAAAAGGCCTTGATAGATTCAAGGAATTCCTCGCAGCAGCTGAAAGTGGTTATCACTGTAGACCTATCTTTTCCCAGTTCATTTCAGATCATCAGCACTTGCAAGGAACCCATTCCCATACTGCACAATAAAGAATCGAAGACTCAAAACAAAATGCCCCAAACTTGGCATCACTTGGCCAAATTCCCCCCATAGACACAGTTTAACTGATTTACTACACCAGGGGTTTTCAGACTTTTGTACTGGTGACCCCTTTCACGCAGCAAGCCTCTGAGTGTGACCCCCCCTTATACATTAAAAATACTTTTAAATATATTTAACACCATTATAAATGCTGGCGGCAAAGCAGGGTTTGGGGTGGAGGCTGACGGCTTGCAGCCCCCCATGTAATAACCTTGTGACCCCCTGAGGGGTCCCGACCCCCAGTTTGAGAACCCCTGTACTACACTGACTGATGAGTTGATTAACTTTAATTTTTCCACCTAATTCACACGGTCTCTCTTCCTTTGACACATAGGATAGAATTATCACTATCTTTTTATTTGCCTGCTAGCCCTATTTACTTATATATTAGGGATATAATATCAACATACGACATTATAATATATTCTATATGACAGTAAAGAAGATTCTCAGAATTCTATTAAATTCTCAAAGGCACTGGGAGCGTGGAAAGACATACCCAGATTTCCGCCAAGAAATCAAAGTGCCATATCCTAGCTCTTTTCCAATTTGACCCACCCTCTAAATGAGTGCAAATGAAAGCAGCAAAAGCACCATTACTTCTGGCTCATATTCTGATGGTATTCCTGGGCCACTCTACTCAGATATGAGCCCAAGTAAAGTGGGCAGTGGAGTACGCCTAGGAGCATATGCAGATTGGAGGAGGTAAGTGGTCAACCGGAGAAGCAATATCTTCATCCCTAAGCTCTTCCTCAAAAACGTATAACTGGCCAGAAGGGTGTGAACACATGGGATCAGGGTGCAATGCATCAGGAGTTCCCAATTAGCACCACAGGCTTTTCAGGCATGTATACATGTCGCCTTAAACCACCGATCATACCACTATTCCTCTCTAAACTGGTATCAATATTAGTACCTGGCATAGCTGGAAGCTTCAAAGAGGTGCCCTAGAAAAATTAGATCAATATCACACCCCTCTATAAAACCTCTTCTGACTCCTAGGTATTTTGTCAAGCTAGTTTTATTTGAAAAATAAGCCTATTAACTGGCTTTCCCAGGGCTTCCCCCCTCATTTCTTACAGAAAAAGTGTGGGGAAGCTGCAGAAATACAGATATATTGGAGGGGGCGGTCATAGATTTTAAGTCCAGAAGGGACTATTAGATCATCTAGTCTGACCTGTAACCCAGATAATAGAATTTCACCCAGTTACCTCTGTACTGAGCCCAAGATATTCTACAGCCGGACCTTTTCCCTGTGGTCATAGGTCATATTTATTGCCAAATGTGACACACACTAATATCTGGTTTCAGAGTAGCAGCCGTGTTAGTCTGTATCCGCAAAAAGAAATTTGTTAGTCTCTAAGGTGCCACAAGTACTCCTGTTCTTTTTACACTAATATCTGTCCACTTATCCTGATGATAAAGTCTAACTGCAGCGCTGTGCAGCACTGCTCCTGCCTCCTTGTACTGACTCAAGCCGCTTTTCATCTTCTCCTGCTGCTGCTGTCAGATTCAGGAAAGGCGGATCAGCGTGGAAGTCATGGTGAGGGGAGAACAATATCATCAGTTGCCTATCAAGTCACATGGATCTTCAGTTTAATCAAACACACCTCTAGAGGCCGGGATGTCATTAAACCCATGGTGGATCTTGTAAAAGGGGCCACTAGAGTTACAAGGAGAATAAGGCAGAAAGAGCCTTCACAGAGAAATGGCCAGTGGGTCTGTGACAAAGAACAATTACTGTAAGGTTTTGGCGTGTGACAACACATTCAAAAAAAATCAAAGCAGCTTTCAGAACTGAACCTTACCCCCCTTCCCAGACCAGAGTTCAATTTCTTTTTTTTTTTTTAAATAATGGGAGCCTGTCCTCACCAAAATCGTACCTATAAGTCAGGCAGTTATATAAGTAACTGACTTGCTATTTGCCCATGCAACTACTCAGTTTGTGCATGCAATCATGGTCATTGCACATGCAATTGCATGCCTAACTTGGTTGGAAATCAGACCCTAAGTGTTCAAAATAGCTCTATGCCAGTTTTATTCAGTATTCGCATCAGGAACAGGAAATCAGGCTATTTAAATACCTCAGGCCAAGTTGTGGCATTCAGCCCCCACGTGTGGGTTGGTGGGGAAATGCGCTGGCCTGGGGTACTTTGGGAAGGATTTGTGGCTCAACGCGCTAACACCCCTCCTCAGGCAGCCCAGTACACACAGACCACAGCATCCTTTGGGATGGCACAGCCTGCTCCAACCAGCGCAGCTGTCTGCTGCTCGAGCCGCTGTGGGAAGGGTGAGGAGGAGCCATGACCCGTCTCCTCCTCCCTGGGGTCCCACACATCTCCAGGCAGGGACTGTTCTCTTGTACAGGCGGGGCAAGGAGGAAGGGATCCTTGTATGTTCTTGGCCCCACCCACCCCCAGGGCTGGCTCCAGGCACCAGTGAAGTAAGCAGGTGCCTGGGGCGGCCAATAGAAAGGGGCGGCAGTCCATCCGTTGTTGGGGCGTCACATCCAGGTGTGCGGCGGCAATTCAACAGCGGGTCCTTCAGTCCTTCGCTTCGTCTTCGGCGGCCGCTCAATCGGGTTTCTCTTTCTTTTCTTTCCCCCCGCCCCCCTTCGCCACCGCTTGGGGTGGCAAAAAAGCTGGAGCCGGCCCTGCCCACGCCATACCTGCATCACAGCCTGTCACAATCTAACCCTTCCTTTGTTCGGTGTATAAGCAGAGGAAGGTTCTCTGCCAGCTTTTGAAAACAGCTCACAGCAGCTGGACCGGAGATCTCCAAGAGCTAGATTGATAGAGAGAGTTAGGCACCTAACTGAACTTTAGACACCTAAGTGCAGAGCCTCAAAAACTTCTCCTCAGCTGTTGCCTAACCCCTAATTCCTACGTTTCCACCGATAAATCCCCCCGGTGCCTAAAAATCTGCCATTCAGCACAGGCACTTCAGCCCCAGTTCACACCGCAGCCTCAGCAGAATGCACAAGCTAGGCACTGCCTGGCCTATTTCAGCTGAGGGGCCCCATGCAGTATGCATGCTCAGTCCCAGGGATTTGAGCAGGGGTCCCCACATCCAGGGAAATGACCTAACCACCGAGCTAGAGAGTCATTCTTACTGTTTCCCTGGCCCACTGACTGCTCAATTATTTACACAAAGTAGAGAAGCTTCAATGGGGTAAAGCGAGACACACATCCCACAGCTCAGTGGTTAGAGCACTCTGCGGAGAGGCAGGAGATGTGGGTTCGAATCCATGCTCCGCATCCGGGGGGGGAGGGGAATTGATCCTATGCCTCCCACATCCTGGATAAGTGGTCTAACCTCTGGGCTAAGAGTAAAGGGAGGGAGTGGGGAAGAGCCGCATCCCCTCCTTCTTCAAAGCACCTAACGGCAGCCGAGGTCTGACAGCAGTGAATCCCACGCGGAAACAGGGTGCTGGAACTATTTTTATAACAGCGGTGCTGAGAGCCGTTGAGCCAAAACTGTAAACGCTGCATATAAAAAAGAGAGAGACCACTTCAAGCCCGGGGGTACGGTGGCACACCCCTAGTTCCAACACCTATGGACAGCTTAGGTCGCATTCCTCGCCTTAGTATTTCCTCCTGGTTAGCTTAGGCAGCTCCACACTCCGTGGGCTGGCTCAATATGCTCCGTTCTTACCTACCCCTGCCTTGTGTGGAGAGCCTGGGTGCGTAACACAGGGTGACGTTCCATCAGGCACCAGGGCACCTAAAGTCAGCCTCAGCGTTGAAATGCCTAAAACCTGTTGTGGCTCTGGGCTCAACTGTACAATTTTCCTAATGCCACACTGTTCATCCCGGTGCGCATAAGCCCTTTGAGCATAAACCAGATTGCGCCCACTAAGGTAAGTTTAGGAACAAAATCCCCCGTTTATTTCTTGCATTGAATCAGGCCTTCTATGACTTATTACAAACCAATATTAAAATGTTCCATTTAAAATGATCTTATTTTTCATCAGCAAAGCTTATTTATAACCAAAACAAATTCTTCTAGAACATTTCTTGTATTTAGGATAATTTAATGTTCTTCTATTCATGATGGAAGGCAGCAAACGAATAAATTCCACATCACTTTACTTAAATATTTTAGGGCAAATCTTGAGCGATATGTTTTCATTTAGCTGAAAGCAACTTAATAGCAGCCTTTTCCTCTGCCACACTTAAAAAAAAAAAAAAAGTTTCTTTTTATTGCTCGTTAAAATAAATGGCATTTTTAATAAAGAGTGTCCCCATAACATATATGATTTGGTCACATTATGAAATAAATGTCATGTGAGATTATACATTTCAAAGCAGACAGTTTATGTTGTTTTAGTTATTAAATTCAATCACTTTTACTTCCTTTTTTTCCCTGGAGGCAGGTATGGCTTTGATTAAAATGTGACCCCCCCCAAAAGTAAAATAAAGTGAGTATTTTCATTTTTTAATGTGTATCTGCTTTCCCATAGGAAGTTAAACCAAAAAAAAAAACCCCAAAAAAACCGATCATCGTTTCCAACGGTAGAATTAAAATTTGTTTTTCTTTTGACTGACATTTTATTCCCAAGCGTAACATGCTACACTAATATGCTGTAGGGAACGCTAATTAGGTGTTACATTTTTAATCTGTAAAAGGGGCGTGGTAGAGGAGGAACATTATTATAGTGAACTTTCTTCTACAGTCAAACCAATACAAGTCTATGCTGCATTACACTATTCTCAACTAGCACTTGCTAATCAACTGGTTTAATACCAGGCTAGCCTGGGGAGAAGGCTTCAAGATCTCCTGCCACCATGAAAGACACTTAGTCACATGGCCTGAAAAAAATCCCTCCTCCCCCAACTATTTTTGATTTCCCTGAGGAGCTGGGCAAACAGTTGTAAAATCTCAATGTGTGAAGTGGAGGAATTGACATAGCTTGGATCTTTCCTAATTCCTCTTTAAAGGACCAGATCTGAAGTTATTGATAGACTGTCATTTACTTCAATGGACACTGGATCAGGCCCTAACAGAGATGGGGATCCTGAAGGGTCTTGTTTTTATCCCTGCACCACACTTCCTCATGACCTCTTGTTCTTGCTCTATTGTGAGGGAGTGTGTTAGACTGGTTCCTCCTGAGATGCCACCTGGGACTGAGGTACCACTGAGCCCTCGACCCACCAGCCTGGGCTCCCTTACACACTGCAGCTTGTCACAGCAATACAAAGCCCTCCAGCCTGCACTTTCATCAGTCTTCATACAGGTAGGGCCTTACCCAGCTGCAGTTACATGCAGGCTCTCTGTCCAGCCCCTGCAATGAACCAACAATGGAAAGGCTACAGCTCAGGCAACTCCCAACTGCCCAGGCGCGCACCCTGTCTGGAGTATAAACCCAAAATTATACCGTCTTGCGCTGCCCAGGGAACTGTACAGCATAAGCTCATAAAATTTGCCCCATCCCTCAATGTGGAGAGGAATACGCAACAGCCGATGCCCCAGAGTTAAGATTCACATACACTTCACACCAACACACTGGTTCAGATAAAGCAAAAACAAGGTTTATTCACTACAAAAGATAGCAAACAAATCAAAGCAGACTACCTAGCAAATAAACAAAAATGCAAACTAAACCTAATATACTAGATAGGGGGAGAATCTGCTAGTTCATATCCAGTCTAAGAGATGATACAGCCAGGCTGCAGATTCTTAAGGGACAAGCTGCACTTGCTATACAGCTTGGAATCCCCAGGTGTTTCATTCACAGGCTAGAAATCCCTTTAGCCTGGGTCCAGCACTTCCCTCAGTTCAGTCTTTGTTCTTCAGGTGTTTCCAGGAGTCTTCTTGTGTGGGGAGTGAAGAACACCAGATGTCATCACTCCCTGCCTTATACAGATTTTGCACATGGGGGGAACCCTTTGTTTCAAAACTTGGTTCCTAGACCAATTTGTGGAAAAATACTGACATCCCAAGATGGAGTCCAGCATCACGTGGTCTGATCACATGTCCTTGTAGGGTCATAGCAGCCACTCTCACTGGCTGTTTGGAGTGTTCTCAGGAAAGCTCACCACAAGGTGGGAGATAAGCTTCTCCTAATGCCTATTGTTTTTTTTCTTAATGGCCCATTGCCCTGAATAGGCCCTTCCCTACCCACTATCTAGACTGAAAGCATCTTGTCTAGTGGGTATTACTCAACTGTAACTACATTTGAAATACAGCTACATAGTCAATATGAACTTCAGATACAAACATTCTATATGCACAAATAGAATAATCATATTCAGCAAAGCATAACTTTTCCAATGACACCTCACATGACTTATCTTGCATAAAATACATCATAATTATGTTATCATATAACTATGGGGAGCAGCATCACAGTGTGGTCTAGTGTTAAAGGGGCTAAGTCTCCTGAATTCTACTCCTAATGCTGCCACTGACTAATAGCATGCCCTTGGGCTAGTCACTCAGCCCAATAGTTTGCTCAGCAGTAAACTGGGTATAAACACTTACTGGAGAGCTTCACAACAGTCTTGTGAGGTAGTAAGTACTCGGCGATCCTTGGATGAAAAGCAGTATCAAATAGTAGAACATCATTGTTCACCTCCTCCTAGTGATCTGTGTTGCTGCATACCTTACCTTGGTGCAGCAACCTTGGCCCAGCGCCTCAAAGAGCACTGAAATACCTTTGAGCATCTGGGCCTTGGAGACCAATGATCAATAACGAAGATTAGCTAGTAGGGGACAGAAGAACACAACGGGAAAGCTTTACCATATCACTGATGTGCCATTCAAGACACCAGACCATGAAACTTGTGCCATACTGGCCTGGCTAGGGGATTGCCCATTAATTGTGTCAACTTGGTTACAGCAAATTTCCTATGTGTGTTTGTTCCTAAAACCCTAATTCCTCCTAATGCATTCGAATGATGCAAATGCTCTGTTACAATAAACCGCATTCCTATTAAAATCATTGACGACATGGGGTTTGGTCTAATAGAGAAATTATTTTAAACTAAACATCACCATCTGTCAGCGCCCTAAAAAAAAAAAAGTGTGCGGTGATGCACGGCCGCACAGTGAAATTTTAAAGCGCGTAGTGGCTTTTTGAGAATTAAACAAACACCTGAAGCTACTAGTGCTACCGCCTAGAACCAGCACTTCATTTTCGATTACGTGCAGTGACTTAAAGAGTGTTCTAGGCGCCGCCATCTGGGTTTCCCTTAATTATCAATGTGAAAAGCACATACAATATTTCACAACTCATTCAGAAAACAGTAGGACTAGGGCTGTGCATACTCCTTGTGTGGCATACGTCTGGGATCCTTTCGGCATACTTGCATAAATGATGTTCACGGTCATTTCTTTGAGAAGTTGTTCCCCAGCTTGCTAGGTACAAGATTGACACACTCTGCTGTTCAGTGGACAGCAAGCGGGTCACGTATAATCATGTAAAATTTGAAACTGCCTTTGACAAAGCCCATTTTCAATGGCTTGCTACTTTTATTTATTTATTTATTTTTTAAAGTGTCCTTTATTTTAGGTATTAGACGGATTGTGTAATTCTGTTCATCCGTCAGGAACATAGCAGAAAACAGGCTGATCAATAGACAGAAAAAGGATTACAGCAGGGGGAAAAGTGGGACTGAGATACTCAGAAGTGGGCGGAAAGTCAGAGCTTGTGCGTTCTGGAACTCAGACCAGGAAAAAATCTGGTCCACAATAGGAGGCACGAACCTCCACTTGTTTAAGCAATCAAAGGTTATTACGTAGTACTGGGGAACACCCGTTAGGACAAAGGCTGCAAACATCGTTGCAGAGGTAAAATCTATTAACCCTGAATAGTTATTACATTTGGAGGTAATCAGAATTTCCTGAACCGGGATGGAGTAAGAGGAATGCCATCTAGACAGCCCCACTTTGAGACTCTAGACAGCAGAGTGGTTAAAATGTTGTCACCCATAAATGCCTGTCTACACTAGTACTTCTACTATGGCTACCAATAGTAAGGCGGCACAGTTATCAACAGTAGTAAATTAAGGAAAAAATGCTAACAGAGGCAAAGCAAAAAAGCATCTAGCTCCAGGTCAGGGAATTGCAAGATACCCAAGTCATCTCCCATAATCTTGTTAAATTTTACAAGAAATATTCAGCATACTACTTTATATTAAATAGAAATTTGATTACAAGAATTACCTGAAATGGGGCCTGAGCTGGAATGCCTGACTAGGATCAAGGAAACAAACTAACATGTATCAGGTCTGGAACAACTTTTGGACGGCTGAACAACACATGGACAATAAATCCAGAAGGAAACTAATGCATCAGACTCATTCATTTCTGGGTTTGTCGTCTCCCTTCTCATCCCTGGTTCCCCATGGGTGCATCCCCAACAAATTAAACCAGTTGGGGAAAGTTTAAGCATTGTAATCTCTTCCCTTTTTATTACAGTAACACTACTTTCCCCCACCCCCCATCCAGAATTTATATCGAATGAGCTCCGGCACATGAGATAAGCACAACCAAATCATTTAATTCCACTATTAGCTCCACCCTTCCACCATCTTGGGTTGCACATCGTGTTCATAGTGGTAGGAATAAAGAATTAAAAAGTAGAAAACAAAAGAAGGAAATCAAATTTATCACTCTCCTAGTCATCCTTATTCCTTTTTGTTATAAATCAGTGATGCTGCATGCTCTCCTCAAGTTGTATACCCAAGCAACAATACCATTTGCAGTTAACCTTTGCAAATTAAAACAAGTTTAAAGCACCACTTGGTTCAGTGCTGTAGCTACGTTTACTTTTGATCTTGTTTACTCAAGCAATTCCCCCTCTGGAGCATCAAAGTTTGTGGTTAGTTTTTAAGTACTGTTAATCTACATGATGAATACAACAAAGCTTATGAAAGAATCCCAAATGGACAAGCATGATAAGAGATAGGACAAAGAGTCTGGCAGAGTTCCAGGTCCATGCAATATTTTTGTGCCCAACCTCTTCAATTACAGTCACATATTAGTCTAGGAGTTTTAGCATCAAACTGTTCCAGTGGCTGTTGGGGAATATCCCTTTTTATGAAAAATGTTATGGTTTTAATTTCTTTACTGATATGAGAGACATTTACTGCAATACATTTCACCGTGACTATGCAGCCAGGAAATTAAACAAAAGAAGGAGAAACTTCACTGAACAGTAGAGTTATGAAAAGATCTTCTTAAAGGGACATTGCCAAGTCAAAAGAAAATTATTACTAGCAAAATATTGGGGGTCATTAGTTTGTCACCAAGGGGTCTCAGATGTGGCGAATCTAGGGTAAGGGCTTTGGAGTTCCACATTATTTCTGCTCCTCCCATTCCTTCACACTGACTCTCTCTCAAGTGATTGGGACCAGCAGGGCATTTCAAGCACACTTCCCAACATCAGTGTGGTTGATGGATAATTTTTTTATATTATATATACATACATATATACACACACACACACACCCCTCATTGAAATGGAAGGGACCCTGAAAGGTCATCAAGTCCAGCCCCCTGCCTTTGCTAGCAGGACCAAGCACTGATTTTCCCCCAGACCTCTAAATGGCCCCCTCA
Organism: Chrysemys picta bellii; assembly: GCF_011386835.1. Taxonomy (NCBI): domain Eukaryota; kingdom Metazoa; phylum Chordata; order Testudines; family Emydidae; genus Chrysemys; species Chrysemys picta. The sequence goes on from NC_088798.1 coordinate 8,199,915, forward strand.
AAGATTGAACTTACAACCCTGGGTTTAGCCGGCCAATGCTCAAACCACTGAGTTATCCCTCCCCTGATGGATGGGAGGTCTGTATTAGAGTTGGTTGGAAAACAGAATGTTCATCCCACAGAAAATGGATATGTCAACATTATTCCAATTCAACGTGAAAACTAAAGTCAAAATATTGATAGATTTGCAGAATGAAAATCCCCTAAAAGTTTCAAATTGGAACTGTCCAAAAGCCCCCCCCACAAAAAAAAAAAAAATGAGAACTGAAATGAAAAATATCAACATTTTTAACTGATTTTCCCCCTCCCCAATTTTATTTGGGGGGAGGGGCGGGCGGCGGCGAGGGTCAAACATGTATTTTTGGCACAAGGAAAGTGTCTAAGAATTTGCTGAGATGTTTCTTCTACAGATTCTGGCCACTTTTTCTATTCTATATAGGGTCTTACATCATACTCACCACTTTAGTATCTGAATCCCTGCCAGTCTTGCATGAAGTGACTGGACTAATATCGGTCATGTGTTGGTTGTTCTCTCCCCCGGGGGGAAGTGTGTGCGTAATGGAGGGTCTTGTTTGGGTAGGCTTTTTTATTTTAATATATAGCAACATGTATATTTGCATGTTACAGAAGGCAAGATCATAAGAATGTGCCTTGCACTTGGAGCAGAAGGTAGCAAGATTTGTGATGGTCCTTAGCTCCTAGGAGAGTTCATTCCACACTTTTGGACCAGCCCAAGAAAGCTCTGTCTCCCACTCAAATAAGCTTTACCCATATTGTAGAAAGTCCCATTATGTCGGAGAAGCAGAGCTGATGATCATGGTCTTCATCCTAGAGTTTTAGTTTATCTTTCCAATATCCTGGTCCCAGGCCATCGAGCATCTTGGCCTATAAACAGGCATCTCAGCTGGAATCAGTGAGCATTTCTACTTAGAAACTAGTGAAACTATCTGGCCCAATGTTACTGATTTCTACTAGCAGAGCAGTTTGATTAACGTTATATGTCTTAGACCAGAAAGTTGGGACTTCCAATTGATTTTGTGTTGATTTGGAAAAAAATAACTTGCTATTGATTGAAGTTTTTCTAATGAAGGAAGAATCAAACCCTGAGATGAAATGTCATTCCTGAACCTGAGATATGCAGAGTGGATTAAAAAGGAGAATTTTGCCTTTGGTTTGATGTTCAAATTAGATCACTAATTCAAACAGTCCTTTTGCGGTCTAATAAATTCAGATGAAAAGGGGAGATACATTCTCATACTCCTTTTGCTGCTTAATATATTCAGATGAGAAGACAAGATATATCAACAGAAGAATTAATTTATGCAGATCTTTCTCTAGTTTCATGATTTAAAATATCTTTTTAGATAAAAGTCCAGTAATACTCAGCACTTTTCACCTTCAAAGTGTTTTGAAAATATTAACTAGTGAATCTGCACAGCAACAGAGTAAGGTTGGTAAGGAGGGTTACCTCCTTGTGAATCTGAACAGCACCTTGCAAAGTAGGGTTGGAATATTACTCTGTATAATGGAGATAATACAAGGCAGAGAGGTTAAGGGACTTCCCCATTAGGACACAATGAGTCAGTGTTAAAGCCAGGTTAGAATTAATGAATTCCTAGCTTCCAGTCCTGTAGTTGGACCGTAAACCATCCCATCATTGAGATCTGTTCACTGCATATGATTTTTGTGCACTACATGTTGATGGTGCCACTTTGTTGTGTGATGAAAAAATATTAGTGACAAAATTGAATGTTAATGTTTTAGAAAGAAGGACTTCTACCAGTGTGGATGTTTAAAATGTCTGGCCAGTTTAAACCTGGGCCGCTCTTTTTGTTGTGTAGCCAATGATTAATGATGTATGATTAATCAACATGTTAGATCATATATAGTCATTGTATGTTAATTCAAGTCAATTTGTAGGATTATAGAAGTAGAAGATTATTCCTGCTAAATACTGATCCATCATGTATTAGATATCCAAGTAAGAAAAGCTGGAACACAAGGCCTATAGGCTGAGCTCTGCAAGATCCTGCTTAAGCTATTTTAGGCCTTGGAGATAAGAAATGCTGACATAAGTGACCGGAAAAATAACCTGAAGCCCCAAGATTATAGGAAAAGAGGTACCAAGTGGTAATATTGCAAAAATTACCCAGAAGATTAATTTTAAAAATCACAAAAATGCTGTAAAGGCGCATCTGTTTCCAACATGTGTCTTCACCGCAGGATACAGGCGGTGCATCAGTACTAATGAGAATAATGGGAACCCATAGGTATTGGATGCCTTATGTTTCTAGGGGACATTAGACCAATAAGGGACAAGAGAGTTGACATGTTCATGGACATGCACAGAAAACGTAGCTGTAGACAGAATCACATTATAAAAAGAGGGTGCCTACATTAGGTAAATTGAGCTCCCTATGGGAAACTCCAGCAGGCACCATCCCTCTACTGATGCTCAATCCATGAGAGACCCATCTGACCCTAACACTATTGTTAAGGATGTGACTATGTGTGCATAGGTCTGTATAGAATTTCTATATGCTTGTGTACTCATAACTTTAATAAAACTTCTAAAACAGACTAGACCTTGTACTTGTGAATGTCTGTGTGAGCGCTACTCTTGGTCTTTGTGTGTTCCTAGAGACTAAATCTGAAGCAAGTAGCAGAGGTGACTTTCACTCTGTTAAGCTTGAAACTGTAGCCACCAGAGCCGAACCCACGGCGGCGTAGTACCACATTACTAAATTCACTTTAAATAAAATAAAAGGCTACAGTTGGCAAGCACAACATGAAAATACAGAAAACGTTCCGAAACTGACGTTATTCTTCCATTTAAATACCCTTTAAAAAAAAAAAAAAAAAAAAAACCACCACACACACTGTCTGGAGGGACTAATGATGTTTGGAGTTTCAAATCACTGCACAATGTGGACCTCTGCAAGATGAAGCAAGCAATCATCCTATACAGCTGTAGCACGCTACAGACTGACATTCTAACAATGAATCTGACCCAGGGATGGGATTGCAAACTGCTCTGAACACAAGATTCCTCGTCTCAACCTTTCACATGGCTACCATCCTCAATGCACAGAACTCCACCTCACCTCCTCCTTCAAGCTCCCCCTAAGCAGACAGCTGATGCAAAAAGAAGAACCAGCCAGGAACAGAAGCATATAGAACACTCATAAGGAGAGCAAGAATGGAAATGATAAACAGATTCACATCTTCTGATTAGCACCAAGGTTTATTTACACCGATGCATATCTTAGACAGATGACACAAACATGTAGTAGTAGCAGAACAGGGATTCCACAGTTTATTCACAGCCTCTCCTGCTGGCAATGTGATGTCATTGTTGTACTCAGGTCTAAATAGTTCTATGAGGCAATGCTGGTAAGACATTCAGTAACAAAATGTCACTTTTCCCTTTAATTTCAGTTTTCTTACAGTATTACAAGCTTTTTGCCTTATAAAAAGAACTTTGGCAAAGTATCTAAATTACCAGCCATGAAACCTTAAGCGGACAATGAACACTCACCAAGAAGATGGAGCAGATGCTTAAGGTTGACAGCAGGGCCTGGGAAGAAGTATCCATGTGATACCACCAAGCACAGGCAGGAGAACAGACAGACATGGACGAACAGGCCAAAGTGGCAGGCATTTGGAAGATTTTAAAAGACAAAAGTAGCAATGGGCTGGCTATGTTACACAATGAGACAGAAGACTGACTACTGTTACAACAACATGGAGCTCAGTGGACAGGAGACCTATCAAAGATGCAGACCCAAGCTGGCAATCTTTGCAGGGCCCAACTGGGTCACATAGGGCCCAGAACAAAGCTATTAATATCACCATACCAAAGGCTTTAACCCTGAAATCCGTAGAGCAGTTTTCTACATCCATGTTATCGGAGTTCCCATAGAAGTAAGCTTGCGATGTAACTTTGACCAGCACACCCAGTATAACGGTGTTGCAGCAAATCACGTTTAAGCAGTGTATCTGGTAATTTACCTCTATAATGGTGTGGCTCAGAACAGAGTGATGAAATGCCGCTGAGGTGCACTGGGACAGGAAGCCACCTCACAGCGATAAAGAATATTTCTTGCTGACTCTTTTATGTATAAATCTTCCCATGGATGATAGTCAGCCTGCAGCATTGCTATACAAATAAGAATCACTTATTTTGATTCAAGTGTTTAACATACAGATTGCTGGAAATCTAGAAGAGTAATGAAACCGTGTACACAGAGTGCCTCCTGCCCACAGACGAAGGAAGTACAGCCATACTCATCCAGCAGCATCTGATATCACTGGTCGCTTGATACTCCTGTCCCACCTACAAGAAGCTGCAGGGATGAACAGAAATACCCTGAAATGGCTCAGGTCCTCTCTCTCGGAGGGCTGCTATGGACAACTGTTCCTCCACCGGCCAAGCTTTCAATTGCAGATTCCCCCAGAGCTCAGTCCTTTCCCCAACATAATTGGAGATCCAGATGAAGTCATGGAAGAGACCGTGAAACATCAGACACTGAGGTGCCAAAAAATACACAGATAACAAAGCACAGTCTCTTAGCTCTCTCAAGGACTAACCAAAATCTGCACCTGGATGAAGTGCAGCTGGCTAATGGAGAACCTAGATAAGACTGCGGGAGGAAGAAAGAAGCATTTTGAAAAACGTGTTTCTCCTATATTATTGGTCTCATAATCAGAACTGATGCTCCACTGTGCTAGGTGCTCTATAAACAAATACACAAAAACATGGGATGTGCCCCAAAACCATTACAATCTAAGAAGCCAGGTGCTAGAGCCTTGCAGCGAGACCTGAATCCCACGGGTCCCTCAGAACCCACTGCCATAATAGCAGGAGCGGGTGGGAGTGGGTATTAAAAATTGTTCGGCGCAGGACTCTACCAAGTGGCATATGAAGGGTGGGGAGGTGGGGGAGATATAATGTATATATTTGCATTTTCTTTAATTTGCTTTGACATATTAAAATATATAAAGAAGCAGATATTTTCAACTACCTTCTTCCCCCCCAAAGCCATTCATTGGACTAGAGTGAGCAAAACTCTGCTCCTCCCTGTTTGAAAGGTCTTGAAGGAGGGAAGAAACAATGACAATAATGAATCAAACTTTTTTTTTTTAAATGGACTTATCCCCACCTCAGAAATGTTTTCACATGTGTTTGGTTTCACTTTGAGGCAAAAATTCCTTTTAGCTCTTATTTTATCCAGATTGGCTCACTTAAGTTTACAGGGATGTCTCTTGTTCCTCATTCTCTTATTTTATTCTTTGCTGACACTAAGCTCTCATATAGCAGCATACACAAGTAATGCCTTCTACCATCTCCAAGCGGCAAGGAGACTCCATTGCATCCTGGCAGATGATGACCTGGCCTCCATTCTATATGCCTTTGTCACCTCTTGTCTGGACTACAGCAATGCAACATTCCTGGGCATGAAGACTTCAGAATGTATGAAATTCCAGCTAGTACAAAATACTGCAGCAAGTCTCCTCACCACCTCAGGATACCACAAACATCATACGCATCCTCAGCTTGTCACACTGGCTCCCCTTAGAATGGGGAGTGAAATTCAAGATCTCAGTCCTTATCTTCACAGTGCTCAATTATCTGGGCCCAGAATCCCGAAAAGATTCTCCAAACCTCTGGGATAAAGACCATTGTCAACAACTTTGGTCCTCTGACACAATGGAACTCTCTACAATAAGGGTAGCACCTGTGTGGGAGACAGAACTTTTTCAGGGCAGGTAAAAGACTGGAAAGAACTCCAACAGGAACTAAGAACCACCTCAAACCGCATCACCTTCTGCTCTAAGTGCAAGGGACTTTTCTTTGACCTGCCTTAGCCAATGTAAACACACAGAAGCAATGTACTTTAAAAACAACAATCTCACACTCCTAGAAAATTTATATATATATATATCCCATCTCCAAACACAGAGCTCCATTCTTGGTCCTGTTGTCTTCTCACTCTGGGTAATCTCATCCACAAATACAAATTCAACTAAGATCTCTATGTGCTGACAACTCAGTTCTACCTGTTTACTCCAGACCTGTCTCCTGTCCCAAGTAAAAATCTCTGCTTGTCTCTCTGACAACCAGCTCAAGCTCAACTTGGCTATAACCGAGTTCTTAGTCTCTCTCCTGCAAGTCCTCCTCACTGCCGCTCTCAATTACTGTGGACAATACCTCCATCCTGCCTTTCACTCACGCCTGTTACCTGGGCATCATCTTTGACTCAGACCTCTCTGTAGCTTCTCACATTGAGAATGTGTCTAAATCTTGCCAATTCTTTCTGCATAATCTCCCTAAGGTACAGCCTTTCTTATCCTCCCACAACCCTAAACTTTTTGTCCAGCTCTCCTCATCCCACATGTAGATCACTGCAACATCATTTTCTCCAGCCTTAGCAAATGCAGACTTGTCCCACTAGTATCCATTCAGGATGTTGCTGCTACAATCATTCTTCTAGCCTGACACTTTGGCCATGTCACCCCCTCTCTTTGCATCCCGCCGCTGGCTCCCCCTTCAATATCACATCAAAACTTGCTTTTCACTTTCCAGAGCCTCCATGACTTATCCCTAACCTACGCATCATCTCTCATTCACTGTCAAGCTCGCCTTCAATCAGCCAGTGAGACCACTTGTTAATTTTTCAAACAAGCACCTTCATGCCTTCTCCCATGCTGCCCCTCATGCTTGGGAGGAGCTCCGTATCAAACGGCCACAAAGTCACCTATTAGCCTCCTTCAAAACTCTGCTCAAAACTCTCCTTTGTTATAATGCCTAAAAAAAATAATCATCATAATAATGGTTAGGCTGCTGGTGTGCTGAGACACTGGCTAGCCATCCGACCATTGTCTCATTGTACTTGCCCATGGGTCTGGCTGTGCCTATCTGTTGTCTCTCATCTTATACTTATATTAGGAGCTCTTTGGGGCAGGGACCATCTTTTTGTTTTGTGTTTGTACAGCACCTCGCACAATGGGGTCCTGGCCCATGACTGTGGTGCCAAGATGCTATGGGAATGCAAATAAAATCAATCAATCATAAAACACTCCATTGCACACCCAGTTCTTCCCCTGGGGAGAGGATGAGAGAGAGCCAACAAACCACATGTGATGAATGTCAGTCACATTGCTTAATGCATAACTGGAAGGTGCTCAAATACTACGATGAGAAGCACGATATGAGAAGTCCTGTAGAATAAATTTTGCATGCTCAGCTTTTCTTTGTGGTTCTCTTGCCATAAATAGCTCACATGCTGAGCCCTGGACATCAGAACCAGTTATATTGAGAGTGACAGTGTTGGCTAGGACTCCGGGGATTCTATTCACCTCTTAAAAAGAAAAAAGTAAACCAGAAACTTTACCTTCCACTTGGACAGCTAAAAGGGACAGGGAGAAGGGACCACTCTTTAAATTCTCACTCACAAGGCAGGCTAATATTGTATTATTAGAAGTATGAACAGATAGCTATCTGAAGAAACATTGAGCACCCAAGCAATGGTGATTAAGGTAAGATGCCAAACTTTAAAATCACATTTTGTTCACACCAATTATTAAAAATCATATATTGAACAGATATTAAAAATCAGACCTAGGGTATGTCTTCACTACCCGCTGGATTGGCGGGCAGTGATCAATCCAGTGGGGATTGATTTATTGTGGCTAGTCTAGACGCAATAAATCAACCCCCGAGCGCTCTCCTGTACTCCACTGCCATAAGAGGCGCAGGCGGAGTCAATGGGGGAGCAGCAGCAGTCAACTCACCGCAGTGAAGACACCACAGTAAGTCGATCTAAGTAAGTCGACTTCAGCTACGTTATTCACATAACTGAAGTTGCGTAACTTAGATCGACACCCCACCCACCCAAAGAGTTGACATGTTCATGGACATGCACAGAAAACGTAGCTGTAGACAGAATCACATTATAAAAAGAGGGTGCCTACATTAGGTAAATTGAGCTCCCTATGGGAAACTCCAGCAGGCACCATCCCTCTACTGATGCTCAATCCATGAGAGACCCATCTGACCCTAACACTATTGTTAAGGATGTGACTATGTGTGCATAGGTCTGTATAGAATTTCTATATGCTTGTGTACTCATAACTTTAATAAAACTTCTAAAACAGACTAGACCTTGTACTTGTGAATGTCTGTGTGAGCGCTACTCTTGGTCTTTGTGTGTTCCTAGAGACTAAATCTGAAGCAAGTTGCAGAGGTGACTTTCACTCTGTTAAGCTTGAAACTGTAGCCACCAGAGCCGAACCCACGGCAGCATAGTACCACATTACTAAATTCACTTTAAATAAAATAAAAGGCTACAGTTGGCAAGCACAACATGAAAATACAGAAAACGTTCCGAAACTGACGTTATTCTTCCATTTAAATACCCTTTAAAAAAAGAAAAAAAACACACCACACACACTGTCTGGAGGGACTAATGATGTTTGGAGTTTCAAATCACTGCACAATGCGGACCTCTGCAAGATGAAGCAAGCAATCATCCTATACAGCTGTAGCACGCTACAGACTGACATTCTAGCAATGAATCTGACCCAGGGATGGGATTGCAAACTGCTCTGAACACAAGATTCCTCGTCTCAACCTTTCACATGGCTACCATCCTCAATGCACAGAACTCCACCTCACCTCCTCCTTCAAGCTCCCCCTAAGCAGACAGCTGATGCAAAAAGAAGAACCAGCCAGGAACAGAAGCATATAGAACACTCATAAGGAGAGCAAGAATGGAAATGATAAACAGATTCACATCTTCTGATTAGCACCAAGGTTTATTTACACCGATGCATATCTTAGACAGATGACACAAACATGTAGTAGTAGCAGAACAGGGATTCCACAGTTTATTCACAGCCTCTCCTGCTGGCAATGTGATGTCATTGTTGTACTCAGGTCTAAATAGTTCTATGAGGCAACGCTGGTAAGACATTCAGTAACAAAAAGTCACTTTTCCCTTTAATTTCAGTTTTCTTACAGTATTACAAGCTTTTTGCCCTATAAAAGAACTTTGGCAAAGTATCTAAATTACCAGCCATGAAACCTTAAGCGGACAATGAACACTCACCAAGAAGATGGAGCAGATGCTTAAGGTTGACAGCAGGGCCTGGGAAGAAGTATCCATGTGATACCACCAAGCACAGGCAGGAGAACAGACAGACATGGACGAACAGGCCAAAGTGGCAGGCATTTGGAAGATTTTAAAAGACAAAAGTAGCAATGGGCTGGCTATGTTACACAATGAGACAGAAGACTGACTACTGTTACAACAACATGGAGCTCAGTGGACAGGAGACCTATCAAAGATGCAGACCCAAGCTGGCAATCTTTGCAGGGCCCAACTGGGTCACATAGGGCCCAGAACAAAGCTATTAATATCACCATACCAAAGGCTTTAACCCTGAAATCCGTAGAGCAGTTTTCTACATCCATGTTATCGGAGTTCCCATAGAAGTAAGCTTGCGATGTAACTTTGACCAGCACACCCAGTATAACGGTGTTGCAGCAAATCACGTTTAAGCAGTGTATCTGGTAATTTACCTCTATAATGGTGTGGCTCAGAACAGAGTGATGAAATGCCGCTGAGGTGCACTGGGACAGGAAGCCACCTCACAGCGATAAAGAATATTTCTTGCTGACTCTTTTATGTATAAATCTTCCCATGGATGATAGTCAGCCTGCAGCATTGCTATACAAATAAGAATCACTTATTTTGATTCAAGTGTTTAACATACAGATTGCTGGAAATCTAGAAGAGTAATGAAACCGTGTACACAGAGTGCCTCCTGCCCACAGACGAAGGAAGTACAGCCATACTCATCCAGCAGCATCTGATATCACTGGTCGCTTGATACTCCTGTCCCACCTACAAGAAGCTGCAGGGATGAACAGAAATACCCTGAAATGGCTCAGGTCCTCTCTCTCGGAGGGCTGCTATGGACAACTGTTCCTCCACCGGCCAAGCTTTCAATTGCAGATTCCCCCAGAGCTCAGTCCTTTCCCCAACATAATTGGAGATCCAGATGAAGTCATGGAAGAGACAGTGAAACATCAGACACTGAGGTGCCAAAAAATACACAGATAACAGAGCACTGTCTCTTAGCTCTCTCAAGGACTAACCAAAATCTGCACCTGGATGAAGTGCAGCTGGCTAATGGAGAACCTAGATAAGACTGCGGGAGGAAGAAAGAAGCATTTTGAAAAAACGTGTTTCTCCTATATTATTGGTCTCATAATCAGAACTGATGCTCCACTGTGCTAGGTGCTCTATAAACAAATACACAAAAACATGGGATGTGCCCCAAAACCATTACAATCTAAGAAGCCAGGTGCTAGAACCTTGCAGCAAGACCTGAATCCCACGGGTCCCTCAGAACCCACTGCCATAATAGCAGGAGCGGGTGGGAGTGGGTATTAAAAATTGTTCGGCGCAGGACTCTACCAAGTGGCATATGAAGGGTGGGGAGGTGGGGGAGATATAATGTATATATTTGCATTTTCTTTAATTTGCTTTGACATATTAAAATATATAAAGAAGCAGATATTTTCAACTACCTTCTTCCCCCCCAAAGCCATTCATTGGACTAGAGTGAGCAAAACTCTGCTCCTCCCTGTTTGAAAGGTCTTGAAGGAGGGAAGAAACAATGACAATAATGAATCAAACTTTTTTTTTTTTAAATAGACTTATCCCCACCTCAGAAATGTTTTCACATGTGTTTGGTTTCACTTTGAGGCAAAAATTCCTTTTAGCTCTTATTTTATCTAGATCGGCTCACTTAAGTTTACAGGGATGTCTCTTGTTCCTCATTCTCTTATTTTATTCTTTGCTGACACTAAGCTCTCATATAGCAGCATACACAAGTAATGCCTTCTACCATCTCCAAGCGGCAAGGAGACTCCATTGCATCCTGGCAGATGATGACCTGGCCTCCATTATATATGCCTTTGTCACCTCTTGTCTGGACTACAGCAATGCAACATTCCTGGGCATGAAGACTTCAGAATGTATGAAATTCCAGCTAATACAAAATACTGCAGCAAGTCTCCTCACCACCTCAGGATACCACAAACATCATACGCATCCTCAGCTTGTCACACTGTCTCCCCTTAGAATACTGAGTGAAATTCAAGATCTCAGTCCTTATCTTCACAGTGCTCAATTATCTGGGCCCAGAATCCCAAAAAGGTTCTCCAAACCTCTGGGATAAAGACCATTGTCAACAACTTTGGTCCTCTGACACAATGGAACTCTCTACAATAAGGCTAGCACCTGTGTGGGAGACAGAACTTTTTCAGGGCAGGTAAAAGACTGGAAAGAACTCCAACAGGAACTAAGAACCACCTCAAACCGCATCACCTTCTGCTCTAAGTGCAAGGGACTTTTCTTTGACCTGCCTTTGCCAATGTAAACACACAGAAGCAATGTACTTTAAAAACAACAATCTCACACTCCTAGAAAAAAAAAATTATATATATATATATATATCCCCTCTCCAAACACAGAGCTCCATTCTTGGTCCTGTTGTCTTCTCACTCTGGGTAATCTTATCCACAAATACAAATTCAACTAAGATCTCTATATGCTGACAACTCAGTTCTACCTGTTTACTCCAGACCTGTCTCCTGTCCCAAGTAAAAATCTCTGCTTGTCTCTCTGACAACCAGCTCAAGCTCAACTTGGCTATAACCGAGTTCTTAGTCTCTCTCCTGCAAGTCCTCCTCACTGCCGCTCTCAATTACTGTGGACAATACCACCATCCTGCCTTTCACTCACGCCTGTTACCTGGGCATCATCTTTGACTCAGACCTCTCTGTAGCTTCTCACATTGAAAATGTGTCTAAATCTTGCCAATTCTTTCTGCATAATCTCCCTAAGGTACAGCCTTTCTTATCCTCCCACAACCCTAAACTTTTTGTCCAGCTCTCCTCATCCCACATGTAGATCACTGCAACATCATTTTCTCCAGCCTTAGCAAATGCAGACTTGTCCCACTCGTATCCATTCAGGATGTTGCTGCTACAATCATTCTTCTAGCCTGACACTTTGGCCATGTCACCCCCTCTCTTTGCATCCCGCCGCTGGCTCCCCCTTCAATATCACATCAAAACTTGCTTTTCACTTTCCAGAGCCTCCATGACTTATCCCTAACCTACGCATCATCTCTCATTCACTGTCACGCTCACCTTCAATCAGCCAGTGAGACCAGCCTCCATACCCACTTGTTAATTTTTCAAACAAGCATCTTCATGCCTTCTCCCATGCTGCCCCTCATGCTTGGGAGGAGCTCCGTATCAAACGGCCACAAAGTCACCTATTAACCTCCTTCAAAACTCTGCTCAAAACTCTCCTTTGTTATAATGCCTAAAAAAAAAAATAATCATCATAATAATGGTTAGGCTGCTGGTGTGCTGAGACACTGGCTAGCCATCTGACCATTGTCTCATTGCACTTGCCCATGGGTCTGGCTGTGCCTATCTGTTGTCTCTCATCTTATACTTATATTTGGAGCTCTTTGGGGCAGGGACCATCTTTTTGTTTTGTGTTTGTACAGCACCTCGCACAATGGGGTCCTGGCCCATGACTGTGGTGCCTAGATGCTATGGGAATGCAAATAAAATCAATCAATCATAAAACACACCCAGTTCTTCCCCTGGGGAGAGGATGAGAGAGAGCCAACAAACCACATGTGATGAATGTCAGTCACATTGCTTAATGCATAACTGGAAGGTGCTCAAATACTACGATGAGAAGCACGATATGAGAAGTCCTGTAGAATAAATTTTGCATGCTCAGCTTTTCTTTATGGTTCTCTTGCCATAAATAGCTCACATGCTGAGTCCTGGACATCAGAACCAGTTATATTGAGAGTGACAGTGTTGGCTAGGACTCCGGGGATTCCATTCACCTCTTAAAAAGAAAAAAGTAAACCAGAAACTTTACCTTCCACTTGGACAGGGAGAAGGGACAGGGAGAAGGGACCACTCTTTAAATTCTCACTCACAAGGCAGGCTAATATTGTATTATTAGAAGTATGAACAGATAGCTATCTGAAGAAACATTGAGCACCCAAGTAATGGTGATTAAGGTAAGATGCCAAACTTTAAAAAAATCACATTTTGTTCACACCAATTATTAAAAATCATATATTGAACAGATATTAAAAATCAGACCTAGGGTATGTCTTCACTACCCGCTGGATTGGCGGGCAGTGATCAATCCAGTGGGGATTGATTTATTGTGGCTAGTCTAGACGCAATAAATCAACCCCCGAGCGCTCTCCTGTACTCCACTGCCATAAGAGGCGCAGGCGGAGTCAATGGGGGAGCAGCAGCAGTCAACTCACCGCAGTGAAGACACCACAGTAAGTCGATCTAAGTAAGTCGACTTCAGCTACGTTATTCACATAACTGAAGTTGCGTAACTTAGGTCGACACCCCACCCACCCACCCCCGGTGTAGACCAGGGCCTAGAGATGAGCTCAAGCAAAGAATTACATGAGCATCGTATCTGAACTTCATAGCTAAGTCCGATCTCTGACTGGATGAATCAAAACTCCAAATTAAAGTACCCCTCATCCCGGGAAAGTTCAGATCAGAATCTAGACAGAAACATTCCAGCTCAGGCCTGTCTATAATTATAACCTTTTATTTCTACAGTCTTCTGTGTCTGGGCTGCTGAACCCAGTGTAAGGAAACTATCTGACAGGCACCATTTAAATGTTTGCTACATACTGAGCAGAGTGTACCGAATGCTGTCGAAGGTTAGGCTATCAAAAGGATACTGTGTGCTCTGGGAGAAAAGTAATATCCGCTTTAGCTTTCAAACATTTTGGCTCTTTTTTTTATTAAAAATATGTACAACAAAAACCTTACACTGTTGTCATATACAAAAGGAGATAACAAATGGCATATACAAAAGGAGATAACAAATGCTAAGAAGTGGAAATCTGTCAGCTACGAATATCAAAAGGCTACATAGAGAGCCAAAGGCAATAAAGTTTTTCACCACATTTTTTTAAATAAGTAAGTGTTATAACTATATTCCTTCCACCAACAGTGTATTTATCACCCCGTGAAACACCATCCAAGTAATCACAGCATTTAAAAGGGGTCTGGTTTAAAAGGGACAATGGTGAGATACAATCATATTTAAAAAAAAATTCCTCACTTATATTTGTATTATATTATTAAAATAGAGAAAGTTAAAATAAAACTATGCATTTATATAGAGCCTTTCACCTTCAAAGTGCTGTACAAATATTCATTCATCTTCAATACCCTATGAGGTAGAAAGAGTATTTGTCTCCAACGTATTCGTGGGGAAAATGACAGAGAGGTTGTGACATGTCCAGGTCACTAAAGTCAATTCTAATCCCACATCTGTCAAAAAGGAGCTCCTAGTTCCCGGTATCTTTACACTAGACAATGTTACCCTTCTCTCTGCACTCATTTTCACCCCTCACACTGTTTTTATTCAATTTTTCACTTCTCCCAGCTGGGCAGTGAAATTAGACTGGTCAGTTTCAGACTCTGGTCACATAATACACAGCATCTCTGTATTAGAGTGAGCTTCTAAAGCAGCATGGCAATGTATTATGTAACTCAAAAAAACTGCTGTAATTTAATTTTTTAAATTAAAAAAAAAAAGTCATAGGGTTTCTAGCAGTAAATTTTTGGGATAGGAGGTTTGTTAAACATCTATATCCGGCGCCTAAACAAGCTTCTTTTAATTTCTACTACTAAAAGCAAGCATATGCTTTAAAGAGGTTATTTCAAGTAGAAGAGGATAAAGTGAGTCAATGGATCAGGCTCTCTCAGCGAGAGATTTAAGTTAATGTCTAGCTTCAGTCACAACTAAAGCAAGTTTGGTGGTCTCAATTTAGCACCTAGTGGGCATCTGTCCACTGTGCACAATTTATGGCAAAGCAGCAAGACATCAGAAGTGGAAAGCAGAGGTGTCTGTAGCTCAGAGTGTTAATAGGGACTGAGCTTGTTAGAGCGATTATCCTGTCTGTACAGGACTGGATATCTTTTTAAAAGATTGCTCTCCCCTCAGATTACCATACACACATCGCAATCAAACATGGTTAGCAGACTCAGCTCAGAATTCTTGCCCATGGATGGCAGTACTATCCATTGGGAGTCTGGAGACGTGGGTTAATTGCTCTGTCACTAATGGACTCTGTGAGATGTGGCTAAGTGATTTGCCAACTACACCTCACTTTCTCCGTCTGCAAAATGGGGATAACAATGCTTATCCATCTTTGGGGGATGGGGGAGGGAATAAACCAAAAACCACAACAAAGCCTTTGAGAGCTATGGGTGAAAAGTGCTAGATAGGTACCAAGTATCATTCCTGGGTTATTATTTTTACAGACGGGACAATGAAAAGGAAGTGATAATATATTTGTCCCCGGGTCCTCAGCTGAGCCTGATACGGAGCCTGCAACGTGCTTTATTTATCAAATCTCACAAAAGCTTGTGTGAAAGCAAACCAAAAAAGGCTGTGAAGTTGCAGAAGCAGCTATGAAAAATATTTCTCACTCTTTGCTCAGCTCCAAGTACAGTACTAATTTTTGACACCTATGAGAAACTACAGTTCACCAGCTCTTCTGAGGTACATTGCTTAGCTACAAACAATTTATAATTTTACACTTCCTCAAGATCCTTTTCCAGTTAAGCCAGAGAATTAAACTTCTCAGAGAATTCATTCATAAGAACTACACTTTTTAAAAACAAATGAGAGAAGAGAGAGGAATGGATACTAGCTGTTTCAAGTCACCAGCATCTGATACCATGGAAACCTGGACAAATACAAAAGGTAATATCAAATTGGAGGGGTGGGGAACCTACAACACATCACTTTCCATCTTTAGACCCTTGTAGGGTGACCAGATCACCGGAGTGAAATATCAGGACACATTGGTTGAGCGGAGGGGGGGCGGGGGGGGGAGATGGACAGACAGACAGAGGTGCACAGCCCCAACCGGAGACAGAGGCACACTGGTCCGCCTGGCCCTGTGCTACCAGCATGCCCCTTCCTGTTGGGGGTGGGCCCATGCTGCGCCACACAGCTCCAATGCCCAGCACACCCTGGATCCACTGTGCCCAGAGCCCCCCTACAACTCTTCCACCACAAATGCACAGTGCTGTGCGCACACACCCCACCAGCGCCCCCCTGCCCACAGCCCTACCACAGCTGCCCAGCACCTCACACAGAACTCCTCACTCGCTAGTTTCCCAATACACACAGATTTCCCTTCCCTCCCTCCCTCCTAGTGCCCTTCTCCATAGCCCTACCACCACAACTACACAATGCCCCACACAGACACCCCCCCCCCCCCGCCCAGTGCCCTGACACACACGGATCTCCCCCACTGCCCAGCACCTCCAACAAGCCCCCCCACTGTCTAGCATCCCAAAACACACAAACCTCCCCCACTGCCCAGCATCCTCCACACCCTCACAGCCCAGCACCCCACACACACCTCCCAGACACTCACTCCATCACACCCTGCCCCCTTTCCTGGCCGCACTCACCAGCCCTGCTGGGAGGTCTCTGGCTCCTAGGGTGAGAGCAGCGAGGGGAGTCTCCAGCCTCTCCACGTGCTGCGCCCGCCACAAGCATACCAATGGGAGATGCTGGAGCCGCGGAGCGGAGCTTGCAGGTGCTGGCAGCACGCAGAGCCCCCACACCCTACAGCCAGAGGGACCTGCCTGGGGGCGAGGTGGGGAGTCCCGGCGGTGCTCACCTGGGGCAGCTCCCGTCCCGGGAAGCATCCGGCAGGCTGGTCCCTCTGGTTCCTAGGGTCGCGGTTAAGGTGGGGGTGGGGGCGGAGTTCTCTCTCCCGGTCCCAGTGCCTGCAAGCCCCGCCCCTGCAGCACACGGCACTCCTACTGGCGGGCGGGCGCCGGGAGCTGCCGCAGGAAGCGGTGAGCGGCGACACCGTGCCTGCGGTCTGGACGGTCCCCGATATCAGGACAAAGGGCGTCCCGACCGATGTAAAGTCGAGACACGGGACAAATCCCCTAAAATTGGGACGTCTGGTCACCCTAGACCCTTGGGTCAGGTTCAGCTGCATAACGGAGAACGCTCTATTCTGAATTTCACCCAAATGTCATATTATCCAGGTCAGCTCAGGTAGGGCAAGACTAACCAGACAGACAAACTTAAAGCTCTAATACTCATGTGCAATATATATCCACTGGCAACTGCATTGCTTCAAATGCAAAACCAAGACGCCCCTTTATTAACACAGCGCTTCTCTTTGTCACAATGAAAATCATTTTTCAGCCTTGGCTGTGAAAGCCCCTTGCCAGTGCAGCAGGCCTCTTCCAAAAGCTCTCAACATTTATTTAGTGATCAACCCTCCAACCGGGCTACCTTAATCCTTTCCACTTTTCTGCCTGGGAAAGTTCAAAATGATCAGACAGGGAAATGGGCTACGGAAATAATCCTGTTGGGTATGAGTGCGGGTGGAGGATGGGGACTAGAGGAGGAACAGGGAGGGGAGGTTTACAATGAAATCTAGCACCACACACAAAATAAGACTTGCTTGTAATCGTTTACATTGGCACAAGCAAACCAGAACTAGAAATATGCCAATATAGTCAGTGAGCAGAAATACTCAGTGTCTATGTAGCAATATTTGATCTGTAAATACAGCCACCATTCAAAATACAAACTCAAGACATTTTCCCACAAGGATGAATTCAAAAACAATGTTTCTCATGTGGCAGTCACCAACATGTATTTGCTTGAGCATCAAGCATGGATAGATTATTTAATATTGATTCCATCATATCACCAAGAGGGCCCAGTCAGGATCAGGGCCTGGTCCTAGGCACGTTGAGGCCAGAGCACAGAAAAGTTCTTAATCTACATTTCTTTCTTATGTTACCTTTGACCTCTAATTTCACTAAAACTGAATGTCATCAGTCAAGAGTATATGAAAATGCATATTGGGGTTGTAAGCAGTTGCACTCACCACTATAACACCCTCTGGCATTAGAATGGGGCCTTGCAGGGGTCTTCATCTCACCACGTTGACCACTTCTCTGGCCCGGCAGTAGCCTGTCTCTGTCCTTGTCTTCCATAACCCAGGCCTCCAGCCAGGTAACCTCTTTCCAGTTCTGTCCCTTTCCAGGGTAACAAAAGAACTAAAGAATCTACACCAACATCTAAACAGAAGATCCTTCTGCAACCTCTCAGGCTACACTGAGGTCTCCTGCTCTTCATCCCTATTCCCAGGGACGTCAGCATTCCTTCTTTGCTCTCCATAGGCTGAACACTGCCTCAGGGCTTTTCCCTTGGGGCCCTTCTTCCTAGCAGGTTTCCCCACTGCCTCTCCTCCCTGTGGACTCTGACAGTCTCTCCTAGGGCCCTCCCTGCTTCTCACTGGTCCTATCTCAGCCATCTCTGCACCCCCAGCTTTACCTAATCCTTATGGTTCTCTCAGTCTAGCTTCCTAGAAAGCAGGCATTCCTTGTAAATCTCTCCACCTCACTGAGCTCTGCTTCCTCTCTGTGAAATCTGCTCTGATCCTTGCCCAGCTGGGATCATTAATTGTAATTAAGTCCCTAGCTCAGGATCAGCTGGGGGAGGTGGTTAACTGCTACACCACAGGGACGGCTGAGCCCAGCTCCCCTGGCCTGCCAGCCTGTGACAAGGTCCTTAGACCAAGGAGGTGGCATTCAGTGATACCATGCAGAGATAATGTATTAGAAGCCAACAACCATCCCAAAGACTTTGAGGTTGTCTGGACTTACAAACCACTCAGGTCTAACTTGAACATGAGCCCATCATAAGTGGGCAACATTCTTCTGAGTTAGTTGTCATGGTTACAAGGCTAACTGCACCTTCGACTCCACTGGTCTTTCAGAGTGCACCCTCCTCTCTCTAAAGCATGACCTTTTAACTGCTGTTTCCTTGTGATGTGTTAGTTCCCAGAATTGGAAAAACAGCTGTGTAACTTTGGCCAGAAGCTGGAATTAACATCTTCACAGCTAATAGAGCAAGTATTGGTTCTTAACCCTTAGCCTATTTATCAGAAAATGTTTTATCTGGATCCGTCATGTTGCCTTCCTGCTAATAGCTTGCTATTAAACGAAACCCCTATCTGCATACAGTATTCCTGTATAGTCGTACAATAAACATTTCCCATAACCTACTGCAATACAGTATTCATAAATCAATACAGAGCAGGCCCTTGCCCTTCATACCATGAGCAACTCAAGCATGAAACAGCCCACTGTTACAGGGCGCTGAGCTTCTGTTAAGATATTAAACCAAAGTCCTGGCCACCTTGAGTCATTAAAAATCCCATAGCATATTTAGCAGGGGTAAGAGTATTTGCTACAGTGTCCTGGCTCTGTTCCAATTTAGACAATTAGACTTTATCTACTTAACGCTCCCTCAGTTTCTGGTGTAACTGGTATCCTTCACTTCCTGGCCTAACCAGTGGTGCAATGGTAGAAACAGAGTTGTTAAATGGCCAATGTGAATTCTGTATCAGGTCACTGATCGGAGTGTATGTAGAACACCAACAGACCCCGGTTATCAGCAGGCAGGATTGAACCTGGGATCTCTGAAGCTTCGTGCATGAGCTAAAAGCCATAGGCCTGTTAGCTAAGACTGTAGTGCGGACTCATTAATCTCTCTTCTTGCTAAGTGGTCTCAGCACCCCTAGATGGGACGGAAGACCACACCCAGGAGGTATGTGGGTTACATATGCAATAGAACAGCTGTCCTTTGGAAGGTTTTTTCCCAATGACATTATTCCTGGCAGGAGGGCTAGGAGAAGGATCATTTAACCATTATGGAAAGCAGTTCAGGTAGCTAGGTTCAGATGCAAATAAAGTAGTATTAAGTGAAGTATTAATCAGAAAATTGCTATCTTCACTCTGTGATTTTCGTTGTTGATTATAAGAAAATTAACAAATTAATAAAAAAAAAACCCCAGAGCAATCATCATTCCATGTCGGTTTCTGTGCTGGTCCTACAGCAATGTGGTTGCCAAATGGACAAACAGGCAGTAGGGCCAACATTTACAGACTTGGGCATCTAACTACAAGAGGGAGTTGCCAAGGATCTCTGACAATCAGGACATTATCTAGGAAGTTAAATATGGATTTAGATGTCCAGCTTTGAAAATGCTGGCATACGTAACACCTAAGTAAAAGTATGTAGCGTGTGCCAGTTATCTGAAGGATTCAGGTTCTGGGCCATTTACTGAGAGGCTATTAGTAAGCGCTTGGCAGTGCAGAATAGGTGGTTTGTTTTAATTGCAAGGTCACTCAGACCATGAGCAGTTTTTTTGCTTGCCTGAGCAACTGTGTCAGTGAATGGTAATTCAGAACAGCAGTAACCTGGACTGCACTCTGCTCAAAGTTTATATTCTCCATTCAGTACATCAGGAAATGAAATCTGAGAAGCTACCTACGTTTTGAGCCTGCATGCCTGAGTGGCAACACAAATATCTGAGTTTATTCAGTTATTACTCTACAGATCCACTGATAGCCATCAAATATAACCAAATATCAGTCTGCCTTCATTTTTCCCATTCATCTAGGACAGAATGAGAAAGCACTAGTTCATGTTCTTTGATTTGAATAGAAGAGAGAGAGCCTGCAGTAGATTATGAAGAATTAGCCATCAGGCAGAATTGAACACCAAAACTCCCAGTCTTGAAGGCCAGTATGTTCAGAACTTCAACCCCTTTTGTATTTAAATTTGCTGAAATCTAATTTAAAAAGTGAAATGGGTATTATGTGGCATTTCTGAGCTGCGTGAACATTGTCTCCTCTACGTGTGTGATTCACTCTACTCTTAAAGTAAAACAGCGGTACTTAAAGAACCAAACTGTAAGCCGGGAGAATATTAAGATTGCTTCACTTATGATGGGAAAGACTGCAATTGCTTGGGTATGCGCTCCTGTTGATGTGCATTTGTAACTCCCAAAGCTCTTTAAAAAGGTGAATGTTGCTCTGTGTATAAATGTGTTGCAGACATGATAGATGTCAAAATAGCATTTGCACTCTACAGGAGGGAAGAGAAAACATGTTTATGAGTGAAATGTTCTTTGCAACGCAGAACTCAAGTAAATGGACTGCATGGGCGGGCGGGGGGAATCTCTGGACAAAATCTTCCCCTCAAGGACACTCCACTGCTGATACTTTTGGTGTGAATCTTCAGCAACATACTTTAGAAGGCCACCCATTGCCTTTAATATGCCTTAAATTGGGCCTTTCATTACATTCAACACTTAGAGCACACTGTCTACCCCAGGCCCACACCCTACTGTGGGACGTACAGTTCACAGCGGGTAGGCCGGGTTGGTGCAGAAAGGATGTACACAAGCCCTGCAGATGGTCTAAAGAGCAGCTACCTACTTAGGATATGAACAGGATGCAATGGAGCTGTGCTGTCACGGAGGTGGAAGGGATGGTGGAGGGACTGTGGGAAAGCAGAGCCACTGCAGAGAACCAAATCTATCTTGTGCCTCCTGAAGATTCCTTAGAGTCTGTGGAAATTTGCGGACAAGGACCACAGACCATCTTATTCCAGGGTCAACAACCCTGCTCTCACTCCTCTTCCACGTCCCCCACCTCTCTTTGATGGGTTTTCCACTGGACAGGTGATCTGGTTATAACAGTTTTGCATCATATACAGGTCTGGCAGAATTTGATTTTTACATTTATTTTGAAGCATTTTTTTCTATTCTTAGCCATTTAAATTTTCACAGTTATGGGAAATTATGGGAGGAATCACACAATTATTTGATGAGTGTGTATTCTGAGATTCAAAAAGTTAAAAGCTTTATAACTGTTAAAACACAAATTGTCAACATCAAAGGTCAAAATATGCAAAGTAAATATCCTTAAGCCAAAGCCTAATATGTTCACAAGGAGCATTTTTCTCTCTTTGCCTACTTGTAAATTTCGATTGTCATGGATGGAAATATTTTTTCAGTTTGTGCAGGTATGGTGAAATTAACATTTACTGATATTTGCCAGTAAAAATCTAATTCTTCCAAGCCTAGTTATGCAATGTACTGAGTTACTAGCACAACTAAGCTTCTCAAAAGAAAATGTCATTGGTTATTGAAAGTGACCCAATGTATTTAATACAGAGAAAACCCCTGAGCAACAAATAAGTATTCTCTTAATCAAGCCTTTCACTAAACAGGGAGAATTTTGTCAGTAATTACTTTGAGGGTCCTAGATTCCACTGGCACACAATATATTGGGAGTTCTTTCTCATATGCAGATTAGGGAGGATAGCAGCCAATGAGATAGGCTCCAAAAGAAGAGTTTCTACTAACCTAACTCCATCCCTTCTACTGGTCTCTACTTAAAGTATTTCCCTTGGATTTGATTAGCAACCTATGTAGAATCCCGCTCATGCTTCTACAAACCCTTTTGGCTAGTCAAGAAGGCAGAGCCGTCACCAGTAACGTCTGGGACACAGAAAGGAATTAGCAGCAAGAAAAACCTGATTCCTGGTACCACACAGCAGACAGGATCTGGTTTAGCCCTCACCATTAAAACTTCAGGGAGGAAAATTTAAAATGTGCCATAGCTTCTCAGATCCCATAAACAGACACTTTCCCAACAACCCTTTAACAGGTTGTTACCAAGTTAAGCGAAACTGCGGAGCCAATGAACGGAACTAGGGATTCTTGGTGTGGGGAAGTTCTAATCGATTACTGGACAGAGAATGACACCTGCAGATACAAAGACATTGAGTCTGTAATGTCTGCAGTAATTATTCAGGGAGTGCAACCTAGATCCTTGCATAATCTCCTGAGTGTCACCTCATCACTCTAAGCCCAGGAGGTTTCAGTCACGTGAGCAGAGTAAGCCTTAATATAAAATGGACAGGGAAAGTCCGCAATTTTGTATGCCTATATTTCTCATATACATCGAGGCCCAAATCCACAAAAGGCCTTAGGTGCTAAGTCCCAGATTTAGACATCACTGCAATCCACAAAACCCTCATTTGGCTGCCACCTAACCTACAGACACCCAAATTCACTCAGTATCTATATTTTCACTGTAAAAGTTCCCGTGTTTTTGCATCTGAACATGTGCATGGCTGCCTCAGGCAGGCATCCAGACACGTATCTCACATTTCAGACCCAGTGCAATCCTCAAACAAGGTGGAGAGGTGTTTCCCCACCTATCTCGCCAGCAAAGCCTGATCCTGGAGGCGTGCTCTGGGCACACCTAAACATGACACTTATAACTTCTATCCCAGTGCTTAGGGTACTCCACAGGACTATAGAGTCGTTCTCACTCACTCTCTGGCCCAAGGCATATTTAATTATTTATACAAAATGGAATAGCGTTAATAGGAGAAATAGAGACCCACATCGGAATATCCCACATTCCAATCCCTTTTCAGCAGGCAGAGAGAGGAATTGAACTGGGATCTCCCACATCCCAGCCAGCAAGACAAAAGCAAAAATACTGCCCAAGACGGCAGATACTGTGGTATGCTGCCCCCTCCCAGTGAGGCACAAGAAGAACTGAGGGAACAATGGAAAGTGTGAAGCTAGTCTAGTTGAAGGTACCTAATAGGAAAGCTTTTCATTGGCTGTTATCCTGAGTCATTTGCTACCTATCTGTTCTGTACCAGTGAAATCTGGGACCCAGAATATGAGCTTTGGGAGAAGGGGAATTTTAAAAAAAGCCCAGTTGCAAACAAAAAGAAAATGCAAAAATATCAGCAGGCATCTAACAGTGAAACATTAATTGCATTTCTAAAGGCGGTGTCCATAATTAATTTTCTCATGTCCATACAAATAGGAATAAAGTACGAAGATGGTGATTTCACAATGTTTGTAAATTACTAAATTAATTAACAGCCTATCATTAGAGAGAAGTTGAAGGAAATTTAGAGGAACCTCATTTGACATTATTCAGAACTCTCAAAGGAAAGAAGAGACTTGTGAAAAAAAAAAGATTAATTGCAAGTTTTTCTCCTTTATCTTGGTCTCATTTCTGTTTACATACTTAAATCTGCTTCGTCCTTCAGAATTCTGGGAATAAAGATTTTCAATTAAATCATCTTGGAGGAGTCACTAGTTCCTCATCTTGTCTCTGAGGAGTAGTTAACTTGGAATCTAAAAATAACGTGGCAAAGTCATAAACAAAATGTGCTTCGTTCCTTCTAAAACAGCCCTTAATTTGTCAGGGCAGTAAATTGCAGCTACTGGTCTAGGGCAGGCAGGTTCCTCTTCTAACATGTTTGATTTGTATCATTTTTCTGGGCTCTAGTTAGAGGGGTCCAAAAATGTGCATTAATTTAGCCAAATAAACGATTGGCTTTAGTTTCTCTCTTCTACCCCCCATGGAAAGGAATGTAACCATAATGATTCTGCATCTCTCTAGAGCAATTTACTGCTACCAGCACCCAGAGAAACTCCAAAGCTTAAAGGTGGCTCAGATGTTAACACAAATAATAAAACAATTGCTGCATCCTACTTGGTGTCTCACTTCAGTGTCTTCTGTTATAGCAAAGAGTCTGAAATCGTTGCTGTTTTTAGCCTGATTCAATTCTTTCAGGTACTTAGGTGGCTTAGTGGATCATTCTGCTTCATACAGAATGAACAGTAAAGTAAAAAGAAAGAACCTGCCCCGGTCTCATTTATGGCACACGTAAAACACTCAGTCAATTGGAAAGTGGCCTAGGAGGAGGTTTATGGCACTAGAAACAGGGCCCTATCCAGTGAGGCACATTATACATCAATTCCATAGCAAGGCCCTAATTTCTGTGACAGCTGCATTTGAATTAACGTGGCAGTGCTGTCTGAACACAAAATTATTTGATGATATTCAGTTTTACAGAGAAAAATCTAAAATGGCACCAAAAGTGAAACTATGACAAATGCACAGTTCATTCAAATACAAAAATCCATCCGTCCCAGAAGTTGAGATACCCCCAAGTTAATTAAGTTAAATACTTAGAGCCAGTCATGAACTCTTCTGCAATGTACTCAATCTGCGTAGCTCAGGTGAGTATGGCTAGGTAGGCTGGGAAATATGCCGGATAGCAAGGAAACTTAAGGAGCTCGATCTGTTTAGCGTCTCAAAAAGAAGATCGAGAGGTGACTTGATTGCAGTGTCTAAGTCCCTTCGATCGGGAGAAAATACCAGGTACTAAAGGGCTCTCTAATCTTGTGGAGAAAGGCAGGATAAGAACCAATGACTGGAAGTTAAAGCCAGGCTAATTCTAATTAGAAATAAGGAACAATGTTTTAACCGTAAGGGGGCTTAGCCATTGGAACAAAAAACCTGCCTTCTCTTCCACTTTGGGAAAGACATGGAAGGGGAGTTACATGTGCTTGCATTGGTAGCAACGTAAGATGCTTTTTGCTTGCAGAGTGTCTGTTCCACCTCCCACTGATCACATGAAGGTGAGTCCCAGCATTGTCACTATCGAGGGGAGGGGAAGCGGACATCTACACAACCACCCCTTTTTCCTCTGCCCTGCCTCAGACCCCATCTGCTCAATTGTTTCTTCCCTTTCACAGTATGCAGTGGAATGGAGCGTATGCCCTTGACAAGCTATTAGTGACCTCAAGAGATGTAACTCTTATACATGTGCAGGACCAGATAAAGGGCCTTGTGCACAAAACTGAAAACCCTAGTCCCGCCCTTCCCAGAGGCCCCACCCCCTTCCCCAAGGCCCCTGCCCCCTACATTCCCTCTCCCTCGGTGGCTCGCTATCCCCCACCCTCATTCACTTTCACTGGGCTGGGGCAGGGGGTTAAGGTGCAGGAAGGGGTGATGCCTCTAACTGGGGATGTGGGCTCCAGGGTGGGGCCAGAAATGAGAGGTTCAGGGTGCGGGAGGGGGCTCTGGCCTGGGGCAGGGAGTTGGGGTGCAGGAGGGGGTGAGGGATCCATCTGGGGGTGTGGACTCTGGGGATGAGGAGTTTGGGGTGAAGGAAGGGGCTCCAGGCTGGGAGGTGGGGCCCAGGGATTCGGAATGTGGGAGGGGTCTGTGGGTTGAGGCAGGGGGTTGGAGTGCGGGAGGGGGTATGGGCTCTGGGGTGGGCCCGGTGATGAGGGGTGGGCTCAGGGCTGGGGTGCAGGCTTACCACAGGCGACTCCCAGTCAGCTGTGCTGTGGGGCTAAGGCAGGCTCCCTGCTTCTCCTGGCACCGCGCTGCACCCCAGAAGCGGCCAGCAGGTCCAGCTCCTAGGTGGGGGGCCAGGAGACTCTGTGCGCTGCTGTCCCCAGCAGGCACCGCCCCCTCCAGATCCCATTGGCCACAGTTCCTGGCCAATGGGTGTGCGGAGTCGGTGCTCGGGGTGGGGACAGTGCGCAGAGCCCCGCCCTCCCCCCCCCCCGCCTAGGAGCCGGACCTGCTGATCGCTTCTGGGGTGCAGGGTGGTGCCAGGACAGGTAGGCACTAGCCTGCCTTAGCCCCGCAGCACTGCCAACCGGACGTTTAAAGGCCCGGTCAGCAGTGCTAACCGGAGCCACCGGGGTCCCTTTTCGACTGGACGATCCAGTCAAAAACTGGACGTCTGGCAACACGAGCTGAGAGCCCTAGCTCTTGGAATGATGATCACATCAGAGTCTAAGCTTTCATTTTAAAAAAAGGAATTTTCTAGCCCTTGTGGCTGAGAAATAGAAAATCTGGCAATGTGAACTGAGTTTAACTGACGCAACAATGTCTGCTAAATCTGCAAAGAGCCTACAGGTAAAATTTTCCTAACTGCTTAAGGAGCCTAAACCCCACTTTAAAAAGTGAGTTAGGCCCACAGGAGCCTAAATCACCTTTGAAATTTTTCCTCTAGAACAACTGCTCTGAGATTATGTTAATCCCAAGAGCCATTTTTCTGTGGGTCCCTGCCACCACTGCAGCAGAGGACATGGTGTGTGGCAAGAGAGAAGACGACAGTGAGCCTGGCCTACTCACCCAGATACACTCCAGCAATGAGGGTGTGAGTGCTGGACGTCCACACCCTTCTGACAACCCCTCTCTCTTTGGAAGAGGAGGAGCCCTGGCCACTGCCATTGCAAATGGGGGAGGAGCCATGGGGCAGGGGGCAGAGCCATAGGGGTGGAACCTATGTGTGCCTAAGGCCCCAGGTTGTCTTAATCCAGCCTTGAACATACAGTATTCCAAAGTACTGAAACTGCTGCATTAAAATAATCTATTTAGACATGTTCAAATGTAAAACCATTTTAACTGTTGACAAGCTGGAACTCTCAACTTCAAATATTATTTATACTACATCCCTTAGCTAAAAAGATCAAATAAAACAGGCAAAGCAAATTGTAAATACAATACCTTTTTCAATTAAATTAGCATTCAATATATTTAAAAAAAAAAACAGGCAAATTCTCAATGAAATTTTAGCTTAAATAAGAAAGATCTAACCCTTTTTGACCATAATTTTCAATGTACTACTTTTTTGCTATTGAAATCACACTGTGCAAGCTTCATGGATTTGATGCTTTGGGTTCTGGAACATTAGTAAGAGAGTACTGCCATCACATACTTCTTTCTAGTGCTCTTCCTTTACATTTCTCTCACTCACTGAGACTCCGACAAAGCAACTCACAGAGATATCATTATTACTTGGTAAGAAGCTCCGTCCAACACAACTAACACGTTTCTTCTTCTAGAGGCCCTAAATGTATAATAGCTCATTTTAAAGTGAAAGATACACAGTTACCAATGACCATACATTTCCTGTGTATATTTCATACTACCTGTAACATTGTTACACCATAGCAAAAGTCAAGCTGTTTTTCATAGTCTTCATTGAATTTTCATGGTGTAATCTCTCAAGAATTTGAAATCAGATCAGATTGAAATTTATCATAAAAACAAACAGCCTGATGTGTGTGGGTAGTTTTGTTTTTGATTGATTGGGATGTTTCGTTTTGTTTTATGAATGCTACAAATGGTTTCAGATAATAGGTGACAAGAACATGAAAGAATGTCACACACTTTAAGATTTAAGAAACCGTTTACTAAGTAGAAAAAACTTTCTAAATGTAAGGCTTTAAGCAAAAATTCTTTAAACTTTTAAATATTTTTCCATTTTTGGCTGTGTTTGTTAATTATCAAAGCTATAATAAGACCTTTGACTTGTCTTCGCCTCTACATTGAGTTATGCTATGACATCACTGCAGGATCAATGGATGCCACAGTTGTGGGATTATGGTTTACATAATTTTCGTTTCCATAGTAACAGATTGGTGTCCCAAACAAAGGGCATGACTTACTTGCAGGATTACACACATGTGGAAATTAGGTGGAAAATTCTTACTCACAATTATTTCTATTTGTGTTTTGCAAAGATACTAAAGCAAATGACCAGCCAAGTATATAAAAAATGAGTACAGTTATTCAAAAATGAATTTATGTCCAATTCATTGTCTTTTCATATTTAGGAAGCCTAAGATAGTGAAAAAAATCATTTAAAATGTCAAACATAATAAAATTTAAAAATTATCCACTGCGCATGAAATATACAATAGTTGCATTTGGTAACATTTTTACTACCTCAACATTGTATGAACGATCACTTCACAATTCCACAATGCTGTTATGATGAAAAAATTACAATATCAATTAAGTTGATTGATGCTGTTATGACTTCATCAAGTACACTCGAAGCACTGCAGCTGCATTACTGTAGCAGTGTAGTGTAGACACTACAGCGGTGGAAGGGATTCTTCCATCGCTGTAGTAAATCCACCTCACCGATAGGCGGTAGGTAGGTTAATGGTAGAAGTCTTCTGTCAACCTAGCAGCATCTAAACTAGGGCTTAGGTCGACTTAATTATATCACATGGGTTGTGAAAGTTTTCACAGCCCTGAGCGCTGTAGTTAAGAACGTAAGAACGGCCATGCAGGGTCAAACCAAAGGTCCATCTAGCCCCGTATCCTGTCTTCTGATAGTGACCAATGCCCGGTGCCCCAGAGGGAATGAACAGAACAGGTAATCATCAAGTGATCCATCCCCTGTTGCTCATTCCCACCTTATGGCAAACAGGGCTAGTGACACCATCCCTGCCCATCCTGACGGATGGACCATTGATGGACCTATTCTCCATGAACTTATCTAGTTCTTTTTTGAACCCTGTTATAGTCTTTGCCTTCACAACACCCTCTGGCAAGGAGTTCCACAGGTTGACTCTGCGTTTTGTGAAAAAAAAAAAATCCTTTGGTTTGTTTTAAACCTGCTGCCTATTAATTTTATTTGGTGACTCCTAGTTCATGTGTTATGAGGAGTAAATAACACTTCCTGTGATGGGGTGGACTAGGCCCTGAGGCCCCCTTGCTGGAGGCCTTGTGGCCCTGCCACATCCCGCCGCAGGAAACGGTAGAAGAGAGGTCCTCCAAGCTGCCTAGAGTGGCTTTGTGGGAAGCAGCCACTCAGGGCACAGCAAGTCCGTATAAGAAGAGCTGCAGGGCAAAAAGTGAGTTCAATTCCTTGCCAGAGCTGGAGAAGAGTGGATGGTGCTTTAGACTGGCTGCTGGGACTCCACAAGGACAAGGCTCTGAGATAAGGGTGAAGAATATGTGGGAGCTATGGGGAAGTGGACTAGGGAATTAGAGCAGCAATGCAGTCTATTTAAAGGGACATTGTGAATGGCTGCTATCTATAGCGTCCCTGGGCTGGGACCCAGAGTAGAGGACAGCCCTGGGCCCCCTGCCCCCCACCAGCCACTGGGAAAGTGGCCTGGACTTTAAGGCACCCCGGAAGGGGGACTGCAGCTGGGCGACTACAATTAAGAGCTGGGGCCAGAAAAGCTCTGAAAGGGCAAAGACACTGTCTCCAGGGAAGGAGCCTGGGGGCACTGCGCTATTCTGGAGTAGGGACAAAGAGAGAGAGACCCCTGTTGGACTTGTACCCCAAAAAGGGGTTTGTGTTGCTTTTATCTCACTGTGTATGACTCGGCAAGAGGGCTGAATCAGCGAAGACCCACCACAAGCAGGTAGAGAGAGTGCAGACACATGCACTTGGCCGGGGGAGCTTGTGAGTACAACCCCACTACTTCCTTATTTACTTTCACCATACCAGCCACGATTTTATAGATCTCTATCACACCTTTCGCCCCCGCCCCCCTTAGTCGTCTCTTTTCCAAGCTGAAAAGTCCCATTCTTATTTATCGCTCCTCATACGGAAGCTGTTCCATACCCCTCATCATTTTTGTTGCCCTTTTCTGAACCTTTTCCAATTCCAGTAGATCTTTTTTTGAGATGGGGCGACCACATCTGCACGCAGTAGTCAAGATGGAGCATAGCATGGATTTATATAGAGGCAATATGACATTTTGTGTCTTATATCTCTCCCTTTCTTAATGATTGCCAACATTCTGTCTGCTTTTTTGACTGCCGCTGCACCTTGAGTGGATGTTTTCACAGAATTATCCACAATGAGTCCACGATCTCTTTCTTGAGTGGTAACAGTTAATTTAGACTCCATCATTTTACAGAGTAGTTAGAGTAATTAAGAAAACCCAACTTTGTAGTGTAGACCAGCCAAGGTCAATCGGAGGCATGAAAAAAGTGACAAATATACTCAGTTTCATATGAAATCTTTCATCAATCCATTCTGAGGAACCACACATTTCATTTTCCAGGATATTTCTGAAATAGGGCCACTCTCCCACTGAAAACTTGCAAATTTCTGCATATGGCCTATGTGAACAAATTTGAGTTTGACTTTTTTCATTCAAAAATAGTCTTGGGGGTTGAGAATTCCCCCCCCCCACACACACACACACAACATTGGACTTTTAAATATTTGAAAACCATGATTTCAGGATTTTTGCATTTTTAATCTTTTTTCACATATGCCTCTAATGAAAGTGATTTTTAATGTCTAAAAGAAACTAAACGTTTCCAATACAGAGCTAAATAGATCATAACATCAGAATAAGAAGGCCACATTACACTACAAAGAACTAGAAAGAAATTCAGCAAAAACCACACCCCCCCATGTTAAATGTATGCCATGGTTGATACAAGCCCAGCAAAGGAAGAAAATTCCAGTTGCCAGCTGGCACATGGAGACTTGTAACCAGCCCTTGATAAGTGACAGAGTACCTAGCATTCTCCATCTGATGGCTTGATCCTGCCTACCCCACTGAAGTCAATAGGAGTTTTGCAATTGATTTTCATGGGAGTAGGATCAGACCAGGAGACAGAATTCCACGCCAAGTTACTTAAACTGGGTACGAGCAGGCTATAAAATAGCACAGCTTGTTCACTGCATCTCCACATTTAATTCTAGCCAATATTGGTGAATATTGTTACTGCCTGAGATTAACATTGTTTAGATACAATTGAGTTTAAGGCTAATGTGACAGCATTAATTCAGAATGTCCTTGCTCTCCATTAATTTGTCAAGACAACCATTATTTTAAATAGTGATCTGTGCTTAATAGTTTTATTTTTAAAAGTCCACACATTTGGGCTGATCATAGTCTAATGATCTTGAAATCTCATCATTAAGTCCCACTGAAAAAGCCTGGACTTGATATAGCTCAATTTATTGCTACTTAGAACTTCCGATAGGACAATAATCTACACTTAAGACAACAAAGGAGTAGCACAGTTATCCCGTCAGATACAGCATCAAAGTTGCAGTGCAATGAAATTACTTCCTGCAGGGGAACTGCACTTTCATTTGACAGTCAAGCTCCCTGGCTGTCCAGATGCAATATAACAAGCTGCTTCAATTGACAGTTGCTTTCACATGACTAAATAAATACAAGAATTCTAGACTGACTGTATTAAAAAATCCTCCAGCTCCGTAAAGCATCACTAAAGCCAAACCTGCCTATAACAGGCAGATCTGACAAATGCTTTTTTCCCTGCTCTTTTTAATTGAGCTGAGAGGCATTTTGTATAAATGAGTGAGGTATTAAAATCTGTTTGGATTCTCTCCTTTAATACAATAGCTCATTTCCCTTATAAAATCATTAATAGAAAATAAAGCCCTTTTTGTTAGCTCTAATCTTTCTCCTTTGCAAGAATGCCAGAGGCACTTTATTATGGATCAGGTCATGAATATTACTACTGTAATTTGTAATGTGTGGCAACAAAGAACTAAAATCATTTATGTAACAATAATACTCTGTTCCCCCTTTGAGAAAAGAAGGTAAACAGTATGCATTGATCTCCAAGACAATATAAAACTTGGTCCCTTTGAAGTGTTTTTTCTTTTGATATTTACAAATCCAAGTTTACACTATCAAATGATAGCACAGCGCTACCCTTAGAATGTTAGAGCTGCCATGGAGTTTAATAAAATCCTATCATTTCAGGTCAAAATTCTGTAACTGTGTCAACTGTATCTGCTGGAGTGTTATAAAACATCAAGTATATATGGTGACTGGAAAAAGTTTGCAGGCACCAGCCTTGCAAAAACTAGAAATCAATATGGCAGACCCATACTGATGGTACTAACACCACACAAAGATGGGCTGGATTAAGGAAGAGTTAAAACATTTACTAGATTGGTAGCTGCAATAGAAAAATATTGACATTAAATTTGCAGTAAATCTAGCAATCAACATTCTAATTCAGAAAAATTTGCCTCATTTAAAATATGCATCCGAAGAAGTGAGCTTTGGTCCACGAAAGTTTATGCTCTAATAAATTTATTAGTCTCTAAGGTGCCACAAGTACTCCTGTTCTTTTTGCGGATACAGAGTAATACGGCTGCTACTCAAACTTGCCTCATTTAGGAGTTCAAATGTATATACTTTTTCATTGGTGGGTAATTCTGTAGAGTCACATGACCGCTTTGCCTACTTGAAACAGTAAAAGTAGGGAAAAGCCTATCTGTTCTTTATACTGTTTCAAAGGAAGAGGTAAAGAATGGATACTGATCAAAGGGATTGTTTGTACAGGATTACTGTTCACAATAAAGCCTTCTATTCCCTTAGTTTCAATTACAATGTGCATGAAACCAGTCCATTATTAGAAAAGCTTGTTTCCAGAAAAATGCATTGCATTAAAAATATAACACATTATTGGAAGGTACTGCCTTCAGAATGCCCAACTTATTTAATGTCAACCTCAACAAAACTTCAATTAGTTCTAATTTAACAGTAAATGCCAGCTGTACAATTTAACTCAACCCATGTTAGCTAGCTGTTCCCAGCGATACACAGTGTTTACTTTAGAAGTGAACCTCTTTGCACCATCCGGGTGCTTTAATGCATGCAGAAAGCTCCTTGGACCTAGGGTGGTAGACGCTGTAGGCACAGAGAGGTGGACTGAAATCTTCAGAGATCTTTTCTCTGAATAATTTTGAATTCTTGAGCAATGTGTAGAGGAGCGTCTGATGTGCTAAGTCTGTCTAGAAGAAGCTCTATTAGGATGCTGGTGCTGGTTATTCCTACAAAGTTTGAATCTCTGATTTTTGGGGAGACAGACTAGAGCCCTAATCTTTGATTCAGCACTAATCTACTTTTCCCAGGATTCATGAAATATTGCCTCAAATAAGCTTAGCCTATATTCATCTTTCAAGAAGAGTAGAATTATCATCACCTTATTAAAGAATGTTACAGTGGAATTATATTAGCAGTACAGTGTTTAACAGTTCCAGGAGTAGCAGGAAGGAGAGGGAGAGGGAACGACAGAAATTTTCTCTAAGCCTAAAGGGCTTTTTTAAAGATCAATTCATGAGTATTTGCCAGAAAAGTGGAACCCAGTTCACTAGTTGTTTCTCTAACTTTATCTCTATTTTGCTCTTTAATAAAAAAAATAAAAATTGAAACATACGCTGATAGTAGAAACACAGTTCTTTCCTACCTAATACCCCAATTCAGGAAAGCATTTAAGTTCTGTCTGGAACAGTGATGCTTTTAGGCTAATACTTAGTTCCATACCCTTTTCTGTGTAATTATAGCGCTTCTAAAGACAACAAAAGAACTGGAATGTTTGTTTGTATTTTAGAACTTTTTGAGAATTACATGAAATGGGCTCGACACTCCGAGTGTACGAATTATAAATACTTCAGCGCTGATCCAACAAAGCACTTAAATGAGTGCTGTTATGGCACTATACCGCATTATTTTGGTTTATAATGCATCCACTGAACCATGCGTCATTTGTCTATTTAATTTTTCCTTAAAATCCCCTAGAAGAATCCCTGCAATTCTACTTTCAAATTATCCCAATACATATAGACAGTTTCAATAGGAATGAACAATATGGTGTAACCTATCAAGTGTTTAAAGGAAGAAGATAAGGATTTGTAAGCATCCCAAAACTACCAAAAGCAGACTTTTTTGGGAAGGAAGGGGGTTAAACACTCAAATCAGTGAACTAATTGACTTATTGATAACCAAGGTGGGTGTCTTTTATTGGACCAACTTCTGTTGGTGAGAGAGAAGCTTTCCAGTTACACAGAGTCTGGGAAAGGTTCTCAGGGTGTCACAGCTAAATACAAGATCAAACAGATAGTTTAGCATAAGTAGTTAACACATATTCGAAGGGAACATTCAAGGTGAAGTGGCCCGTTAACACTCCTGCAGTCATATGACAAAAGGGGGGTTAGTGGGTTACAGAACAATCTGATAAAAGACAAAAAAAAACCCACCCACCCTATCATCTGTGGTGAATACTTTGCACAAAGTGATCACTCTATATCTGACCTCTCAGTCCTCATACTCAACAGAAACCTGCACAACACATTGAAAATACAAGCCTGGGAGCTTAAATTCATAACTTTGCTAAACACTAAAAATCATGGGCTAAATAGATACTGTATTTATGGCTTATTACAATAATCTATAACCCACTAACCCCCATTAGCCCTATGACTATGGAGTGTTAAGGGACAACTTCACCTTGAATGGTCACATCAATATATACTAATTACTTATGCCAACCTATCTGTTCAACCTTGCATTTAACTGTCATACTTTCTTTTCCAGACCTGAGGAAGAACTCTATGTAGCTCAAAGGCTTCTCTCACCAACAGAAGTTGGTCCAATAAAAGGTATTACCTCACCCACCATGTCTTTCTAAGGTCATGTCTTCACTACATAAGAATGGCCCTACTGGGTCAGACCAAGGGTCCATCTAGCCCAGTATCCTGTCTTCTGACAGTGTCAGGTGCCGCAGAGGGAATGAACAGAACAGGTAATCAAGTGATCCATCCCATCGCTCATTCCTAGCGAATAGCCATTGAGGGACCTATTTTGCATGAATTTATCTGCCGCAGCAGCGCTTTAATGTGGCTGTGTAGTTACAGCACCAGCGCTGTGGGAGCTCTATTAAAAAAAAAAAACATCTCCATGAAGGGAGTAGTTACCAGCGCGGCTCCCAGTGCTGGTGCACTGTCTACACTGCCACTTTACAGCGCAGAAGTTTGCAACGCTTGGGGTGAGGGGAGTGTTTTTCCACACCTGAGTGAGAAAGTTACAGTGCTGTAAAGTGGCAGTGTAGACAAGGCCTTACACCCTGAGACTGACAGCTCCAACACTGCATACCTATTATTAATAACCACACTTTTGTAAATACAGTTTTATAGAAGTGCTATCAGTTAGACACTATCTTCTAGATTGCTCAGTTGTTTATGGGTTTGCCGGATTTAAATTCTTTTCTTGATAGCATCTACTCCCAAATCCCTTGCATGAAACAAGACACACTAGAAGACGTTGATTTCATCCAATTACAGTCATTAAGGGGTCATTTGGTCATGCCAAAAGCAAATATTTCTTTGATTTTTGTGCCATAAGCCTGACAGACTCCAATCCAGAAAATAAGTTCTCTTGATGCTTAAGCTTGCGTTCAAATATTTCCATAGCCCATTTATGGACTCAATACAATTAGTACTAGAACTTATTTTTCTATTACACATTTTTCTTGCATACAGAATCTTTATATTCTCTATTAGTGTTTTATACATTCAGAAAAGAAATATAAATACTATTAAGAATATACAAAGTAACAGAGGGTCCTGTGGCACCTTTAAGACTAACAGAAGCATTGGGAGCATAAGCTTTCGTGGGTAAGAACCTCACTTCTTCAGATGCAAGTCTGAAGAAGTGAGGTTCTTACCCACGAAAGCTTATGCTCCCAATACTTCTGTTAGTCTTAAAGGTGCCACAGGACCCTCTGTTACTTTTTATAGATTCAGACTAACATGGCTACCCCTCTGATACTATTAAGAATGTAGTGCTCCAAGAGAAATTGTAACACACCTTCTGAATAGGTTGCATAGACATAATACTTTCTATCTAAAAGTTTCCCTTATGTCTGAAAAGATCATCAATTGAGTTCCTGTTAGAAATGCTTACAAGTCATTCATATACTAAAACTTGGAGAAAAGTTTAGTTATTTTTTTTTAATTGAAAGTAATGGTGACCTAGTTGGTCAAGGTAAGTTTTAAGGGAGCACTGTCTAGCTGCTCTAGACCAAATATATTAAAATAGAAACAAAAGATCATAAAAGCAAGCAAATTTATAGGCAGTTTCAGGAAAGAACACTGCAAAGTACAGTGAAACTGTCTTACAGTAAAGAGGTGTGGGTTTTTTTTTCTTCCCTTTTCCACCAGAACTTCACTTAAAGCAGAGGTTTACTATGGCTCAGATCCTGCATAGAGATTTGTCCATGTAGCATCCCACAGACTTCACTAGAAGAAAAATGCAGGTCACTGTTTGCAGAATCACAACCTGTACAGAACTGCAGTCGGCATGTTGCAATGCATTGGAACAACCTCGGAGTTTCACTCTCCTTTGAAATTTCACTATTTAATGGACTAGTGCATTAGTTAATGGACTTGCCTATTTAGTAAGACTTTTGATACGATCTCACATGCCCTTCTCATAAGCAAACTAAGGAAATGTAGTCTGGACAAACCTACTATAAGGTGCGTGCAAATTGTATTCAGAGAGAAGTTAATGGTTCATAGTTAAGCTCAAAGGGCATATTGAGTGGGGATCTGCAGGGATCTCTGCTGAGTCTGGTTCTTTTCAATATCTTCATTAATGATTTAGATAATGGCAGAGTGTACATTATAAAGTTTGCAGATGATACAAAGCCAGGACAGGTAGCAAGTGCTTTGGAGGACAGGATTAGAACTTAAAATGATTTTGACAAACTGGAGAAATGATCTGAAATAAATAGGATGAAATTCAATATGGACAAA
Source organism: Chrysemys picta bellii (assembly GCF_011386835.1). NCBI lineage: Eukaryota > Metazoa > Chordata > Testudines > Emydidae > Chrysemys > Chrysemys picta. Next base: position 8,237,104 of record NC_088798.1, read on the forward strand.
TGCAAAGTATTACATTTCAGAAGGAATAATCAATTGCACAAATACAAAATGGGAAATGATTGTTTAGGAAGGAGTACTGCAGAAAAAGATTCTGGGGCTTATAGTGGATCACAAACTAAATATGAAACAATATAATACTGTTGCAAAAAAAGCCAACATCGTTCTGGGATGCATTAGCCGAAGTGTTGTAAGGAAGATACAAGTAGTAATTTTTCCACTCTACTCAGCACTCATAAGGTTCTAGAATAGCGTCCAGTTCTGGGCACTTCAAAAAAGATGTGGAAAAATTGGAGATAACCTAGAGAACAAAAAAGGTTTAAAGGCCTCGAAAACATGACCTATAGGGAAAGACTGAAAAAATTGGGTTTGTTTAGTCTGGAAAAGGGGGGGGGGAAATGGAGAAGTCTTCAAGTAGGTAAAAGTTGTTATAAAGAGGAGCGTGATAAATTGTTCTCCTCCATTGTGGACAGGACAAGTAACGGACTTAGATTACAGCAAGGGAGGATTTAGGTTACACATTAGGTAAAACTTCCTAACTGCAGGAGTAGTTAAGCACTGGAACAAATTACCGAGGGAGGTGGTGGAATCTCAGTCACTGGAGGTTAAGATAAACACCTGTCAGGGATAGTCTTCTATTTAGATAATACTCAGCCTTGCCGCCGTGCAGGGGACTAGACTAGAGGACCTACCAAGGGCCCTTCCCGTCCTACATTTTTATGATTCTATATCTGAAATCACTTAAAGCAGGTTACATATCTAGCCATTTTACAAAACTGCTTAAAAATACATCAACGTTTCAGAATGAGATCCACACTAAGTCAGTTCAATCGCATCAGCAAAAATGCCACACAAATCAAGACGACGACATAAGTAAAACACTAAGACTTTATTAAAAATCCAAAATTTATTGCAAATTGTACTTTGCTTCCCTCCTTTCTTCATTTTTACATGATTTATTGATATCCATGATTTTTTCACAGATGTATTTGTTGACTTTGGAGAGTCTCTGTGCAATTTCAGTTTCATCCACAGTTTCTTGTGCTATTCTGTCATACAAACATTCTGGGGGAAAAAGTAAGAGAACAGCAGTTATTTTTAAGAAAAGAATTTAGCCCTGTGCTGGAAATCAGTACAGCAAATAAAACATGCTCAAGGTACTATAGAGCCAGCACTTCATTAGCAACTTGTATATTTTTGTAATTCAGTGTTCTATTGTACAATAAAAGGGTTCTCTGATTCATTGGTTTGGTCCCCCTTATCTGGCACAAGTTTAGGCTTGCCATGTTTGAATCTTTGTAGGGCACAAGCAGCTCACAAGTTATGACATTTCTCTGGCCTCATGAGTAGAAATGGGGGTAAATCCAAACTCATATGGTGTCACTCCTACCCTTTCTGTCATCAATGCCAACCTTAACCCCTTCATTTGTCCACAACTCCCAGAACAGTCTTAAAGCTTTCTTCCAGACGACATAGAACACCCTTACTGAAAATGATCTGTCAGGCCACTACCCTTTCCTCCTTCAAGTCACTTCTACCGTCACACCTACAAGACATTAGCCAAATAATAGTGGTTAGGAGGAGAAGCAGTAGGAGATAGGGGACATTTAGTTCACATTTTAAAAAAAATTATGTAGTATACATTAATATGGCTATATCGTGGTTATACATCTCTTCCCAACCATTTGTATTTTGTTGGTTTAATAGATTGGGGTGGAGATGATCTTGCTCTGGTTTTGTACAGTACTTTGCATATTGTGGGCTCTGTTCTACTGGAATATAAATACAAAATAATAAAATAAAATCAATGAGGTCAGTGGGAGCTGAGACCACTCTCTACTACCCGCAGATGGCACTTAGCAAGTTGCAGGATCAAATGTTTTTCTGCAATGAATTAGAGAGGTAGCACCCTACTTTCAGCTCCTTAAAATCAGGTGTGCATTTTGTTATGTTTTATAATTGAAATAATTTCTATTGTCGTGTAGGCTACGAGTAATAAATAGCTTCCAAGATTGATTAAACAATCTCTGCTTTGCTTTGGCTAGTAATCAATTTTAGCAGCCATTTATTGCTTCATATTCTAGAAAGCTATAGAGATTATTGCTTAATTAACAAGTTTTATAATGTTGCTAATGCATCGTATTAAAAGTTATGAAAATTAAGTATTATTCATGCTTTGCAGTTCATTTTGAAGCTGCTCAGAAGTTTTATAAAAGGTTATATTTTGCATTAACAAGGTGTATAACAGTGCTCGGGCATCAAACTTTTTATAACTTCTGTATAATATACTACACAGTAGGGATTTTTAAGCAGCAAGAGATGTTAGCCACCTTAAGGGCTAATTCTGTCTTTTTAAAATGTATTTTAAACAAACTATTCTGCGACTAGAAAATGGTGAAAACATCTGAAACAATATGAATTTTATGGACTCTTCACTGGAAAATGTATTGGCTATTGTTAAATAAATAAAACCAATTGGCAGACAGACTAACGGATGTCAATATGCAGCAAAATATTATTTGAAATAATGTGGCAAACAATGGGGGAATTAACTGTAACAGATTCATTGTGCTCAAGGCAGAATATTACATCACTATAGAAACTTCAGTAGTATAGCACTGAACTATTAGTAACAAATAGGGGGTTTCTGCCCAAGAGACCTGCCACATAAGTACAGACAATATTGTGACTTTACCACAGCCCTGAACAAGGGATGATGTGTAAGTTGTATCAATTCAAAAGTGGCCCTAGGAGTCACGGTGACTCAGACATACCCCATGAGCCACAATTCCTCCCTGCTTCCTTCCTGCCCGCACCCCAGAGGGCTATAAGGGGGAGTAATTTACTGCTGGTATAAGGCTGCTGGTTTAGCTACTGATCAGTGAGATGGGCTCCACCTATTCCTTGTCGTCCAGCTATGTGGAGGGAGTAAGTAGACAAGTAGCCCCATTCTCTCCTACGCAACTGGATCTGAGATTCAGGTAGTCTGCACAGGTGTGTAAGAGAATTGTACTCCTTTGTTTAGGTGTACAGTCCAGGTCATTGGCCATGCACAGCAAGGCCCTACACTCAATGTCATGGCATCCCTGTGTCTGTATTGGGATAACTTTTGAACACTGAATCCAACCAATTTCAAAGTTTCAGGGACTGGTCTAGGCATCAATGGCAGTACCCTGTTGATTCTGGTGAAAACCAGAAAAGCCGGACTTGGAGGAAGATATCAGGCCCACAGACTGCCTGATGTTGCAAGCAGAAGAATCGCTCTGGCATCCCCCGATGCTGCCTACACTTATCACAGGCAGCAGGTAACTGGCTGCATGGGGAGATTGTCTACAGTGCAGCAGTTCTCAGCGGGCCAAGCTGTGTGCTAACGGCCGCCAACGTGCCAGGATCACCAGCCTGCCCCGCATGGCAGGAGTCTGGGGTTAGCGCTGGTGGCTGGTCAGGGATCTGGGGCTCCCACCAGGGTGTGGGGCAGCCATGCGGTGGGGATCTGGACAGTGGCCGGCCCCATGAGCTCCAGGGGCTGGGGCAGCCGGCCCACCCCATGTTGCAGGGGCCGGGGCAGGCAGCCGGGTCCAGAAGTGAGGGCAGCCACGCGGCGGGGGTCCTGGGCAAACAGCCCCACAGCCCTGCATGGCGGTGGTCCAGGGTCAGGGCAGCTGCATGGGGGCCTGGCAGCTTGCTAGCCCCGTCAAGCCTTGTGGGGTCTGGGGTGGGCCACGGCAGCCATCCCCACAGCGGGGATCCAGGATGGGTGCAGCTGCGGTCCAGGGTTGGGGCAGCCATGTGGCTCCAGGTGGTGGGGGTCCAGGTCTGCCAGCCACTCACCCCCACAGGGCAGCTGTGTGGCAGGGGTCTGGAGTCAGGGCAGCCAACCCTGCCCTTCAGGGTCCAGGGTGGGCCTCAGCAGGCAGCTGGCCCTGCGACAGGGGTCTGGGGTCAGGGCAGCTAGCCCAGTGGTGGGGTCTGGGGGCTAGGCAGCAGGGGTCTGGAGTCAGGGCAGCTGGCCGTCCCGGCCTGCCCCACCCAGCCTCATGGTGGGCTGTGGTAGGCAGCTGGCCCCATGGCAAGGGTCTGGGCAGCCACACGGCTCCACAGGGTGGGGATCTGGGTCTGCCGGCCAGCCCCAAAGGGTCTGGGGCAGCCACGCAGCATGGGTCCAGGGTAGAAGCAGCCCTGCTGCAGGCATCTGGGGCAGGTTGCCAGCCCCACAGGGGCTGGGGCAGCCACACAGGTCTGGGGGCCAGGGCAGCCAACTGGCTCCACATGGTGGGGGGGTCCAAGCTCAGGGTCCGGGCTGCCGCTGCCCTGCCCCCTGCAGCCCAGATAACACATTGTGGGCCACATATGCGGCCCGCCGTGTGTAACAAGTTGAGAACCACTGCTCTAGAAATAAGAGAACTTTATAGGATACACTTTGAGGGATGTGTGGCAAAGGGAGAATGGTGGTAATGAGGGAAGCAATGATCTGAAGAGGTGGTGTGGGCAGGTCAAGCAAGGACCTAGAGTTGTGGTGGGGGAGAGATACTGTTTATAATGAACCCACAGTTTCTCCACAAATATCTGCCCTGGAAGGAGAAGGGACCCTGGTGTGTAAGTAAGTGATTCCCAAGCACAGTTTGAGGAGGAGGGTGCGAAGGAGGGTTCTGGTGGGTAAGGGTGTGAACTAACAGCAGATTAATATGCTGCTCTCTCTCACCACAGACGCAATAGTGTATGACCCTCTAATAATCTTGCCCTAAGCCCATATGAAGGGAGTGCTGGTGGATGATAGGCAGGTTACCTACAGAAAAGAGCCTGATTTAGGTGCACCAACCAGGCTACAACTCTCAATTGGTAAATGAGTATTAGGTAGAGATCATGAATGAGAAAACAGGATTCTTGTTGCTTGAAGCTATATTGCAATGGAAATTCCCCCTATCAAAAAAATCACTACACTAAAAACCAAAAACAATCCACACTCCATTAGTGATGTAGGTAGCATCTCTATCTTTTTATCAGGTATTTGGAGCAATCAAATTTTTGAATTGCTCCGCTCCAGCTCCACTCTGGCACCAATATTGACTGCTCCAGCTCCGCTCCAACTCCGCGCTCCGACTCAAATTAATTTTTAACTAAATAAAAAGTGCATACTTTGTAATTTTGAAAACACATTTTTTTATTCAGACTTTTAAAACAATTTAAATGTCATCAATGATACAAACTAGAATCATTCATAATTCATTCTGTAAAAAATTATTGCCGCAATCAAGTCATCTTTCATAGCCTGCCGCAAATCATTTAAAATTAACTTTAAAGCCGAAAACAGTCGCTCTACACTAGCTTGAGTTGTTGTCATGCTTGAAGCAATTCTACAGGCAGCCTGAATGCGGTGTGGGTAGCTGTGAATGGCCTCAAAAACAGACTTAACTTTTAGCCTACCAATAGACTCCATCGCCTCACAATCTTCCCGAAAGTTTCTCTCAAATAATGCTTCATTACAATTATGAATCGCAGAAACTCGCTGGCGTCTTTCTTGTTTATCCAATTCCTTTTCGAAGTCGTCATCTTCTGAAGAATTGATGCTTGAATTATCTCCATTTCCCCGTGATGGCTGAAGACGTCTCACGGATGGACGCTCGAACAAGTTCAGAGGGGAGACGGAAGTTTGAGAACAGCCTGCTACTTCTGAAGGATGTTCAGAAACCGCAAATTCAATTGTTGACTCCTTTTGTTGTGTTTCATTTTCTTCAACCTCTTTCGCTGAGTTCAAATATAGCAATAAATTTTGTTTTTCGAGTCGTCGAGCAATATCAAGGAGGCCTTCCTTTGCCTTTGGTATTTCCCTTGAGGTAAGAAGAATCCGATACCGTGGGTCAACATAAACTCCAGCAAGGAAATGAATATTGTCAAAAAGCTTCTCTTCGTGTTTCTGCATGGAGGACAGAATTCCTTCTGCAATTTGTCCACCATTTTCTTGCAAGAATTTTGACAGTTTTCGCCATTCCTTCATTAACACTCCGGGGGTTACATCAACAGCTTGAAGATTCACAGTTGTTTGGTTTGGCTTTGCCAAGAGGTCTCGCAGGTTCTTCACTTCGTCCCATTCAGCTTTTGTTAACTTGAGTTCTCTTGTTCCAGCAGCAGCCATTTGTTCACAGTAAGACTGAAAAACGAGAAGCCGATCAATCATCACAAATGTTGAACCCCAGTGAGTCACAGTATCCAATGATTGAGTTACTCCATGTAGATCAAGCAGAACGCTTTGAATACTTGGGGTTTGTAGTTTGACAACGACTTGTCGAATTTTTGCCAGAAATTTCTTCGCGTGTTCTTTGTTCAGTCCATCCCAGATTGCCAACTGAAGAGTGTGAATACCACACCTCATCAGTTGGACTTTTGAGTCATCCTCATGAAGCCATGTTGGAAGTATGAGGGTAGGGTCATTAACCCATTGTGCAGCAGCATCCACATGGAGTTCGATTTCATTCATTCCTTTAGCTCCTTCATCAGGCAACATAGCTTCAGTTCTGTCCACATCCCTGTTCTCAGAGGTTGAAATGGTTTCATTGTCCTCGCTGAAATTTTTGACAGCACACGTCATGTTTGCTGCATTGTCAACGCAGATGCTCAGCACTTGCATTTCACTGATCCCAAATTTTTCTAAAATAGCTTTTACTTGACTTTTCACATACGAAGAATTGTGACACCCTTCAGTGTCGATTACGTCCAAGGTTTTTACCACAGCTTTATCTTTTCCTTCTTCATAGTACTGAGCATTGATTGCAAGGAAATTTCTGTTTCCACGGGTTGCTGCATCCATTTTCAGGTAGCACAATTTTTGCTCCAAAGCTTTCTTGAGCTCTTTGCGACCAGACTCAGCTGTGCTGACAACTAAATGACGAACCGCATCGTGCCCCATCGAAACGCCAAGCTGCCGACCCATTTCACCTGCAATTTTTTGGAATCCTTTGTTCTTTAGCCTGAAGGTAGTGAGCGGTGTTGAACTCAAGCAAACCATTTCCATCAGCCCTTCACGGAAAGTATTGGCATCCATGGTGACTGTAACCTTTGAGGACTTCAAACATGAGTCAAGTTTTGTTTGCTCAATTTTGGGTTTCTTTTCAGATGAAGCTCCGCAAAAAATCTTTTCTCCAGGAGTTTTCAAAGAGCCAGATGAACGTCGTTTAGCTGCGTCAGCTTTCTGTTTTGCCTCATCTTCCTGGTTCTTTTTTGTAACCAGAGCCGCATAGTTTTCAGGATGGTTACGTTTTACATGCCGCCAAAGGTTGAAACTTTTCACGGCACTTGCTTCACTTGTCTTGAAGCTACATGGTTTGAGCTCGCCATTCACTTCCTTTTCCACCTTGCACGTTGCCGATTTCTTCTTTGCTTTTCCCAAAAGCCCAAATTTGGGCTTTTCAAATTCAAAAATAAAGACGTCATTGAGATCCTTTTCCGTAAATCGGCTATCAATCATGGGGGGCAGATTTGATTTTTTTGTTGAAGCCATGGCCAAATCTTCTTGTGCTGCTACCGCATCCAAATGTTTCTTGTTATGATCTTCAAAAAGCAATGAACAAAAGCATTACATCTTTTTGTAATGTACCTGCTTGTGATATCTTAACCAATTAAGGTACTTAGAATTTATTTTGGATTTTCTGGACAAAAATGATCGCATTTTCTTTTTACACAAATTAAAGTATATTTTAATATTTTAACATGTTTCTTGCAGTTTTAATGAAGTAATAAGTATTTTAATATACATAAATATTTATAAATTGCAAATTAGTTTTTCTTATGAAATTTTGCAGTAAAAATATTTGAAATATTTCCCACATTTTTAATATCTCAAGTGCTTTAATATAGATATGTCAATGAAATTTGGTATGTGCCATAGCATTAGTACATGCTATCGCTGTTCTACAACATTAATTGTTGGGAAGTAATGAGGCTACACGTTACAAGGTTAAAAATAAACTTTCACGGGAAAGTGGGTTCAAATTGCGAGCACAGTCCCTGTAACAGAGAGCAAATTTTAGGAAATATGTTTTTCCTTCAACACCCTGAATAGATTATACAAGATAGAGCAAACAACAGGTTCTATCTTGTATAATGTTTCCAGCCTGATGAAGGAAAAACATATTTCCAAAAATTTGCTCTTTTTACTAAAAAGGACTGTGCTTGCAGTTTGAATCTGCTTTCCCGTTACAGTCTATTTCCAACGTCATGAACTGGGGGAGGGAGGGGGGAAGACTAGGCCAATTTTATTTAATATTTTTTAAATCTTCGACTATTTAACAGATACGACCCTAGCATATGATTTAATGCTAAAACATGCATTAAAATGGTACTCAATGTATTTTGTATAATTAACCATTTCTGAGAAAACTGTTTAAAAATTTTAATCTGCTTAAATGCTTAGAATGATGCAAACAATTTTACTTATTACTTATTTTTCAACTTTGGAACCATAAATTTTAAACGCAATAATAAATGACCACCAAAAATTAACAACTTATTATGGAACATAATATTACCTCGTAGTCAGGGGCGGTCGACAACAAGCCTTTCTTGAAATATGAAATAAAAATGAGCAACCGCCAGTTTGGGACACCTATGGCTTAAATAATTTTGGATAATGTAATATGGTAGCACATACTAATGCTAAGACACAGACAATTTCATTACTTTATATTGAAGCGTTTTTGAGATATTCATCAGAAATTAACTTTTCATCACCTCCTTGAAGGGACTGTAGCTCCCTTAGGAAGAATTTTAGGACCCGTGTTCACAAAAACGTTTTTTCTTAAAATGACGTAAGGATCCACCCCCAAAGTTGTGTTGGACATTTTCCAATCACTCTGGATATATCACAAAAATCACTCCTAATTTATGCAAAAATGTTTACTGTATACTTATATGCCTGCTGAACGTGATTTTTTCAATAAATTTAAAATTACAAACAACAACACTACCAAAAGACCGTTGAACAGATGACATATAAATTAAGTCCACCAGAGTGATACAGGAGCATGTACAAATGAACAAATGTACCGATAACGGGAGCCCGTGTGAGAAATGAGCTTAAGTGGTGAATATGTCTTGCGATATCTTAATATAGCAATAAACAAAAACATTTTTTTTTGCAATATACCTGTTTGTGGCATCTTAAATGTTGCGTCTTGCATCACAATTTTCCGTAATCGCAGCACTCAGTGCATCTCGTTGATCAACCCTTACAAAAGAAGTATCAACACATACTAATCTAACTAATCTACACTAGTATGTACTCGCCTAACCTTGGCACAAGGGTTGGAGCAGTCTGCAGTATTGCCGGATGTCTGATATGTTTTATTAAAGAATCAGATAACTATCTCCAAAAAACATTGTAATTTTGTATCTGTACATTAAATCTTGATTTCGGCCGAAGTGAGAATAACTGACATATTACGTAAAGTGGTAACGTAGATGTTAATATCAATTGTTATACAATCTAAAACTTTTTGGCACCTTTAGGACTTTCTTGCTAAATATCATTCATTTTGGATTGAAAATGAAAAAAAAAACTGGAGCAGTCAAGATTTTCTGTGCTCCGGCTCTACTACAGCTCCGGGCAAAAACCTGCAGCTCCACTGCTCCGTGCTCCAGCTCCGGGCTCCGCTGCAAAGCTCTGCTTTTTATACTAAGCTCATCCATCCATCTATTCTGTCACTGCAGTATCTGGACATTTTATGCGTATTTAAAAATAAAACAAGTTTTCCCCCTCTCTCTTCCTTTCCAACTTGTTGGAGAAATAGCTGAATTAGTTTATAGTGCTAACTAACTTTTGAGGCAGAGAATCAGGAGGAAGTTTCTAGCTTCCTGCCTTGATTTCCCATACACTTCCCATCTCTTGTTTATAGGAATTATGCAACTTGTCAGGCCTGAAAGTGGACTATTGCAGCTCACACTTCTGGAGACTGATTAATCTCTGTAAAGGTCACTCATCACAGTGTGAAACCTTTGGGAGAGATGTAGGTAAATTCACAGGCAGCACACCCACAGTCTCTGCCCTAAAAGCCCATCATCTGTTTGCATTCTAGGTTAGCCTTCATACAGTGATTTAGTGGAGGGGAAAAAAACCCACTAAGTAATAGCCAACAAGCAGAACTACAAACCCTATAATCAGTTACCTATAAAAGTCTGCTTTAATCGTCTTTAGGAATAAATTACTTTTTTTAAGTGACCATTCTTTTCTCCTGTAGAGATTTACCCAATTATTGCTCGTAGAAGCTGGTGGGCGACAGTCATAGCTACTCAGTGATTTCATTACAACCAAGATATTATGTAATACTACTTTACTACTGGTGCTATGGTAACACCATGAGTCACCCACCAGAAATGGAGCCCCTTTAGCAAGGCACTGAACATACAGAAGAAAGCATGGTCCCCTGCCCCAAAATTCTTATAATCCAATTGAAGTCCAAGGCACAAGAAATGAGTATAACTAATTACAGGAGTGAGTTGGGATGAGGGAATTGGAAATAAGATCATTTTACAACCTATATGTACAGAAATTATATTTCCTGCTTCCAAAATACAGCCACTTTTGATTGGAATACAGCCGCTATTTAATACAGCTCGCAGGAACCCTACATAGCAATTTAGAATAATATCCCACTGAAACGGCACAGGGAGCTTTAGGAGGCAGAATGCAGAGGCTAACACCCCAATCTTGATAAAAATTCCATGGGGAATTGGCTCAGTTTTAACTGAGAGAGCACTCTGTAGAACCAAAAGACGACTGTTAGAAGTGACAGTGTAAAATGCAAGCATGATGATACAAAAAGATTGAACTTTATTAGTCACTTAAAATAAAGGACAAGCACTGTTTGACTCTTTCAGCACCTTGCACATGGGATGCTTGCTCGTGGTCATTCAAGGTCTCATGACAATCCTTCTTGCCCCATTAGAGTCATTGATCTACATTTCTTGTAGAAATTCCAACTTAGGGACAGAAATTGATTTCTGCCCATCTAAATTCACTTTGGTTCAAATGGAAAAGCTGTTATACATCTGTTTTTGGAAGGGGAGATGAAAATTTGTACCGACATTATAATAATGGCTTTTGTGCCCCACCCCAGAGGAAGTTGTATCTTAGAGATGGGAGAAATGAAAGCCTCTCTCTCAATGGATAGCTGTAATGTTGTAAAGTTATTCCAGTGTTTGTCAAAAGTGATACATGCATTACAAAACATCAGTAAGTTAACAACAAATTCCATCAGAGTGCGCTGTCTGCAAAGCTCATTTGGGGCCTACCTTCAAATGCCTGCTTTGACATAATGAGTACCCTGAACCCCACCAAAGTCATCTTGTAGCACTGGGCTCTCAAAAGACTGCACTGTATCTGGCTATTGAAGCAAGTGTCTGTTTCTGGGAGGGGAGCAATTTGTGTTGCAATAGTAACTTTTATTTTAGTTTTTAAGTGGATGCATTTTACACAAGATACAGAGAAGCATTCTTCATCTCACTGATTAACGTTTAAACTACACAGCAGGAACCCAGTTTTCAAGTAACCTACCTCTGACAATGCTTAATTTGTGAGGTGAGAGAGGTGGCTTGGGAACTGCATCTTTCTTTTTTTTGGTTGCAACTCCTGTGACGCTTCTGTTCTTGAGAACATCTGTTCCCCAAATCATTACCGCTAGGTTTTTTGTATACTTTGAATCTCCTTGTGTTACTTGCAGCTGGTGCCATTTCTCCTCATCTACCCAGATTCCACTGCCCAGATGGACCTAGAAAGTAGTAATAAAACAAACAACAACTTAGCATCTGTGGTACGCGGCACACAACAGTGTCCAAGCACTGTATGAACACTAGTATTAGGTACTATAATAATAAATAATAATAATAATAATGATAATAAAGACTAGGCAAACTGAATTTGCTTAGTTTTGAACCCTGTCCAACATTGCATCCGAAGAAGTGAGGTTTTTACTCATGAAAGCTTATGCCCAAATAAATCTGTTAGTCTTTAAGGTGCCACCAGACTCCTTGTTGTTTTTGTAGATACAGACTAACACGGCTACCCCCTGATACCTGTCCAACATTGTGGGTCAGTAAGTTTGAGTCGAACTCTTACATTTTGTGTTTCACTTTCCTTTGTTTTTCCAGTCCTTTTACTCTTAACTCCTCTCCCCCTCCCCGCCGATAGTCTCTCTCCTGAAAGACTATGATAAAAGGACCAGAAATAGGACAGAGAAAAATTATAATTAGCAAGTATATCTAGTACTCTCTATATGCACTGTATTCAAGCCAATCACTTGGGCCAGCCTAATTTGAGAGCATTTTTCCTTGCCTATTCTTAGTACACAGCATAGGCTTCCCTTTTACCAGGAGAACCCAATTTACTCAAATCACACTTTGGGAGGTGGTGGGGAGGGAAGAACACTATGGGCCAAATTCTGGTTCCACTGAAGTCTGTGATAAACCTCATGTTGACTTCAATTGGAGTTGGATTAGCCCCCCGTTTAAATTACAAGGGTGGTGGTTGGTGAGGTGGAAGGAGGAGTTCAGCACTCCAATTAATTGTTAACCCTTTGAACCCAAAAGACTGCGTGCAAGCTTCACAAAACCTAATTCCAGCAATGAAGTTTGTCCATTCCTAATAGCTACAACTGAACTACTATTATGGAGAAATGCAACAATATTTCTGTAAAACTGTAAAAGGAAAAGGGAAGGAAGAAGGGAGCTTCCTTCCTTAGAATTTTCAAATGGACAAAATCCTAAAGGGTGTGTGTGGGGGGAGAGATAATGGACACAAGTATTGTGACAGCCCAAGTTCAGTTTTCACAACAATTGAGAATTTTTTTAAAAACTTTTACAGCATGAAAAAAGGAAAATAGTCTAACAGTAAACTTAAGTTTTTTTTTTAAACATCTTTCATGTTGAATGATCTAAAATTATATCTATGTTACTCACAAAAGATCTGCATTGCACAGCTCACACATAAAGGAGTGACTTTATACATGCAAAGAGTCTTATTACGTTCACTGAAAATGGGCAAAGACATTTTTAAATTTCATAGGTCCAACCTCTGAGTCTCTGTTAGTCAAAATTCTCAGTGACTTCAACTGGAGTTTTTCCTGAATTAGGACTGCAAGCTATTGCCTGAAAATCATTTTTATTATAACAGTGTCTGTGATATGGTGTATTCGGCCTTTGTGGCTCCCTGCTGGGAGCCCTGTGGTCCTACTACACCCCATCCCAAGTAGCAGCAAGGTGAAACGAAAAGAGCAGCAAAGGAGGTCCTTCAACTTTGCCCACAGAGGAGTCTCCAGAGTGGCCATTTTGGAAACTAGAGAGACCTGGTCCTCCAAAAAGCTAGAAAGGCAAGCAACAGCCAACCAAGGCCCTGGTGACCCAAATAAGAGGAGCTGCCTGGCCTTAGCAGTCCTGGCCAAAGGAACTTGAAGAATAGCCAGAGTTTGTTTTCTGACTGCGTTTTGTTTGCATAGCTTGCTTTGAATGGAGGGTGGGAGGGGAGGACCTGAGATAAGGATAAAGCTAAAGGGCCCAGGTGGGAAAACACCAAGGAAAAAAAAGCAGAAAAAAAACTAATCAAACAGTATGTGGCCACTGTGTATAGAGCCCCTGGGTTGGAACTCGGAGTAGTGGGTGGGCCCAGGTTCCTCTACTGGCCACAGGTAAAGTGGTATAAACCCCAAAGAAAGCATGGTGCTTATTTGTGAGCCTGAACAAAAGGCTGAATTTAAAGGGCCCCAGAGATGGGGCTGAAGACCCCAGCAAGGGCGAATAGATTGTTTATTTATTGGACTCTAATACCCCAGAAGGGGTTCATTTGGACTTTGAGGCTCCAGGGATGAAGGACTGCAATAACTGCTTCTGGGGGCATTCTGCACCAAAAAATTAAAAATTCTGCACACAATATTTGAAAATTCTGCATATTTTGTCAAAACAACACAATATAATCATGCCAGTTACCATTATTTCGGTAATTTATTTCAAAATATCTGTCAGCAAGGATGTCTAACAATATGGACAAAAAAAATATTCTGGTAATTTTTTTTTTTGGACAAATAGATTCCTTACTAGGCATATTAATACAGAACTTTATGTAATAATTTAAATTACAATACAGAACTGTATTTCCTGAACCTGTCAGAAGCAGTGCAAAGGCTTGGGGGAGTCAGGGGTAATGGAGGAGCTGAGGGAGAGGGAAGGCACCTAGGAGTGAACCTGGAGGGTATTGGGTGTGGGTTGGAGGCTTTTCTAAAGGGAGAGGATTGTTAGGGTGTTGGGTAGGGTTACCATATTCAAACATTTAAAAAAAGAGGACACTCCACAGGGCCCCGGCCCAGCCCCAACCCCACCCCCTTCTCCGCCCCCATTCCAACCCCTTCCCCAGAGTCCCTGCCTCAACTCTGCCCCCTCCTCTGAGCACCCCGCATTCCCCCTCCTCCCTCCCGCTCTGATCTTGGTTGGGGGTTGCTAAGTGCTTCCCTGCTCCCCACTCGCCCCGCAGCCCCTATGCCCTTGCCTGCCCTGCTCCTCCTCACCCTGCAGTCTCTGCACCCCCCCTGCCCCTGCAGCCTCTGTACCCCCTGCTCCCCACTCGCCCTGCAGCCTCTGCACCCCCCGTCCCTGCAGCCTCTGTGCCCCCTGCTCCCCACTTGCCCTGCAGCCTCTGCACCCCCCCGCCACCTGCCCTGCTCCCCCCGCTCACCCGGCAGAGGGAGAAATGCAGGCTCCACGTGGAATCAAACACAGCCACGCTGCTCTGTGGGGGAGGGGGGAGCGGGGGAGGGGGAGGGACTCTGGCTGCTAGAGGCCCTAGTGGCTGCGAGCGGCTTTCAATCAGGCCAGGCGTCCAATCAGCCGCGCCACACTCCGCATGAGGGGAAGGGGGAAATCCCGGACATTTCTACTTGATTAGAAATCCCCCCCGGACGGCCATTTAACACTGAAAAAGCCAGACATGTCCGGGGAAAGCCGGACGGATGGTAATCCTAGTGTTGGGAAGCTTCCCCCATGCAGACCCTGGCTGACCCCAAGCCTCTTCCATTCAGTCAGGCACGTCTGCCCCGTTCCTGCACCCCTCATCCCCTCACCCCCAAAGCTTTGCAGCCCTCATCCCGTCCTCACTAGCTCCTGAGCCCATGCTCCAGTCTGTCTCCCCCCACCCCCCATAGCCATTCTGAACCCCACAGCAGCCCTTTGTGCCCCACTCTGTTCTAATCTGGCGCCGCAGACAGGGTGATGTTATGAACTCTACTCCTAGGGCAGTTCTGCTGCACTGGGCATAGAATTTTGTATTTTGCCCCAGAAGTGCTGCAGTTCTGCCTTTTGCCCACCAGAGGCCGCTGTGGCACCAGAACAGCCAGCTGCATTAATGATGGCTGTTCTAGTGCCACAGCAGCCTCTGGTGGGCAAAAAGCAGAACTGCAGCACTTGGGCAAAATGTTTTTATGCGGGAAAATACAAAATTATGCGGGACAGATGAATTCTGTGTGTCCGCAGATGCGCAGAATTCCCCCAGGAGTAAATACCGCACCCAGCTGTAAGGAGGCAATCAAGAGATGACGGTCCCTTCAGTGTCCTTAAGTAGCATTGTTTAAAACCTTAACTGTCGAAATATTAATGTTCTAGTTACTGATTGCCACATGGCAATCAAGTAATGAGTCTAGCTTTTTTAAAAGCATGAACACAAGCAAATTGCCTCTTCTGTATATAATTTCTTCAGACAGTGGTGAAACTGCAAAAGGCAGATTATAGTTTGTTTGTTTTAAACTAGTCATGCGTAAAAATATTCCTTTCATGACCAGATATTTTAAAGAATCTTACAACATAGGTAAAAAAAAAAAAAAAAAATGGACAAACAAGTTACATAATCCTCAATATACAATTACTTCCTTCTCCCCACTCTGATCAGTCTCTATATAATTACTATTTATTTATTTATTTTAAAGCACTCTCTTTTGGTTCCATCTCCATACCCTGTAAAACAACTCCAATCACAGCCAGCAGCTAGTGCTCAGAAGTCAGGATGATTTTGGATTTTCCAAGACTAAAATACAAATACTCTAAATAAGAAACACAATGGAGTTGTTTAGAATATTTCATGGAGATTTAAAACAAAAAATCAGTAGCATTCTGAAGTGCTGAATTCTGGGTTTGACTACTAAATGAAAACCAGAAAGCTGAATGCTCCATTTTATCAAAAAGCTAAGTATAGCGTATTCCAGGGTACAGCTAGCAGCTCCATATTAACATGCATAGATGCCTTAGTCTCTTTCTAGGCCTTAAGTACGTCATGTATTCACGAGTTTTTACTTAAAATATTTTAAAATAGCCCATTATAAGAAACATTGTTTGAAAGATGAATCTTTAAAAAGTCTCCCCATTCTTGAGAGCTTTTCATTTATTCGAAGGAAATGTTATTGTTGGTATCAAACAGATGTCTGTGGTTATAGTAGGCCACTTGACCACAGGAATCCTAGGTTCTCTTTTATATTTCCAGCTCTGTTGCTAACTTGCTGTATATTCTTAGGCAAGTAACTTATTCCCCCATCCTCTTTTTACCCTTCTGTAAAACTGGCATGATAATACTTATCTACTACTCTCAGAGGTACTGCTGTGAGGCCTAATGAAATCAGTTTTGTAAGTATTTTGTGATCTTTGGATGACAGGCACCAACCAAGTGTAAGATCCTTTGCCTGTTGAAGTCAATGGGAGCTTTGCCACTAAAATCACTGAGCTCAGGATCAACCTCCAAGAACAAAACAAACAACAAGAACAGAATACTTTAGTAACCATGACAACATGAACAATGTATCTAACACACACCACAGGCTCTTCTTACATTTTCTTCTTTAATGCTGTCCTCTCTTTTGGGATAGAGAAGAGTTTCTCTGACATGAGTGAGAATCCTACCATGATCACAGCCAATACCCCAAAGTGTGAAGTTTGTAAAATAGCCTTTCTACAACTCCACTGCAGATCAGGTTAACAAAAAGAATGGTATGAATTAGTGAAAACGTTAAAAACTGGCCATCTTAAGTGTGTCACCAAAATATATCAATTGTTTTTAAATGGTTACAATGATCTAAATCCCAATAAACAAAGTGTTTTGATATCTCTGTTAAAATACATAACAATGAATTATTATTATAACTTCATATTCAAGGGAAATGTCAAAAACCAGATACAATCAATAGTGTGATGTTGATTTTAAGGTGAAATAGAATGTGCTATGTTTTTCTGCCACTATAACTATGTTAAATAATATTTGGTAGCCAAAAGGAGCACGGGGGAGCCTGATGTGGCTATTGCTTTCTAGAGTTTTCTCCAACTGCGGCACTAATTGCATACACATCCCAAGCATGGGGATCTGCTGAGCATGGTATAATTTCAGTGGATTTACGTAAACACTAAAGTTTATTCATTGTGTCCTTTTCCGTATATTGACTGTGTGCATTCACTTCAAAGTATCATTGATCATCTTACCACCAATTATCAGTTTCAAATATGGTACATATTTGTCTTTTACTTAGGGATTAGTACCCGCAACCCCATGCTGTCACATAGGTGTAATTCGTAAAGTCATAAATGTAAAAAAGTTGAAAACAGCTGAGAACTTAAAAACTGGACAGTAACAAGTCATGAACCTCCAGTGATGACAGAACCTGGTGAACAACAAGAGTTCTCAACCATGTTTGTAGTTGTTTCCATTGTCTCACACTAACTCAAACATTTTAAATACTCAGAGTGACGTTTGGCGTTGTGGTATGTGCTGATCGTGCTGTTGAATGGAGGGCTGTGTTGTGCTGGAAGAGATATGAATTTGTACACATTGCAAAGGAAGGGTATATGTTGTGATGAGGCATGTTTGGGGTTACTGTGTGTGCTGATTGCAGTATGTGGGGGTGGTTGTGTTGATTTGTGTCTAGAGAGGGTTGCATTGAGAGATGTGTGTTTTGTGCAGGTAGCAGTTGCCAAAATCTACAGTCTCCCTCATGCAACAAATGAAACTGTTGCATTCAACTTGGCTGTAGAGTAAAGGAGGCAATTGGTTGAGTTACCTCTGAGATCACAGTGGTCTAGAACTTTTGGCATGCCACAGATACATGCTTTCTGTAGCTGTACACTGTATGGGTGTAATTTTTCAAGTCAAAATGGCTGCTAATTTAAAAACTGGACGGTAACAGATCACAATACCCAGTGACATAGGTGCCGACTTCTACTGGCCCCGGTAGGTGCTCGACCCCACTCTGCCGCTGGCCCCACCCTGACTCCACTCCCTTCCGTCCCCATTCCAAACCCTTCCCCAATGTCCCCGCCCCAACTCAGCCCCCTCCCTGCCCCTATTCCAACTCCTTCCCCAAATCCTTGCTCCGGCCCTGCCTCCTCCTCTGAGCACACCATGTTTCCACTCCTCCCCCCTCCCTCCCAGAGCTTGCTACAGCTGTTTGGCGGCGGCAAGCGCTGGGAGGTAGGCCGAGGAACGGGGACGTGGCGCAATCAGGGGAGGAGGTGGTGTGGGAAGCTTGACTGCTGCTGGGTGCAGAGCACCCACTAATTTTTCCCTGTGGGTGCTCCAGCCCCGGAGCACCCACAGAGTCGGCGCCTACGCCCAGTGATGATTCATCCTGATAATATTCTGAATTAAAAAAGAGCCACCAACCATGTTTGTAGCTATTTCCATCATTTCCTACCAACTCTACAGACATAAGCTTCTGAGTGATACACAGAGTGATGTTCCTGTAATCTTATTATACAAATACTATTGTACTTTGTGAAAATTTAGGAAAACACCAAACACAGTAGTAGCTTACAGCAAAGATTCTAATGTCATGAAAGTTTGGTATGAAATCCACCTGAAGAACAGTTAAAAGACTATTTATAAAGTATTTAGTTTCAAATACCTTTCCGTTCTCGAGAATATACTTGTCCATTACTGGAACAGGGGCAGGATAATATGTTGATGTATTCGCTTCCTCACTGAATGTTTTCTGTATCTCAGGCTCAGGCTCAATTGATTCTGGTTTTCCTTTTTCAAGCTCAATGGCAGGACCTACACAGTTAAGAAAAGAGATTGGTCTGCTATCCCAAAGAACATGAAATCAATCATTTTACTGACCAATGGTCAGCATAGACCACCACATTAGTCATGTTTGTTTTAGAATGGAAGTGGGTCCAAAGCAAAACCCTTCATCTGAACAGTCCCCAATAAAAATCGGGGTAAGAATTGAGGCTCTAACCCATTCCTGCTTTAAACACTTAACGCTAAAGAATCATGCTTAAAAATAAGGGTGTGTATGGACAGTTCAAAGAATATGGGTGAAGGAGCTATAACCTGTACTCAAAGGAATGATAATACAACAGAGTTGAACATATAAACCAGAGGTGGTAACAGTTATCCTTCAAATTAGAAATACTGTATAGTGACTTGGAAAATTATGTGTTATCTATACTTTTTCATGGAAAAAATTAAAAATATTTAAAACGTTCTTTAAATAGGGGAATGTAAAATAAGAATGAATAGAAATGGTACAGATAAGTGAATGGACTTGGGATACTTATGCTAAAATTCCATAAATGTAAGGAACATCTCAGTGTTAACGCAACATAGATCAGGCAATCAAAATTCTAATGTATCAACTACAGATTTGTATTTTAATGTAATCAACAAAAATTAAGCGCAGCTTAAACAATGGAAGATTGCTAAGCAGATGTTTGAAGTTTCTAAGGAAGATAAATTAACTATCAATGACACCAGCTCTTCAGAATTCTCCCCCCTCCCCACCAGATCTGCTACTACAAAGTGATCCTAAACGGGTCAAATAATACAATTTGTGAACTGGATTTTATAACTTCATTAATTATAACTGTGATAGCACCAGTAAATACAGTCTAAGGCGCCGATCCTGAAAGCAAACCACAGGATACCACATGAAGCTCCATTAGAGACAATGTAGTTTTGTACAGGTACAGGTCAGTATAGTATCAGTTGCAGGATCAGGACCAAAGGACAAGAATAACTCTCATATTCCCTAGAACTACACTATGATGGAGTGAGTTAGCATTGCATATCTAACATTTGAGTCTTGAATAACCACAAAACTAATTTAATAACCTTTAACTGTGGAAATGAGTCTCAGCAGTTGCCGTCTCTCTTTTTGTATACATAGCCCCAAGTTTTGTCTTGCTCTAACCCAGCAAATCAGACTGCGGTTTCAGCTAATGGCAGTATAGCTGCTGTATCATATTTCTTGGACATTCGCTGTATCTGAAACTATTATGGCATCTTTTACTCCTTATGCTGCACAGAATCATATGAAAGCTTAGTATGCAAAAAATAGCAATTTCCCCATGTGGCTTAACATTGCTTGTACATGATGTAAATATCAGTTATTTTGCACTTGGAACTAGTGGGATGCATTTAGCTTATTGTCAAGGACCAAAAATTCCAGTTCTTTGGACAACTCTATTCTGCAGTGACAACTATTGGGTTTCTTAGGAAATGAATGCAAGTATGGTACCAATACAGGACCACACGAAAGACAGAACATTTGCATTATAGTTTCACAGCAGCATCCACAGACATCTGCAACATCATACACAAGCAGACACTGATGTTGGCACCAAATAAAGACTGAACAGTTCCATTTAAAACTGACAAAACCACGCATAGCAGTAGATCACCTGCAAGACTCTCTTTTATGAGTGGATGTGGTAGAAATGTTCAACCTCTTCCCACATTCTTTAATGAACTGAACAAGCAGGGTACTGATACACAACTACCCTAAAGCAGCGGTTTTCAACCTGTGATCTGTGGATTCCTGGAAGTCCACAGACCATGTCTAAGGGGTCTATGAAAATAAAGTTTCAGATCCCAGAAAAGGCATTAAGAACATAAGAACGGCCATACAGGGTCAGACCAAGGGTCCATCTAGCCCAGTATCCTGTCTTCCAACAGTGGCCAATGCCAGGTGCCCCAGAGGGAATGAACAGAACAGGTAATCATCAAGTGATCCATCCCCTGTCGTCCATTCCCAGCTTCTGGCAAACAGAGCCTAGGGACACCATCCCTGCCCATCCTGGCTAATAGCCATTGATGGACCTATCTTCCATTACTTATCTGGTTCTTTTTTGAACCCTTTTATAGTCATGGCCTTCACAACATCCTCTGGCAAAGAGTTCCACAGACTGACACTGTGCGTTGTGTGAAAAAAATACTTCCGTTTGTTTTAAACCCTCTATTAATTTCATTGGGTGACCCCTACTTGTGTTATGAGAAGGACTAAACAACACATCCTTATTTACTTTGTTTTTCTGATCAAAAGTATTTGAATACCCCCACCTACAGGCCAAAATCCGGAAGTGTTGTCATTACCACAGAAGCCCACAGTTTAGCCCCCTTTCTCACGGTTGTGTCAACTGCCACGCCGAGCACGTGCAACATTTACAGTTGAATTCTGTTCAGTCAGTTTTCAGTGTAAGACTTCTATGGTAGGAGTTCGCAGACCAGAGGTTGAATTTCCAAAAGGGCTGCATCTCTATTCCAAATTGTTTAAGGGTCTGCACATGAAACAAACCACTGCCCTAGAGATTGTCTTGACTATAGGCAGGGAATAGAACATTCCTGCCTTTTCTTGATGCAAACTGTTCAATGAGCTCAAGGAAAGTAATCCTCAAGATGTACAATTCTGTGCTTTGAAGGAAAATTCAGGGGGGGGGAAAAACCAAACAAAAAAACCTACGTTGAAGTATTTTCTTCCTAGACTGAAAAGTGTTTCTTGGTTTAAACATTTATGCTATTTTCTACTTGGAGGTTTTTTTACTGTTTGTTTACAGCCAGTATATTGCCACAGCTGGGGTTTGGTTTCCAGATTTCCCTAAAGAAGAGTAACTGGTAAAAGTCCACTGTAGCAGCAAGTCTCAGGAGCCACAAAAATATCAAATTTAACTGATGCTTTATTGCTTGGAAGCCACAGACACAAAGCCTTAAAAATGCCTTATTTTATACTCTAAAAGCTTGCTCCCTCCCCTCCAAAAACCCATAAAGCTGCATCTAACTGGCTAGGCTTCACAGTTCTTTTCACTAAGTACTCAAGACTGCATTTTCAGCACAGCATGTTGTGAATTAGACATGCAACTCACTCTATTG
Organism: Chrysemys picta bellii; assembly: GCF_011386835.1. Taxonomy (NCBI): domain Eukaryota; kingdom Metazoa; phylum Chordata; order Testudines; family Emydidae; genus Chrysemys; species Chrysemys picta. The sequence goes on from NC_088798.1 coordinate 8,259,254, forward strand.
CTTTATTGCTAATGGGAGTTGCGTGCCTAATTTGCCATGCACCACACTTTAAATTTACTTTTTAAAGTTTCTCTCTCTTTGTAGCTTTTTTTGCTCTCTCTTTTTTTGTTTTTCTAAATAAAGGGAGGGAGGGAGCGAGTGAAAGAAATTGGCCACGGCGCCAAGGCTCAAAAATGCGAATATTTACTACATAATGATTATTTTAAAATACAGCAAAGACAATTTTTAAGAATGGGAAAAAGTAAAGAAGCCTTTCAAGTTCACTCCGAATTTTCAGTTTTTCTTTAGGGGGAGGGTTTCTGAATTAGTGGTTGCTCAATATGGAACCACAATAGCTTCAGCTGCAGTATCAGATGCCAGGCTTTCCACCGTGTGTGGATCACCTCATTCTCTCAAAGACACATTGCAGGCTTTGATGCTACTTGAGATGCGTGGAGGTGCATTGTTCAGCACTTCCCTTTTGTGGCAGGAAGCCTCTGCTTTTCCCCATGTCTACTAGAAAGGGACCGCACATGACATTAGAGGAATCTGGGAAATCTTGGATTTTTAGACACTGTTCTTGATTTGCTGCCTATTTACTATTACTCATGGTGCTGCAGTAAATGTCTGTTTGTTCAGTTCTACTGCCATTTGCTTTTAAGACTCTGACTCTCTCTTTCACTGAGAGAGAGAGAGAGAGGGGCCTGGTCCCCACTAACCCCCCACTTCGGACTAAGGTACGCAAATTCAGCTACGTTAATAACGTAGCTGAATTCGAAGTACCTTAGTCCGAACTTACCGCGGGTCCAGAAGCGGCAGGAAGGCTCCCCCGTCGATGCCGCGTACTCCTCTCGGTGAGCTGGAGTACCGGCGTCGACGGCGAGCACTTCCGGGATCGATCCGGGATCGATTTATCGCGTCTTAACCAGACGCGATAAATCGATCCCAGAACATCAATTGCCTGCCGCCGGACCCTCCGGTAAGTGAAGACGTACCCAGAGTCCAGAAAGCAGCTGCATATGGCCATGTGAGAATTCTTCTGGTGTGGGGCAATTCTCCGCTGGTGCTGTACCAGCATATCCAGCTCCTCCTCCACTCCGGTTCCCAGGCAGGGATGAGGATGCGGCTGAAATTCAACGTGTTCCTGCTAGGCTCAGTTGGGGTAATGGTTCCATACTGACTGTAGCCATCCAGTATAAATTGGAACAGCCTTGGGCTGCTCTTACCTATGTCACAACTCAGGATGACACAGACCTGGCCCCAAGAATGAAGAAGCTGTAACTAGATAAGCTGGAAGATAAGCAAAGAATTTGGGTGAATCTCTCCCTTTCTGTCCTACTGCAATACTAAGAATTAAGAGTATAGTGTGAAAACCATCATAAGTGTAAGAGGCTGGTAGAACTAGCTAGAGCCATGCATTGTTCCTGTAAGAGATGTGCAATCTTCTCAATAGAACACTACTGCTTCTAGAATCATCCTCTGAGTCGATACGGACAATCAATCATACTAAATTGTGCAGTGCTTACCCAATGTGAACCCTGTTATCCTCTAACATTTTTATATTATTCAAATCCATATCACTCGTGATCCCAGTAATATTTGGAGCTGGACTTCCAGAGGAGAAATGTCTACACTGAAATAAGAGATCCCTGGCACGACTGTGGCTGGCCCAGGTCAGCAGACACTCGCTCGTGGAGCTCAGGCTATGGGACTAAAAATTGCTGTGCAGCTGTTCAGGCTCGGGCTGGACCCTGGGACCCTCCTCCCTTGTGAGGTCCGAGAGCCCGGGCTTCAGTCCCGAGCCCAAACATAAACATACCAATTTTACAGCCCCATGAGCACAAATCAGCTGACTCAAGCCAGCCCTGGGTGTTCAACTGCTGCACAGGTGTACCCAACATGTACTGGATCATGCAGCCCCTTACATAAGGGCAAGATTGTGCCCAGTCAGGTGTATTACACAGAGGAGAGGGAAAGTGGTCAAAAATAGTCTTTGCATGTGTGCAGAGGCCTAGCACTATATGATCCTGGCTAGAGAGGTGAATGCCATGGCAGTGCATCCCCTCCAAGCAGCAGAGGAAATATCCATTGAACCAAAACCCTTGAAGAGGTGCAGCATGTACTTTCTCCCCCACCCCTTTGCTCCCTGGAACTCTAGGAGATATTGTGTCTCCATGAAACCGTGTACTGCTGCACCACCTCAAATGAAAGGTTATGTCTTAACATCAGAATAGAGCCCTTAATATTTCATAAAGAATAGCGAAATACTGACCATCTTATTCTCCTCCTGATGCATCTGAGGATGCTGTGTCAGCTATGGCAAGTCATTTCCAAGGCCCTTGTATAATAAATTGCAACTCAGTATAATAATGTAAAGGGCTATGAACACTGATATTCACACTGTCAGTGGGGCAGCAAGTTCCAGTAACAGAGAAAGAGATTAACTGAACTTTCTTCTACATTTGGCCTTCAAGTTTAAAACATCAGCAATAATACACGTTTCCCCCAGCTGTGATTCATCCGTACAAAACAGCTGTCATCTCACACAAAGAAAGTGTAAGTCCCTAGGTGAAACAGAAATGCAATTAGTTTGCATTAACAGTAGCCTGCTAAAAGTATAACTTCACATAAATTATGTGCAATTTGAAACTCTAGGTTCATAAACTCACCATAACAACTAAATACAAATCCAAGACACTACCCTTTTAAACTATTTTCATGGACAGCACATATTCACAACCATCATAAAGTAACCATTTTGTTTTGTTTGAGATTCCCCCTCTTATCACAATTGAAGTCTGCAGTAGTTCCACATTTCTAACCATAAACTAATTTTGCATCTATTTTCCCAAGGGCTGACACTTTTTCTATTTTAATATAACCATTACAGGAAATGGACATTGAATTATCTGCATTTGCTGCTTCAAGTCTTGACAGAATGTATATGGCTACATTTAGGTCCAACTTTTACCTTTGCACATTAATAACCCCACCAAAACCAACAGGACTGTATGGATTTCGGGAAGAATTTAATACGCAAACTATACAGTCAAACACTCCACAAAGGCTAGGAATCCAAGTACTTTCTAATGTTTAAGGGATTCCCCACCCGTATATTAAAAACAATGGAACTTTCTAAATTAATATGCACATCTGGACAGGGATTGAATACAAAATTTAAAAAGCGCAAACCTTCATTTTTTATAGTGTCCCAAAATTACAGAGTACAACAAACGTGTTTGCTCTGTATAGGAGTGCAAAGGAGGCGGAAGAGGCAACGAGCTTTCCATTTCCTTTGCAAAGGTCTAATACAACAGCATCCTTGAACACTGCTAGTGCTGCTGCTTCTTATAGCTTTCTCCAAAGTGTGGAGGGGGAGGGAGGAGGAGATAAGGGCAATGGGAGAAGCAGATGTGACCAAGCAGAGAGGTTACTCCTGGGGGAATTCTACACCAGTGTGTGTGTGTGTGTGTGTGCGTGCGCACGCGCAATTCATGTCCCACACAGATTTTTTTCTTCCTCTGCAGGAAATGTGTTCTGCTGGGGTGGCACTACAGTTATGACTTTCACTCACCAGGGGCTGCTGTGGTGCCAAAACAGAGGGCAGCTGGCTCCCTGGCCACAGCAGCCAATAGGGGGGAGAAGAGGCTGCATTCCTCACAGCACCCTACCCATGGGGCCAGAGGAGGCGGCACGGGGCTGCTGGTGGGGTCACATAGACTGGGGATCAGAAGGGCTAGTGGGGGGAGGGAAGACAGACTGGGGCAGGGACTGAATCGGAGTGCAGGGACACTTGGGGACAGGGGCAGATGTGCATGACTCAATAGGGGAGGCTAGGGATCAGCATGGGGGAGACTCCCCAACTCCCTAACAATCCCTCCCCACCACCCAAAAAAACAAACCTGTTCCATACTTCTCCCACCCACACGTAACAACCCTCCAGGTTCACTCTCAAGCTCCTTCCCAGAAATTACTTCTCTCTCCCCCTCAGCTCCTCCCTTACCCCTGACTCCCCCAAGCCTTCTGAGGGGTGGTGGAAATACAGTTCTGTATGGTAGTTTAAATGAATTACTTAAAATTCTGTATTAATATGCCAAGTAAGGAATCTATTTGTCAAAAAACATTTCCTGAATCCTTTTTGTTGTATGTATTGTTACAGACATACTTGCTTACAAAAAGGTACTCTGAAATAAAATTACCAAAATAATTGAAATTGGCATGATTATATTGTGTTATTTTGACAAATAAAATATGCAGAATTTTAAAATAGTGTGCAGAATTTAATTTTTTGGCACAGAATTCCCCCAGGAGTCGGAGATGGGAGCTGCACCCTCTTCAGGAGTGAAGCAGTGACCAGATCAATGGGACGCACTATCCATTTCTGCAAAGCGGACCACAGGGTTGGAACTGCATGAAGTTTGTCTTCAGCAAAATCACTCCCAATAGTGAATAGATAAGCCAGGTATTGGAAAAAGGTGCTACTAGTTTCACTAGTTCATTGCAGAGAGCCTATTTCTATAAATGTCTAGATTCATCACTCAAAACTGAAATAGTTAAAAAAAAAATCTGCTGAATGGATTTCTTCAATGCTGGTGGTATTAATTATCATTAAAATCGTGCCAGATTGATGCATTAGAAACTCAAGTCCACTATCTAGAGAATATATTTGGCATGGGCAACACCTTTTCAAGTTTTTTTCACCAGTCTATGCAAAGATGTATCAAATCCCTATTGAAGAAACTATCCCTAGGAATGAAAGGATAGTCCATAGCCTGTGTTCATTCCAGTTTTGGCCTCACAACTGAGACTACCAGCAAGCACGCCCAATAGAACAATGATTAGCAGACTTGCCTGCTAATATCTGGACTGACAATTCACATATGTCCTACTATCGGCTAAATGAACATCTTTTCATCCAAGGAGAATTTCAGAGAACTCACTGGAATTTACAACCACCCACACTGTGTCTTTGATACTGTGGGGAAAGCCTTGCTTATTTATGTTTACATGCCCTTTAATTAATTACTCTGGGTATTCACCATACTAAATACATCTTAAATCTTTGGAGTCAATTTTTCAAAGTGAATGTCAATCAAGCACACTTTAATGTGTGCAAAAACCATGAACATGTAATTTTTCACATCCAACATCTTGTGTGGACAAAACTCAGATTGGCACGCAAACCACATACACTCATGCAAATCTAGCAGGTGGCCCCCTACTCAAATTATGTGTGAAAATCTACTTCTACATGTCCCAAAACAGACATGGAAAACAGCATGCCAAAGCTTGGGCGTGTAACCTATAACTGCAAATTACAGTGGCCAGGACTTGACTATGGTCCCTTTTGACTATTGGGCTCTGAATTTTATTTACAAATAAAAACAAATATGGAAACTATTTTTAAAATCATAATGAAGCATTCAAGTTTTATCACCCCCAGCGACACAGATTACTATTCTGCACCAATTCCAATATAATAGTTAAATAGTTATCACTGAACAACAAAAACCAAAAAAAAAAGTGCCATTGATTCAAGCTATTTGGCATCTAAATCCAAAATTGTATAAAACCTGCATTTAATAACCAACAACATTCTTTATAATGGATCATTGTGAAGATTAAAAAATATACTTATGTTGATGAATAGCCCATAATTTCTCAAATACCTTGGCTGTTTAAATCAAATGCCAAAAGGTTCAAGAACATAATCTAATGACCTACAAAAAGTTTTAAAAAGCCAAAACTTGGTTATTTATTCATAATAAAGAAACCTTAAACAAAAACCCCACAAACAGCTGCAATAGTAAGACCTTATGGTCTACAGTTATTGTGCGCTGAATGGAATTTTTTTTTAAATGTAAATTAATAAAGGAAAGACAGATATGTTCCAAAGATAAACTTTACTACAACTTTCAGCTTGGGGTGAAAGTTCAGTTCTTTTAAAAAAAAAAAGAAAAAAAAGTACTTTAACATGGAAACTCTGAGTCAGACTTACCGGCACAAAGACCGCTGCTATCATTAAAGAAAGATCCAGAGGCGCATGGTGTACAAACCCAATATGAACAGCGCAACTGAAGTGGAAAAAGCTCTTTAACAGGCAAAGTCCTGTTTGCCCCCCATCCCTATACCTGGAAGACGTTTCAGTTTCTATTTTTAAGATATTGTAAAGCCTGTTAAAACTAGTCCCATATATATCGAGCACTTACCACTGCCTAGTCTCAGAAGCAGCACATCCTGAAGTCTCCTGTTCAAGTCTCTGAGCTCTTTCATTTCTGACACTAATGCCCCATACTCCTTTAGCTTTTTTGCCTGCTGCACAAGCTGTCTCCGTGTTCTCTCAAGTTCTTGCTGAATATGTCTCATTTCTTCTTGCTGCTGTTGGTAACTCCTCAACAATTCTTCATAGAGAACACGAGGAATTACAGCATCGTCCATGTTGTTGATGCCTTCCGAAGTCTCCATAAAGGTTTCCTCAGGGCTCGAACTACTACTGAGACTCATCCCGTTTTGCTTTTCTAGGCGAGCAACAACTGCTTCGATGCTTTTGTGTGTACCTTCACTTTGTTTCCTCCCATCTTGTCTCTGTGTGTTACAATAATACAGAACATTAGCAGAGCAGGAACTCAATACATAACATGAACTAAAACTCCAGCCTTCAGGACAATTAAGGCTGTTTTCCAAAAAAGTGAGACAAGGTCCACCTTACAAAAAAATGTTGCTCCTAAAGGATGCTTGTGAACACTCTTACCATAACTGAATTGTGTGTGTAATAATATGCAAACTTTAGGAACTGATGGAGGCCTTTCTTGGTTGCATTTGTCCAAATTGTGTGTGCAAGTGAAGTGTACTTTAGACAGACCTTTCCTATTTAAAAAAAAAAAAAAAAAAAAAAAAAAACTGGGCTTCTCCCTTTTGAAAGTCCGGCCCTTCATGTTTGGCATATATACAGTGTTTATATTTCCTTTCTGATTGTCTTAAAGGGAAAAAGGGTATCAATTATGTATTTCGTATGTTATCCATAATTGCAGGGTACTTTAAAAAACGACTGAAGTAGTGACTATATTTTTTTCACCAGTATAAAAAAGAGCAGTTTTACTGAGTTAAAGAGAGAAAATGGGTTGACAGAAGCACACCATTTGAAGCCATTTTATGAACTGAGGACTTGTCCTTTCAATCACTACGCAAACAAACTTCCACTGACTATCCCCACCCCCATGCATGCATACACACACACACCCCTCCCCATGAAAATAAATGAGTTATACTATTTGCAAGCACTGGAAAGGGAATTAGAATAATAAATTAGAGAATATACAATCTAGTCCCATCCCCCAGATCAAGAGATTCCTTATATATTAGTACTGCATTGCAGATGTTTAATTTCCAGTGAACTTCTAGCAGCAATTTACCTTTGCTCTCTCTCACAGTAGTCCAAACCCTATTATTAAATGCATACTCCTTTGTAAAGGGTCTGGATGATGGTATTACCATGTATCACTATAGGCAAAAAGTCACCAGTTTTTTCAACTGGCCAAATATAGAAAGAGTATTTGAATTTCCAAGTAACTGACAGGAAAACAAACCTAGCTCATGGGTTAACACACCAAAAACTGATGCTATCAATTCCCATACCACGTCCATGAGTAAAATGTGGCAGAAAATGAGATTATTCAATGTTATTCCTGCACCATACATGCTCTAAAAAATGCCATCCCACCATAAATAAATCTACTAGTACAATTCCTGCACCTAGACAACACATGAAGCCACAAAGCAATATCCCTTCCCCCCCACCTCCCAAGGTTGGCAGACTTTTAAAAGGAGAAGTTACTTGAAAACAAAAACAAAAAAAATTACAGTTTTTGACATCTCAACCTGAGGAGACCACTGACCTCTATACCAGAGGGATTCAATCTTGTTAGTTTTTCTTCCCACCCATTTCTTTAGTCTGGACTTTCACAGCACTCTGTTCTATTCAAGACAAGCTGAGTACAATGGGTTAAAAAGTGCCACCCAAGAACAGCTGCTTAATAATAATGTAACTGGGGCAACCTGGGCCAAAGTTAAACAACACCGTTCCAAAAATCTCTAACAGCAATTCAGTTTTGCAGACTGTATAAACAAAAATAATTCTCAACTGCACATGAACTGGATTTCTGAAAAAGTGCTCTGTAAAGCAATTCAGAATTCTCACCCACAGCCCCTGCCCGCCAATATGACCCAATTACATCAATACAACGTTTTAAGGGGATGGAAAGCCAGCCTGGAATTCTTCAGCTATGACATGTGTGCATATGCCCCAAGCACTTTCACACACACAAACACCCAAAAAAAACAAAAAAAAACAAAAAAAAACTTCAATACCTTACTGTGTCTAAGCTCCACATCTTCTTCCCCATAATCTGTAACCTCCCCAGCTTCTTCTACGTGATTGAGAGAGAGTTTGGGGATTTTAATTTTCTTCTGCATCACACTGTTTTCAAGGTCAGTTTTGTCTTCTAAAATGTATATTAAAAATAAAAATGTTGTTACATTAATCAAAGTCTTCTTACTTCCAAATATTGCATGATTTAGGCAAGACCAGTTAAAAAAAAATTCCCATGCTTTACTCCCCTCAATATTCAATAGATCAAATTAATCCAGTGTAACTCCTCTGACACCCATTAACCACAATGGTGTTATACCAGGGACAACTTGGCCATATGTGATTGTGCATATTAAACAAAAAATGGCAAGTTAAATTTATGGGATAGTGATCAAATGCTTTAATGTATAGCTATTAGTACTAAAATAAAAGGTAGAAACCATTTGATGCTGTAAAGAATTCAACTCCCTAAGAACTACTTCCATTTCTTCAAATTATATTTATCAACAAGATCATATATATCATTCATAAACTGCTACTGAAAGTTCACATTCTGTTTAGGTCTAAAGTAAGAGAGAGTTTGGTAGTTTAATTGTAGGCCCTACTCAGCATGTGTCAACAGCACAAATCCAGCACATCGTCCGGAACAAATAGCAGATTCTGCAATGCTCAGGGCTGGAAAAACAGCGGGTCAGATTTGAGAGGCACTTGCAGAGAGCTGTGTGCAGAACCTGTACAGTGACCACTGACACCACCCCTATTTCTAGTTTATAATACTAATCCTTTGTCAGAGAAACAAAATCCAGACAATAAAAATGTATTTATCTTGAGACCCAGAGAGGGGCCTATGTAACAGTGATTTTACTGTTAAAATATTTTTCATATTTGAAGTATTCTACACAAGCTCCTAAGATATGTACTTTACGCGGTTATTCTTTGGGACATACTAGAGCCAAACCCTAGTTTTTCAAAAAGTGCCTTGGGAATCTTTAAACAGACAAAGTCTGTTTGTCCTGAACATAAAGTCAGTTATGGAACGGGGATAACTTTAGATTGTAAAGTCATGTGTTCTATTTGTACATTGGAAGATTATGAATAAGACAACAATCAGTCCTCTTATCCACCTTCGAACTGTAATCCATGAAATGTCCTATGAATATCTTTGAGAAGTGCAGTGTGGATACCAGTTGTGTGTGCTTAGTCACAGACTTCCACTTTTTCAAAATTAGCATCTCTCCACAGGACCTCCAATGGTTAGTTCTGACAGTGCAGAAAAGGGAAACAAAGGTAAATCACAGTTTAATGAGCAAGGCATTCATTAGAACCAGATTACACAGAGGAATGCAATTTATTTTGCTGCAGATAGAAATGGATTTCTTGTAGGCAAATGGTGATATTACAGCCCAAGGCTTTGTAAAGTAAAGAAGATGCAACAAACAAACAAAAGACAACCTGAAATGAAATTCAGATGGTAGCAATAGATACTAAGACAGATGGAAGAAGAAAGAAAAAAAACAAAAAATGTAGGCCTTATTTACATCTATCTCCATTCCCCAGTGCATTTTGCTTATGCCATTTTAACAAAATGGCAGTCTAACTGCTAGGTTTGGAAAAATCATGTCTGGAAACCATACAGAAGTAAGAGTGAAGTGGTCCATCCGTGTTGTCAGAGAGCAGGACAGGAAAATTAGATAGGCTTCTATAAGACTGAAGAAAAAAAAGATTTAGAGGTGATAAGGAGAGAGAGATAAAGGAGTACTGATTATCTCCTTGCAAGCAATTATCAAAAATTAAAACTTAATGAATAAAACTAACCCAGTGTTGGTGAAAGGCACTAGATGTAAAGCTCTTGTGCAAAGAAGTGCTATTTTTGCATAGTACAGGTATTGCACAGGCAAGCTGCAGAGCAAGTTCTCCTACAGTGCCTTGCAAATAAGTTTCAAACTAACCTGGAAGAGAGCCCTTTTCTATAGTTGGAAAATGGAAAGCAATCTCCATGGACCAATCGGATTCTTGTCCTAGAAACAAGACTGATACAACCCATTCACTTTGCATAGGTTACTAAAGCCATCAGATGTAATTTTCAAGTCACTACCAATCTGAGCCACATGCGAAGTAGGGACAATGAGGTAAAATCCCTAGTCTGTTAGTTACTGTTTTTCACCGTCAATGTGGCTCCTTTCAAATTCTGCAATTTGGTTTTCCCCTTTTTTGATTTTGGTGCTTATCTTGTGAAATTTACTAGAGACTGGACAGGTAGATTGAAGAAAACTCACATTCTCCTACACCAAACTTTTAGACATTATGGGAGGAAAAAATGGATGTATAAGTTAAAGCAACAGTTAGGACATTTTAATTTATTCAGCTAGCTTGGGAGCAACAGAATATATAATACTCTCTTATGGCTGGTTTGTTCTTCTAGGTCTATTTATGCTTAATACAATTTATCCAGCGTTTTAGATCTGAACAAGCTGAAAGAAAAAGTCTCATGCTAAATTCTGGGATAATGCAGGAGTACTGCTTCTCATGGTGTGCACACATGCATTTGGAACAGTTCCCTTTAAGACTCTAGTTTCACTACTCCTGCTATTTGTTAGGATGCCCTTGGAGGCCTCTTTCCACTCAGCTTCCCAAGAACTCAGTTCAACTCCGGCCTTTGTCACTCAGGTATCTTTATTTGGCTCACGGCAGTGCTATGCTGAATAGCTCAGATGGGGAAGGGGAGGATAAATGAATGCAGACTGCAGCGTTGTGGTAGGTTAACAGGAGCAGGTCCAGGAGAGGAGTCTGACATAGAAGAGAATTTGCACCCTTTTGTGCCCCAAAGAAAAGTAGAATATGAACCAAAATGGCTGGACTAGTATAAACTCAATGGCCCAAGACTAGCATAAGAGATTAGCAGCCCTGGGACAGATACGGCTTGAAGATTTGATTTGTAATGACAATGTGGCCCACATGCCTAAAATTTGTCTTGAACCATTTAAACTCTGTGCTGCATGTTAAGAATTGCACCATACCCTTAGGTGTTTATGGTTGTATTTTCAATTAGTTATTTCTATAAAATCCTGCTCCCATAGACAGAATAAACCCTTCAGCAATATGGCCACATAAGGACCTGAGGAGGAGAACCATCACTAAATGGGTGGATGTAGCAGAGCGAATTGGTTCAGGATGAGCCACAAGCCTGCATAGTACCGTGGGTTTTGGCCCTCTGAAAACAGGTATTTTGGGCAAGTAGCTCCCTGAAGGATCAGGTGATGCATACTTGGCTGGTCATGTGACTAAGGAAAGCCTGTGACTCAGTAGAGAGACACTCAAAAAAACTAGAAAGGCTGAGGCAGTTGCTCCATGAAGAGGTGAGACCTGGAAAGTGGGGAAGCGTAGGCACAGAAGGGGGCATAAAGGAGACCAGGCAAGATTGGGAAACAGTTTTGAATTGACATTTGGCTGACCAGCCATGGTGTTACAGTCCTAGGACTGGAGACATACAGTAGAGCAGGGAAATGGTCACCCTAAGATGTCATCTACCAAAGTGCTGTTGAAACAGCCAAGCCAGAATCAATGGGGTAAGGCAGAGTGAGAAAGGGAATTGTATAGCGCCTAGGAGGGTTGGAAAGACAACTGGACTGAGGAAAGGCTAAGGAATTGAGTTGGAGAACATAGGAGGGCTAGCAAAGGACTGCTGGGGCTGGAAGTAGAGGTCAAAAACACAGTGGCCTACAAGCCTGTGGAAGTCAACTTAGGCATACATGACCAGATGGCAGAGAGATAATCTGTTTGGTTACAACAGAATGGTTATGTGAAAGCCCTAAGACTGAAAGCCATATTCAGTAGTCACAAATTGGAAACCTAAAAGTCTCCTTAAAACATTCCTTGTATTCTAGCAATTGGGACTTGTATCTTGGTCAGACCTGAATAAACTGGATGTTTTAAAATACAGTTCAAATGTAGTCTTTTCGCCTCTGGAGTAAATGATGGAAAACTGCAGAGAAATAGCTCTGCACTCCAAGTGAATGAGAAATGGCAGATCCGAGATTGGTCCAAGAACAAGCTTGGCAGTGCTGTACATCTTATGATACCAACAGTAAAATGAGAATCTAAGTCCATGTTTTCTCCTTTTCCCCAAATTTTTAGTAAATTTCAATCTTTGTGGAAGATGATGTACTAACAGAGAAACTTAAAACCTCTTCAGCCAGAGATCAGATACACTATGACAACATGGGTGCAAATTTCCCCCACACTGCCATGCCGATCTGCTTCATTCCTAATTTGGCGGAATCATTTCTGTGATGAGGGGAACTTTATCTCTGTATTTACTTAAGCCAGTGATTCTCAACTTGTGGAGCGCATGCAGCCCAATTAGCACACATCTGTGGCCCAGCTCAGCTGTGTGCTAAAGGCCACCAGCGTACCGGGGTCACCAAGTTCCCGACTGCCTGGCATGGAGGGGTCCAGGCTGCCCGGCAGGGTCGGGGCTGCCAGCTGGTACCATGGGGGCCCGGGGCTGCTGGCCTGCCCTGCGAGCTACGGAGTCCAGGGCAGCCACGGGGCGGGGTCGGAGGTCTGGGGCTTCCAGCCAGCCCCGTGGGGTCAGGGGCTTGGGGCACCCGCCCAGGCCCATGAGCTCCGGGGGCAGTCACATGGCGGGGGTACAGGGTGGGCAGCCGGTGGGGTCGAGGCTGCCACTGCTCTGCCATTCGGCCCCGATAACACATTGTGGGCCACATATGTGGCCCACAATGTGTAATAAGTTGAGAATCACTGATTTAAGCTTTGGCACTAACTAGCCCTCGTTTGAGTTGATAGATGCTATTTATGGGGGAGCACTACTATTTACCCTACCCAAGAACATACCTATACCTTATAATACAAATAGACTACATGATCCCTAGCCTCCCCCACGCCCCTTTGCAAACGTATTTCAGACATGACAACAAAGAGTCTCATAGGTCAGAAAGGATGGGGCTACATAGACTAAGTTCTTTGGAGAAGTGACCATCTTTTTGTTATGTGTGTACACAGTGCCTAGTACTGTGGGGCCTTGATTCATAACTGCGGGCTCTTACGTGCTACCACAATACAAATATCACTAAGACACAGAGAAGACTAAAACAGCAAGATTGAGTAAAGAAGTTAGATTGGTTCATTTGATGATGGAAAACATCATTACAGATGACTATCGATTAGCTTCTTGTAGGCATCAGGAAAAAGGGGGTCTCTAATGGGGTTCTCTCCCCACATTAGCCTTGACAGGGTGAAGGCAGGTTGAGAAATGGGCTAATAAACTATCAGTCCACCGCTGAGAGGAATTGGATGGCTAAGCAATCTCCTGACTAATGGAGGGAGCCCAGCTGCGGAAGAACCAGCTGGGCTGGATTTATAAAGACAGGAAATTACCTGAAGAGGGGCTGCTGGGAACGTCTGAAGTCATTCTCTGGGAGAAGTGTTTGGAGGCTACAGCGACAGGTAGCCCATAGTTACTCCCTGGATGGGTGGGGAGTTAGGAGGCTAGCAAACCCAGAGAGAAGGCAGCACCAGATGGTAAGGAAAAACTGCCTTTCCCTGAGCCTAAGGTCTAAAAGAGAAGAGATCTTGACTGCTGACTAGAGGGTCCCCCTGCCAGCCACTGAGGAGTGGCACTGGGGGGCAGTGAAAGGGAAGACTACCTGAGGTTGCTAGGGAGAAAAGCTTTGGTGACCTGGAAGGGGAGAACACATCATGACCTGGTCAGACAGCTGTGTCATGAAGAGGCAGCAGCTCATGGAGTGCGAGAGGTGCTGCAGACTGGCAGAGAGAGATGGAGTGCAACTGTGGGAAAGGGAGCTGACCTGGCGAGTTACTCTCCAAAGTGACCAGGAGGAGGTGCCATCTTAGGGGTGAGGGGAGGACCCCGTCACAGGGGTTTTAGAAGGGATTTAAGAAAAGGTAGTGGTCTTGCAGAGCAGGCATTGGAGAGGGTAAGAAGAAATAATCTGAAAGAAGCAATCTTCATGCTAATAAGGCATCAAGGCTGGCATCACTACTGGAGAAGAGAACGCGTGGGGTAACTCCGCAAGAGACAAGGTTGGACAAACTGGCAGGGGGTGGAGTTGTGGAAGATCTTTAAAGAAAACAAGAAGTTTGAACTTGATGTAGTCAAGAAGGGGAAGCCAAAAGCTGAATTCAACAAGATGTAGGGATGGCCAGATTGACAGGCAATGTATATCATCTTAATGGCTGTGTTTTGTACTGACTAGAGAGGGGACTTAGTTGGAAGGTCAGAGAGGAGATGACAGGAGACAATAAGGGCCTGGACAACAGTTTTAGCTTGGTGGGCATAAAGATAAGGATAGATATTAGAAATGCTACAGAAATATTAGGATTCAGAAAGTCTCAATGTCAAGGGCAAAAGAGAGGACAGTTTAAGATGACCCACGTTTTGGGCCTCAGATGGTAGGTCTCCAATCCCCCCCACACCCAAAAATGGGGGGAGTTAACAGAATTTAGGAGAAAGATTGTTTGGGCCATCATAAAATTTAAATGGTTAGTGAGACATAAAAGGAGGTGATGATGGTCAAGCAGTTTGGAAGATTGTTTTGTTCCATCCAAACCTGATTAGGAGCAGAAAGATGAATGCATGAGTTGGCACTTGAAGTCCTGAGTGGATGAGGTCTGCCAAAAAGGTGACATTAAAGAGAGTCCTATGAGACCTATAGAGAAAGGGGAGAGGAGGATGACACACTGGAGGAATGGCAGAGGAGTAGAAGGAGAACTAGGAAAGCACAGCATCATGAAAGCTAAGGGAGAACAACATCAAGCAAGAGTATGATCAACAAATGTCAAAAGCACATAGGATTGTGAAAGGTCACAAAGGATGGAGTACACATGCTGGGAATTGGCCTGGAGAAGACTGACAGACCTTGGTTGAAAGCAGTTTCAATGGAGTGGAAAGAACAGAAGCCAGATTGGAAAGGACTCAGAGTGGAATTGGGAGAGAAAACTAGAGACCGTGGTTGTAGTCTGCCTGCTTGATAGACTTGGAGGTGAAGGGGGAAAAGGAAGATAGGCAGGAAGATGGAGTCAACTTATTGAGGATGGAGATCAAGGCATGCTTGTTTGATAGAAAGAAGGAGCTGGAGGACAGAGGTTAAGGAGGAGGGAGCAATCCTGTATTAACATAGGAATGGATTACATAAACTAAGTCTCCTCCTTCTCTAATTTCTGTGTCTGAAATCCTACATCAAGGCTGGCTCTCCTTTAGTAACTTTAACAATAAAATATACTGACAGAGTATGGGTGTGAGCTGCTCCCACTAAACACCAAAATTCTCCAACTTCAGTGAGAATAGGGGCAGGTCTTAAGAGTAAGACTCGAGTTTGAATGCACAAATTTGTTAGTGAATCACAACCTTGATATGGGGGAGAGGGATAGCTCAATGGTTTGAGCACTGGCCTGCTAAACCCAGGGTTGTGAGTTCAATCCTTGAGGGGGCCACTTAGGGATCTTGGGCAAAATCAGTACTTGGTCCTGCTAGTGAAGATAGGGGCTGGACTCAATGACCCTTCAGGGTCCCTTCCAGTTCTATTAAAAATATATATATATATATATATATATATATATCTTGATTTGGATAATGATCTACAGCAGAAACCATATTAACATGCATACTAATTTGAAGTCAGTTGTCTCAAACCTGACAACACTGCTACATATCATAATTTTGTGAGCCTTTGTTTACCAGTACTCTGCAGTGGCACCTTTGGAGCTATTCTGGCTGATTGAATAAATCAGTATGGTGCAATAAAATTAATAAATATATAAAACTGTAGATAGTGGGGAAGAATCAGAAAACATCTAATAAAAATGTTAGTTCAAAATTCATGCCCACAAGTCTATACTAAGCATAGTAGAGTTTTAATCCTGGCTCCTACATTTAATCATTAGTTGATGTTGAATAATTCACCTTCTCTGTCTTGGTGTCCCCCATCTATGCTTGCATACCTCACAGGGTGGTATGGAGATTAGTTAGTTAATGCTTGTACAGTGCTCTGAACATATAAACCTTCATGGTTTACAATTATGGAGAAACTCCTTTAATCCTTACTGAAACCCACTGCAGTATTTTTTAGAAATTTAGAATTTTTTAAAAATTGAAAACAAATAGCACATTTTAAAATAAGTCCTATCCTGTATATTTCAGTTGTTATATCCACCTATACAACACCTTATGTAGGGGCTGAGGATTAGTTGTTATTTAAGAACTTTACAAATGAAGAGTGCTTTACAGCAACAATTAACATTATTTATAATGACAATTCCTCTTTATAAAGTGCATTTTGAAACCTCAGACAATAAGAACTACTAGGCTGGAAACCAACTCAATAAACTTGGCTATGGTTTGGCTGCCTGCCTGCCTTGCTAGAACACTTCTGAAGGGGCTCTAATGACCACAAGACCACAAAGCGGTGGAAATGCTGCATTTCAGCTGCACCAGAGGGTTAAGACCTCGAGCACCCCACCACAAAGGGAGTCTCCCCAGTCACCTACCCATCAGAGACTCCGAAGGCAAGAGGAGAATGGACTGGAGGAGTAGCCAGCAGATGTACACACTGTGTGAGCCCATATAGAAAAGTAGTAACAGTGTTAATATTGGATTCATAATACATTAACATTTAAAAAAAAAATAGTTTGGCCACTATCTTTTCTTAAATACTTCAGTGGCACTAAGGTAACATTATGGAGAAATGCCTTTAAAAAAGTTAAGAGGAAAGTGTTTTTCAATTGCTTTAGAATAACAAAAACATCAACTTCCATTCATTTATTTTTGCTCCCATAAAACTGGTAGATGCTTTTAATTGTTAAATGTTGTAATTAATTGTAGGCACAGTCTTATTAAATCCTCAAAAATAAGTAATTTTAATGGAAATGTCACTACAATATTTCAAGCACAACTCCATATGGTAGGAGAGACAAGTACCACTTACTGTTACTGAAAATGACCTGTACTACTATTTTTTTTTTTTAACAATTAAATTAGCTTTTGAAAGTTAATATTGGGACAGGGCTGGGGGAAACCAACTGTGATGCCACATTCTAATCGGTGTTCAGATCAGAGTATGGGGCCAAGTGTCACTCATGCCAATGCGTATGACATTGGAGTACTATATAAGCCTGTGTAGGGATTCATATGCCATATACCCACTTAACTGCAAGAGTAAGGGGAAAGGTTTATAAACAAACAGTGTGTGTTTGGGATATCTTTATATTATGCCAACCCTCACGATGTCCGAACAGTGCACATAGAAGAAATGCACTGAGTAGCAACAGAATCACAACAATGCAAATAGGAGCTTCAAGCCAACTTTGTATACACCACTTCCCTGACCAACACTCTGCATTCTGGATGCACCTCAGCATCTAGCCTTATATATTTTCAATCACTGTAGTCCTTGTGCAAATATTTCCCTTCCGATTAACTACTGCCCTCAGAGTTCCTCACCTGTACGTCCAAAACAAACAAGTATCTCAATTTCTCAGCCCATTTCCACCCTGCCCCCACTCAAACCTCCAAGTGTCATGCTGTGACAAGGTGAATGGAAGTTTTAAATGCCCCTGAAACACAGCAAAACATTTCATCATGAGATTTAAAGGCTGTCTTAAAAGTCATCTAAAATGAGTTAAATTTGATAGGTCTATCTTAGTATGGGACACAGCCTAAGCCATCCCCAATGGGCAAGGACAAGTGTGTGGAAACAAAGACTGATGAAACTGGAGTATATAAAACCAGTTTGGATAGGGGGTAAGAATCTGAGGTAGCTGTGTTTGTTGTGGTCATGTGGCTGGGAAATTTTGAGGACAGTAGCCAGAGTACAGAGATATTTATTGTAGCCAAGGAAAGTATGTTTCCAACTAGAAGATATTCCCTTTTAACTTGATAATGACAATAGTCTGAGGTAATAAACAGTGAGACCTCTGCTTCTGAATTGTTTTTCTTTTAGCCTAGTATATGGTTACCTGTAGCAGGGTGACCATCCGCTCCAGCCGAGAAGGAGTTGGAAAAGCCCTGCAGAGGGCTGGGGCGGGGCCAGGGAGTAAAACCCCCAGCTGATTGGGGCGTGGCCCCAGTTATAGCCACTTCCCCCAAACTAAGCAACTGGGCCTTATAAGAAGGCCAGGGAAGCCAGAAGAAGCAGCAGCCTCTCTCTAACTTGAGAGGGAGACAGGCCTGGCTTCTGGGGAACTCACCCAGGGGACCTAGAGGGAGGCAGGGCTGGGGAAAGGCCTTAGGAGCTAGGAAGCCCTAGGCCAGCAACACCCCAGGCTGCAGAGCCTGGTTCTAGGCCCACCTAGGTATTGGGCTTGCAGAGGGGCAGCCGGAGGGTGGGTAAAGGCAGCCAGTCCAAACCCCTTGTTGCCTGTGATGATCGGCTGATAGACTGCAGGGTGCGGGGGCTAAACAGAGACTGGCAGTAGCCATGACTGAGGTGATGTGGGGATAGGGGGTGGGGGAAAACCCAGCAAGACTGTGGGGTACTGCAGGAGGCAGAACCCTGAGATAAGGGCACCAGGGTCCTGGGAGGGTCACAGGGGGCCAATGGCAAGCGAATCACCGGCCTGCAGAGGGTGCTCCTCGGTTGAAGAGCTAATTCCCAAGGACCACCAGCAGGAGGCGCCGCAGGGCTGAGTCTGTGCTGTGCTACATTACCATTTCATAAGCAGGAAGGACCCTCTATTTAATCATTTAAGGGCCAATGATGTTACCTGGTATACGATATATGTAACCAATGGCAGAATTTGTCTACAAATATTTTGGATGTGTGTGAAGAACCTATGAACTACAGACGGATATTGCAGCAAAAAAGGCTAAAAGGACTAATTCTGAGAAAGAGGTCAAAAAGAAAAGTCAAGTAATGGATCATTATATGAAGAGGCACCAACCCTTTCTAAAAAGTAAAGTACAAGATGTCACTGTTGCCTAAAATTCTTGCAATTTCTATTAGATACACTATTAACCTCCCATTTCAAAGTGCAGTGCAGTGTTCCTGTATGCTGTTGTATGGCAACCACTTTTCACTCTAGTGATGAATGAAACAATTCTTCTAGTTTACTTAACAGCAATTGCCTGTGAACTTAAAGCAGAAGTTGTGACAATCAAGACTTAAAGCGGCTTTCCAATGCTCAGTTTTCTCTAAATTTCTTCTCTGGGTCTGAAACTCTGTCCTTGGCCTCAATCCCTGTATAACTTTTTCAAAAAGTTTAAGGAAAATCTCTAATTATTGAAGTGTTAAAAGGCGACTTAGTATTTTCCTGCCCCCCATCAAAGGCTATAACAATTGTGATCCTTTTGAGCATGCTCAGAACATTTTCTCTCTCTTAAAGCAGAGTCCAGTTTTGACAAAACATTTTGATAGCTGTACTGCTTGTGTAGCAACAGCACTGTCCCTTCCAGTATACTCTTGCCCAGCATGGCCTCACCGGTCTAAGGATTGTTGCTGGAATACTTAAAAAGGGAGAGTATAAGCATAGGATTGAAATGGTGTGGGTTATGGGCCTGAACATATAGTCACTCCCATGGGGAGTCCCACTGAAGTCACAAGCCACTTATTAATGCACCTAAATAAGGACTTGCGGCCAACGTTTGAAAACGATTGGCTAAGGCTTTATTAATAACACAGAAAAGGAAACACTTGTTTCAATGTTTCAAAAATCAAATATTTAATTGTCATTCTTAATGCACATGGGCAATTTATTTTCGCCATTCCCCCCCCATCTCCCTTTAACAAAAATTTTAAAAAAGGCAAGGAAACAAATGCCAAGTTTCTCAGAATATCATTAAATCACCATTGCACAGACAGGGTTTGATAGTGCAAGCACATATGCACAGGCATGATTTTACTCACTTGACTAGTCCTGTAAAAAGCAACGTTTTACAGATCCAGAATAACACGGCTACTCCTCTGATACTTTAATAGTCCTGTTAATTCAGTGTATGCAAATTAGCACCACTAAAATTGTGGAAGATGTTCTCTGAACATGCTGAGAAATGAGCACATATCTTTTTAAAAAACCCTATTCTTAAAATGTAATATATGAATGACGGCCCTGATCCTGCACTTTGATCCACACGGGAGGATCCATGCACCTATGCAGAACCCCACAGAAGCTCTGGGTACTCTGCACGGTGCAGGCCCATCTGACTGAAGGACCAAGGCCTATGCATGTATTTTATATATACATATGCCTTTCAGAATGACACTAAGTTTACATACAATAGTTAACTGACTAGTTAGAGCGCTCTGGAAACCTTGGGGCAGTCGGGGGAGGGTGCGGGGAGTGATTTCCTACATAAACGTGAATTACTATTACTGACTTGTAAATGAGTAACGAACTCCAATATTCTATTTGCCTGCCATGAGACTTTAGTCCTGAAACTGTATGCCAATAGAAACATTTTAGAAAGTATTTCCTAACTCTACAATTTGCCACAAAGTAACTGATTTTAAAGCTAACTTGCTGATAATTCTATCAGTGCCAAAGCTGATACAGACTAACTCTGCTACCCCCTGATACTTGTATCCACAAAAACAACAAGGAGTCCAGTGACACCTTAAAGACTAACAGATTTATTTGGGCATAAGCTTTCGTGGGTAAAAAAGCCCTCACTTCTTCAGATGCATGGAGTGAAAATTATAGATGCAGGCATTATATAATGACACATGAAGAGAAGGGAGTTACCTCACTGGAGAACCAGTGTTGACAGGGCCAAAGCTGATACATTAACTACAAACCCAAATTCTATTCCCAAGATTTCTAAGTATAAGATCAATTTCTCTCCTCAGGCACTAGAAGCTTCTTGGAATAATAAAATAAACATTTAAGCTACAGAGATGGCCAGAAGGGGATAGTTTCAAGAGTAAAACAATAATTCTTTGTGTGTAGTGTGTAATTGACTCAGTGGTAGAAAAGTTGGTTTTTACAGAAAAATTCAGGGTTCATATCTTCCATGTACATAACTTAGCACTTAATGTCCGAGTCTTCCCTCATATAGCTAACGAGAACATCAAGGGTCCCTGTTCACAGGATAAAAAAAAAATAGTATAAGAAATAGAAACCTTCATACTTCAGGGGATAAGCCAACAAAAACAACTATGAAAAACTTCCTCTAGGGTCAGGCTACTCCACAATGAGGTTTCTTACACCTTTATCTGAAGAGTATGGGGCTGGTCACAGCTAAAAAGACAGTACTTATCCTGTATAAGATGGACCACTGCCCTGATTGGAATTGACAATTCCTATGTTCCCACTGTTTTTGGAACATTGTCAACTCAATGACTTCAGTACAGTTACTTCTGATTTATACTGGTTTGAGAGGGGAGCAGGCTCTACCCTTCTCACAAAACTATATATAAATGTTAAAATGGGTGTGAATTATCGTTCCTAATTTACACCTGGAAAAATAGGCACATACGTTAAATGACTTGCCTAAGTTCTTGTAATGATGCTTACTCTGTTGTATGATAACACCCTGTTAAACAGAACTGGTGAATGATTAAATTCCTGTATAATATGTCTTTAAACAAAAGCTAGCTCTTGTAATGAGTATTTTGTTTCTGATATTTACCTGGCAAAGAACTTTTTAAAACTTACTAAATAAATAGCTTAAAATTACATGCCTAAGTGTCAAAATCAGGTTCTCACTCCTAGTCCTACATTCATTCCACTAGACCCACTGTCATGGTCATTGCACTCATTGAAGGCAGACTGCAAAACTATAGAGTCTTTTAAAAATAAAATTGTTTCAGAATATACAGCTCGGCAGGCTCTCTAAGACAGTGACATAGTGATGTGAAGATTTTAAATAAATCTCACATTTAAATGTGAATAAGCTTGATGCAGCAATAGCAAGTTTTACAGGGGCTAGCTAGAATATGTGGTCCTGACCCCTCACTGCACTGCACCTTGTGAAGTTGTTTACACCAATGCATAGTGGACGAAAAACGCTATCATTCTGCTTTGGTAGAACACTACATCCACTTGCAATGCTGTAAATGATTCCAAGGCGCAGGGTAAGAGAATAAGGCCCTGTATGTATAATGGGGGTCTAACTTTTTTGTAATAGAAGTGAGGGGAGTTTTTTTATTCTTGTTAGGTGCAGTATGATGATTTTCAAATATTAGAAGGTGGGGGTTGTTGTTGGGGGGGGGGGGGTTAAAGTTCCAGATGTGCTAGGCCCCTCGATTCCCAGGTTGAGATTTCAAACCACAAAACGTCAAGTGCACAGTGGTAAAGGGTGTCCTGGGCAGATGATAAAAGCTAATCCTAAATTCAAAAATAATATGAAGTTGTGGCAGTAACTTCAGACAGGGGCAGTAACACCACTAAGGGGTGTTCCGTGGCAAAACCTCCCATCACGAATTCTCTCTCTCTCGGAAACAAAATCGCGCAGGTAGTTGCAAGGAGGTGGGGCCCTTTTAGTCTGACTGCAGCTCAAAGCAGCGAGGAGATTAGCCTGCTTGACGTCCCCCATCACCTCCCCTTTCTCGCGGCCTCATTTGCCTGGGGGGGGGGGGGGATGATGTGATTCAGTGGCAGCTATGGGGAAAGCCACCAAGAAAGGTGACCCCCCCCTCCCCCAGGTGCACTGCAGCCGGTCAGGACGTGGGGTGAACCCCACCACAACCCCCCCCCCCCCCGGCAGGCCCGCCCCCACGCGCGGAGTGGCTGCCTGGCCCCCTCCGCGCCGGGGAGCAGCGAGCGGGGCTGGGGGGGGGGGGGGGGCGCCGCCTCCGTCCTCCCGCCCCCCTCGCGGGAGCGATTTGTTTTTAACTGGTCCGGCCTTCAAACGACCCACCCCTCCCCCCACCCCGCTCCCGCCCGGCCTCACCTGCCAGCGCCAGGATCTGGGCCTTGTGCAGCAGCAGGCGGTCGCCCCAGTCGCCGGGGCTCTCGTCCTCGTCCTCCGCCTCGCGCGGGTTGCGGTACACCGTGTACACCTTCTGGTTGTCGAAGTCGAGGCGGGACGTGGGGCTGAAGTCCCGCACGCACGAGACGGGCAGCGCATAGCAGACGTTGTCCTCCAGGAACCGCACAAAGGCGTACATGGCGCGGGGGGGGGGCGGGGGGCGGCGGCGGCTCCGGGCCCCTCGCCGCCTGCACTGTTATTGTTCCTGAAAGTGCGCCTCGGCGCTCGGCTGAGCGCGCCTGGGCGCCCCGCCGCTGGGGCCGAGCGAGCGGGTCCGGGCTCCAGGCAGACCGGAGCAATCCAACGCAGAGCGGAGGCAAGCCCGGCTGGCGCGCGGCGCTCGCTCCCTGCGAAGGGCTGCGGAACGGGGCGCGAGCCGAGCCAGTGCGCTCCAGCCTCCCCAGTAGCCGCTCGGCGGCTCGCCTGGCCCCGCGCATGGCCCCCGCTCCCACCTCCTGCGGGGAAAGCGGTGCATGCAACCCCCGTCCACACTGCAGCGCAGCAGCCACACGAGCCCGCGGACCTGCACACGAGCTCGGGTGGCTCCAAAGCTTGGCTCTCGCACCCCCAGCAGAGGGTCCCATAAACATGTTACCTCCTGCAGCTTGTCTCGGCTGAGACTCAGTTATGAACGGTTTATATTACACTCCATCTTAGGGCTTGTTTAGGCCCCTGAAAAGGATTCCCCCCAAAGTCAGTGGATGCTCCCCAGGATTAAGAACAATCCATCACAACACTTGAGCAGGGCCTTAATTTGGACTCACTGGAAAAACTGAGTTTACATGTAAGGTCTGTTTTTCTCAGAGCTGAACGTACTTAATTCCCTCTCTTCAGGTGGAATCAGGAACAGTCAAGTCTGTTTGAATATCAAGCCTTTACACCTAGGATCTGGGACCTAGCTTAAGGAATTTGCTTCTGTTATTTATCTCCCCTTTCTGGAGTCACCTGGCCCAGAGAAGGGGGCTATTGGGAGAGGGTCTTCTCTTTCCCTCTCCTGGAAGAGTAGGGCCTGGCTGACTACAGCTCAAAATCATCCTGCTGCCTGGACCAAGATGATACAACTGTGCCCCGGGCAGGAACTAGGAGCAGTGGCGCCCCTGCCCATAGTAACAAATAGTGGAGATAAATTCCTAGAAGCCAAATAGGTAGAACATATCCTGCCATAATCATAATCACAGGACAAACCTATGGACACTGTTCTATTTACTAAAAGAAAAGTCCTTTTTTAAAAAAAAAAATTTGCTTCTCAAGTTCCTACAAGATGGAGACACCTTCCTATCCTACAGCATTGCCCATTGGTTATGGGTAGAAAAACCCATGCCCCCCGCTGACTCCTTATCAAAGGTGAAATGAGCTACTCACAGAAAATACAGTAGGACAACTAGGTCTCATCCTCCAAAGCGGACAGCAAGATGCAGAGGGACTGTGTGGGATCAAAGGGCTGAAAGACTCACTGGAGTCTACCATAGGTTTGGAAAAGATCTGAGCTTCTGGATACTTATTCAAAGTGAACTGTGAATGTTTTGGAATTTACACCAGGTGCATGCATTCACTTGCGTGCTCTCTAGTTGGTATTCCCCTCTGTTTTAGAAGCTGGGGGGGGGGGGGTGAGACAGTTAGCTCAGTGGTTTGAGCATTGGCCTGCTAAACCCAGGGTTGTGAGCTCAATCCTTGAGGGAGCCACCTAGGGATCAGGGGCAAAATCAGTACTTGGTCCTGCTAGTGAAAGCAGGGGGCTGGACTCAATGACCTTTCAAGGTCCCTTCCAGTTCTAGGAGATAAATAAATTAATGGAGATATCCTATTTATATTTTATTATTTAAGCAGAGCAAGAATTATTTCCAGGGGATTATATTCAGTTCTGAGAGTCATTTATAGGAATAACTTGAGAAGTTTAATATACAGCACATGAATCCTAAAAACGAGGAGCACTAGGTTTTAGTCTTACAAAATGCAACACAAATATAAAGTACCAAAACAAACACAGCCAACCATGGTAGAAATTTTGTCCATATCTATATAAAGTACATAAAACGACCAGGAATAAACTAAACGTACAATGAAGACATATCAAACGGATATAAAAATAAAATGCATGTAGCTAACAGCTGTAAACTTCCCATATGCTAATGGGAGATTTATTACTTGAACATGGACAAAGTCTTCCATATCCTCCATTTAAGGTTTGGGATTTCAAATGCCACTAATTTATATTAACAAGCAGTGGAACATCACCAGGTTGGTGTGTAATTTAATGTCAAATAAAGTCTGCTAAAAGGCACAGATGAGAAATATAATCTAGCATTTGGGCTGCAAGGGAAATGAAATCTCAACAAAGATTGTGTTGCTGATCAAACAATAACAGCTGCTATAGTGATTGTATCTCATTACAATAGAAGTAGGAAGAGCTGCAAAAAGAAACAACAGGACAAATTGATGCCTGGTGTTATTCCACTGGCTCCATTAGAGGTACACCAAGGACAAATTTGTCCCACACAGTTCAGTGGCTAGTGAAGGATTCGGTACACTGAACCTTATTGGGATTGTATTTCCATTGCAGCTGAAATCTATTTGAAATATTGAGTACTGCTGGACAGCGAAAGAAAAGAGGAGGAAAATGGAGAGGTAGCAGATAACAGGAGGAAAGACGACAAATTGGAGATATGGGAAAGGGGATAACAGGGTTGAGTATTGGGAATAAAGTTACTCAGATGTCAGGAAGGCCTGGACAATTTGTCCTTAGGTAGGAAAACTAAAAGAAACGATGAAAATAGAAAGGTAAAAAGGATAACTCCTCAAATTTCCACTAGCATTAGAGCAATTTTTAGAGTCCATTGGTCTTAGAAACACTTTAAAGAGACTATAAACTGCAACATTTTACAAGGTCCAATTATGGCACCAGCTGCACAAATATGTCCAAGAGAAATCCTCTGGTTGGCAGTAGAAATGGTTTCAAACCCTTTGGAGAGGCTGCTCCACAATCCTCTGTAGACAGAGGGGCATTCAAGATGATGGGCTGCATGTTTACACCCCCACCTGGTCCCAACCACATACATAATACTAAATAATTATTTTCCTAAAGGAAATGGACACTTTGTATTTCTGTTCCTCCTAGAAGGAAGATTGTTATTGGGCTTGATGCAGGAATTATTGGGTGAAATGCTATTGTCTGTGTTATGCAGAAGATCTATGGATTATCTAAACTATGGTAGATCATCATAATGGCCTTAAAAGTCTATCAACAATCTGCACTAGGTAAAGTGAAGAATTAGCTGAACAGGGGAACCACTTAGAGACAATCCAGAAGTTCATCAGTCCTCCTTTTATTGTGCCTCTGTGCACCAGTTTCATACTGGGTATAAATCTCCATAGAGATCAGAGTTTGGTCACTGCTATTTTAGAAGGATAAAATCTCAGCATAAAGCTTACAGATGTTGCATTGCCCTTAACAGGGCATGGTTTCTAAACTCTTAGAAGGGAACAACTGGTTTCTCACTATAATTGAGATTTTCAACTTCCAACAAACTCATCCTTGACTTACCCATTCTAAAGTTGTAAATAATTATCTGTGAAAAACATTGTTGCATTGTTAAAATATGAACCCACAGATCAAAAAGTCTTACTCCAAGAGTCAGGAAACCACAAAGTCAAGTCCCAGCCCTTCCGGAACTTGTATAAAGAGTTCCAGGAAATAACAGTTCACCTGTTAATTCTGTTGAAGCATTAAAGCCAAAGATAAAGCCTGCAGTTCTGATGTGCATACCATGTGTTTCACTTAAGGATGCATAATAAAAAGTCGGTAGTACTAAGCAAACAGTAGTAACCCTGGCACCCAAATCTCTTTTTGCCAACAAAGCAGTAAAATCAGGCTCACCAGTAAGGTGACCTCCATGTTCAGTGCTAAACCATACATCGAGGGAGGCTATGTTGATCTCTTGTCACTTGGTGAAGAAATCCACATTTACCTTCAGCATCCAAGAGAAACCTGACTTATCATTGATAACCAATAGACCTGGAATACCCTTTTAAGGCCTTCAAAATGATAGCTGTAGACCCTGGATTGCCCAGGGTACATTAGAAATTTTAAATGTGTTTTGGAGTGCTATATTTTTGTGTTGCCTTCTTGTAAATTTTGTAATTTACTTATATTCCAAGCATTGTATTTCATGCAATCAAACTTTCAAACACCGAATGAACCTTAAACAGCAAGTATACCCACAATTTTGCAAACAGTGTGACTGTCTATAAACTGTATAGCCTGGGTCTTGCCTTCCATATTGAAAGCTAATTCTGCAATTCCAGAGAGAAGAGCATAAAAGAGACACTAAATATTACATCCTAGATTTAAAAAAAAAAGTGTTATATTTTTCTCTACACCATGGCTGAACATACTTTAGCTATCACCATATTTTAATGACATTTCACATTTAGAAGAACTCAGAAATAATTATACACAAGAACTAGACAATCCCAAGTTGTGTGTGCATGCACACACATACAATTCACTGATGTGCTGGTTAACTTTTATTATTAAAGGTATGATTGCTAAAGCGTTCTGATCTTAAGTTATCCTGCCTTTTGGCACATATAGAATCATAGAATATCAGGGTTGGAAGGGACCTCAGGAGGTCATCTAGTCCAACCCCCTGCTCAAAGCAGGACCAATTCCGAACTAAATCATCACAGCATCTCTTTTTAAATCTAAGAATGTAACAATAAAACCTGCTTAATTCCACATGTAAATGAATCCTCCTCCTGTAAAGGTCACACACATTGTTAGCTCAAGGGAGCGGAACTAAGGTTTCCTGAGAGCTATTCACACTTCAAACACTTAAATAGTTTGGGGCATTTTTGATCACACAATAGCTGGATAGGAGGTCACCAGAATACCAGATTAAAAAAAAAATACAAAAAACCTGAAATCCAGTCCCCATGGACCAGAGAAAAGAGACATATCTCTGTGTGTACACTTATGTTTTCAAGGCACTTCAGATACCATGGTAATGGGTGCTATATAAAAGACCTAGATTAGATAGGTAAATCCCTGAGATTTAGGTCTTCAAAATCCACCATCCCCAGATCCTTCCCACCAGAAGAGGCAGTGCACTGCTGCAGGGAGACTCAGCAACCAACACCTCCTGAAAAAGAGTGATCTAACCTTAAGTGAGGTTTAGGGTAATACCCATTATTCAGCTTTTAAATTAAATCCTTTGGCAGTTGAAGGTCTGTGCTTGCATCTTGGCAGTAATTTTGACAGAATATCCATTCAAATTAATGAAAGTTTAAAAAAACAACAACACTCTTGATCCATCCGCACAGGAGATATTTATGTCCTGGAGGCAGCTGGTATACTCTGTAGCATTAAAAGGGAATGATTAAGCAATAATGCCCAGTGCAGAGGGCACTTCCTGGCTGTTAATGACCATCTGGATGAGTTGAGGGTCGGAGGTGAAAGCAGCTAGTCATTAATTGCCAAGAAATGCCCGACCTGGAGGGCATCATTTCTATCAGAAGTCATGAAAATATAAAACATCAAGAAAACGTTTACTTGTGTGTTGGAAAATTAAGTCTCTTACAGAGAGAGCAATATCCATGGCAACATAGTTGAACTCCTAATTTTTCAATCCTTCACAGAGTAGGAGATGATCTAGGTGATCCCAAAGGCCTTTCCATGCTACAAACATCCTAGCAACTAATGGTGTAGTAACCAACAGGCAAGAAGAACTTGTTTTTCAAGGTGCCCTGTGCATAGTCTCCCACTTGCAGGATCTCTCTCTCTGGTACCACAGAGCTTAAGGAACCTTCTTGAAAGCAATGCATTGATTTGTTTTTTCTAAACCAGACTTCCCTGTGTTAATTTTACTAGTACTTAGATAGTTTTAAGGAATTTTAAGCACTTAGACTTTTCATCATTGCAGAAACTAGATTCCTCCAGACCTTCAATATCAAGAGGTCTTTTTAGTTTTTATTTGGCTAGAACTAAGGTCTTTTATAGTCTTTGGGCATTAGTGTAAAGGGAATGTCATTTCCACTCAATGCCTGTGATTATGCACTGAGTCCTGCTCTGCTTTAGCTAGGGTGACAATACCTGAGGGCTTTAGGGCTAAGGCAGTACTAATAGCCTATCTTCATAGTGTTTCCATTTTAGATATCTGGATCGCTGCTACTTGGAGTTCTCCTCACACATCAACACAGCTCTGTTTTCTCTTGACTTGGTATCTAAATCTGATTTGACAATTTCCATTCTGCAATCCTTTTTTTTTTTTTTACCACAGAAACCTTAACCCACCCTCTTGAGGGTTGCATTACTTGCTGGATTCACACAAGTGGGAATACCATAGATGAAAGAGAGGTTATGAACTATCTGCAATTCTTCCAGCACGATACCTCTGAATAGTCACATTACCTGTCTGCCTTTCAGTCTTCTTGGAGTTCTGATCTCAGTCATAGGACTCTTGGGTTTAGATGGGCCCCATGCTCCGGTCCCAGCTCTGAACAGCCAGTGCTGCAAAGCAGTGCTCATACAGTTCCATTAAGCACTACTTTTCTATAAGATTCTTGAAGCTCAACAATATCAGGGAGAGTATTTGTCAAATGTGAATAGAGACAAACTCAAAACTCTTCTCATATCTCAATACTATAACGGGTTTAGAACTGGCTGTATTTCAAAATAAGCCAGTTCCTACTAAATATTTCATTAACAACAACTAGTATCAGCATCTTTACAGTTAAAGAATCCACTGTTTTCTACCTGGCATAAGGATCATTATCACAATAGGCCTAATGATATCTTTGCAGGGTCTTTAATATATAAAGATGTGTGTGTGCTACATTTCTTTGGAAGGCCTGAGGGAGTTAACATGAAATAGGGATAAGTCTCTGGAATATTTTAGGAAAATGCATTTTCCTGTAGTCTGTATTACTTAATAGAATTTAATCATAAAAATGTCTTTACACTCCTAACACCATCCATCCTAGCTTTTGAATATCTGAATGCACTTTACAAACATTAAATGAATTTAGTTTCAACAACCTTGTGAGGCAATTCCTTACAGATTTGGGAAACTGCAACATGAAGCTATTAAATGTCAATGTCACATACATTAGGAAGGCACCATAAATAGTTCACAAGTTCACTCACCCCTAGGCACCCCCTCATGGCCAGGTGTGACATAGCAGCTGGTCACTCTGCTCCAACTGTTCCTCTTTCAGTGACTTGGCCCTCTGGCTGGACACCATCTTGAGTCCACCCCTTCTGTTCAAACTGAAAGTCCGCAAAATGTCTTCAAAAATCCTTCTTCCTCTCTGGGGCTCTTCCCCAAACTGTCTTTGCCTCAGCCTGTAGTCCCCTTGCTAAATACTGTAAAACTTGTGGTGGGCTTCTATGCCCCTTCATTGGGGCCAATAGGAGAACCCAATCCCATCCTCTACTGCAGGGCCACGTACTGAACAGCTAGGTCTCCATTACATACACAACAGTTTAGCCTGGACCACTTCCTACCCTGCCTTTTAAGTTATCCTCTTCCTCTCTTTCCTTACACTCTGAGCTTTCTATCAGCCATCTTTCCAAACCTTTCCCCAGCTGGGCTTTATCACCCCTTAAGCCTAGCTCTTGTTCCCATTATTGCTACCACCTTCTGCTCTTTATGGGGAATTGCCTGATTCCCTGTAGGTAGGGCTCATTTTGTAACCAGGTTGGCTTAGCCCCAGGCTCCCACACTCAGGGGGCAAGCCACCTTATTACACTATGCCTCCCACTCTGTAGCTTAACCACATGACCTCCTCCTTCACAGGCTTCTGCCTGACTTGACTAGGTAGGTGATTCAAAAGCACAGCTCCTTTCTCTCAGGCCAGACAAACTGGAAAGAGTAACTCTCACCCATCACTGCCATGGAACCTGTAGCAGTGCACAACAGGGCCCCCTTAGCTCCTGCCTCTGTGAGGTCCACAAAGTCACTCTGAGACCCTGGGATTAGTAACCACAGATGCAGTTTATTTACAGGCTTGGTCCCACCACCCTTTCACCATGTACAGTTGGCCCTTCACCATCTGCAGACAGGGCTGGGCAAGGAACTGCTTCTACTCACTGCCTCTCTTTCTACTCCCCCTTCACTACGCTCCCCTGAGGCTTTTATACAGCCCCAGGCTAATTAGGCGACAGCTGTCTCTGCTTCCCCAATTAGAGCCAGGTTATCTCCAGCCAGCTCTAATTTATTCCCCTAAATGGGAGCTGGCATGACAAAAGATTAATCAACAACCCTTTGCCCAGCACCCTGTCACAGAACCCCTAAGATTTGTCTACAGTAGGATCCAAATTGAAATTTTAAAACAATCCCTAGGAGGCCTTTGGGGAGCAGCAGGTGGCTTTCTAAATGATAAAGGAAGGCCTCAACTATCCCTGCTCCATTTATAGAGCAGGGGGTTTCTCCCAGCAGAGAAACTGGGATTTGGTGCTACCAGCCCAAAAGGATTCTGAGGGCCAAAGGTGAGTGACACTTTATCACACCTTCAAATAAAAGCCCAAACAATCTCTACTGTGGCATTTAACATTCTGAGGAGACTGTGAATAATTTTGGGGTAAAGAGGAATCATCTGGAGAAGCTCCTCATGTCAAAATAGTTCACAAAGTATGGAGCATCTTCCTCATGTTCAAGACTGTTAACATCCCATGGGGATTGTTGTATCTGGAAGATTGCCAGCTCAAATGGACCCAGTCCTGCCATGTCATCAATATATTTAAGGGCATATTTATGTAAAACAAAATGCTCCGCATTTCATAACTAAAAGTGCTAGAGTTGTGCAAAACTGTCATGCTGGTAAAGTCAATAGGACTACCTGCAAGAGTAATAGTCACTGACAAGAGTTGGACTTCTACCACTGGGCCCTTTATAGGCCCCCATGTATTTCTCCATAATAAAAAGTCCTGTTTTTATTTTTACTTTTAAGAAACAGATAAACTAAAAACACCTTTGAGGAAGTGTAGGATTTTTTTTTTTCTTTACAAAGGCAAAATTTTCAGTTTGAGATTTCCTTTAAGTACTTTTTTAACATTAATCTGGTTAATGATGCTTTATCTGGTTCACGCATGGAATGTCAGAGAGAGTTTAGTATATTTTTATGCAAATACAGCTGTGCAAACTAATATCTGAAATCTGCATTTTTTTCACATTTGCAGCATATTATACACATTTGTAATCTTTACTGTTTGTAACTTACATTAGCTTCTCTTCTCCATAAAACAAAGCTCAGGTTACATTGCCTGCTGCTTAAATTTTTCTGCAAACATCAAAGCTGGACATTTAAATAAGCAACTTAATGTACACATTTTTATTCAGTTCAATATTCTGAGCTCTTGGTTGGAATAAGTATTCTCCAAGATGATTGCATAGAAACATACCATTCAGAATATGAATTGGAATATTCTTTCAATACTCTTTTCAGGGGGGATGATGTGATATTGAGATTAGGTTCTGCATATAATCAAATTTGATGTCCGTACTCATATACTTGTATAACTATTCCTTTATAAAATTTGTATGCAAAAACCCAGCAATCAAATATTTTTGAACATACATGGTGGGCAGCTACGACATACTCCAGTCCGATGGAAAAATGGTGTCCGTGAAAATAAGGGACTGTCAGGTGCACTGCAAGCTACTGAGATTGTTAAATTCATCATAACTTTTGTCATTATTTTGAGGACAGAAAATACTGTAGAACCAGTCTTTCCACAACTGCTAAAAGTGTAAGCAGAAGTTGTATCCAGGACTTACATTCAATCTAGGTTTACAGGTTGATTCCTCCTGAGCTGTAAAGATTTGCATAATCCTTAAAATGGTCTGATATATAGATATCTTACTGATCACCTACATTTTCTAAATTTCCTCATTATACATTTAAGATGTAGATGGCTGGTAATAATCTAGAGGAATGGGTGAGATGATGTGAGATTGTGCCCATTAAATAAAGGAAGATGTTACAACTGGTGGGCGTGACGGTATTTAAGGAGTGCAAACATGTATTATGCAAACACTACAGGATAGGATACTTTGTTTTATATAGAACTATTTTGAATACTTTTGTTCACTTACTTGTATCTATTTGGAGTTTTGCTTGAGGAACAGAAGCAGAGTACTATGGGAGTTCTGCAGGACTTCGCTTATAATAGCTAGCTGCTTAGAAGATGAGCTAATAAGGTTTGTAAATGTTATGTTTTAAGTGAAATTTTCATTCATGAAAGGTGTGGATTGGCATACCTTTTACCCATAGATAGGGCCCTTCCAAATCCACGGTCCATTATGGGCAATTTCACGGCCAGAGGATTTGAAAATTGGTCAATTTCTCGTTTTCAGATGTTTAAACCTGAAATTTCACAGTGTTGTAACTGTGGGGATCCCGACCCAAAAGGGGCTTGGGGCGGGTCACAAACCTGTTGACGGGTGGTCATGGTATTCCCACCCTCACTCCTGCGCTGCCTTCAGAGCTGGACAGTGGGAAGGAGGGGTTGCGGAGCTATCTGCAGCAGAAGAGATACCCAAAAGCAGCCCTGCAGGGAAAGAGCAAGTCCTGTCCTGCCCCAGCCCTGCCCATCCTAGCAGCTAGGAACCCCCTTTGCTGAGGCGCTCCCAGAAGAACAGGGAAGATTGGATCCAACTCCACAAGCCTCTTCCAGCTGCGCAGTCACAGAGAATCCTGCAGCAGGGGGAGGCACCCAGGGGTGGGTCTGGTTCCCCCATCCCCCACCCAAAGCAGTTGTGCAGGAGATGAACAATTCCTGTCCTTCTGGAGCCCAGCCGGAGCTACGGACCCCCTTTTGCTGGGGCACTACTAGGAACAAGGGGACATGGGATTTCAGGATTTGACGTTGAAGGGCTTATTTCATAGTGCCTGGTGCATTTTTCACAGCCGTGAAATTGGTAGAGCCCTACCCATTGACCACAGTAGGAAGTGTATAGTTCCCTGCACTGTCACCATCGACCTGTCTTATCCCTGATCTGCAGGAACCACATCTACAGGTGAAATCTTAGTTCAGTCCAATGAACAATTCAGTCCCTGACCTGTGTAATGTCACTACAGACAAGGGTGCCAATAACTACCAGTGAGGTGTGTTTCAATTATACTATGGCCGGGTCTACAAAAGGGACTGGACTAATTCCACAAATGCTTTTCACGCAGACCACCAAAAGAAATTGTCTGGATAACAATATGTTAGTAAACCACTTAAAATATTAATATCTTGCTCTTTTAAGGCCTGATCCAAATCCCACTGAAATCAGTCCTGCAGACTTGAAAGGCTTTTGATCAGGCCCATATAGCATTTTTATCAGTAGATCTCAAAGTGGGGTAAACATTCTCAGCTTAACTTTACACATGATGAAATAGAGTCAGACAGAGGTTAAGTGAATTGCCCAAGGACAAAGAGCAGTAAGTTGTACAATGAGGAAAGGAACCCAGGTCTCTCCAAATCTCACGCTTCAATCTATTACACCACGGCTGCCCCTTTATTGGTCTCTGACAAAGGTAATGCTAAAGATAGAGAAGGCTAAAAGGAGAAGTGAGAAATATGAATCCTACACAAATCCATTGATTCCATCTCAAATGCGGTTGAAACACTTCAGAGTTCATGTTTTCTCTGTCAAATATGTTCTGAATGGACATTCTTATCGTTCTCTTACTTGTAGAGTATGATATACAATACTTCTTACATATTTGTGCAAGTTTGAAGAGGACTTAAGGTAGAAAGGAATAAAGGCTTGTTTACACACAAAAGATATTAACTATACAAGTATATTTAAAGTGGTACAACCCCCTCAAATGTGGCGGTAGTTATGCCAGTATAAAGGTGTTTATACCAGTATACCTTATTCCCATTCTCCCCTTGAAAGTACTCTCACACTTATTATCAAACTGTCTGTACTCGGCTAGCTTGATTATCACTTCAAAAGTTTTTTTTCTCTTAATTAATTGGCCTCTCAGAGTTGGTAAGACAACTCCCACCTGTTTATGCTCTCTGTATGTGTGTATATATATCTCCTCAATATATGTTCCATTCTATATGCATCCGAAGAAGTGGGCTGTAGTCCACGAAAGCTTATGCTCTAATAAATTTGTTAGTCTCTAAGGTGCCACAAGTACTCCTGTTCTTCTTATTCCCATATGGCACCTTTCTAATGGAATGCCTGCCTCCATGATAGGGGTTGCACCTGTCTAATTATTTTGGTTAAAGACTAAAACAAAATAAAACCACACTTCTAACCCAAATAGGTAAATTAGTACAAAAGATGTGTGTCAACCAGACCTAAGAACTAGAAAATATTGTGTGAATTTCCTCTGCCTTAAAATTCCTGTAATGTGGTTGAAATAGGGTGACCAGATGTCCTGATTTTATAGGGACAGTCCCGATATTTGGGGCTTTGTCTTATATAGGTGCCTATTACCTCCCACCTCCTGTCCAGATTTTTCACACTTGCTGTCTGGTCACCCTAGGTTGAAATACATTTGGGATACATATTTCTAATATTTCACTGACTGCACATATACTGACCCTAGTGAACTCAGCACAATTCTATGATTTATTTTTTATATTTATAGGAAGAAATGTATTTATTTATAGAAGGGTACTCATCAGTGTAGTGCAAGTTCACTTTGTATCCATTAGTGGCCTGACTTTTCTGAAATGCTGAGTTTCCAGTGACTTCAATGGAAAATCCCGCATAATCAGCATTTTTGAAACATCAGACCTTTTCTTTAGCATCCAGATTTGAAGATTTTGGCCCTAGTGATTTATTATGCCAAATTATCTCTAGGCAATAAAAAAAAGTTCCATAGTTTAACCTTTTGGATGATATATAAATACACACACAGACATCCCTAGAAGGCATTTGTCTGACAATCTGGAAAGTGCCAACATTATAAATGGTCAATAATTCAACAGTCTACTAAACTATACAATCAGAAAGAAAACAATTAATATTCCTTTTGGACTGAAAGAGCAGCAGAATTTCAATTTTCTGAATGGGACAGATCTGAGTGTCCAGATCTCACAAGCAATTGTTCTCTTTCAGCTGTGTAGTTGTAGTGGGCATATGATTGTGGCATTTAAAAAATATTTAAAGCAGAAATTAGCCCCCCAAACTGCATTCTCTGCCCCTCTCAGATTTTGACATTTGAGTGTGTGGGTTTGGTTTTCTGTTTTTGTTTTAATCCTTCTGATGACCTCTGTGGAAGAGCTTTGGATCATTCATCCAGCATTAGTAGAGCTGGTGGACATTTGACCAACAAAAATTATCCTCCCTGTAATGGGCAGAGTGGCCCCGCACTGGTACCACCGGGGTTAACCCTTCTTTCTTAGCAGAGGAAGCCACACCGTGGAAGCTCTGCTGGGTATGCGTCAACTGGAGAACAGGTATAAAAGCTTGCAGAACAGCTCAGTCTGGGCTGACTGCTGGAGGGGAAAGAGGCATGCTACTAGCTCCTGAGGAAGGAGAGTCTATGTGCCAGGATGTGGAAGCCAGCTAAGCCAGGACTCTCCCTGATGGAGGATGTCACAGTAGGAGGATAGACTGGAGGACCTCCTCCTGCAGCAGAGAACCTGGCATTTATGGTAGGAAGTGACCCAGGAGAACTTCGGAGGCAAATGGTGTTAGAGCTGCATAAGTGCTTGGTGTGTTGTGGGTGGATCCCTGCTGAGTGGGTGGTAAGGGAAGCTTACCACTACCAGGGCCCTGGGTCAGGGCCTGGTGGAGAGGGTGGGCCCGGGTCCCCCTACCACCTCACCCCTGAACTGTGAAGGGATTGTAAGGACTCTGGCTGGTAGGCCACACTACTCTGCTGGCGAGGGGGATTGCATGGACTCTAGCCATTAGGCTGCACTGCTCCCATGCAGGGAGTGATTTATGTGGATTCTGGCTATTGGGCCACACCCCTGGGTACTTGGGGCAAGGTACATGGACTCCAGCCAATAGGCTGCACTACCTCGCTGTTAGGCCGTGACTGGCTGTCCACAGAGAGACTGGTGTGGGAACTTGAGTGGCGAGGTACTGACACCACATCCCACCCCTGCCACAAAAGGGTGCTGCGGTACCAGGCCCGCCACACTCCCAAAAAGTGAGCTTGTCATTTGTGTGTGTGTGTGAAATGTTGTTTGACTGAACTTCGACACAATATTTTGAACCAGTCATTTTCACTGTCAATTTTAATTTGAAACAAAATTAAAATTGTTGTTGGTTTCAAATCACATATTTTGGTTTGTTCTTTGTTTTATTTTTGAGTTTCAATTTTCCCCACCAGCACCACATTCTCATTTTTTACTTCATCCTATACTGGAAAAAAGTCTGAAAAAGAGTAAAAGAACCTTCCCACATTTTTTACCTTTTTCACCTGGAAACATGTGGGGGTGGGAGAAAGTTACTTCTCTCTCTTCTCAAAAACTTTCTACACATTTCCAGTTGAAAAAAGTAGAAGTGTTTTTAATCTACTTTCTCAAACTTTTTTCTACAACTTTTCCCAGACGGAAAAGTATTTTTTAAAAAAAAAAAAAAAAAACATTTCCCCCAACTTCTTCCAGTGGGGCAGAGAGTCAGCAGAGAAGGAGGAGGTGAAGGGAAGAGATTCAAAAATCTAAAACCTGAAAACCAAAATAAATGATAATTTCTAGTAGGATTGTTTTGTTTTGAAGTTTCCTGTAAAAATGGGGAAAGAAATAGTCAAAAAAATGTTTTGTGGGGGAAAATAATTGACGAGCTCTAGTTATTAGTGCGGTTCTGTCAGGACTATGTGTTCACTTTACTAAATAATGGCACAGAATAAAACCTTAGCACTTTATAAAGAGAAGGTCACAAGGCTCTGCTTTTGGGGCAGGGCCGGCTCTGGCTTTTTTGCTGCCCCAGGCAAAAAAGCCTCCCCCCGCCCCCGGCGGGGAGCGCGGCAGGGGAGGGCGGCAAGCCCAGCCGCGGTCCCACTCTCCCCGACTGGCTGGAGCGCCGGGGGGAGGGCGGCGAGCCCGGCCGCAGCCCTGCTCTCCCGGACCGGCTGGGGTGAGGGCGACGAGCCCGGTGGCGACCCTGCTCTTGGGCCGGAGCGCCGCACCGCACCCCTCCAGGTGCTGTCCCAAGCACATGCTTGGTGGGCTGGTGCTTGGAGCCGGCCCTGTTTTGGGGTGTGATGTGGTGTGTTGTGCCACTCCAGACCACACTAGACTGCCGGTGGAATCTGGGCATAAAGCCGGTGGAATCTGGGCATAAAGCCAACGTATCTGGCCCTGGGAAGATTAATGAAGTGAAAGGGCAGTAATCTGGTGGCATGAAGCTCATGTAGTGGCTAACTACGGACTTCCCTGCTGTTGTCAGAGGGTAGCTGAGTCCTACACCTGCTGATCAAAGGCTTTCATATCCGTCGTTTGGCTCTATTGCTAGCCAGAATAAACAGCAGCCTTCAGACTGCTCTAATCTACAACTGAAGAGTAGCCCATCAGATAGGCAGTTTATGGTTGCACGAACAGACA
The DNA here is from genome assembly GCF_011386835.1 of Chrysemys picta bellii. Taxonomy (NCBI): domain Eukaryota; kingdom Metazoa; phylum Chordata; order Testudines; family Emydidae; genus Chrysemys; species Chrysemys picta. The sequence goes on from NC_088798.1 coordinate 8,298,044, forward strand.
GACCACATCCCATTTTTCTGAGCTGTCAGTTCCTCCTCAGCCATGGCTGAGGATCTGGGCCAGAGTGCTGGTAAATAAGATAAATAAGATCAATCAAGAGTAAAATGGTTATACAATAAAATATTGTTCGCATTAATCTGAACTATCATTGTTAGAAGAACTGATAAGGAACAAGAGAGAACCAAGCAAAGCAAACAGCAGCAATGACAGCAGTGACGCTACTGGTCAGCCAATGAAATTATGCTGAACTGCTGACCTGTTGTGGTTTATACACAATTTAATTTATGTATAAACTCCTTTGCACTCTGGGATCCAAGTCTCCATGAAGATTACCAATAGTATTTCTCCTCAGACCAATGCCACGCCATCTATTTATTTATTTATTTATTTATTTGAGGGAGCTTCTGATCAGGTCACCTCATTAATGCAGGTCTCGATTGTTGAGAAGGCAGTTAGTAGTTTCATTTCACAGTGAAATAGTTAAATATCTATATGAGAGAAGCATTCCATATTTTTTTTTCCTTGATAGATCATTTCAACATGTATAACATCAAATCCCAGGAGATGCAGCTAAATCCTTGATCGTTTCTGAATGACCCAGAGCACGGTCTCTCAACCTTTCCTTTCTGAGACACCCCCTGCCCTCCCAGCATGCTATAAAAACTCCAGGGCCCATGTGTGCCCCAATAACTCTTTCTCTGCATAGCCAGTAGATTAAAAGCCAGGGCTGGCATTAGGGGGTAGCAAGCAGAGAAATTGCCTGGGGCCCTATGCCACAGGGCCCACAAAGCTAAGTTATTTGAGCTTCGGTTTCAGCCCAGGGCAGTGGGGCGCAGGCTTCAGCGAGGCTAACACTTGTCCTACCCTCTGGTTTATTTTGGTGGCCCCCTGAAACCTGCTCGCAGCCCCCCAGTGGGATCCAGACATCTGGTTGAGAACCACTGACCTACAGATTAACACAAGAAACTGGTGCTCTCCACTACACAATGCGTGACAGTTTCCTCTTGACTACATCATTTCTAGAGAACATAATAATAATGTCTTTCACTTTTATAGTCCCCTATATCAGAGGCTCTCAAAACACCTTATTTATAATTGAACCTCACAACAACTTAAAGTTGGCTATTATTATAGCCCGAAGGGGAAACCGAGGCACCAGAAGGTTAATAGTTTTTACTCAAGGTCACAAAGCAAGTCAGTGACAGATCTGGGATCAGAATCCAGGCATTGTGACTTTTGGTTTCCTGCTTTGACCACTAAATACTTTCCCCTGCTGTTTACAGTTTTTACTATAAACCAACTCGTGCCCAACCCAAGAGTGCATCATCCCATATTATGAGATGAAGAAAAAAAGGTAGAATTTCTTATCGTCTAGATACGTTTTTTTTTCTTGCCTCTGTTGCTTTGTTTAACTTTAAGTGCTTTTGACCTATAAGCTTCATTTTGCTTTTGTTACTTTTTCTTTTTTTGAAAAGCGCATAGTCCTTTAATGGCTCACTATGAAAATAAACAATGTCTGGATTACAAAAGATTCTGGAACTCTGGCAATCGTAAATTAACTGGCCGGCAAAATTACAAATGCCAGTAGCTGATGTAATATTTTATATTACGTTTCCTAGATTTTATGAGAGAAGGTTATAGCCCTCTGCTGTTTCCTGTATGTGTTTGCAGCTTGTCAATCAATCCATTAATTAAATATTAAATTAGCAGAAAGGTCCTTGAAGGAATTTAAATATACATTTCGTTTCTTTTCATAAATCTCCAACACCACAAAATGTACAAACAGAGGACCGTTTCAAAGGCAATTGGACGCCTCTGCAGTTTCTTACTAGAAAACTTTCTGTTCCTGGGATTATTGTTAGAAATCAAATTGTTTTGATATGCAAATTTACACCTATATGGCTCAAGGACCCTCTGACACCACAACTGTGCTAACTTTAATAATTGTGAGGAACTCTCAGTATAGTTTTTATTTCTCTTCGGTCTTCATATATGATAAATCATTAAGCTCTGAAAATACACAATATATTTTGTTACTGTATCTATACTATTTTACATTGCAAGTTTGACCCAATGATGTTGTTTGAGATGACCAGTTATATAACAGCATAAACAAATGCATCACTGTGTAAACTTTTCTGGATAAGGGAGGCTTGATTTTATAATCTAAACAATCATGCCAACACTTGCTACTAGATATGGCATTCACTACTGTGAGTAGCCCTATTGAAGCAATATGCAGTTTTCAGGACTACAATATTAGGCTTTGATTCTCAGTCTTAAGCCCATGTGTAATTTTGATATCAATGGGACTACCCCATGCACAAAGTTACTCTGCTTGATTTTTTTTTTTTTCTGGAATTAGGGCCTTAGATTGTAGACACTTTGGGCTTTAAGGAAGACAAGACATAGGACAATAGTTCACATGTGAGAGAACACGGGAAACAAGTATGAGTAAAGGTTCCTTGTAGAAGTGGGTTTTAAGAAAGGATTTAGAGCAAAGGGCATTTGGAGGACAAAAATTTGGAGACTAGTCAAGGATAGGTGTCTGCATAATTACAAGGCATGGAACACAGCGAGGGAGGAGTATATGAAGCAGAAGGGAGAGGAGATAATTGCAGAGATGTTACATTGGCTAAGACAATATTATGTAGGATTTTGACATGAGGACAAAGAGCTTGACATTAATGCAGCAAAAGACAGGAAGGCAATGAAGGGATTCAAAGAGAACACTGTGTAGGTATAAACAGCACTTTTAGGTGGCACTTTAGTTAAGTCAGAACAGGAAATAGTGAGAGATAGGAAGGCCAGAAAGAAGTCTGCAATAATCATGATGAAAGATCACTAATACATGAGTAAAGAATTTAATAGTGTCGATAGAGAGGAAAGGCTGTCTGACTAATAAGCATTAGGGGTGTTAGTTTATTATTAAATATTTGTATTTTTGTTACTGCTGGATCATCTTTCCCGCCCTGAAAGTAGCTTCTATATTCTCAAAAATGCCAACAGAAAAAAAAAAATTAAGGGGGAAAAAAAGCAATCATTTCCATATTTCTGACCCAGTGCATTCCACATTAGCGTTTCTTGACTTGCATCATTACACACACAGTGCACATGGCTCATGTTTTATTTTTAGAATATACTGCAGGTAGAAAAAGCAAGTTGCAACATACAGGTTCTCTAAGAAAAAATATTACAATAATTTTAAAATAGTTCTGAAGCAATCCTTGCAAATATCATATACCAATGACTAACATTCAACATCCTGTGATGGAACAAGCTGTAATTGAAGTAATGTACTTTCCTTAGTACAATATATAACGCTGTCTTTCTTTGATCCCATTTAAAGGATAATTTTTATGCTGCTGGAGGGGTCAGGATTACATGATAGAGGTATTTTGCCTAAATTATGTTATTTCATGAATTGACAGTTATTTAACCAAATCTCTGGGCGCCAACAGAGCTGAGTAAAACAGCTTATTTGCAAGGTACCATTGATGTACTCCTAGGATCCACTGAGATCATCAGTTACTATGTACCATAGCTATGGATTGCATATTTATTATCTTTTATTTATATTATGTCTGTCATATCTCTTGGTGCCCTCAGAAAAATTGTAAAACACATAAAAAAATCAATTCCATTGACAAAAATGTCTGCAATACTAAAACAAATCTTTCTTCATCCCCCAAAGAATCCTCTCCACTTAACCCATTGCATTAGAAAAGGCCTGAGTAGATAAAAATGCCTTGCAATATTCTAGCTGAAGGTCATTAAACTAAGGTTCTGCCTAGAGCAAGTAAAATTCTATGCTGGCTAACAGGTCAGTCCTGCATAAAATCCCTGATATTATTATAATATATATAATAACAATAAATGGAGAAATCAAAATCGTCAAAAATAGTTGGCTTTATTGTAAGGGACTGTAATGCCAGGTATAATATTACTTTACTAGTGTGAAAGTAAGGGCAGATCTACACCACGGCAGGGATTGATGCTCTGAGATCGATCCACTGGTGGTCGATTTAGTGGGTTTAGTAAAGACCCACCAAATCAACTGCAGATCGCTCTCCAGTTGATCCCTGTACTCTACCCCCGACAAGAAGATTTTCTCCCGTCAACCCCCCACAGTGTAGATGCCACAGTAACTTGACCTCAGGTAAGTCGACTCCCCAGCTACGTTATTCGTGTAGCTGGAGTTGCGTAGCATAGGTCGACTTACCTAGACATAGCCTAATTATTTTTATACCATTATGTAATCTAGTATGTGATTGACTATTCTAAGACTTGTGTTAAGGCTCTTGGCATGTTGAGTGTGAACTTGAGGTTTCCAGGGACCTGAGTAGACTCACTTTGAGTTGAGGGCTCATGCAATTAAGCCTTTCCCAAAAAAACCCTGCTTTCTGCTAAACACTACAGGATGTTTTTTTGTTGGATTTTTTGTTCATATTTGGTTGGTTGGGTATCTTTGTTTTTGGCACATATATATTGTGTAAATAATATCCCTGTAATTCATTTTGGGAAACAGTCACCTGATTTACACAGTTATGGACAGAATTGATGTATTAATTTTTTTTAATGGCATCTCTGGGTGCCATTAGAGAGTACAAAGTTTCTTAGAGATGGAATAATGAAGTACTACTTTAAAAGTCTGGATAGAATGATTCCCGTATGAAAGGCCCAGCAAAAGTATGGACAGAGGGACCAAAACCAAAGGAGAAAGTTGTATTCTGAAAGCAACAATAATGCAAACAACTATCCTTGTAAACTATTGCATTGAGAAGGAGAAGATAACCAAATTAAGTGAGGGGAAGTGTGTATGGGTGGCAGTGACTCAAACCATAATCTAAATAAGAGGAAGGATTTAAGGTGAGATCCGAGGTGAGGGAGTTCAAGGTAGATACAGAAAATAATGCTAAAGAGCTTTGACACCCCTTAGCCCAACACCCAGCACCAAGTGTGGAGAGTCACACAGAAAGAATGAAAAAGGAGTGCAAGACTGGAGAATGGTCAGCGGAGTGGCTGGATATACGGTCCGAGGGAGATGGAGCAACAAGCTAGTGAGAGAGTTCCACCAACAATCAGAGAAATTTTGAATTGGCAAGTAAGCCAGTGAAGAGAACTGAGGATGCGGAGTGATATGGCTGAGCTTCTAGTTCTTATGAAAAGAAAATTAAAGCATTTTGTTGCATTTACATCATTTAAAATATACACCCAATATATTAGGTGAGATCCAGGCCCCATAGAAATAATTAGGAGTTTCTCTATTGACTTCAAGGATTTAACACATTGTTCATTTAGTATTTAGCTCTGTAAAGGTTTTGGGACACAATTACAAAATAAAGTTGAATTAGATTGTATCAGTCCACAAAACCCACCTGAATTACAAGTAACTTCCTTCATTACGGTAATAACTACCATACATCCACACACTGAAGGAAATTATAAAAAAAACAATAAAATAGTGAGGGATTAAACTCTTTGGACTCCCTTTCCCTTAAATAAAGGCCTGCTCTACAATAGAAAATTAGGTTGGTTTAACTACATTGATCATGGAGGTGAAAAATCCACACCACGGAGCAACATAGTTAAACTGACCTAAGTCCCCATGTAGACAATGCTAGGTAGTGTCTACACTGAAGTGTTAGAGGCACAGCTGTGCCTCTGTAGTGTTTTAGTGTAGACAAGCCAGGGCCAGCTCCAGGCACCAGCTTAGGCGGCCAAGGGAGAGGGGCGGCACTTGCGGCAATTCGGGGGCAGCAGGTCCCTCACTCCCTCTAGGAGCGAAGGACCTGCCGCTGAACTGCCGCCGATCGCTGCTTTTTTTTTTTTTTTTTTTTTTTTTTTGCTTGGGGCGGCAGAAATGCTGGAGCCGGCCCTGAGACAAGCCCTAAAACTAGTACATTTCTATTCAGTCAGACCTCTGTAATTCATAGCCATGCATGAGAGTAATTGACAGGTGTTAAGTGGCAACAATCATATACAGTAGCGTGCACATGCTACTGGATTTTTATTAATCTGAAGTGTTTGCTTTTTTTAATTGGAATGAAAATGGATATTGCAAACTGATTGAGATTAATTAGGTGAGACTTGTAATGGGGAGACAAAAAGAAGAATGAATCACTGTAGTTCCTGGTGCATTTATTTTCAGATCATTAGATCATTTTTCATCAGGCAGTTTGCAGAGCTGATGAACAGAAGCTATAACCAGCAAAAATTGCTCCATTTTCATCCAGACACCAGTGACTAAGCCAAACTAAATCATACAACACCTAACACTTAGCACTAACAGCAGGTTTATATGAAACAAACAACAAAATAAAGATCCTGAAATTTGATCAGCAATGAAGTCTTCCAGAAACCTAGGCAGGTCTGTCACCACTTTTACTCTAATAAAAGCATAAAAATAGGATGTTATTCTATTCAAGTTGCCTAATTAAAATACATCAAGTAGTTCATTTTGTAAAAAATGGTATTGTTAACACTCACAATTTTATCAAGAGTCTCATGATATTTGATGTTTTACTGGAGTTGTGTGATTATGAGAAACTTTTCTTTCATTAAAAGAAGGGGAAGTTTCTAGCCGTGGTTGTGGCAGAGAAAAGCTTGACAGTGTGACCTGAGTGCACCATAAAGGCTCAAAAGCTAGAAAGTAAATGAACCCAAAAGGTATCGTTTGGCTTAAAAATTGAGGGATTTTTTTTTTTGATCTCATGATTTTTGAACATTTGGAGGTGGCAGTACTGAAAAGTAAATATGGGAGGAAAGGTTTATAACATTTCAAAAAAGGTGCCCATCCCGGAGGTATTTCAGTGCCATCCCCTAAGTCGTGTGTCAATTCTGAAACAGAACTTTTAGTATGATTTACCTTTTGACTACAATGAAAAAATTCCATGTTAGAAATTTAAACAGAATGGGCCTGATCTGCAGCTGCTTCAAGGCAGCTGAGTTCACTTAATTTCAATAAAAAAATGGGGAGTCCTTGTGGCACCTTAGAGAGTAACAAATTTATTTGGGCATAAGCTTTCGTGGGCTAAAACCCACTTCATCAGATGCCTGGAGTGGAAAATACAGAGACAAGTATAAATACACAGCACATGAAAAGATGGGAGTTGCCTTACCAAGTTGGGGGTCAGTGCTAATGAGCCAATTCAATTAAGGTGGAAGTGGGCTATTCTCAACAGTTGACAAGAAGGGGTGAACCAAGGGAGGAAAAATCACTTTTGTAGTGCTAATGAGGCCAATGTAATCAAGATGGCCCATTTCAAACAGTTGACAGAAAGGTGTGAGTATCAGCAGGGGGAAATTAGTTTTTTGTAGTGACCCGTCCTCTCCCAGTCTTTATTCAGGCCTGATTTGATGGTGTCTCGTTTGCAAATTAATTCCAGTTCTGCAGTTTCTTGTTGGAATCTGTGTGAGGTCTTTTTGTTGAAGAATTGCCACTTTTAATTTGAATTTAATTTTAATTTCAACAAAGCCGTGCTGATTTATAGCAGCTGAGGATCTGGACTACACCATTATATTGGTTTATGGAAGACAGTGACACTAGAGATCAGAGATAAGTGAAACTGACCATTTCAGTTTTGTTGTGTAAGTTGAGACAAAGCCAAAACTAGGCTATTAATACAAATAGCTAAAATTGTAATCATCCAAGGTGTAACTAGTAACATGGGAAAGGAATTTTCTTTTCAAGTATCATTTTATTGAGCATCCCTTTAAGTATTTTTACTAGATGGTTCCCAAATTGCTCTAAACACACAGTTCACCCACCATTCAGTGGCCAAACTCACTGTCTTCTCAACAACCCAGAGAGTGAGACGTTTAAATGATAAGTCTGTATTATAGATCAGGGCTTTATGTCAATATAACTACGTTGGTCCAGGGTGTGGACGATCTACATCCCCGAGTGATGTCTTTATACCGACCTAACCCCCGCTTTAGACAGTGCTAGTGTAACCCACACACCTTCTGGGTGGGGTGTTCTGTCCCATCCAGTGGTACCGAGACCACTTAAAGAGAGAGAAAATGAGTCTGCTCTACAGCCTTAGCTAATACCCAGTTGGCTTTTAGCTCACGTGGGAGAGGCTCATACACTAAGCTCCAGAGTTCGCCTGTTCGATCCCGCCCGCCGACGACCAGGGTCTGTCAGCGTTACAATTGGGGGCTCATCTGGGATTTCAACTGGGAAGTCTCTGAAACTCAGGACGTGCTTCCTCAGCTAGGGGAAGTATGTAACCCACACACCTCCTGTGTGGTGTTCTGTCCCATCTACTGGCACTGAGACCACTTAAAGAGAGCAATTAATGAGTCTGCTCTACATAGGGTGACCAGATAGCAAGTGTGAAAAATTGGGACAGAGGCTGGAGGGGGTAATAGGAGCCTATATAAGAAAAAGCCCCAAATGTCAGGACTGTCTCCTATAAAATCGGGACATCTGGTCACCCTAGCTCTACAGCCTTAGCTAACAGCCAGTTGGCTTTTATCTCATGCTGTAGAGGTTCATACACTAAGCTCCAAAGGTCCCCAGTTCAATCCCGCCTGCTGGTGACCGGGGTCTGTCAGCGTTGTACTATTTTTGATGGGAAGGCTTCTCCTGTCTATATAGCTACTACCTCTCAGGGAGGTGGCATAGCTATGCTGAAGAGAGAAGCTTTCCTGTCAGCATAGGCATCATCTTCACTAAGGGCATGTCTACACTATCATTTATGGCAGCAAAACATATGTCACTTGGGGGTGTGAAAAAACACACCCTGAGCGGCATAAATTTTGCCAGCATAAGTGGTGGTGCACTCAGCGCTATATCAGTGGGAGAGCTTCTCCCGCTGACAGCCACTGCTGTTCGCTGGTGGATTAATTAAAATCAATGGCAGAACTCTCTCCCATCGGCACAGAGCAGCTATACAAGAGATCTTACAGAGGCACAGCTGCATTGGTACTGGTCTCTAGTGTAGACGAGAGCTACAGTTGCTCTGCTGCAATGCTGTTAAGTGTAGACAAGCCCCAAGTTCCACTCTAACCCCTTCCTCAGGCTTGTTTACTCTTAGGATTGTTCCCTCAGAAGTGCTCGACCCACACCCAAGATTCTTTGTCATGCAGAGAAAGAAACTCTCACCACCCTTATAACCAGGGGAAGTAAAGCCTGCATGAGTCAGTAGAAACCACTTAACCCTTCCATCAGGATCAATACCTGCTACAGTGCCAGACTGTATGTTAGCATTTGAAAATGTATATTTTCTGGCAAGATACCTACTCTGTCTTGCCAGACTTTGCATTTCCCTCTCTGGCAGCATCAGGGCCTGAGTTAAATCTGCCCCACAATAGACAGTGTTTGCCTTCCCTCTCTGTATTCTCTTATTACTTTCAAAGTAGGCCTCCGGATAGGCCCAGGGAGGGTTCCTCCAGCAAACAAAAAGAAACCAATTCACAAACACACAGAAAAATAATATCTTTCCCCATCCCCTTGCAGGGGTGGCATTGTTCTATTGTCTTTTCCCCCACCTCTCTAACCAGAGAAGGGGCTTTTAAAGGTTTCAGGCAGCCCTTAATTGGACTGAGGTGTCCTTAATTTCCCCTTCTCAGCTTATAGGAAAAAGGACCTTTATCATTTTAGGGCTAACATACTTGTTTTCCACCACACTCTTGCAGCGAGGAGCAGTGGGCGCTGCCCAGGGTTCTCTGTTCAGTGTCTCCTTCATGTTTCCTACTTTTGACCCTTTGACCCTCACACCTGTCCATTTTTCTTCTGTTGTTCCCCATATTTATGAGGGGGTTCAGTGGCTCCTCCCCTTAGGAGGAGTGTGCCCGCCCACTTCCTGGAACCCAAGGACCACTCTCTTGCAGCTGCCCAGTCTGACTGTGTCACAATTTGTTGAAAAGATCATGCAGAGCAACACAACTGCAACAAATTACGGTCCCAACAACAGAACAAAAAGCTCTGAATAATTCCCACTTCTCCTGATCTGGAGCCAAGTGTCAAAAAAATGCTGTCATTCTCATCTTCATCTATTTGCATTTCCCAATCCTGTGAACAATTTTCTTCCAGCAAGTCCAATACTTGCATCAAAACAGGTTTACTACAGCTACAACAATATTTTAAGCAGAGGAAAACTAACAACGGCATCTTTCTCTCTCCAGTCGAACTGCTGAGGGTTCCCCTGTTGCGATTCTTGTAAGAGAAAAATGACCTATTTTCAAGTACACACAAAGTAGTAGTGAAAATGAACCAAACTGCTGGCTGCAGTTCATCAGATATTATAGAAACCCCCATCACCTGCAGAAAATGTGATCCCACATATGTGGGATAGATCATAACTGAGTGTCAGAGGCTCAACGGGCATAAATTAACAGTCAGAACCAGTAAGGATATATATACACGTTTCCCATTGAGTTTTAGCCAGCAATCGCTGAACTGTACTGCAAAGCAGCTAAACTACTGAGCCGATGCAGTTTAAATGAAACCTAGAACAAATTTAGTATTTTCAAACTGGATATTAGATACTGAGAGGATCTGGATTCCTTTAATTCTCTTTTTAAGGGCCAGATCCAACTCCCATTAAAGTCAATGGAAAGACTCCCCTTCACTTCAGTGAGAACTGGATCAGAGAACAAACCAAGCCTCCTGACCATTCTCTGTGATAGGGCGTGCAGTTGTGTGGTCCTGCCATTTGTGTTCATTTAAGAGATCCCATCACAACAGTAGGGTGTGCTAACTCGGGTGTCCTGGCCTGCAGGCTGTTTTCACTGGTGCCGCTCAAGCAGCTGCACATGTGATTGCTTGGCTAGAAATCTCCATAGTTCTCTGAAGCCCACTCATTTCCCTCCTTTGTCAGGCCATCCAACCGGGTGTTGAGTATACTGGTCTGCAGGGATTTGTTCTGGCTGGGTCCCATTCTGTTCAATATTTTCATCCGTGATTTAGATAATGGCAGAGAGAGTTCACTGATAAAGTGCATTGGAGGATAGGAGTAAGATTCAAAATGATCTGGACAAACTGGAGAAATGGTCTGAAGTAAACAGGATGAAATTCAATAAAGACAAATGCAAAGTACTCCACTTAGGAAGGAGCAATCAGTTGCACACATACAAAATGGGAAATGACTGCCTAGGAAGGAGTACTGCGGGAAGGGATCATAGTGGGTCACAAACTAAATATGAGTCAACAGTGTAACACTGTTGCAAAAAAAGCAAACATTGTTCTGGGATGTGTTAGCAGGGGTATTGTAAGCACGACACAAAAAGTAATTCTACTCTATTCCATGCTGATTAGGCCTTACCTGGAGTATTGTCTCCAGTTCTGGGCACCATATTTCAGGAAAGATGTGGACAAATTGGAGAAAGTCCAGAAAAGAGCAACAAAAATGATTAAAGATCTAGAAAACATGACCTATGATAGGGTTACCATATTTCAGCAAGAAAAAAAGAGGACGGGAGGAGCCCCGCCCTAGCCCCGCCCCTGCCCCTCCCACTTCCCGCCCCCCCAGAACCCCCAACCCTCCCCCCGTTCCTTGTCCCCTGACTGCCCCCTCCTGGGACCCCTGCCCCTAACTGCCCCCCAGGACTCCACTCCCTATCTAAGCCTCCCTGCCTCTTGTCCCCTGACTGCCCCAACCCTTATCCACACCCCCACCCCCAGACAGACCCCTGGGACTCCCACGCCCCATCCAACCACTCCCCATCCCCTGACAGCCCCCCCCAGAACTCCCAACCCATCTAAACCCCTCTGCTCCCTGTCCCCTGACTGCTCCGATCCATCTCCCCACCCCTGCCACCTGACAGCCCCCCCCAGAACTCCCAAACACTCCCCCCCTGCTCCTTGTCCCCTGACTGCCCCCTCCTGGGACCCCTGCTCCTAACTGCCCTCCAGAACCCCACCCCCTACCTAAGACTCCCTGTTCCTTGTCCCCTAACTGCCCCCTCCTAAGACCCCCCCCAACTGCCCCCCAGGACCCTACCCCCTACCTGTACCCTGACTGCCCAAAACTTTCTCCACTCCCCCCAAAAAGCCCCCCCCGTTTCTTGACCTCCACCTCCAGAACCTTCCTGCCCCCTGACCTCCTTACCCTGCTGCTCAGAACAGAGTGTTGGGCTCTGTGCAGCCGAGCCGGACACGTGGCTGAGCTTCCCAGCACAACAAAACCTGGTCCCTGGCCCTGCACAACAAAACCCGGTCTGGCCCTGCACAGTGCTGCCGGACTGGGCTGCAAGGGAGCTGCTGGCTCAGAATGCAGGGCGGATCCGGCTCCTCTACAGCTGCTCCTGAGTCCAGCCCGGGACTTCCCTGCAGCCCTCCCAGCCACTCACTCTGCTAATCCCGGACATTGTGAGTGCTTTACAAATTCCCCCCGGACGCTATTTTTAGCACACAAAAGGAGGACATGTCCGGGTAAATCCGGACGAATGGTAACCCTAACCTATGAGAGAGAGTTGGAAAAAATGGGTTTGTTTAGTTTGGAGAAGAGAAGACTGAGAGGGTACTTGATAACAGTTTAAGTACATAAAAGGTTGTTACAAGGAGGAGGGAGAAAAATTGTTCTGTTTAGACTCTGAGGATACGACAAGAAGCAGTGGGCTTAAATTGCAGCAAGAGCAGTTTAGGTTGGACATTAGGAAAACCTTCCTGTCAGAGTAGTTAAGCACTAGAATAAATTGCCTAGGGAGGTTGTGGAATCTCCATCATTGGAGATATTTAAGAGCAGGTTAGACAAACATGTCAGGGATGGTCTAGATCAGTGGTTCTCAACCAGGAGTCTGGGGCCCACTGGGGGCCCATGAGCAGGTTTCAGGGGGTCTGTCAAGCAGGACCCGCATCAGACTCACTGGGACCCAGGGCAGAAAGTCAAAGCCCCACCACCCGGGGCTAAAGCCTGAGCAGCTTAGCTTCACGGGGCTCCCTGTGGCATGGGGCCCCAAGCAATTTCCCTGTTTGCTACCCCCTAATGCCAGCCCTGGCTTTTATATGCAGAAAGTCAGTTGTTGTGACACAGGTGAGCCATGGAGGTATTATAGCATGCTGGGGGGGCCTCAGAAAGAAAACGGTTGAGAACCCCTGGTGTAGATAATATTTAGCCCTGCCTTGAGTGCAGGGGACTGGACTGGAAGACCTCTCGAGGTCCTTTCCAGTCCTATGATTCTATACCCCACCTGCCGGAGAAATAACTGGGGGGAGAATATCATCAAAAGTTGTAATCTAACACTTCCAAATGTAGGCACAATGTTAAGCACCCAAAAAGGGGGTTTCGTACTTGGTGATGCCAAGCACCCGCAATCCCAAATGAATTTAATGGGAACTGCAGACGCTCAGCATCTTTGAATTAAGTATCTAGATATGGATTCAGGCCTTAGAACAGCTAGGGCCAAAATTAAATCCAAGCTATCTCCATCAATTGGCTAGTTTTTGTCCTCACGGTATAGGCTAGCAGCCACTTGCAATGACTTTGACCACTCAGGTATGTCTCCACTACCACTTATGTTGGTATAACTTACGTTGCTCAGGGGTGCGAATAAGCCACCCTGCTGAGCGACATAAGTTACGCTGACCTAAGCACTGGTGTGGACAGCGCTGTGTCAGTGGCAAAGCTTCTCCTGCTGACATAGCTACTGCTGCTCATTGAGGATAGATTAATTAAGTCGGTGGGAGAGCTCTCTCCTGTCAGCTTAGAGTTACTACAGTAGAGGGCTTACAGAGGTACAGTTGCATCAGTGCAGCTGCACCATTGTAAGCTCTCTAGTGTAGTCATAGCCTTAGTCTTGGACTACTTACTTGGCAAACAGTAAAGGAGGTGTGTTACTTGATTACGGTTTGCCTAGGGTTACCATATTTAGTGCCTCCAAAAGGAGGACACTTTAAAGGGGCCCCAGCCCCGCCCCAACCCCGCCCCCTCCCCAAAGTCTCCGCCCCCTCCCCTGCTTCCCGCGAACATTTGAGTCGCGGGAAGCCTGAAGCAGGTAAGGGGGGGTGTGTGTGTGAGGGCGGGGGGTGTGTGTGGGGGGGGGGGGGAGGAGGCGCGGCCCACCCCCGGCACCGCAGGTCCCCAGCCCGTCCCCCGAGCCCCGGGCCCCCCCCCCGAGCACCGCCGGCCGAGCCCCCCGGCCCGGCACCCGGCACCCGAGCCGCCGGCCGAGCCGCCCGGCCCCGGGCCCCCCCCCCGAGCACCGCCGGCCGAGCCGCCCGGCCCGGCACCCGAGCCGCCGGCCGAGCCGCCCGGCCCCGGGCCCCCCCCCGAGCACCGCCGGCCGAGCCCCCGGCCCGGCACCCGAGCCGCCGGCCGAGCCGCCCGGCCCCGGGCCCCCCCGAGCACCGCCGGCCGAGCCCCCGGCCCGGCACCGCCGGCCAGGCCCCCGAGCCCCCGGCCAGATGTCCGATTTTCCCGGACATGTCCGGCTTTTTGGGATTTCCCCCCGGACGGGGATTTGGAGTCCAAAAAGCCGGACATGTCCGGGAAAATCCGGACGTATGGTAACCCTAGGTTTGCCTGTTTATCTGTACAGAAGAATGGACTCACTGATGGTGCACCCCCTCATAACTGGCATGGTGTAGCAGGCACTTTTTCTATCTGGCACCCCCTGCTGACAGCCAGTGTGGCTCTGCTGTGATCTCTCTTCTCATAACCCAGCCCTCCAGGCAGGTTACAATGTACCCTTTTGGGGTAACAGAAATCCAGCAAATAAAAATCCCCAAGTCTTTACAATAAAGTCTTCTGCCCTAATTTGTGCCCCCAAAGTCTTCACACCCTTCTCTCAGTGCTTTCAGTCATTGTTGTCTCCTACTCTGGGCCTCTCATTGCACTGAGTTCCAGTCCAGGGATCCTAAGATGTCTCCCTATTCAGCCTCTCTCTAAGGTCTTCTCCCTCACAACCTCTCTAGGTTCACTCTTCTTTCAGGGTAGGACTTGCAGGGCTCTCCCCTGGAATACCTTAATGAACACCCAAACCATAAAATATAAACATAAACCTGCTTCTTCCCTCCTTGGGCTTTACTTTAGTCCCGCTCAACTTTTCCCTACTCTATTCACCAACTGAATACGTCCCAGGGATCTCCCTCTGAAGGTCCAGTTCCTCCCCTTTGGTCAGGGCTTCCCACCAGAGCCTGCCCCACTCTGATGCCAGTCGAGTCTCCCCCAGCCTCCTGCCAGACTTCTCTGTTCAGAACAATAACTCTCCTTCTGTGCTTCCTGCTTGACCCTGCCAGGCTCTTGACTCTCTAGTCCCAGAAAGTGACTGCAAGGTTCCTTTCTCTCCTCCCTGCAGCCCCATTCTGCTTCAAACTTCCTGTTTAAAGGAACCACCCAAGTATTATCCCAGCTGGAATGCATCATTAATTAAGCCTGGCCCACCTTCCAGGTGCAGCCAGGTACCATAACGGGCCTCTCAGGCCCCCATGAACCGTTTGAGCCTGTGTGAGGTACACACTGCATCATAATCGCATTGTTGTACCTTGTCATAATCATATACTGTAGGTAGGGAAAGTCTTTGTTTTACTCATTTGTATGGTGCCTAATACAATGGCTTCTTAATTAATACTGGATCTTCTAGATACTGTTAAGCACTGCTGTAAAAGCTACACCGAGGAAGCCATTTGGAGCATGCAACACATTACTGATCCTCCAATTCCAGGAATTATGCTACATATTTTTGAGCTCCATCTACTGGTTTCTTACCTATTAATATACACGAGTGCTGTATGTCTGTATGTAACAGGTGCTACCACATTATGAATAAATAAAAATCTGTTGGTCAGGAGGAATTCTATCCAACCATCTGGACTGGTATAAAAAGTTTGAGAGAAATGTCAAATATTCTTGTGATTTAGCCAACAGTGTTCCATGCCTCTGACTACACTAGTTCTGTGCACAAAAAATCACATAAAAACACTATTTTTGCTGGCCTTTGTGACCCATATTTTTAAATATTTATTCACATTC
The DNA here is from genome assembly GCF_011386835.1 of Chrysemys picta bellii. NCBI lineage: Eukaryota > Metazoa > Chordata > Testudines > Emydidae > Chrysemys > Chrysemys picta. The sequence continues at coordinate 8,313,964 of NC_088798.1, forward strand.
ACTTTTTAAGGGAGAGAAATGCATGTAATTTGCACTTTGGAATAAGTTGGAGGTGTCCGTGAGCTGCATGCAATTTCATGGATGGCAGAATACCAATTTTACTTAAATGACAGAGCCCCCTAATGTGTCTTATTTAAATGACCTGAAAATAAGAGATATGAAGGCATAAGAAGGAGCAAAAAAATGAACCTATATATTTTAAACCCAGTGCAATTCAATGATATTTTAGTGTGTATTTCACTGTATGCACCAGATTCACTCTCTGAGGTAGCAAGCTTTTTTGCATTATGCCTCTTCAGAGTGGGCATTTCCATCATAAGCAATGCAAAGCTCTTGTGGATACATACAGCATGCCCTGAGGGTGAAATTCATGACACCTCTACAAAGCCCAGTAAGTAAGTTTTGTGCAGGGGGACTACTGGGTGGTTAGCTGAGTGTGTGTCAGAGCTCCCTCCTATCTCCAGCCTCTAACCTGCAATATGGCTGTGACTTGAGCTAGTCAGACCCTGAAATTCCTGTTCTGTAGAAAATTCAGACATTTTTATTTTTTTCCATTCAAAAGAAGAATGAAAAATCAAAATTTCCCACATGAAATTCTGAAATTTCATTTTGGGAAAAATGAGACATTGTGTTTCAACCTTATTGAAACATTTTGTTTTGATAAGATTGAAATTGTTTCAGTTCTCTCATAAACTTCACTGAGTCAACTTTTATGCTATTCACAATTATAATATAGTCAAAACATTTTGATTATAATATTATATTATGTCATGTTTAAACATTTTGAATGTTATGTAATTAGTAAAGCAATATAATCAGAACAAAATGTTTCAATAAGATCAAAACAAAACATACTGGCTATAACAAAATGAATTGTTTCAATCATTTTATAATCAGAAATTTGGACAAAATTAATACATTTTCATGGAATGTTTCAGTTTCTTCAAATCAGCATTTTCTGATGGAAAAATGTTCCACTGGAAAAAATTTGACCAGTTCTAGTTGTGACACATGCATGCCCTTTATGATGGGATTTTTAGCTACTGGATCCATGTAATCATGAACCAGTGACCACAAGCTGTCCAGCCCCCAGCCTCCACCCCACCCAGCCTCCATGCACTGGCCTATTCAAAGCCATCAGAGAGCACAGCTGCAGTCCATGCAGGGGAAAGATCCTATTTTAATTTCATCACAGCAGTGTTTAGATTCCACAGGAAATAGGCACCTGCAGCAATTATTGTTAGCTTTAGCTCCCTGTACTACCCAAAGTAATTTCTATCCCTCCTTGCTGTTTACACTTTTCAAATACTTGTAGACTCTTATGTTTCCCTTTAGTCATCTCTTAGCCAAGTAAAATATATTTTAACTCCTTAAATATTTCTTAATAAGTCCATCCTCTCCTGTTCCTTAATCATTTTGTTTTTCCTTAATGAGGTGCCCAGAAAGGAACAAAATATTCCAGACGCAGTCCCACTATACTGTCCACCAGGGGCATTTTATGGCTGTTTTGCTTCTTCTCCTACTTCCTTCTGAGTTTTGGTGGTCTTTTGCTTTGCCCATTCCATTTGCCCACATCTCTGACAGAGTTCCTCCCAGGCACTGTTATCCAGTTCCCTAATCGGCCTTCCCACCTTGCCCAGCCTCCATCTCCTCAGGGCTCCTGTTGATGTCACTACATTTTTCTTAAGGCTTTGCCTTTCTCCCCGCAAATGTCCAAGGGTAACTGCCATGGAACTTTCCAATACCAGCTGTCGCTCCCAAATGCCACGGAACCTCAGGTTCCAACATTCTGTCCTTTGCCTTAGATAACTCTTTCCTCCTCTTTGCTGGCCTACTTCTCTGTTTGCCCCATCCATCAAAATAATATGCCTCACGCACTGCTTTCTCAACACTCTCTCTCTGAATTATTTCACTGGCTTCTCCTTGCCATTACCACCATATTAAAGCTTCTCATCTCCAACTACAATGCTCTATATTCTGCTCCTGACCATGTCTCGGCTTTTATTTCCTCCTACTCCACCTCCTACTTCCTACACTCCTTCCAACTTTCCCACTAAACTGCCCTTTTAAATCTGTCCATTCTTTGCCCTTTTTCTGTGCCAAGCCTTAGGCGTGAAACTCCGGCTACACCCTCTTCATTCAGATCTCTTCTAAAAGGTACTTTTCAACTATGTACCTCACTGCTAATCCATGGAAGTAAGTCAAAAAATATGTAACGTAAGAAAACTTTTTTTTTTAAATTTATACACCCCTGAGATTTAACCACGATCACTAAATCACATGAACCACCATTTCTTCATCATGATGACTGTTCTGGTTTCATGGATTCTAAGGCCAGAAGGGCTCATCTAATCTGACTTCCTGCATAACAGATTATAGAAATTTCTTGAAACAGTTACAGATTGAACTAGAGCATATATCAAGAAAAACATCCAATCTTGATTTTAAAATTGCAAGTGATGGAATGGGGGGGTTGGATAAGCCTGGGAGTCCTGGGGGGCCTGTCAGGGGGTGGGGGTGTGGATAGGGGTCGGGGCAGTCAGGGGACTGGGAGCAGGGGGATTGGATAGGGGGTGGGGTCCCAGGGGGCAGTGGGGAGGCCCAGAAGGGGGCGGTTAGGGGACAAGGAGCGGGGGGATTGGATGGGCTGGGGGTTCTGAGGGGGACAGTCAGGGGGCGGGAAGTGGGAGGGGGCGGATAGGAAGTGGGGGCCAGGCTGTTTGGGGAGCCACAGCCTTCCCTACCCGGCCCTCCATACAGTTTTGCAACCCCAATGTGGCCCTCGGGCCAAAAAGTTTGACCACCCCTGCTCTATAACAATACTAACTCTTTCTTATAGCACTTTACGTGTTCAAAGTACTGTACAGACATGAACAAGTTAATCCTTACAACATCCCATAAAGTAAAAGGGTAACTATCGGAAATCTGAGGCAGGGAGCTAGAACGTTCTTCAAGGCCACACTGTAAGTAGGTGGCAGAGGCAGAATTAGAACTCAAGCCTCCTGCAGACTACGCTGCCTCCATACTGGCATCTTCTACTTTAGGGGTAAAATCTGTGCTTGGCGAGAGAACATGCTCATAACCCCAGTTAGCTAAATTCCTTGTATCTCAATCCCATTTCTCTTTTTATGACTTTTCCTTACTTAAATTTGAAAAGATCAATAGGCATCAGCTTGGCTCCTGTTGCTAAATTTCTTTAATTCTTGTTCTTGCACATATCTATGATTTAGAGTAATAATTGTACCTTATATTGGTATTTCCATTCTCCACGCCGTCCCACTTCTTAAAAAGAAAAAGCCTGTGATTCTACGCAAAGATTTAACAATTTTACAAACCACACTACAGCACCATTTATCAGATGCATTAATATCCACTACCTGCCTCAGATAGTGAACTTATGTGATGTGTCCTATCTATCTCATAGACTAGATCCCACTGAATTGTCGAACAAAATACATTGTTTGGACAGTATAGTTACTTACATATAAATGAGGTTCTTCTAGGGTATTGTATCTACAGAGTGACACCATGGGGAAAGCACATGACTTGGTGCAGGGCTGGCCTTACCATGAGGCAAACTGAGGCGGCTGCCTCAGGTGCCAGGCTGGGTGAGGGGGGGCACCACTAGGACCCAGAGTGTAGAAAAATGTGTCTGCTGCTGGTGCATATGTAATCTCTTTGCTCTAGATGCACAGTGATGATGGAGTGCTGTGCTGGAGGAAGTAAGACACAAGAGACATAACAGGCAGGCAGGAGAAAAGGTGAGAGGGAATAACAGAAAGCAGCAGAAGCCGCAGGGAGAGAGAGGAGGAGGAGCCTCTTATGTACCTCTCTAGCACCCCCAGGAGGCTGGACTCATTAACACCTGCTTCTCAGGGAGCTTCCTGTTTCCTGCTGCTTCCCTGAACCCACTTGAGGAGAACAGGCAGTCAACTGAAGTAGTAGGAGTCAGTTACACCCTTAAGACGCTGATATCTTCCCTCACTCAGGCCCCGCTACCAGCCTGCTTATTTGTCCCCTTCAATTGAGTGTTGAGAGCCACTCTAGCTGGCACAGAACAGCAGTCATGAGTGAAAGAAGAAAACGCCCCTCAGGGGCAGCATTCAGAAAAAAAGAAAGCAAAGGAAGCTTTTCTATCTAAGCAGGAAGGAGCTCTCCTGAGATACATAGACACAAATGTTCACGGTGAGCCTTCCAGCCCCAGTGAGGATGTGAGTGGTGAGGAGAAGCCTGATCTTCCAGTTAGTCAGAGTGCAGGGGACCTGGCAGCTACTGCAGCTTCCATATCTCCATCTCAGCTGGATGTAACCATGCACATTCCTGAAGAAAGTGTAGATCAGAAAAGTGTGTGGTGGAGGTGCAAGAAACAGCTGCTGCTGAGTTTAGTTCCTTAAGTCTAGATGATCCAGGACTGTGGACCCACTTGAGCAGTAGCCTGAGGGACTTCCTTGTACTGCATGGGCCACAGCAAGTGAAAATCTTCATGTTCCCCAAAGACAATGAAAATAGAAGTTTCCATCCTACACATTACTGGCATGAAATGCCCAATGGCGAAAAAGTGGAGGGGCCATGGCTTATGTACTCAAAAACTCAGAATGTTGCAGACTGTTTTTGTTGAAAACTCTTCCAGTCTAATGTTCCAGGCACATTGGGTTCTACAGGAACAAAGGACTGGAAAAATCCGGCTAGAAATCTGGCATGCCATGAGAAGGCAGCAAATCACCAGAGAGCATTGTGATAGGTGGAAAGAGCTTGAGATGAGACTAAGGTTAAAGGCCACCATAGATGATCAGCATCCATAGAAGAATGCATCAGTCTCTTTACTGGCAAAATGAAAAGGCTCATTGCCATTGTGAGAATGCTTGCTACCTAAAACCTACCACTGTGTGGCACTTCAGATCAGCTGTATGTGCCAAACAATGGAAACGTCCTTAAAATTGTGGAGCTGATGTCTGAGTTTGATGCTGTACTCCAGGAGCATCTAAGAAGTCACCACCCAAGAAATGTGTACACACCACTACCTCGGAAAAACAATTCAAAATGAGATCATACAGTTACTGGCAACAAAAGTCAAACAGAAGACGGTGGCAGATCTGAAGTTAGCAAGATATTACTCTGTTATTCTGGACTGCACACCTGACATCAGCCATACAGAACAAATGACTTTAATGGTGCATTTTGTAACAACAACAGAACCTAGTGAAAATATCTCTGCAATGGTGACTGCCAGAGAGCATTTTCTAGAATGTATTGACATTGATGATACTACAGGAGCTGGTATGACAAATGTGCTTCTTAAAAAGCTGGAAGATACGGGAATTGCGATTGCTGATACGAGAGGTCAGGGCTACGATAATGGTGCCAACATGAGAGGAAAGAACAGAAGAGTGCAGACACGGATCCGAGAGTTAAACCCTCAAGCTTTTTTCGTCCCATGCAGTTCTCATTCATTAAACTTGGTGGTCAGTGATGCAGCATCGGCCTCTAGTGAGGCTGCTGAATTTTTTAATGTAATTCAAAGCATCTATGTATTTTTCTCTGCATCAATCATCAATGGCAAATTTTGAAGCAACATCTGGGAACACCCTCTCTGACACTGGAACCACTGAGTGCCACACGATGGGAAAGTTGAGTGGAGGTGATAAAACCTATCAAATACCAAATTGGGAAGATAGATGATGCCATTATGGCGGAGAATGCTATGACAGGAACTGTTTGTGGGAGAATTTCTGTGTGACTTAGTGTTGTGGCATGACATACTGTTGTAAGCAAGAGACTCCAAGGTGTTGACCTTGATATATCTGGAGCAATGGAACAACTGGACAAAGCAAAGTCATACCTACAGTCTTACCAGTCAGATGAAGGATTTCAAAACGTTCTGAAGAGTGCACAGAAGTTGGCAGAGGAACTTCACACTTAAGCTATTTTCCCACCCTTTCAAGAATACAAGAGTCACCGAAGAAGACGACATTTTAATTATGAGGCATGGGATAATCCCATAAGAGACCCCAAACAACAATTCAAAGTTAAATTCTTTAACCAGATGCTAGATTGTGCAATACAGTCAGTCAAAGAACATTTCTTGCAGCTTAAGGAACACAGCAGTATATTTGGGATGTTGTATGATATTCCAAAACTCCTCACTATACCTGAAGAAGACCTACACCAGCGATGCAGGGCACTAGAGACAGTATTGACACATGATGACATGCGCAACATTGATGCGAGTGATTTAGGTGATGAACTGAAAGCCCTTTCAAGATATATTTCAGCAAGATCAACTCCAAAGGCTGTTCTGGAATATATGTGCACAAATAAGATGACCACCCTCTCTCTTTCCAAATGTTTTTGTTGCTCTGTGCATATTTCTAACACTTCCTGTAACAGTTGCCAGTGGAAAAGGCAGCTTCTCCAAGCTGAAGTTAATAAAAACACATCTACGCTCCACAATGACACAGGAGAGGCTGGTCGGCCTTGCAACCATCTCAATAGAGCATGAGCTGACCCAGACTGTGGACCTTCAGGAAGCAGTTCAAATCTTTGCAACCTAGAAGGCACGGAAAGCACCACTGATTATTCAAACAGATAAAAATGTCAGTGTTTACTATGCAGACAAGAAACGTTACATTTGCTGTTCAGGCGTTTGAAAGTTAAGTGTTACTTAAAACTTTTGAACAAGGCATTTTAAGTTGTTAGTTCTCCTTTATTGTGGTAGGTAGCAGAGCAGTGCCAGGAGAGGAGTAGAATAGGAAGAAGTCAGAATTGAGACCTTTCAAAGTTTTGGCCCAAGGGAGGGGGCATGAGGATGTCATTTGAGCTCCTCCTCAGGTGCCAATATGTTGTGGGCCGGCCCTGGCTTGGTGTCACAATCTCAGAACAATGTAGGCAAAATGATGAACATTAGGTCACATGCATAACCACCCTCATATGGAACAGAGCATCCAGGGGTAAAAAAACGGGTGTGGCCCACTACACATCTCAAGGCAGGTCTACACTTAAAACACTGCATCAGCACAGCTGCACTGCAGAGCTTAATGAAGACACTCCTAAGCTGATGGGAGAGCTTCTCACCAAGAGGCAGTAGCTATGTCAATGGGAGAGACAGTACTGTCTACATGGGGGGTTAGGTCGGTATAACTACATCGCTCAGGGGTGTAGATTTTTCACACTCCTGAGAGACGTAGTTATACTGATATAGGTCTGTAGTGGAGACTTGGCCTCAGTTCCTTTCTACCTCCCATGGCAGCAGGTCTTGTGGAAAAAACAGATCCTCCTCCTCTTATGACTCAACTTTCATTTCTTAAGATAAGAACTCAAGGATGTGGGCTAAAGAATAATGCCAATTGAACAATGATTTTTACACAATGTTTTCCCAAAATGAGACTCAGATCTTGGCCATGCTTCCTGCCGCTAAGGCTCAGCTCTCACCCACTCACACAACCATCGAGCTACAGAGCCTAATGTCACGTAAAATGATTAAAAGAACTCTAACAGCTGCAACTAGAATGTCACCTGAAGAAACCACGGAGGCTGTTTTTGACCTTGAAAGTGAACAGTCAAGAACATAAAAGTCAAAATGAATAAAGACAGTCAGACCTGATTAATCCATTTGTCTAAGTAGTTGGGAGACTTAAAATCAGTTTTGTATGCATGCACAAATGACTCGGAGGAAGAATGTGGCATCTGCAAGTTGGTAGGCAAAAGCTATACTTAAAGTGTGCTCAGGGCCAGTTCATAACACCCAGTAAAGATCATAATTTATCTGACTCAAACATGGCATGCAAAGCGTTACCTTGTCTTAACTGAGGAACTTCCACAGCAATACTTGTTTATCTATTTATCCTTTGTAACTCAAATGAAAATGGGGCTTCATCGACTGGCTCAAGATTAGGCAGGTTTGACTGGCATGCAGCCAGGAGTCTGTGCTTCATGTTTGTATCGAAATACAAACAGGCTTCAGATTGAGGTGGGATTCCATGACTTTTTGGAAAAATTTAATATGGGACTTTGTTTACCGAGCCTCAGTTAGTCTTGTGAGTCTGAGCTGGATTTATTTATTTTTTAAAGAGTTGGTCTGATGCTTAGAAGAGAGTTAATTATTCACAAGCAGCCAAACAGCCTTTCAACCTTAGAAAACCTTTACACTTAGAAATGGGAAGTAGTTGAATCCTGCCCCACATTAAATTGTAGTAAGTGCAACACAGACATCTGTGGGCCTGACTGTAATTTCACATCATAGTAAATCAGTAGTAACTCCACTGCACACTGATGCAAAACTGGTATGAGATCAGAATCAGACCCTTAATATTTGTCATATAGATGTCACTTTTCTATACCTGGGCCAAATATCTACAGATGTGTGAGCTAATAAGAAATAAAGGTGTATGTGCTCAAGAATATTTTGTATATTTCCAAAATATAATATAAATTAATATATTTTCAGAAGAAACAGAACAAAAAAATAGATATTGCAGGTGCAAAGGTTAGAACCTGCTTACACAGTCCACATTTTCAATTCATTACCACATACTGTTACTCAACCAAGCAGACCACATATAAGATGTGTTCCTCTTTCCCCTCCAAAAATTGCTCAAACAGATTTGAAAGATCAGTGAGACACAAAACTAGTATTAATATCAAGCATTTCAGTATCAATTATGTAGATCAAGGGTGTTTTTTGATAGAACTTGGTTATGAGTTTGACAGGTATTTAGGGTACAAGTTAAATGAGACATCTGTGAGCTGCACAGCACAGGTGTTTACTGACTGACAGCAAGGCGGAACACTGCAATTGGCAAGAAACCTTTACAATGATTTAAAAAAGAAAATCGAGCATTAGGGACTTTGTTAGGATAAAAATAGGTTTTTAAAAATCCTTACGTGTGTTCTAAATCCCACCCTCCCTATGTCTTAAACTGGACATTCAAAATAGAAAATCCAGTTTACTTGAAGGTGTGGACAAGAAACTCAGTGTGCTGGAAAATGGGGAGGCAGCAGATGGTTTCAAACAGGGGGTATATAGCTGGAGCAAAGGGCAATGAACATGGTCTTAGGAGCTGCATTGAAGTTACAAGATCATAAGTGAGAGGGGAGGTAGTTCTCATAATAGTGAACGGGGAAGAGCTGTCTGTCAAACTGTCCACAGGGTGGGGGGCTCCCCGGCTCCCACTGGCATGGCCCTGTAGCTCCTAGGTGCAGGTGCCTGGGGGCTCTGCATGCTGCCTGCACCCAGAAGCCCTGCCCCCACAGCTCCCATTGGCTGCTGTTCCCAGCCAATGGGAGCTGCGCAGCTAGCACTTGTGATGGGAGCAGCATGCGGCGCTCCCTGGCCCCTCTGCCACCTAGAAGCTGCAGGCACATGTGGAGCCAGATAGGGAGCCCCTGCCAGCCCCGTCAACCCTCCCACCCAGCACCAGCAGGGGTCCTGGGCTGCGTGCCGCTGTCCTCCCCCCCACAGCACCAGCAGGGGTCCCGGACCGTGTGCCGCTGCCTGGCCACTCCCCCCAGCACCCATGGCACCCTCAGACTGGCCACCCCAGAGCACCCATGGCACCCTGCCCAAGTTTTACTTAGGGGTATATAGTAAGAGTCATGGACAGGTTGGGGCCATGAATTTTTGTTTAGTGCCTGTGACCTGTCCGTGACTTTTACTAAAACTACTCGTGACTAAAACGTAGCCTTAACCATGATCAATGAATGCTTTTTAAACACAAAATTCTCCTCTCCAATTCTCACCACAGACTCTTAGCATTAGCCTCCATAGTAGCACATCCAGGAGAGAGTAAAGGTATTTCTGTAGGTGACACAGCTAAGAATCTGCAGTGAAGAGAGGAATTTTGGGATAGCAAAATAAAAGATTTCTAAACTTCTGGATGTGGAAAAGTATCCATAGTCCCCAGGGCTTTTCTGAATGAACCCTGGAAATGTCCAGGGTTCAAAAGCCACAGACTGATCACAGAAAAACACAAAAAATGCACAAGGAGTGAGGACAACCCTCCCTTGCAACAAGTACTACTCCAGAGTCACTACCATCCTATCTTCCAAATGGTTCCATAAAAGAGGATTGGTGCTGTCTTCCAGGTGCCAAAACCCACCAGCCACACCCACAACAAAATGCTTAATTGTGTATTAAACACTGCATTCTGGACGCCAAATTTTTTTAGTCAGCCTCCCAACCAGCTACAAGGCAACCCTCTCCTCCCGTAGCCTTCCTACAGACTAACTACAGGTGCAGCTAGAATATTGGTTGCAATTATGTATCACTATTTATCATGCCCAGGTACTGCTAGCCAATCACCACAAGCAACACATACAGACTGAAGTTTACCACCTTGTATAATAATTAGCCTCTTAGTTACTGGACTCAAACACTATAAAGCACACATCTGATACGCCACCACAAATATCTACATGTACTAATCTTATTCTGAATATCCACTTATATTTAAGCAATTCTGCTAGTTTCCTCACTTGCAAAAGCTTGGATGTCGTCCAGATATAAGCCTTGCTCTTCATCACACAAGCTTTGAGAGATTTTGTCAGTCAGATGGTTGAATAGTTCACAGCCGCTATAATTGTAACTATACCATTTTTGGCTGTTAATCATTTGTGTATTGATAGAAGCTCTTCTTATACTTACATATTCACTCTCTTTAGGAGGCAGGCAGTTCCACTAAAACATCATTAACGCAATTAATGTATTTTATTACCTTTATTCTGCTTCAGTTGTTCAAACTGAATACAAAAGCAGAAGGATTTCAGTAGCTAAGGGAAGAAATAATGTCAACTCTAATACAAAATTTCTTCGTTATTCCAGAATTTGATTTCCAGCATAGAAGTAACATGTATTTGTCAGGATAATGGCAGAAAAGAGAAACAATAGGAAGCCTTTGTTATTTTAAATAGTTAAGTTGTTACACAATATGATGGACTTCTGTTGTGCCTTAATGGATAGTAGCACAATCAATAAATGGCTGTAACAATTTTGTTCTGCTTCACCTACTGTAATTGAAAAGTAACTCAAGCAGAACTTTGGAGTGGTTTGTGATGTATATTTTTTCTTTTGTGTATTTTTGATTTAGATAAAGATTATGTTTTAGTGGTCGGAGTAGGTGTAATTGTTATTATAAACACCTTTCAACAAGATGTCCTACCCAGGAGAATAATTTTGCAAGGCGACTGTAGAATCAATGAAATCAAGGGAAAAAACATGGAACAGAATGGCTAGAACAAGTCACTGGTAGAGAGAGGAAGTAGCAAGAAATGATCTTTTGACATCTGCTGGCTGAAGGAGCAGTTCTAGTGTGGCTGCAGCTATGCTGGCAAAGCTGTGTTTTGCACGTTATAGTAACCCTCCTCTCCCTCCCATCCCAAGCAAAACAAGCTATCACCATAAAAGCGATATAGCTGTGTCTATGTGAGAGACTAATTGGCACAGCTATATCGATCAGGGATCACACCTCTTTACATCCTGACCAATATAGCTATGCTAGTAGAAATCTCTAGCATAGACATGGCCTGAATTTTGGCCTGCCAGTACTGGACAAGGTGTTTTCTCTACTGATTCTTTCTGAATAACATCTCTAAGATCCTTTCATGCAGCTAAAACTCTCATCCAATGTCTCATTACCTCTCATCTTGATTGCTGCATCATCCTTATCTCTGGCCTTTACAAATGCAATTTTGCCCCAATTGTATCCATTCAGAAAGCTGTGGCGGCATTCCTAGATAATTTTCCTAGCTTATCGCTTTGACTATGGCTTTTTCCATCCCTCCACTGGCTACCCCTTTTCTATTGCATCAAACATAAACTGCTTATATTCACTTTCAAGGCTGTTCATGGCCTACCTGCACCCTCCCTATCATCTCTCATTTGCTATCGAGATGTCAATTCTCAGCTCTGATTGGCCCATGGTACCAACTTGCCTTGCGCACCTGTTTATTTCAAAGCATCTTTGTATTTTCTTCCATCCTGCCCTTCATGCTTGGAAGGAGCTCCACATAAACAGCTGCAAAGCTAACTCATTATCCTCCTTTAAAACACTCCTGAAAACTCTCCTTTCCTGTGAGGCCTATAAAAATCTTGATAGCGGGTAGGCTGCTGGTGTGCTGAGACCACTAGCTATCATGCTGACCAATGCTGTCCCATTGTTTCCTTGCACTCTCCTTTCTGTCTTTATTCATCTCTTGTCTTATATTTAGATTGTGAACTTTTTGGAGCAGAGACAATCTTTTTGTTCTGTTTGTACAGCACCTTGCACAATGGGGCCCAGGTCCATGACTAAGGTTCCTGCACACTACAATAGTACAAATAAACAACAGCAATAACAGCAGAATGGACCTTTCACCCTCTGGGTCTGACTATTTAATAGAGCTAAGGGCAAGAAAGAGAAGGCCTTTCATAGGGCAGGTCTACACTTAAGCACTGCTGCAGCGTTTTAAGTGAAGATACTCCAACGCTGACACGAGAGCTTCTCCTGTCAGCATAGTTAATCCACCGCCCCGAGAAGCGGTAGCTATGCTGATGAGAGAAGCTCTCCCATCAACATAGCACTGTCTACACGGGGGGTTAGGTCAGTATAACTATGTCACTCAGGGGTGTGGATTTCTCACACCCCAAGTGATGCAGTTATACTGATATAGGTCTGTAATGTAGACATGGTCTTAATAGTTGTCTAACTGCTTACACTTGTGGGTTGTTAAGAGACAATGCCAGCGTGAGTAACCTTAATGTGTCCCTCTCCCTCATTGGGGAGCACCAAAACCAAGGTGGGTCAGAGAATCAGACTGAGAATCCCAGAGACACAGGAGGACCTGGGCTGTCTAGGAAAATGTAAACTGGTTCTGTTCTGTTCCTGTAACTGAAGAGGAAAGCATATCTAATTTACCTCATAGTGAAGCATAAGATTACATGAGACTAGATATTCCTGTAGGCTGTTTGTTGTCTTAAAATCCCCTTGTCTTTAATGCTTTGTCCCAACTGCTGAATAAAAACACTTTGTTTTAAGAAAACTGTTGGTCACCCTCATTGTCACAGGTTCCCAAAGAGAGAAAGAACACAGGTGCTCAAACCTAGGGTTACCATACGTCCGGTTTTTCCCGGACATGTCCGGCTTTTCGGCAATCAAACCCCCGTCCGGGGGGAATTGCCAAAAAGCCGAACATGTCCGGGAAAATGCCGGCTGGGCACTTCCCCTCCCGCGGCTGCTCTGCTCCTCCCCTGACTCTTCGGCTCTGTTTAAGAGCCGAGCTGCCCGAGCGCTATGGGCTTCAGGCAGCCCCCTTGCCTCCGGACCCCAGCCGCCGGCCGGGCACTTCCCCTCCCGGGCTCCGGCGGCGCAGGGTCCGGAGGCATGGGGGCTGCCCGAAGCCGGTAGCGCTCGGGCAACTCGGCTCTTAAACAGAGCCGAAGAGTCAGGGGAGGAGCAGAGCCTCCGGCCGCAGAGGTAAGCCCGTGCCCCAACCCTGAGCCCTAACCCCCTGCTCCAGCCCTGAGCTCCCCAAACCTGGAGCCCCCACCTGCACCCCAAAAACCTCATTCCTGACCCCAGCCCAGAGCCCGTACTCCCTCCTGCACCCCAGCCCTGAGCCCCCTCAAACCCAGAGCCCCTCCTGCACCACAGAGCCTGCACCACAGAGCCTGCACCCCCAGCCCAGAGTTCTCACCTCCTCTGCACCTCAACCCCCTGCCCCAGCCCAGAGCCCCCTCACACACCCTAAACCCCTCATCCCCAGCCCCACCCCAGAGCCCTCACCCCTCCTGCACCCCAACCCCTTGCCTCAACCCACAGCCCCCTCCTGCACTCCGAATCCCTTGGCCCCACCCCCAGCCTGGAGCCCCATCCTGCACCCCAAACCTCTCATCCCCAGCCCAGAGCCAGCACCCCCAGCCCAGAGCCCTCACCCCTTCCACACCCTAACCCCCTGCATCAACCTGCCTCCCCTTCCCGCACCCCAACTCCCTGCCCCAGCCTGGAGCCCTCTCCTGCACCCTGAACCCCAAATTTCTGGCCCCACCCCGGAGCCCGCACCCCCATTTAGAGTTCTCACTCTCTCCCGCACCCCAACCCCCTGCCCCAGCCAGTGAAAGTGAGTGAGGGTTGGGGGAGAGCAAGCCACTGAGGGAAGGGGAATGTAGTGAGTGGAGGGCGGGGCCCTAGGTCAGGGGGGGAACAGGGGCAGGGCCTTGAGGAAGGGGCGGGGTAGGGTGTTTGGTTTGGTGCCAATAGAAAGTTGATAACCCTAGTGTCATATATTAACAAGTATGCCTTAGGCGTCACTACATAACAGAGTCTGTCTCATGTTTTAATTTGTTAATACAGCTTCCAGATATGTCCCTATATTAAGAATGACAGCAGGAATCTCTGAGGGGAAAAAAAGAGTAAGTGTTACACAGTGAACCCATAAATACCATACAGCTTCCTTGATTTATACAACGTATTAGGAAAAAAAGGGAGGAAAATGATCAGTTGCATTGTAAACTACACATAACTAATGTAGAACCTCCTAAGCTGAAGAGTGGTAGCCAGTGATAAAACATTGAGGCAATATTTTAATAAACCTTGACATTAAGAAACAAATTATAACAATTTTGTCAGCTGAATACACTACAGCCTTAGATTTAAGTTCCAAAGTGGACAGAGAGAGCTGTTTGCTGTCATATTTAATTGTCAAATAACTAGTTTTATTTTTTATATAGCTAGGATTTATTCCAGAGGAATGTTTTAAATCGCCAAATAATTTCTATTTAAAAAATAAGCAGTACTCAGGGGAAAATAATCCACTTTAAAAACTTCTAGTTTAAACTCTGTTGTTTGGCGTTTCAGTCTGTAGTATTTGCATTTTCTGGGTTCACGCAATGCTCACACACCTCTAATGAAGGCCAAGAAAATATATCACAGCAAGTAACTTACTCAACAAATTTAGCCTCCATTTTTGCTCTTCGAATGTCTGCAAGCAGATTGCAATTTCCTCAAAACTGTTCATTATTCAAATTTACTGTATATATTTTTCCTCCCTCTGGGTATTTCTCTATGGATTGGTCATGATCAGTTTGCCATAATATTCTGTATTCAAAATTTCAGCTGCTTTCATTAGCTGTGACTAATCACATAAGTCAGGTGGTATTGTTTCTGCTCCCTGAATGCAAACGCAAAATTCTTTTACGCCACAGTTCTGCAAAGCAATTACGCATGTACTAAAAGTTAAGCACATAAATGTTTTGTAGAATAGGAATGGGATTACTCACTTCCTTAAAGTTAAGCACATGTTGAAACACTTTCTTGGACTGGGGCCGAATGAAAACCTTACAGAGTTTTGTTTCCTCACGTCGAATTTCCACAACCCTGCCTCCCACTCATCCACTACAATCTTTTAAGAAATGTTCCAAGATTTCTGGGGCTCTAGGTAAGAACATGACTTATCTGCATGGAATCTATGAACCAACCAGACACATTTTCATGAATTGCTTAGTTCCGATGGCCTTCCCAGCTCTGGAGTTATTTCAGATAGTTCCCTTTCCTAATTATATAACCAAGCTAAGGATATACTGTTATTAACATTGCTTTTTTGTATGGAGAAAACTACAACCAATACCAGAATCTCATGTCCAGTTTTGGTTTCCAAGAAAGACTCTACAGATGGAACCATTGCCCGGGGGGAGCAATTTTAAGGCCTACCTTCAATGACCACGACCATATAGCTTCATCAAACAAAAAGAAGATTGGTAACCAAAGTATTTTAAGTAGCAATTTAATGTGCAATGTATTGTAAATTTTTAATACTCTGGTTTGAAGATAATAGATCATAGGTTCTGTTAAAATGTCCAGAAATTCAGATGATTAGCTAGACACTCATCCAAATATACAAACTAACCCAAACTTTTGAACCTCCAAATTTAAGCTGAATCTGGTGAGAAGTGTGTCCGGTGAGAACCATTTTATTTTGAGATCTCCATTACTTCCCGCTTCTGGTAATGTCGGAGTTTCCTTAAGTATAACCACTCTTATTTTGGGTGGGATGTTATTTTAGAATGGCCACTTTTGGACCAGGCCAGGAATAAGACAACAAGAGTTGTACAAAATGGCTATATAAAAATATAAAAAAATTTACCTAACTATTTCAGACATAATAAAATATGGGGTTTGGTTTCAGTTTTGGGCAAAGGTTCAGGGTACAATTGTTTGTTATTTTAGCCAAAAAGATTTGCCCGTCTCTGCTGAAGTGTCCATGTACTATCCAGTTTCCCAGTGGTCTCTCTTCCTTTACCACGTACAATCATTGTATGTTCTTCTTCAACACAGTTAGACATGGAACCAAGAAGAGGTGATATATGATCAGCAGGCAATGCTAACAAGCTCCTCAGTGCTCTGAAAAGTCAGATGGAAATTATTTTTGTTATAATGGATAGCAGCAGGCCTCTAAGAGGCTGCAGGACAGTTCATTTGGTAAAGTTTAACACCTTTGTGTTGTGAGAGTTCACACATTTCCTCCCGTGCATCTGCACCAAGGGATCAGTGTGTTCCTAGCTGCTAGAGGTGTGAAGCTATCTCCTATCCTGTGGCAAAAACATTTCCAGTTGCTCAACAGCAAGTAATAGTTCAGTAGCGAGGAAAAAGCGTTTGGAAATCAGGCTTAACAGTGCGGGCCTAGTGTGATTTTATGGATGTTCTTGACCTTGATTGGTCTCTGGGAATGCCTTCTTAATGAAAAGTTCACAGCATTCACTTTCCAGAGATGTTCAGACATACTAAGGATTGCTTTATAGTAAAGCCTCCTTTAAACTCATTACTGAGAATGCCATCTATTGTGAGATCATAGTAAGGCAGCAGGGACGTGATACCAAGGTAGGGTGACCAGATGTCCCGATATTATAGGGACAGTCCTGATTTTTGGATCTTTTTCATATATAGGCTCCTATTACCCCTCCATCCCTGTCCCAATTTTTCACACTTGCTGTCTGGTCACTCTATATCAAGGAAATATTTCAGACTAGGATATATCAAAACAAAGGACAATTTACATAAATATCTATTCACATGGAGTAAACTAACCTCTGATTTTAGGTAAAATTGATATTTGGGTCATGAATAAGGTTCCACATTCAATGTGCTACATTACAGTTAAATTATTTACTGGGGACCCCATTGATCCATACAGGTGGCCCAGATAATTCAGGATTAGGAAGGTGATGGCTCATGAGTCTGGTGATAGCAACTAAATGGTGTGGAGACTTGGAGAGATCTTATTGGAAGACTATTTCCCACACAGAAGTCCTGTGACCCTGACAGGCAGATTTAAGAATTTTGTGGGTGAAGGGGCTATGTGCATCATCTTTTGTGAAAGATACAGTAGGTGGTATTTCGGTCACCATTGTTAACCTATACTTTAGAGACACAGATGGTATAATTGCTGGTGGATACAATTAAAAAAGGAATCTAGTCACGCATGTGGCATGTACGTGTGTGTAAACCCTGCTATGGGAGGTGCTTCTCATTTTCTGGACTGCCATGTTCAGAGTTAATATGACCCACTGCACAATGTGTATAACAATGCAAGGTTGAGAAGTGTGATTAATACTACAGATCCAGAATTAAATGAGCCCCAGTTTCCAAACACATCACTAAATTAAAACAAACGAACAAAAAAGTATGATTTGAAAACACTTGTAAAGATTAGTCCATTCAGTGAATGACAAGGAAATAACATCTCCATTGCCTTTAAACAATTTATGAGTAATACAAGATACCTAGAAGTTTAGTAACCATCATGTCTCTAAAAGGGTCAGAGTTCTTGGCTTGCTGGTGAAGCTTTAGTTCTGTCAGGACGTATTTAGAAAACTTCAGGCTAATCATTTCAAATTTGTTTGGGTCTTTTAAGTTATCTTTACAATAATTAGGCAAATAAAAAGAAGAAGAGCACATTGATTTTTTTTTTCTTCCAAACCACTAAATTCAACGAAGTGCACATGCCAGAATTCATCAGAAGAGCTGGAAGTGTACAGTAGTGCTCTGTGATATTTAGCAGTAGTGTGAAATGTAGATTCCAATTACATTGTCAACTCTAATTCAAGCACTTGCTATAGTCCCAGTTTCTAGAACTGAAAAAACAGGTATAAAAGTTACATTTATGTAGTACCTTGCCTCCCACCCAGGGCCGGCTCTAGGTTTTTTGCCGCCCCAAGCTCAGGTGGAGCTGGGGCTCGCAGGCGGCACTGGAAGCAGAGGGAGTGATGTCACCTTCTCCCAGTGCTTGCAGGGGCTTTATCCCCTCCCCCACCCGGCCGCGCAGAGAAGCCCCGCTATAAGGGGTGGCACAAGGCAGTGCAGCAGCCAGTGCGCAGATGAGGCGGTGCAGCCCTGGCTCCCCAGCGGGACTCGCTCTCTCCTCCCCAGGTAGCGGCTGGGCCCTGGCAGCTCAGCATCCCGGGGCTGGGGTTTCCCCTTCCCGCTGCGGCTGGGGGCGCGGCGCCCTCGCCCCCGCTAAGTGGCACAGCCCCGAGAGCACAACTGCCCTGAAAAAAAGGATGGCCGGAATGCCGCCCCGGGAAATGTGCCACCCCAAGCACGTGCTTGCTTTACTGGTGCCTACAGCCGATCCTGCTCCCACAGGATCCCAGAGCGCTAGCCAAAATGATACAGAGGGATCACTTCACCCACCACTGAAATACAGCACCTGTTTAACTGCATTTGGCAATACTACACAACCTTTGATGAGAGAAAGCAGCAGCAGACTGCATGCAGTGGCAACTGAACGAGAACAGCCAAAATGTAGTTACTTCAAATGGAATCTGAGAAAGTTGCTGTGCACAATTATTACATTATGGCTCCTCAAATCCAGTTTCCTACTCTACAAGTTACTTGCATTGGCGGATAGTGGTGTCGCAGATAAACACATTTTGTTTTGTTTCATTTGCCATTGAACTCCGCCTCTTCCCCTTTTACCACGCCTCCCCCCCCGCCCAGTTCCTACACATTAATCAACAGTTTTATTGCTAATGCATTTGCAGCAGTTTTTAAAAAAGGTAAATGTTGCTTTAAAAAAAAAAAGACTAAGAACCAATGGTACAGTAGGTTTTATGTTGTGGCACCCCAGCATCCAAAATGTAATTTGGTGAAACTTCAGCAGCTAGAGGTCGGACTTCTTTAACTGTGCATCTGCAAAGAAAGGCTAATAAATATATTCAAATCTGAAAGGCCACAAAATATGCAAGTCTGGAGCAGTAAATTTTTTATGCTTATCAGCTGCAGAAAGACATCCATATAATAGACTTCATAGGACAAATTTATGATTCTGTAAATGTTCCCTTCATTTAAATCAGCATCTCAGTATCTTGATATCTGCAAATCACCCAAAAACCCTGATGGACTGAAATGCTAAATGCCACAGTGGACCATCTAATGTTCATTCTTCTCTGTAAACAGGGAGGAGGATCTATCATAATGACACTGAGGCCTTTTGAGGAGCCTAAGGTCTGGCAATTATGCATATGAAGCTGAGTGTTTAAGTCCAATAATGGGGTTTAGTGATGGATGGATCATCCCTTCTTGTACTTCTAAGATGCTTGTGATAGCTGAATTGTCCCCAAGTGGCACCCATAAATTCTGGCCTTTCAGAAAAGCCCACATGTTGTGTAGGTATCACCCAAAGCCCTCATTAGTTAGACTGTGACCTTTGCTGTGTGACTATCAGGCAGAAGCCTAGGAAAGGCCTGTGTTCGATTAGCACTGCAATTTGTTCATTATCTTCTGACAGGAATTTGCAAGTGTCAAAGAAGATTGTGTTATGAAAAGGTCAAGAGCTGAACTGTAAGGGTTGGGGGACGGGCATCTGTCTTGAAAATTCAGCCCCAGCACTAATAAACACCACCATTAAACAGCATCTAATTTGCTCCCGAGTACCAGGAACCAGGAGCAGGTAAAATCAAAGTTTGGGGTAATTTAGCTTCACAGGAGTAAAATTACTTCAGGATAAAAACTGGTTTTCTGCTTTTTTACTTAAAATTATGGAAATTGTTTCTGACAGCAAATTGCTCCTAATTAATTTACGGGCTCTGCTGGGAAAATGCACTGTACTGTTGATTTCTACGTTCTGCAGACTTAATTATAAAAACAAAATTTTCTTAAACTATTAACTTCTGTGCTGCCAGAATCAGAGTGATAGGAACAGCAAGGGGGACTGGGAGTGCACTGTGACTATTCTCAGCATGTAGCATGCTCACTGAAATATTATATTCCATATCATCTTGTCCTCTTACTGGTGTTCTAGATTCTTAAGACTGTTTTTGTTTTTAACTTTGGACAACAGCTACGCCAAGGCAATCATTAAAAACATAAAAATTTCCCATACCTCCATGTAACTGTATGGTATTCTCTGGAATAACCAAGACTTATGGATCACTACATGGTGGGTTTTTTCTCCTTGGCTATCAGGCTACTCCTCCCTGCCTGAGTAAGTCAAGGAGGACCCAATCCAGAGCTTGTGGTATCATGAAAGCATCTATGGTGATAAATTTGTGGGGGGACACACTCTGGAAGGGGAAACAGTGATTGTCCTGCAAACTCAAACTTGGTGGTGCTTCTCAAAGACATGGAAGTGTGGGATGTCCCTGAGTCAGGCCTGCTTTACAGAGAAATAGATCCAAAGTTAAGGGCTTCAGTCAATGGCGGTGCTAGCCCACTGGGGGTCCTGAGCAGGAATATTTTTGGCTCCCCCCCCCCACAATAGCTAATAGGAAAATAGGGGGCTCCCTTGAACTGCTCAGGCCTCTAAGCAATTGCTTAGTCTGCTTATGCCTAGCACTAGCTTGGCTCCTGTCAAAAACAGCTGTGGTAGACTGGAGCAGCTGGTACAAATGTATCAGACTTTTCCTCAAATATGTATGTCAAGGAGGATCTAAGGAAGGGCACATATAATGCATTAGTATTTAGTTATTGCCCAGTTATCTCCTTGGGAAAAGACAGGAATCCGATACTTAGGGATGAGGTTTAGAAATGGCTAATTATGAGGAAACAAACAGGGTCGTGGAGGGATTTTTGTTTTAAAATAAGCAGTCAGGTACGGAGTGGTTGAGGATCTGATCTAGATCACTAATATCTGGGGGTGGGAGAATGGATACAAATAGCTACATGAAGGTCAAATAAGGATTTATATTCCTTTTTGGAGGAAAAGTGACCATTTCAGGATCTTTTGTGGTTCACCCATTTACCTTTGCTAGTCATTCAAAGTCACAACTGAAGGGATCAGCAACTGGGAGGAGGCGGGGGCTGTCTGAATTTGGAAGGGTGAGAACATCCCCTCTGATGTTTTCAGTCCAGCCAGCCAGTCTCAAGATGAGTCTCAAATCCAGATTTTCCATATGGCAGTAGAGATGTAAAGCCAGCCGTATCCATTCCCCACACCCCCATTATTTTCTCAACACAGAGTCCATTCAATTACACTCTCTATTAGAATTCAAAAGTTGTAGTTATCTATTTGGCAGCTGATGATAAAACCTTCAATGGTGCACACATTGAGCAAAATGTCAGAAGACCTAGTGTACAAGTAGAGAAAATTTGACCCACTTTTGTAAAATCACAAGGGTCAGTGTCTTACATTAAATCCAGTGGGAAAAGCTGGCACATGATCCATGATATTTAATTCTATGAGTCAGATTTACTCAGCTGCTATCGTTTTCTAAGCTGTCCCTGCTGAATGATACCCATCACTTCCTGCATGAAAGAAAGCAGCAAATCACAGAAAAATCTAGAAAACATTGTTCTAATATTTTTATATCACTCCTTTGCTGACAGCTCTGACATTTAAGAGAGGAGAAAGGCTGGTGAATTAGGCTTCATAGCACACTGTGTTACCAACAGTAAAATAGCAACACAGGCACATAGAGAATGCTGTGAGTATTATTAAAGAGAGATCAAATGTACTCATAGCCTTATTGTAGCCGAAAAGTAGGGAATGCAGAAACAAGGATGTTGATGCAATCATAGCAAACATTAATTCATATTCTCGGAGAAACAACTTTTACAGTGGAGAGAACATATCAGTGAATTAAGAGCAAACAAACTTTGGACGAAATTTGTAGTTATTTAAAAACAACTACAAGCTTTAGAAACCCAGGAAAATCACAGTTAATGTTGCATTTAAAAGAAATGCGGGCATTTTAAAGTATAAAAATGCAGAATTCAGATACCCATACAACCTTAACTCTGCTCCTCTAATGATGCCCTGAGAAAGAACACAATAGTGGTGTTTTTTTTAAAAGAACATGTATAATAAATCAGTATATTCAGAGTTAAGGTTATAGTGAAAAGTACTACAAAGGTCTTAAAATAAGTAATGCACAAGTTAGGCATCCGCAATGTCCATAAAAATATAGAAGTAATATTTCTAGTCACTGAGACTAAGGAACTGTAGGGATTTTTATTTTTCGATAGTCATTTTTGTTTAAAAAATGCCAACCAGTGATCAAATCCTGCTCGTTAGATATGCAGACTTTTAACGTGTGTCTAAATTTGAATTTTAAATCAAAGTGTATAACGGTTGTAAAGATGGTTTAAACTTTGATGTTCATCACCTGTACACAAACAGCCAAACACTACAGAATCAGGCTAGGTGTCTGAGAATTATAACTTACACTAACACTCACCTGTGGCTGAAACATTACCTTAGCCACTGTTGCTACCATAAGAAAAACAGCCCAAATTGGATCTCAATATTCCATACAAAAGATTCTGCAGACTCATCAGGGTTTAATTACAGCTCCACTGAATCTGTTTTTTATTTTTTTAAATAAAAAGGTTAATAATTGCAGTGCATAAAATGCCATTGATATAGGATTTTTTAGAGATTTCATTGAACTTCCAAATGATGTCCACGTACTGATAAAGGTAAAATTACAGTGCATGTGGATAAAATGTGGGACTGAATAGCTGATTCACTAACAATCAAATCAAAGCCAGCCCTTAAGAGAGCTACTGTACTGTATTATAAGACTAAGGAAACTAAAAAATATGTTACACTCCACAGGAGACTACTACTCAAACTGGGACAAACTCATTCCTGGTGTAACTCCACTGAAGCCAATGGAGTTACACTAGGAATGAATTTGGTCCAATAGCGCTAAACCAATTAATGTGCTAATGGGGCAATGCTGAGAAAAACAGTCAACACAAAGCAAAAATTGCTAAGTCTGGACTACTGCCATGTGCTTGATATGGGACTGACCCTGAAGGACACCTGGCAGCTTCAACTGGTACAGAACGTGGCTGCCTACCACATAGGATAGTAGATAGACAAAATCATATTGCATCTGTTCTCTGGTGTTGACTGCCAGTTTGAATCCACGTGCAATCTGAAGTGCTAGTTATCAGTTATAATAAAGTCTTAATTGGTCTAGGAACCCAATGTTGTCCAAGGCAGCCAATTACAATGACCCTGATTCGTCTCTGACATTTACACAGGTGTAACTCTGTTGACTTCAGTGGAGTTATCTCTGATCTACACCAGAATGAGTTGGATGATATCAGCCACATTATCTCCTTCCACAGCTATTGCAACTGACAAGGACCCTGCAACAGTCAGTTTCCACAGCTGATGTTACCAAGGCTGGAGAAAGTGCTCCTCAGTAGAAGGTGCTCCTGCCAGCAGTTCATCAGAGCCTGGATTTCCCCTTACTTAGGTTGTATTACAAAAAACCTCTCTGACCTGGCTTTTCTATGAAAGTGGTTATTGGATCTCCCAGGGATCTCCCCGGAATCTCTCTTGAAAATCTGACTTCCGTTTGATCCACTCCACCCTCCACCCCTCCCGGCTTTAGAAAGAGTCTCATTGAAAAACTGAAGGCTACTGAGTCTATGCTCCCAGTTCTGGATAAATGCTGTGTTTTTAATGTAATGTTGTAAATAGCACTCAGATGCCACAGTGAGGAGCACCTTAACTGTAACACTAACAATGTCATGGACAAGATGGTGCAGTGACAGCTAGAAAAATGAAACTGCACAGATGGGTTACATCAAGGAAGCAGTATTATCTAGTGGTTAGGGCACAGGACGGCTGTCAGGACTTCTACATTCTATTCCCGGCTCTGACACTGACTCACTGTGGGACCCTAAGTGATTTACTTATCTCTGCGCTTCAGTTTCTTCATCTGCAAAATAGGTACAATTGGCAAATATTATTAGCTCCCTGATACAGTGTGAGGCTTAACTGATTTGTTTATAAAAGACTTTGAGATCTTCAAGTGAAAGGCGCCATAAATGCAAAGTATTAATAATAGTAATACTAGTATTATTTATTAATAACTAGTCACAAAATGAAATGCTTCCAACAGCCAAAGTGTCAAATGTAAAAACAGCAAGTTATCCTATAAATGAACATGGGACCACTTCTCCATTAGCCTTCGGATTCCATGAACTCTTCCTCTCTGTGCTGTTTGTTCGCCCCATGAAGGGCCATGTATCCCTGCTGAGCAATCATCTCTTGCTGGATTTAGAGGCTGAATCCCCTGCAACCCTGGCAGTATATGTATGCCTGTATAAAAGAGATTTTTTTACCCCTGTCTACTGGATGTAGTACAAGGTACCCTATCATATAGCAATGAAGACTGAAGCCAGTGCATATCCTGGGTAGTTAATTAAGTATAATTAATGGTCTGAAGCAAAGCTTCGAGCCACAAAATCCTCCAAGCTGGTCAATAATCTTCCAAGAATGCCCTGGGGCCTTGTTATTTGTTAACCAAATAAACAGTTACAGTGACCAGTTTTGGAGAAAAGTTACAGTTACAGACATTTATTGCTTATAGCCCACTGCGAACACACAGGGCAAAATCCCTACAGCCCTGTTGTAAGCCTGCAGAGGTCAGTGGAGCCATGCATGGTTACACCTGCTCAAATTTGCCCCATAGTTTTCCCATAGTGAAAGAAAACGGCATCCCCATTTTTTAAAGTGGTGTATTCAGTTGCTGTACTTAGGAGAAACAAAATGGCTAATTCATAAACATCAATGTAAGCTGTTTATGTAACCGATATGCATCAAAGAGAAGTACTAACAAGGCATCTGTTGATCAGATAGACTGTGCTCTCTTCAAATGCAGGCCTCATTCAGTTGGATTCCTCACTCGCATATGGGTGAGAAGATACCATAACCATAGGACAAGGCAGTTAATCTCAGTGAAGCAAAGTAGAGCGAGGCAAAGTGCACAATCTCTGCCAGAAAGCTTTAGACACAGACCTCAAATGCCTCTGCTAGAGAACAGGAGACAGCTTTGCATCTGGCTAGTGCAGCTGCCAAAGCCACCCCAAGAGTGCTACAGAAAATCATAGAGAAGGAATGCCAAGGGCAGCACAAACATCTCTGCCAGCATAAAGAAGCGATGCCAAGTGAGTGTCACCACTGCACACACCCACCTTGGAAATGGCGTGGCTGTTTAATAAAGTAAAATTTGTATGAAGGGAAGGCTTGCCTGGGCACAATTTATACACATTTCCAGACTACGGAAAAGAGACTAAGTGACCACAACACTGTTGTCTGCACCTACAGTGGACCCAGAGGTAGCGTAGCGCTAAAGCTGCCAGCACAACTAAGTGAAATCTACAGTGGTGCCAGCTAGGGTCTAGCACTAAGGAAATATTGCATAGCTTGGCATCCCTGTGACTGCCATTCAAACAGGTGGAGAGAAGTATCATTAGAGACCGTAATGTCTGGTGGTCTCAGAGCCAAAGAATCATTGGGCTGATATGATCGTGCCAGAAATTGCAGAAGAAAGGGAAAGAAAAAAAAACGGACAAGAAAAAAGCCATAAGCCAGGACACTAAGCCTACCAGATAGATCGGAGGAGGCTGGTTCCTATCAACAGCTATACTTTAAAATAATGTTACACTTCCCATTTGAAGGTAAGTTGTTTACTTCTAAAAGCACAACACACATTGTATTAGGATAGCCCCTTTGCAGAATTCTGAGCATGTTAACATCGCAGTTTATTGAAGACAGGCAGTCAGTGCTGGTAGACAATTTTGTTTGATATCAATTTTGTTTGCAAAATCCAGATCGTTCCTCTCTCCAAACCCTGATCAAACAGATTCCTCAAGACGCCTTTACAAAAATATCTTTATCAACAATCCAGTGCTTATGGAGCAACCCTACCATAGTCTTGTTTTTGGGAGGGACGGAAATAAAATTCAACAAGGAAACAGATTTCAGTTGGAAGGGAGGACTACACCAAAATGAGGAGGTTAGTTAAACAGAAATTACAAGGTACAGCATCAAAAGTAAAATCCCTGCAAGCTGCATGAAAACTTTTTAAAGACACCACAATAGAGGCTCAACTTAAATGTATCCCCCAAATTAAAAAACATAGGAGGAGAACCAAAAAAAGGACCACCGTGGCTAAACAACAAAGTAAAAGAAGCAGCGACAGGCAAAAAGGCATCCTTAAAAAAGTGGAAATTAAATCCTAGTGAGGAAAATAGAAAGGAGCATAAACTTTGGCAAATGAAGTGCAAAAATATAATTAGGAAGGCCAAAAAAGAATTTGAAGAACAGCTAGCCAAAGACTCAAAAAGTAATAGGATTTTTTTTTTTTTAAGTACATCAGAAACAGGATGCCTGCTAATGAACCAGTGGGGCCACTGGACGATTGAGATGCTAAAGGAGCACTCAAGGACAAGAAGGCCATTGCGGAGAAACTAAATGAATTCTTTGCATCGGTCTTCACAGCTGAAGATGTGAGGGAGATTCCCACACCTGAGTCATTCTTTTTAGGTGACAAATCTGAGGAACTGTCGCAGATTGAGGTGCCATTAGAGGAGGTTTTGAAACAAATTGATAAACTAAACAGTAATAAGTCACCAGGACCAGATGGTATTCACCCAAGAGTTCTGAAGGAATTCATATGTGAAATTGGAGAACTACTAACTGTAGTCATTAACCTATCATTTAAATCAGCTTCTGTACCAAATGACTGAAGGATAGCTAATGTGATGCCAATTTTTAAAAAAGGCTCCAGAGATGATCCCAGCAATTACAGGCTGGTAAGCCTAACTTCAGTACCAGGCAAACTGGTTGAAACTATAGTAAAGAACAAAATTGTCAGACACATAGATGAACATAATTTGTTGGGGAAGAGTCAGCATGTTTTTTGTAAAGGGAAATCATGCCTCACCAATGTACTAGAATTTTTTGATGGGATCAACAAGCATGTGGACAAGGGGGATCCAGTGGATATAGTGTACTTAGATTTTCAGAAAGCTTTTGACAAGGTCCCTTACCAAAGTCTGTTAAGCAAAGTAAGCTGTCATGGGATAACAGGGAAGGTCCTCTCATGGATTGGTACCTGGTTAAAAGATCGGAAACAAAGGGTAGGAATAAATGGACAGTTTTCAGACTGGAGAGAGGTAAATAGTGGTGTCCCCCAGGGGTCTGTACTGGGACCAGTCCTATTCAATATACTCATAAATGATCTGGAAACGGGGGTAAACAGTGAGGTGGCAAAATTTGCAGATGATACAAAACTACTCAAGATAGTTAAGTCCCAGGCAGACTGCGAAGGGCTACAAAACTGCGTGACTGGGCAACAAAATGTCAGATGAAATTCAATATTGATAAATGCAAAGCAATGCACATTGGAAAACATAATCCCAACTATACATATAAAATGATGGGGTCTAAATTAGCTGTTACAACTCAAGAAAGAGATCTTGGAGTCAATGTGGATAGTTCTCTGAAAACATCCACTCAATGTGCAGTGGCAGTCAAAAAAGGGAACAGAATGTTGGGAGTCATTAAGAAAGGGATAGATAATAAAACAGAAAATATCATATTGCCTCTATAAATCCATGGTATGCTCACATCTTGAATACTGAATGCAGATGTAGTTGTCACATTTCAAAAAAGATATATTGGATTTGGAAAAGGGCAACAAAAATGATGAGGGGTATGGAATGGCTTCCGTATGAGGAGCGATTAATAAGTCTGGGTCCTTTCAGTTTGGAAAAGACACTAATAAGGGGGGATATTGGAGAGGTCTATAAAATCACGACCGGTGTGGAGAAAGTAAATAGGGAAGTGTTATTTACTCCTTCTCATAACACAAAAAGTAGGGGTCACCAAATGAAATTAATAGGCAGCAGGTTTAAAACAAACAAAAGGAAGTATTTTTTCACACAACACACAGTCAACCTGTGGAACTCGTTGCCAGAGGATGTTGTGAAGGCCAAGACTATAAGAGAGTTAAAAAAAAAACTAGATAAATTAATGGAGGATAGGTCCATCAATGGCTATTAGCCAGGGTGGACAGGGATGATGTCCCCAGCCTCTGTTTGACAGAAGGTGGGAATGGGCAACAGGGGATGGGATCACTTGATGATGACCTGTTCTGTTCATTCTCTCTGGCATTGGCCAGTGTCAGAAGACAGGATACTGGGCTAGATAGACTATTGGTGTGACCCAGTATGGCTGTTCTTATGTAAGCTTGCCAGGGTTTATTTAAAACAGAGGAGTAAGGGAAGACTGGATGACTCAAGGGATTGGCAATGCGCTCAGGGCCCTTTTCCCTTCCCTCAGCCATTTGAATGTTGCCCAGGTTAGTAGAGAGTGAAAGCCATTACCATCTGATGCCTGTTTGCTGGCTTACTGGTTTAGCAAATGCATTTGTGGCTTCCGTCCCAGTCCTAGCAGTCACAATTGACACTAATTAACACCCATGTTGACAGTCTGGGGGAGGAGGGGAGGGAAGGGGAAAGGCTGAATAGACATAGTGACTGAATTGCCCTCTTGTTCCTTTAGCTTGTTCCCCTTTGTGAGGGCTGAGGCACACTGGCAGGTCACTGTGATGAAGCTTGCACTGCCAAAGCCTGCACTGTACCTACTCTGTGTATAAATATAAACCTTCAGAGCTGAAAAGCTGTTATCTCCCAGGATCACCGAAAAGCTACAAGACACAATATGTACACAGACCTGAGAAAAGACATTTGATAGTTATGAATAATTGCCCGACAATGTCTTGTTCTCATTAAGACAGAAAAAAATATTAAGGTTACAGTTTGAGAGGTGTGGCTTATTTAATGCAATTTACACTTTTGGCATCTGGGAGCACCCTTCCTCAAGTACTGGATTGAAAATGTTAGGTCACCCTGCCAAATCTTAGAAGTCTGGCACCAGGTGAAAAGACATGCTGTGATGAGACAGGGGAAAGTTACTGAGCGGTTTTACATACCTGTTTTTTGTTTTGTGTATGACGGAAGAAGGTCTTAGCATTACATGCTAAAGCTGGTGTTTGTTGTGTGATCAAGTCTTAACCTTAGTCATAGATTCATAGATTCCATGGCCAGACGGGACCACTGTGATCATGTAGTCTGATCTCCTGTATAGCATAGGCCAGAGAACTTCCCCAAAATAATTTCTAAAACAGATCTTTGACAAAAACATCCAGTCTTGATTTGCAAATTGCCAGTGACGGTGACTCCATCACAACTCTTGGTAAATTGTTCCCATGGTTAATTACCCTCAGTGTTAAAAATTTACACCTTATTTCCAGTCTGAATTTGTCTAGCTTGTACTTCCAGCCAGTGGATCATGTTATACCTTTCTCTGCTAGATTGAAAAGATGTCTAGTTGGCAGCTGGTATCAAGCAGAGTGCCCCAAGGATCAGTCCTGGGGCGGGTTTTGTTCAATATCTTCATTAAGGATGATTACGTGGATTGCACCCTCAGCAAGTTTGCAGATGACACTAAACTGGGAGGAGTGGTAGATACGCTGGAGGGTAGGAATAGGATACAGAGGGACCTAGACAAATCAGAGGATTTGGCCAAAAGAAATCTGATGAGGTTCAACAAGGAAAAGTACAGAGTCCTGCACTTAGGAAGGAAGAATCCCATGCACTGCTACAGATTAGGGACCGAATGGCTAGGCAGCAGTTCTGCAGAAAAGGACCGAGGGATTACGGTTGATGAGAAGCTGGATATGAGTCACCAGTGTGCCTTTGTTGCCAAGAAGGCTAACAGCATTTTGGTCTGTTTAAATAGGCGCATTGCCAGCAGATCGAGGGATGTGATCATTCCCCTCTATTCGGCATTGGTGAGGCCTCATCTGGAGTACTGTGTCCAGTTTTGGGCCCCACACTACAAGAAGGATGTGGAAAAATTGGAAAGAGTCCAGCAGAGGGCAACAAAAATGATTAGGGGGCTGGAGCACATGATTTATGAGAAGAGGCTGAGGGAACTGGGATTATTTAGTCTGCAGAAGAGAAGACTGAGGTGGGATTTGATAGCTGCTTTCAACTACCTAAAAGGGGGTTCCAAAGAGGATGGATCTAGACTGTTCTCAGTGGTACCAGATGATAGAACAAGGAGTAATAGTCTCAAGTTACAGTGGGGGAGGTTTAGGTTGGATATTAGGAAAAACTTTTTCACTAGAAGGGTGGTGAAGCACTGGAATGGGTTACCTAGGGAGGTGGTGGAATCTCCTTCCTTAGAGGTTTTTAAGGTCAGGCTTGACAAAGCCCTGGCTGGGATGATTTAGTTGGGAATTGGTCCTGCTTTGAGCAGGGGATTGGACTAGATGACCTCCTGAGGGTCCCTTCCAACCCTGATATTCTATGATTCTATAATTCTAAGAGCCCATCATCAAGTATTTGTTCCACATGTAGGTACTTATAGACTAGAATCAAGTCACTCCTTAACCGTCTCTTTGGTAAATTAAATAGATTGAGCTCTTTGAGTCTATCACTGTAAGGCATGTATTCCAATCTTTGAATCATTCTTGTGGCTCTTCTCTGAAGACTCTCCAATTTATTAACACCCTTCTTGAACTGTGGACACCACAACTAGACACAGTATTCCAGCAGTGGTTGCATCAGTGCCAAACACAGAGGTAAAATAACCTCTCTATTCCTACTTGAGATTCCACTGTTCATGCTTTCAAGGCTCATATAAGCCCTTTTGGCCACAGCGTTGCACTGGGAGCTAATGTTCAGCTGATTAACTACCCCTCTAACCCTCTCCCCCCATCTTTTTCAGAGTCACTGCTTCCCAGGATAGAGTCCCCCATCCTATAAGAATGGCCTCCATGTTTTGTTCCTAGACGTATACATTTACAATTAGTTATATGGAAGTACATATTGTTTGCTTGAGCCTAGCTTATCAAGTGATCCAGATCACTGTATCAGTGACTTGTCCTCTTTGTTATTTACCACTTTCCCAATTTTTGTGTAATCTGCAAACTTTATCAATGATGATTTTATGTTTTCTTCCAGGTCATTGATAAAGAGTTTAAATAGTGTCGGGCCAAGAACCAATCCCTGCAGAACCCCATTAGAAACATGCCCACTTAATGATGATTCCCCATTTACAATTACATTTTGAGATCTATCAGTTTACCAGCTTTTAATCATTTAATTTTATATTAGTCTAGTTTTTTAGACATCAAAATATCATGTGGTACCAGGTCAAACACCTTACAGAAGTCTATGTATATTACATCAATACTATTGCCTTTACCAACTGAATTTATAATCTCAGGGAAAAAAATCAAGTTAGTTTGACAGAATTGATGTCCCGTAAACCTATGTTATTGGCATTAATTGTATTACCCTTCTTTAATTATTTATTAATTGAGTCCTTTAACAGCCACTCTATTATCTTGTTCAGGATCGATGTCACAGACTGATAGGCCTATGATTATCCACATCATTCTGTTTAACCTTTTAAAATATTAGCACAACATTTGCTTTCTTCCAGTCTTCGAAAACCTCCCCAGAGTTACAAGGCTTATTGAAAATCAACATTAACAGCCCAGCAAACTCCTCAGACAGCTCTTTTAAACCTCTTGGATGCAAGTTATCCAGACCTGCTAATTTTAAAATGTCCAACTTTAGTAGCTTCTGTTTAACATCCTCCTGAGATACTAGTGGAATGGAAAGTGTTATCATATGATATGACTACATGGTATGTTTTCCCCCCAAATGCAAATACGTATGCCAATTAAGGGTAATCACTGAGTGTAATTTGTATGCAAAGGAATGTTACTTAGTGTTAGCAAATGTGAAATAGCACAAAACAATCCTCACAGGTAGAGTAGCATTATTAGAGTGCATCAGTCCTTTATTTAGCTTTACTCTTTATTAGGCTGCTATCAAACAGCCCCACTCTTTATGGATTGTTTGGGGAACAAAATTAAACACACTGATGAATAATGAAGCAAGAGGGTGTTTTTTATTTGTATCAAATGCCACTTGGTGACAAACATTTTCACTGTTCTCCTCCATCTGTGGAGAGGATCTAAAAATATTCTATATACTGTAGAGGAAAAAGTTTGAGAAGAGCCAAGAAAAATTGTTTCAGAAATGAGAAATGTTTCTAAAATATTCAGTGTGGAAAAAGAGAAAAGTCTATACCCCACAGTGTGAAGGTAATTTACCAAATACTTGCTAAAACAAGATTAATCAACTATAGAGTGATTCTAAAATGTAAGTATTGTCAGCAGGGGAACAGCGCCTATCTAATGTACTATCTAGTCTCCAACAGCAGTCATTGCCAGTTGTTTCATAAGAAGGTCAGTGCAGCTAACTATACAGTGCTACACTGTGTTGCGAAGATTTCTTCCTGACCCAACTGCTGATTATGCCCTGAAGCATGGGGTTTGATGATAACTCTTCATATCTAGTGTAAATGCAGGTGTTATGTAATCCAAATGAAGTATTGGCAAACAAAGATTTGAAACATACACACTTGCTCTAAGAGTTAAAGGTGCTTGAGTTTGCTTCTAGATAGAAAACAATGCATCACCACCTGTTACAGGATTTAGTCCATGCTGCATGAACAAGGTACCTGATTTTACAAAACACACAGTGATATGTATTCCACATCTATAAGCTGGTTCAAGCTTTAGATGACTTCCCTGCTGTGTTGTAGCTTAGTGATATGAGAACCCTAAAAGGGTCAGGATGGTTTGCATTACTCTCTGAACCAGTTTGCCTATCTTTGATTACCAATGGGCTTTTAAAGGACTGTGTTGAAATATACTTTAAGATGCAACAACGCGGGATTTTGGGACATGGTTGACATATTTTAAACAACTGATGTACTAAAAATTCTTTTGACGTGTTAGAAATTTGTTAGCCTTGACACTGCTTTGTGGTTCAAGGACAGTAGTCTAATCACATGGTGACTTAGACAAGAACCTGTATATATTATTTTAAAGCTTAAAAATAGGGAATGTTTAAATACACACCCATCCAAAAGAAGATGCATTATGTACCAGTACAGCTCTTTCTGGTGCTTTTTAATTATGAGCTTCTTTTTTTTTTAACTAAATTAAATTACTTTAAAATCAATTTAGTCTGAGAGCACTTTGGTGCATGGACTTAAATATTAATTTGATTGAAAATCTTCCCTGACTAATCAGTTTATAAAACGTAGCTTTTTGTCTTACTTGCCTTTTGTATCAAAAGCAGAATGTTTCCACATGTCATTGTTTGTCCACATTCCAGTGCTTCTATGTGTCTTCCAAGTAAATGCTATCAGTTGTTTTAGTTAGAAGGGGACAAAAGAAACAAGCATTCTAGGACTTGTCAGTTTTTGTTGCACTAGCATCGCCCAAAGGGAGTGTGAGAAGCAACCTTTACCATTACAATTATCTTGGTATAGTATGTGGCATCCTAAAGCACAAGCCCCATTACTGGCATGTCTCTTATGCAAACACCCGCGTCAAGGGTTTGAAACTGTAAAATCGGTTAGGTCCCATTAAGAGGCTTCAGTGCAACTCCTGGGACGAACTCACCCATGTTGTAACTTTATTGTCTTCAGGGGAGCTACATCAGAGATGTCTTTTGGCTCAAACTAACTATGTTAGTTTATCTTTTGTGTTATGTAAAGACATACAGAGACCACATATCTATTCTCTTTCATATAGGGTTTTTAGTGGCACTGATTGTCGTAGTATCAAGATAGATCTCTCAGGGTTGGAGACCTCCAAAGTGTTTTTACCTTAACGCTCTGACTCACACCTCATCTACATACAAACATTCACCTTTTTTTAAACTAGATTAAGCAAAATTAAACCAAGCCACTCTTAAACCAAAAGTGAGAGTCCACACACAAACTTGCACTGATTTAACTCTCTTGGTTTTAGAACATATATTTAGTTAGACTGGTGTGAGTGTGTATAGACAAGGCCTCAACCTTCCCTCTTTTTCCTCCTCTTTTTTTCCTAGATCTAATTTCTTTTTTTGTTCTTTGTCTTCCCCCCACTAATGGAGGGCCTCTTCATTCTTCTTCCTGATGGTCATCTCCACCCACATTCCCACACTGACACACCTATTGGGGAGGAGGTTTCCTGGCATGATGAGCGGCATTACTGAGATCATTTTCATCGACAGTGCTGTAGTTTATCACCACTATCAGGCAGTGCCTGGATGTCAATAAAGAAGGGGTTAAAGTAGGATACTTTATGAGCAGTAGCTGTATTAGGGGATTGGTTAGTGCACGGAGCCTTTCATCACTAGCACCACATCAGCCCAGGTCAGTCTGTAAGCGACGTGCTACCATCTGACAGCGGCACTGTCAATGGACAGGTTTCCATATCACAAGAGTACCAGCACAACTACTGTACTCGTAATACTAATTGGCAGCCTCAGCAGAGAGTCTAAGGAATGAATGGGACCTAAGGAATGGACACTGAACTCCCCTCTTCTCCTTGAAGTTGAGGCATGCTGGTGAAGTAGTCGGGGGGAGCTTGCACTGTACTGCACCTAGGCCCTGAAATTCTTTATTTATATAGTCTCCAGGTTTCTCAAATCCAGCAACTTTAACCGGCATTGAAATTCACTTTAAGAAGCATTTTCACCAGTTCAAAGGGTTCCACGCAGGGAGTGACCTGTAGGCTGAACAGGTTTGCACCATACTCAGATATTTTCCCAATCTCTATTGTAGTGGCTCTTGTGACAAAGGAGAGAAAAGACTCAGGGTTAATAACACAAAGAGGATTCTTTATTCAGGATGCTGGCCACATGCAGACCCTGTAATTCCCTGGCTCTCTAGTTCCAAGACTGGGGAACACAGTATGTGCTGTAGTATTAACGCACCACCAATACTGGCCTGGATTCAGTAATCATGGAATGAATTGCTGGCTATACTACACCTGTTATTTATCCAGACGCATCAAGGCATTGACTTTGCCTCTATTTAACTTATTTCACAAGTGATAAGCAAAAAAAAAAAGTATTTTATAAACGAATCTCATTGGAAAAGGCAGTGACATTCAGTACCTTAGTTTAATTGTCTTGAATCTGAAAGTGAAATTCTATTACCACCAGCTAAGCCTGGATATGAACTCCTAAAAAATGCGACTATTTGTCAAGTTAGCTGAATGAGAGCACTATCCTTCCAGGGAATTTCAAATCATTCATGCTACAGGAGGTAACTGCCACTACTAATAATGGTTTTGTTTGTAATTTGTTTTATATTTCCTCAAAATGTCACTTTTCTCATCAAGTAAGCCTAGAGGCACTCCAACCAGAACAATATAAAACCATTAAATGCTTTTGCCCTGTTAGTGAGACAGACAAACCTCAAACTATCCCAGATTTATTTTTTTTTAAACAAACCACTTCTGAAAATGGAAAAGTAAAATTCAACTGCATATTCGGTAAGTTAATTTTTCATCAAAGGGTGCATGTTATTGGCCTACAGCTATGGGCTCCCTTATCTGTAATATGTATTTAACTTTTGTCTAAGAGATGTTCTCCAAAGTGGTGGGCCTAAAATGAGATTTTCCAACTCTGTTTTGAAACTTGGGTGTGCACATTATGGTATCCCCAGACGGTGCATATTTCCACACTGCTACAATGAACAAGATAAAGAATTCTGAATTTTATCCATGTCATCACCCTGACCATAACAACAACAAAGTGGTCAAAGAGGGCAGCGTAACAGAAACATTAGATTTGCTGTTCTGGATCAGAATCTCAGTCTATCCTGTTGGATACCCTGTCCTGAGCAGTAGCTGAAAACAGTAAGGGACAGCAAAAAAACAATTGCCTTGATTCTCCCCCTTTGCATCTGCACTCTCAGATTATGGATTGTCCCACTTCCATGCAGACACATCAGCGTGACTGTACTTGTGCAGTTACATTACGCTTTCCTCCCTGTGTCGCTCTGCTGCCCATGCATTGTTGGTCAGACACAGAATAAAGCATCATGGCTATTTTATATAGTATAACCGGTCATATAAAAAGGACACTAAAGACCTGTAGTGCCAAGTGTTTAATAGCTCAGCTCCCAGCTCTGTTGCTACTATGGTGAAGATACAATAAAACTTCACATATTGTTCTATAACACTCTTTGATTTATGGCTACCACTCACTGGTTTTTAACTACAGCAATCTTCATGAGAATAACTGTTTTTATTGCAACCACACCCTTTTATAACTCCCCAAAACCCTCCCCTCTTTTGACTGGTATATAAACAAAAGGTGAATCTCACCAGGAAACTATCTATCCTCTTATACTCTGCCCATCACCATGGTAGTTGAGCACCATTCAGAGGATCATAGTGAAACAAAGCAGGAAACTGTTTACATAATTGAATCTAAACCCAGTCAAGCATTGATTTCATCCCTTCATGTTAAGCAAATTCAGATCAGTTTACCCAGCCCTAGAGAGTATCAGTTCAGAAGCTCATGCTACATCCAATGCAGTTAATATTGCAGCATTGTGTGTTACAGTCCAAACCCATGCAGTACAATGGTCCTTTAGCTGTTTCCCTGGGATTCTGGTCATAAGGAGTATACAGAATCCCCTTTAATAGGTTCCTTCCTATAAACATGTCCTTGTTTGTAACTCACCAAGCTCTTATTTTGCAGGTGTAAGGGGCATGAAAGTACACGTCTGTCTACATGCAGATCTCCCAGTGATGGCAATAAGGGTTTTAGTGTGACTCTCTATCATGGCACTATATTATTCTTCCTAATTCATAAACTACAGAGGTGAATGCATAGCTCCAAGAAGGGTCAGAGTCAGTCAAACAAAGCTGTTTCAGTTATGCAAAATAGAAGTAATTTATGATAACGGAAAAAAAGAGAGTAATTTTAGCTGTAAACCAGCAGTAAATCACAATATGATGATTAACCTCTGATTAAACAACTACTTACTATTCAATAAACAGAATACATTTTAATAAGGCACAATGGGAGGGCAAAAGACTTTCTGTAAGGCCCTTGATGTTTAGAACATTCTCTTTTTTAACATTAGTTGTGTCCCTTAACATTTCATTTAAGCATTAACATTAATAATGCTAATGCCTAGCACTTACATAGAGCTTTTTAAGGTTGGAAGTTCATTGCAAACATTAATCCTTATCACTCTCATGGGAGGTGGATATTATTATCCCCATTATACAGATAGAGAAACTGAGCCACAGAGGATAAAGTAGATACTACCATCTTGACATCTAGTCAATAAAAACAAGCATTAAAAGTAATCTTCGTTTCTAAACCTGCCTCCAAGTTCCCTTGCCAGTTTTGTGGTTGTATAATATCATGTATATTTTTTTAAAAAATGTGTTTCCTTCCCTTGTTACTCTGTGAAGACCCATACAAAACAATACAGGAAATTGATGGATGTCATTGCAGGGTCAGGGACTACCAGACCACACCGAGGAAACAGTGAAATTGAATATACGCAAAGCGCTGTCAAATGCACAGACTAAACAAGCAAAAAGTAGAGAACTTCCTTCTGTAATCTAGTTGAGATACAGTAATGTTAGGTGTGATCTGTAGCTATAGGAGTTAGAAATAAATACAGACAAAGGTGTACTTTTTAAGTTGATGATGTTCCTTTAAGTGATTTTGCCAAGATCATGAAAGGAATCAGGGTCAGAACTCAGGAGCATCTAGCTTCCAGTACCATGTTCACCCAGGGGGGTAGCCATGGGTTGGCCTGGGTGGGCCCTGGCCCACCCACTTAGCATCAAGGCCCACCCCCCGAGCACCGGCTCTGCTCCGGCCCCAGTGCTTGCCCTGCTCCACACGCCCGCCCTGCTCTCCAGCCAGGGAGCGGGGTCCAGAGCTTGCCCCACTTCGCCCGCCGGGTGATCCAGCTGGGGAGTGGGGTCGAGGTGCGGAGGCTTACCCCACTCCACCGGCGCTCCAGCCAGGGAGCAGCATCAGGGGCTTGCCCCACTCCCTCTGCCTGCCCAGCGCTCCTGCCTGGGAGCGGGGTTGGGGCGTGGGGGTTGCGGACGGGCAAGCCCCCGCACCCTGACCCCGCTCCCTGGCTAGAGCGTCGGGCGGGAGGAGCGGGGCAAGCCCCCACATCCCGACCATGCTCCCTGGCCAGCCTGTCCATCCCCCCCCACAAGGCCGGCTGGAGAGGGTTTGGGGGAAGCGGCCCCTTCCCTCCTATCTCCCCTCCCCCACCACCTGTCATTGCCCACCCACCCACCCGAAGTTGGGGCCCACCCTGGCTATGCCACTCGTTCACACACGCTCTCTTTCTCTCATAATTAGGGGTGGGCTATATCAAAATGTGGCTTTAAGAAGCCATTCAGCCAAATTCTGGTCAAAATCCTGTTCAGCTTGGGGCAAATCATTTTTAAAACCTTTATTCCCTTCCCTATCAAATTGCTAATGGAGCACCAATCTCTCCCTGCGATACCGGTGTAAGAAACTGGCTTAGCAGCTTCTTTTCCCTTCTACATGATGGCCTCTGTGATTCATGGTTTAGGAAACTCTGCTCCCTTCCCGTTGTTCAAAAGGAAAATTAATTCTTTACATAATAAATCCATAGAAAACGTGAATAACAACTCAATTATTCATAGATTCATAGCGTTTAAGGCCAGAAGGGACCATTCGATCATATAATCCAGCCTCCTGGATATCATAGGTCATTAAATTTCTCCCAGCTACCCCTGTATTGAGCCCAATAACTTGTGTGTGACTAAAGCTTAGCTTGTGTTTGGCAAACGCAGATCTTCCAAAAAGACATCCAGTAACCCACCACTTCCCTTGGCAGTTTGCTTCAATGCTCATCACCCTCACTGTTAAAAATGTGCTTTATTTCCAATTTGAAATTGTCTGGCTTCAGCTCCCACCCATTGGTTCTTCTTATGCTTTTTTCTGCTAGATTGAAGAGCCTTTTAGTACCCTGTATTTTCTCCCCGTGAAGGTACTTATATGCTATAATCAAGTCACTTCTCACTCTTCTTTCTGATAAACTAAACGGATTGAGCTCTAAATCTCTCACTGTCAGGCATTTCCTCCAGCCCTCAACTCATTTTTGGGGCTCTTTTTTGCCCCATCTCCAGTTTTTCAACACCCTGCTTAAAATGTAAACCTGTGATACTGAACACAGTCTCCCAGTATCAGTCTCATTAATGCCATATGCAGAGGTGAAATCACCTCTCTATTCTTATTCACCAATCCCTTATTTATACATTCAAGGATCGTATTAGCCCTTTCCGCCACAACATCATACTGGGAGCTCATGTTGAGTTGCTTTTCAACGATGACCCCTAGATCCTTTGCAGATCCCTGCTTTCCAAGATAGAGTCTTCCATTCTGTACGTGTGGCCTGAATTCCTCCTTCCTAAATGTATACTGCTGCATTTTGCCATATTAAAATTAATTTGGTTTGAATGGGCCTAGTTTACCAAGCAATGGCTAAGAGAAAAAAAAGTTGGTTTTTATGTTAGTTTACGGGAAAAGCAGTACCAGGATGTATTCTCTTGAAAGGGTCTGAAAAACCGAAGTTACAAGGCCACATTATGAAGCCATTAGGAAAGTGAACGAATCCGCCATCAGGTGAAGACATGCAGCTCCCCCTTGCTTTCAGTGAGAATGCAAATGCAGAATGCAGCCTTCGGTGCCTGCCCTGGAATGATGCCCTCTCATTGCCTATCTCACGGTGACCAATGTTCCAGTGAATATTACTAAAAATCCCCTGTGCTTTATCTACGAGTGCACTGTAGGGATCGGATTCTTGTTTAGTGAAAGCCAATAGGACTTGGGCTCCTAAGTTCCTTGGGTACTTTTGAAAAATGCTACCCTTAGCAGTACCCATTTTGTAGGAGTCTAAGACTTCCCAGACACCTCCCTACCCAGTTTGAAAATCCTATTAGAGTAGTCACGACAACACACAGAAATCAGAGGTGTCCATTCCTCAGTGCTCAGGGGTCTTTGCAAATCTAGGAAACCCAGTGAAAAATCACTTATGTGCCCACCTCTAACACCGGTGCTCCATTATGTGCACAATGGCCTTTTAGACATCTAAGGGTACGTCTACATTGCAATAAACACCCACGGATGGCCCAGGTCAGCTGGTTCAGGCTGGGCGGCTATAAAATTACAGCATAAACATTTGGGCATGGGCTGGAGCTTGGGCTATGGGATCCTTCCCTCTCATGGCGTCCTGAGCTCACGCGGAACAAACCCCGCGAGCCCACATCTCCAGACGTGGATCTGCCACGGGTGTTTCATTGCAATACAGACATATCCTAAAAGGCTTTGGAAATTCTGGCCGAAGTATTTCATTTTAAAAGGTAAATGAGTCGTACTATGACCAATATTGTAAATACCCCAGGAAATCACCTGAACTGCGTTTGTATGCCTGTATGACACTGGGCTCTGTGTATGACTGTATCAAACACATTTCCCCAGTGACTGATCTTTGGTACAATCAGTGTGGACATAATGCTTGCTTCCTAGAACTGATGAAATTATGTACTAACCAGCTGGTCTATGTGCTTGCAAGTATAAAGAAAGGAGCATAACTAGTGTGCAAGAGGAAGATTCTCAAACTGTGGGTCAGGACCCCAAAGTGGGTCACAACCCTGTTTTAATGGGATTGCAAGGGCTGGCGTTAGACTGGCTAGGGCCTGGGGCTGAGGCCGAAGGCGGAGCCCCACTGCCCGGGGCCAAAGCCGAAGCCTGAGGCCTACCGCTCGGGGCCGAAGCCTGGGCTCCACCACCCGGGACTGAGGCTTTGGCTTCAGCCTGGCGCAGCATGGCTCAGGTTACAAGCCCCATACCCTGGGATGAAGGCCTGGGGTTTTGGCTTTGGCCCCCCTGCCTGAGGGAAGAGGTGCCTCGGGTAGGCTCATGCGTCGGTCCCTCCACCTGGGGTCAGG
Organism: Chrysemys picta bellii; assembly: GCF_011386835.1. NCBI lineage: Eukaryota > Metazoa > Chordata > Testudines > Emydidae > Chrysemys > Chrysemys picta. Next base: position 8,355,074 of record NC_088798.1, read on the forward strand.
TAATAATTTTTGGTCACAATGCAATGAAATTTGAGAACCCTTGCTCTAGAGTTAGCCAGATATTGATCCGTGGACCACATTAAGATGTCTAAAGCAACATGATGGTACCATTTAAGGAGCTTTGGAGAAACAGACTGCAGAATTCCAGAGTCATTCTACATTGTTTGCTTTGTAAAACTTAAAGTCACACTGATTAGTGCTTAATATTAGGTCTAGTTTCTCAACTCCTATGTATATATGGCTCTTCGATTGTTGGATTTCATTTAGCTAATAAGGAAATAAACTAAATAAACATTGTGCGAAATCTTAATCCCTATCATCTTCTTTGCTATTCAAAATGCTAAAATCCCTAATAATTAAGCGATAGAGTATGCAAATATTTGAACAAAGATATAATTAAAGCAAATGGGAGGAATTTCTGTTTTCATAGTTGGTCATTTGTGCTAATTGCTGACTTACCTTGGTCATTAGAGTCCCACACATTAAATGGTTGCCACAACATGATCGGTGTCAAGGAGCCATTCACTCAAACTACCATATACAAAAACAAACAACAAATTTGCTCCACATATTCAGAAAGGCACATTAGTGCAATAGGATCACTGAAGTTAAAAGTTATCTGCTTCCCCTGGATGAATGCAGTAACCTTTCCTTCCTGCTAGATTTTTACAAAATCTGCTCTTCTTTTTTTTAAGCCAGCCTTCAAAACTCTCATTTTGAAATGTAACTTTTAAAGCACTTAATATAAAATCAGCCTTTCCATTCACCAGTAACGGTAGCTTCTGATAAATTGGAAGTTACAAGAATGATGTTCCCTCTCCCACTACCCTCGATGATTTAATTATAAAAGCCATTTTAGAAGAATCACATTATGTATCAAACACCATGTGGACAGACAGTCTGCAGGCTCTTTTATTCCAGTCACTGGAATGTCTCAACCTTGGTGCTGAGGGACTGTCTTCTCCTGGGATAAGAGGGTAATTTATCATCCACATAATGATGCTTTTTTGTTTTGTTTTGTTTTGTTTTTGTTTCAGCCAGCTGCCTCCTTAGGAAGAAGTGGACAGTTGAAGAGGTTAATATAGACCACTGTCTAAATACCTTTTAAGCCTAATTAGCAATTAACATTTAAACCAGGTATGCAAACTGAATTACAACCCAAAAAGTAAATAAGAGTTCTTGATAGATCAAGCAAAAACCAGAATGCGACAACACTTAATCCTTCATCCATGTGTGCAAAAAGGAGTCTATTCTGCGAGGAATAAAAGATGGAAAGGCATCTAGCATCTCTAACTCCTTGATGATAAATACTGGTGCCAATGTGCAAGAGCGAAATGAAGCTATTATATGGAAAGGCTCCGTTTTTACAAAAGGGAATGAATTCCATATTTTATAAAAGAATCTATTGAAAATTATGTCTCTCAGCAGAACTGAGTCAAGTTGGAATCAATGGCAGCAATATTAGGGAGAGGAAAGGAACCCTATTTTTATATTTAATGTAAGCAAAGTGTGAGAGAGTAAACTAGCTCCAAGGTAGATGAACTCTATGGACCATATTATGTCTCTCATTGTATGTGAGGCTTTGCTGCTATGCAATGGACATAAAAATGGTTGTTGCTCTGTATTTCAGAATAAGCTGTTTTAAAAAACCAATGCATTTAAATAAAGCATGATTTCAGTAACTCCACTAATGCATTTCAGCAACACCGTGTTCACTCCTTAAATTCTAATTCACCCCCAACCTCTATTTTCAAACAGTATTACCTTTTCCGTCAAAGCTACAGGCTTCTTTAATCTTGAGACACACACTGCATTTTTAATCCTTCACTCAAACCAGTAGGAGCAGCGGCAGAAGCAGGCAAAGCAAGGATTGCTGCTCTGAGGGGCAGACGGTAAAATGAGATCCAGGCAGGACCACCTCTCCTGCCCAGCACACCCAAACCCAGAACTGTGCAGGGGAGACCCACTTTACATACTCTGAGGGGCACTTCCCTGCCCCCTGCCATGCAGCCTTGAGGAAAAACTGCAGGGAAGTACCAGTCTGAGGCCTGGTCTACACAACAAGCTTTTATCAGCATAGCTATGTCAGCTGTGGGGATGAAAAGAACCGCACGTCTTTTCGACATAGCTAGACCAGCAAAATCTGGAGTGTAGACATAACTATGGCAACAGAAGAGGGCTTCTGTTAGGGTTACCGCCTGGCCAGTATTTGACGGGCCTGGCCGATTTTGGGTTTTTTTTTTTTTATAGATTTTCCAGTTGCCAGAAAAATAATTTAATCAGCCAGTTTTTTTACATGGGTCTAAAGATTTGAATTATTATCAAAATACACTGGGATATCTAATGTTTAAAGTTTCCATGTCAAGCTAAAGATGCTGCAGTGTTCCCATGTCCACAGTTTAAGCAATAACAGATTGACACTGTTGAAAATACAGCAGCTGTCTGCCCATCAACACACATACGCACCGTGCGGGTGTGAGAGAGTTTCAGTCACGCAAGAGTGAGGAGACAGGTGATGTTATCAATCTTATCTATATGTGTTATCTCTCTAGATACTATATGTAGCTGTTGGGGTGCGGTTGCGGAGTTACCCTGCGGTTGGGGTTTTGGTAGGCTTGCCTTGGGGGGATGGGTGCCAGGTTTTTTGCATTTCAAAGGTGGTAACCCTAGCTTCTGTTGGTGTAGCTAATGTCATTGAGGGAGATTGGTGTTCCTCCACCCACAGAACTCATCCTTCTGTCAGTATACACTGTGTCTACACTAGGGGGATCCGCCATATAGCTATACAAGCGTAGCCGTGTCAGCAGACCCCACGTAGTGTAGACAAGACCAGAAATTCCAGGCAATAGGAGTGGAAACTGCCAAAGTAGAGAACTTTCTCCAGTTTTGATTGGATTTCCTCTGCCCTGTGCGTTTTGACTGTTTACTCCAAACCTCTCCCTACTTTTCCCTCAGTCTCTTTACCTCAGATTTGCTGCACACCTGTCCCTCTTTTCCCCAGCCCTGTTCTCCTCACCCCTCTCCCTCAACTTTTCTTTCCATTTAGCGGATCCCCTCCTAATCAAATCCATCCTCCAAATTAACTAACATGATACAAACAGGATGTTTGCTGCCCTCACATTGGTCACTCTGCTTGTGTTCTACCCCTTTCCCCCACCTCGTGCCTGTCTGGACTATTTGGTTTGTAAGTGCTTTGGGACAGGGACTTTCTGGTATCCTGCATTTGCAGAGTGACTGTCACATTGAGACCCCATTCTTGGTTGGTCCTTAGGCACTATTTAATAAACATTATTATTAATAATAATAATTACAATGCTAGTTTGCGCCAAAGTTTGTAGGCCAGATTAGCCAATACGCTTCAAACGGAAGCAATTATTTTGTTTCCTTACTAGTTTGAACTTGAGAAAACAGACTATTTTTAAAGCTGCACTAGGCAAAACAGCTCTTGCGGGAAGTGAATAATAAATATACCACATGCTATGGTAATGTCCGTGGGGCAAGGTAGGGGGTTGCTATAAAACACAATATTCTAACTTACTACAGATGTTGCAAATAGAATTTACAGCTTTCTCGGCATGCTTATCTCTCCTCATCAGTTTCTGAATACTGAATCACCTTCAAACATGGGCCATTTTGAGGTTTTTATTTATTTATTTATTTATTTTTAAAAAGAAGCTACAATATTTTCTTCCATGCTAGTCTGTAATGTTAAATAGATGCAAGACCTGTATTTACAAATCACATGCAATTGCATTTTGGCACATGGAAATTACATGCAAATGCATTCTAAATGAGTTTGTTTATCATTCTTGAATTCTAATCCAGAGGTCTTACTTTTTAAATTCAGTTTATACTCTGACATGTATACAAATGAGTTTGACTCTGGAAAATAACTTAATAAACTCAGGGTTAGCTATGCAATTAGAGGAGGCATCTGGGAACCATAAAACCTGGAAAACAACATTTACATCTTTTGTACATCCAAAGTTCCATTTTTTTCTCCCTTAAATTCATCATTTAAAAATGTTGCAGCTATTTCTGTGGGAGGACAAATAAGAATTCATTGTACAACCAGTCACCACTCTCTCCAATGAGCAATCCATGGGGTAGGGCTGGAGCAAATGTACAAAACACAAGATTTCATTTAAAAGAAACGCAAAGAAAATGAAAAATAACTGAATTAACATTGATCATGACTTTTCAACAACATTTCTTATTATTACAACCTGGCAAACCCTCCTGTGGGCAGTAAAGCTTTCTCATGTATTATTAGCCCTCTGCAGAAAGCTATGAAAAGACACAAATCTGTTTTCTCAAAGGACAGAAGGGCATTTAGTTATAAGAGAACGTAGGGCCACATTCCACTGTTGGGTTAAAGGTGAAGAAAACAGAACTATAACACACAAGTTTAAGAGATTAATACACCAGCAGTTTGTTCTTGAGCACCACAATATTGATTATTAGTCACCTGGATTCTGGTTGTGATGCTTTTTAGGGGGACTGTATCATATATAGTAGTATTATTTTATAACATCCAAATTTCCACTATGTGAGAATACACACATACAAATGTCCCTGCCCTAAAAAGTGTAGACTAAATTTTAGAGGTGACACCAAAGTGTCAATGAACACACTACCAGACCCTAAATAAAATATACTAGGGCATAACAAAGAGTAGGGAAGGAAGGGGGTGAGGAAGGATGAGGGGCTCACCCATACGATCATGTGCTTACTCACTATAGGTGTGTGCACATGGGGGGTGAGCATGTTACATTTTTGGTGAGGTTTACCGGTTTGTTTTTGTAAAGTTTTGTTTTTAAGGTTTCAGATACTGTGGGTCTAATCCTCGTCCCCAAAGCAGATTTAAAACTGGCCTAATTGACCAGATGAGAATTCTTCTTGAACGACCACTATGCCATCTTCTCACACAGCTCCCAGCATTAGGGGGTTTGGGAAGAGGTAGTAAAGACATGAGGGTAGCCTGGGGGAGCTGCTGCAGCCAAGCATAATTTAGAGCAGCCGTGAGGACCTTTTCTCATATGGTATTCTGACCCTTCCCCTCCCCCGACTTTGCTACTCTGTCAACATTGACCATCCGGACACCCTGGACCCTTCCCCTCCCCCGACCTTGCTACTCTGTCAACATTGACCATCCGGACACCCTGTCTGCGTTCATTTCCCACTCTGCCATCCCATGCTCCCAGACCTGGTTTACAAAGTCACCATTCTCTCCTCAGTCAGATCCCCCCTAAAAATGCACGTGTCAATTGATGCCTTCAAGTGAGTTCAAAACAATAAAGTCTCTAAGTTATCCCCTCCAGTGCCCTTCTCTGACTGCTTGTTTCAGCACCAAATGTTCTGAGTGCCAAAGATGAACTCACTGGTGATTTGATCTTTTCAGGAACCAAATCTGATAAAATACAAATTCTTTGCACAGTGATAGCCCCCACTCCCACTGGGAAACTTTAAAACCCTTTTGCCAGTCTCTAACAGTTAGTGTTTGTCTTCTTCCCTGCTATATCTTTGGGGAGGTCAGCTTGGCTGGGGATTGAGAGGAGATGGTTTTGCAGAAATAAAAAAATTAATTAACTAGTTTTGAAATTTTCCTTCTATGTTGTCTATTATTGCTTGTGTTGTCCATTTAAATGGTAAACTCTCCAGGATAAGGATGGTGTCATAGTATGCACTTGTACACCGCCTAGCACAATACCCCCTCCCTCCGGCAGTGGAATGGGACCTCTGGGTGCTATTGTAATATAAAAATTATATAATAATCCTATCTTCTCTGTGTTTGTCTTTTGGTTCGTAAGCTATTTGAAGCAGGGACTCTCATTTTCACTGACTCTTGTTCAGATCAGATGACAGATAAGAATTATAAAAGAACCCCACACTTCTAAGTGACCGAGATTGTGTTCCCATGGAAATGCCCTTACTAATTAAAAAATAAACAACCGGGGACAGAGCTTTCCATTCGCCTTTACAATATATATATATAACCAAGAAGGGTTTCTACAAAGATTGTTTTCCATGAGATATCAACCTGTTCATAAAGAAAAGGAGCTCAATATGACTCACCAAAAATTACTGTGTGAAAACATATTCAATATAAAAAGCTTTGTCACCTGGGATACTTGTTACTTCTAAGAGCTCTGATCAAAGATAAAAGCCAAGACAACTTCTTGTAATCAATTATGCACTGCTAATCCATGGTGTATGTGTAATTGATAAAAATAAAATGATGTATGTAACATGGATTTACACGCAGAAATGAAATATGGACATGGGTGTAATGCTAAACATTGGACTGATATCCTAAATATACAGTAATCCCTTGACTTAGACAGTCCCTGGCTATGCATTAGCTCCTTGGTACAATTACAGCACCCCTCAGTCTGTTCTAACTTTTGCCTGGGGAGTAACCTGGCACACAACTGGCCAAGGATCATGACATGCTTACGGTTGTGCTATGGACTCCTTGGCTGCAGCTAATGAACTGGCCAGGGTTTCATTTTTTCATGTGCAGAAACCACTGGGGAGTATTTACCAATGAACTAACTAAATAAAAAACCTTTTCCACAATGTTCACTGCACACACACACAAACCCCCCTCATAACCTACAAATCTGACTTGTCTTAAAGGAGAGACTAAAAGAGGCACCCTAAGTTTACACATTCTCCATGCAGAGCTGATGTTTAACCCAATTTTTTCCATCTGAGGTTCTCTTGTATGTACCAAGAAAACAAGTTCTGAAGATCATTATACACTAGCCACCAAATTCATGAGAGAAGGGCAAGATTCCGATTCCTGGCATAGGTGAAACAAAAACAAATCAAGTATCAAACTTTCAGATCTCTCTGTCTTTGTTCACATTTTTTGGGGACAATGAAATCAAGCACCACATACCACAATATTGTTCCCTTTGTCACCTGGTTGTCTCTGAAATATGCAACTTTAATATATTTCTAACACAAGAATTAATTTCCTTATTGTTCTAGATTACATCCTTTGGCCACAGGTCCTATACATTTTGCTTAGATGAGTCCCAAAGAGTTCGCAGCACCATAATGAACAGATCAATTATTGTTCAGAAAAGAAGATACTGTCTCTTTAAAGGTTATTTGAAGGTTGATTGCTATCTTATTGCTTATCTCCAGAAAATCTATTCAGCCTTATGAATGAATTTGACCTTTTTATAGTTACTGGGGAAAAATAACAGAACAAAAGTTAATTTAGAACTCCATAATACAACACTTTTTCCCAGAGAAATGAAAGGGCATTCAAATCGATACCTGCACAATAACAGTCTGATGAATGTTTGCACCCAATTTTCTCATTTTGCTAACTTGAGATTGGGAATTTTGAATAGTTTTCAGAGACCATATTCTTTATGTGCTGTGAAGTATGTGGTATTGTGTCCAAACAATGCTAGAGGATAATCATTATAGGAGTATCAGTGGGCCTGAAAAGGTCAGTTAGTTAGAAATGTCAGCTTTCAATGCAACTGTACTGGACCTTCGTACACAAGGATCCAATTAAAGGGACATGCCAAGGTGCATGGAAACATCACGGTGACCCAGAATAATAATAAGGCATTGTGAAAAAGCTTGATGTTTTTCTTCAAAAATAATGGAGTTAGCCTTCAAAATGCCCTCTCTGTGGTCTTATTTAATCTTGTTGAAACACCACTTATCCTATAGATATACAAAAGAGTCAGGTTTCTTATGCAAGAAATAAAACCAACAACAAAAACAGATTTACCAAAGCTAAATATTTAGCAAACAAACAAACACAAAAAAATCTAATTTTGTTATTTAATCTAAAATTATCTGTCATTTCAATTGGAAACAAGATTTTACATGTTGGTAATTTGGGGTTTATATAGATATATATGTATATCAATAGATACACAGGAAAGTGATTATAAGGGTAAATTCACCTCTCTCAGAACAAGGCCAAAGTGAGTGGGTTGTTGTGTGCGGGACGGAGATGATGGAAAGTGACCCCAACCCACAGGCAGAATGTGACACTTCTGCAGCCACCAAGCCAGCATGTAGGTATGGATATGGGTTGGGTGAGGGTTAGGGGTTATGAAGCCCCTGAGCCTCATAAGTATGTATGGCTAGAATGTGGGTATGCAGCAATGTCACTCTTCTTTGCTACACCTTTGTCTTTTGTAAATGAGAAATTCTTACTTTTGAGCATATATTCCATCCCTAATCCTCATTGTATAAAAAGCCACGGTGCCTGATTGGCTCTTGGAGAGCCAGAACCCTGCTGCTGGGAAGGGGCAGGGAGGAAGCCAATGTTTCCTTATCACTTTTTGCTATCACAACATGTCTCTAAAACTCCATTAAGATTAGAACAAACTCCTTCCTAATTCTTTAGCACTCAGATGTGATTGATCATTTTGTAACTGGCTGCTGGCTGAGGCTCCAATTTCTTTATTTGATGTGTAAGCGATATCAATTTATTTAGAGTAATATCAAACCGAACCTTTGGAGTCTGTTCTCCCATTTGCCCTTAACATTTTCAGGATCCATTTTAAACCTTTGTGGGAGCAAAGGTGATTAAACTAGGGTGACCAGATAGCACGTGTGAAAAATCGGGACGGGGGTGGGGGGGTAATAGGAGCCTATATAAGAAAAAGCCCCATATATCAGGACTGTCCCTATAAAATCGGGACATCTGGTCACCCTAGATTAAACCCATAACATCTTAGAAATGTAACACGAGGAATAGCTTAGCTCCCAGACCTCACTGAGTGTTCCTTTTAGATGAATCAGTTATTATTAGAAAGACTGAAAGGGTTTTTTCCCCCCTAAAACGAAACAGCATATGAAGCTTTCACCAACACAAACATGAACCATAATTATATTAGGCTGCTTGAAAACTCAGCCAGTATCCCTTGACATGTACTTTGATCAAAATCAATGTTGTATTAATTAGCATGGACTATCAAGAATAGTTAGTGCATGAGTTTTAACAGTGAACAACGTTCTGTCACATTTTATTACCCTGTATCATTTTTACTAATAGGTGTATTATAGCTTCATGACTTCATATTATTTTCATGCTTCAGTTAGAAAGAAGTAGATTGTCAGAATATTCAGGAAGGTAATGGAAATGTCTTGCAGGGGGCGTTCAGTAGTTGAGCTTATTCTTAAGTAACTTTCAAAAGCATATTTTAAAGCTTTTCTTCTCTTCATCTAATTTTACTAGGGAGTCTCATAAGCAATGGTGTGTGGAAATGCAACACTTAATCAGCTAAAAAGTACAGTAAATCCCACATATCACTTTGTTCATGGAAGGAAAGTAGAAATATATTTTTCTCACCAAAGGAAATTAATTAGGCAACAGTCCTATATCTATGATTTAAAGTGGTAAAATATGTATGGAGGAAACTAAAGCCACCTCACAAGAATTCAGTGTATCACAAATTAATGAAATTGAGACATTTTTAAAGCATAGCACAGGAGATATTACAGGGGAAGGAATATTTTAAATGATAGGGTTTAGCTCCATAAAGTTCAGTCTGGTAAATATTTTTTAAAATCAAGCCTTCTTTCTTTCCTACAAGTACAATACTTTATTAGTAAGGACATGCTCAGAAACCACTACAGTTTTAGGATCAAATCCCATAGCCCTTAACTAAGAATTTATATATTTTTTTACTCTGGTATAGGGTGCAAACTCCTAAAGTGCTCTGTGAAAAATCTAAGTAAATCATGGCTAATGAACTAAGGATTTAGCTCTTATTTTATTTTTCTCTTAAAATGGAAATGAAAGAGACTTAAAACATTCTATATTCGATGTTGCAGACAAGCTGGGCACTGGGGGACATTCAATTACCCCATGTTTTCTAAATGTATTCAATTTACTGCTGCCAAATGGAGTGAGTTTTATATACATCTGGGAAACGCACACCTCCAGTGCTGATGAATGTCTCCTGACAGTGCACTGATTTCAAGAAAAGTTTATTTTAAATTTGCAATAGAGAGGGTGGTAGGAAAGGATCAAGCCCCGAAGAAGGCTGAATCAAAGAGAATTTCAAAGGAGTATTTGTGATGGAGGTTCCTGGGCAATCTAACATCTTAGCCAATTTTAAAGCCAGTGGGTTCAATCACACTTCCATTTACACTATCAATAATTTAACAAAAATGCAGTGGGAGTTGAACTCACCTTCCTGAATGATACTGTAACATAGTGAGTATTCACAAAACCACAAACAGCCAGCTAGAAACGAAGGGCAGATCCTTCAGCTGGTGTAAATCATCTTATCTTCATTGTGAAGCTAAGCTAATTTATGCCAGCAGAAGCACCGGCCCTAAAGTTTGAGTCTACTAAAAATTGTTCAGGGACTGCTTCCGATGAAATTCAGAAGTAAAGCTAAGTAAATTTAAAGGAAATAAATATACGTTGGTAAAACTTCACATCCTTAAGCCCCTCCTCTCACCAAAGTTTATGTTACTTCAACTTGGACCCACTCTAGACACACACCCATTTATGAATGCTTAACTTCTTTCCCCTCCCCACTTTACATGTCATGTCTGAATTTGACTCACTGAATCGCATGGAGTTTTACAGAGTCTAAGATGGTGTAACTCACATGCCAAGGGGCAGAAGAAAGGAGTGTAGCAACATTTACTAATTTAACTTAAAAAGAAGAACAGGAGTACTTGTGGCACCTTAGAGACTAACAAATTTAATTTAACTTACTCTTTCTTTGAGCTACTCGACATATAAGGAAGTGCAACTTAAACTCCTTTAAATACTGATAAGTGAGTGTCAGTCACATCAAGGAGATCTGGCACCCAATGAAGCCTACACCACCTGTTGAACAACTTCTTCTGCTTTTCAACATCCCGTGGAACATTTCCTGAGCCATTTCCATAGGGACTTTGAAATGGGGTCCGCAGTCATATACACACATGTCTCATACAATATTTAATTTCTGTACATGTACAGTACCAATTTTTCAATCCCAACATTTCCTCCATCACTACTTTTCCAGAATACACTCAATCCATGTTAGGGACAAATGAGTATTCGTTCTGACTTACAAAGCTACTTTTAAATCAAAACTAAGGTTTTCATCACTACTAGAGCCTTCAAAAAAGACTTAGTCTTCAGAACAGTTTCTCTGTCATAGCCAGGAAAGTCACAGGAGATGGTTGGTCTGTGAAGGGCTCAGCTATATTGTTTCACCACACCTGCTTGTCCTAGTAAACAGCAGCACTATACACTTTGCTTATTGTGTGCAGGCCATCTGGAGCAATGTGAATGCAAGACAGACAATGTCTGGGCAGCACCACAATGTGGGTTCAAAATAACTTCTGATTAAGGTGATACTAACAATAAAAGATGGTCAACACTTAAGACAACACTTAAGCTCTGTTGAATCATTTTACAACAGTGACCTTTTTGAATGGTACATCTGTCATGACATAACATTAAGATTCCTGTGACAGCTCTCGAATTATTATCTGAATTTTTAGTCACTGAGGCCTTGAGAACCCATTTATAACTCAAATGCCAAGGGACAAAAGAAAGGAGTGTAGCAACAACATTTACTAATTTCACTTACTCTTTCTGCTAGTTCCAACATGAAGGAAGTGCAGTTTAAATTCCCTTAAATACTGGTAAGTGAGTATTAATGACATGATGTTATCTTGCAACCATGCCCATTAATAGCCTTCTCTACTCTAGGATAACTATCCGTTGTTGACATTTGTTGCCACCAGTGGGTGCAGTTGATCCAACTCTGAATATGGTTTGATTACAAGTGCAGACCAGAATGAAAGTGTTCAGTATCATTTCAAAATATGCTCACTGCCAGGAGGCACCATTCCCCAAGTGGGAATGCACAGAGGGTCTTGAAGAAAAAATACAGTTACAGCCAGCAGGGTTCTTCAACACCTCAGTGACTAAAAACTCAGATAACAGGGGTGTGTGTGTGTGTGTGAGAAAGAGAGAGAGAGAGAGAGAGAGAGAGAATGTTACCTCATGTTGTATGCAGTGTTGTTGTAGCCATGTCGGTCCCAGGATATTAGAAGGATATGGCAGCTGAGGTAAGACCTTTTACTGGACCAATTTCTGTTGGTGAGAGACACAAACTTTCCAGAGAACGCGTCTTCAGATCTGAGAAATGTACTCAGGATGTCACAGCTAAATACAAGGTGGAACAGATTACAGAGCGATCACTCTATATCTGACCTCTCAGTCCTCATCCTCAAAGGAAACCTGCACAACACTTCCAAAAGATGAGCCATAATTCATAACTTTGCTAGTTACTAAGAATCGTGGACTGAATAGAGATACTTGATTTATGACTTATTACAACAATCTATAACCCAATTAAGTTGTCCCCCCCACCCCCAGCTTTTTTTCTCCCTTTCCCCCCTATGGCTGGAGAGGTGTTAATGGGCTACTTCACCTTGAATGATTCCTTGAAATATGTGTTAACTACTGATACTAAACAATCTGTTCCACCCTGTATTTAGCTATGACATTCTGAGTACATTTCGACTTGAAGAACAGCTCTCTGTAGCTCAAAAGCTTCTCTCTCACCAACAGAAGTTGGTCCAATAAAAGATATTACCTCACCTACCCTGTCTCTCTAATGTTATCTTATGACAGGTGTGCAGTTTACAAAGGCCACCAGGGTTTCTGAAATGGTACTGAATTCACTTTGTTCTGCTTTATACTTGTAGTTAGACCATGCCAGAAATGCACCACTGCTGACTGATATTGTCAAGCTATAGGGGATTTTCCTACTGTAGACAAGACTAGCTGAGTGACATCCACTGTACAGGAGGCTGCCTGCCTCTACACAGGATGGAAAACTTAAAGAATTTCCAGAGAAATGACAGTTGAAAACAAACTGTTCAGCCCTTAATTCAGATCATCCAAAGTACTCAGTCATAAGGTGTATCATGTCTCTGTAAAAACAGTCCATTGCTAACAAATCATAAAGACAGTCCTCCAAAATGAAAATATTAAAAAGTAACAATATCTAAAGATAAATAATTCCCAAGGCTAAGATTTTGAAACCTGTATGACCTGAAGTCAGACTCCTAAATCTATATTTAGGTTGGGATTTTTCAAAGCATCCTAAAAAGAGCTGAATGCCTAACTCCCTTAAACTCTTTAGAAAATCCAAATTTTAGACTCCTAAATAAGTTTGGCCTGAGGATGCTCAGCCCTTTTGATAATGAGTTCAAACTTATTTAGCAGCCAAACTCTAGGCTACATGTATCTTGGCCCAATTTTTTTTAATACTTTATCAAATCAATGATTATGGATTTCTGGCTATCAACACACAAAAATACAAAAAATGCACATCTTGAAAAATGTCTGGTAAGGAAGTCTTTTTTTTGGAACACAGCATGTCTACCTACATAATCAGTGGAAACTCTTAGGGCACGTCTTCACTACCCGCCGAATCGGCGGGTAGCAATCGATCTATTGGGGATCGACTTATCGCGTCTAGTGAAGACATGATAAAATCGATCCCCGATGGCTCTGCCGTCGACTCCGGAAATCCACCGCGGCAAGAGACGGAAGCGGAGTCAACGGCGGCGTGGCAGCGGTCGACTCGCCGCCGTCCTCACAGCCAGGTAAGTTGACCTAAAATACGCAACTTCAGCTACTCTATTCACGTAGGTGAAGTTGCGTATCTTAGGGCGCCCCGCCCCCCCCCGTAGTGTAGACCTAGCCTTAGTATGTGCCTATGCTGATCCTTCTAACTAATTGCTACGTTGCTGTGCAAAACTGAAAGATCTGAAGTGCTACATACTTACTGTAATCACATCTATGCACAAACTCAACTTAATCAACTCTTTTATTGCTCCAGTGAACATTGCATCAGTCATCACAGTAAAGAAGGTATCATAAATACAAGTTAAACAAATGTCTCTCCCTTAAGTGATTTTTCCCCCCAACCCTCCTTTTCTCCTATAAAAAAAGGCTGTGGACTTCTGTAACTTTATCCAAGATCTGAGTGTTTATTCTGATTATGACCTTCAGGGATTTTTTTTTCTTTTCTTTTTTTCTTTAGAAACAGGGGACATTGAAGATACAAAATACGGAAAAATGTGTCATATTTGCCCTTGAATTTGTAGTCAGAGTGGTGACAATGGCTCTTTCTCACTGTATTGTTGCTTTTATCAGCAAGTGCCCTAAGCATATATTAACATAATTGCAAACTGTATGAAAAATGAACATGCAAAAATGTGATGCAATTGCCAGTAGCCTCAAACATCTGTCCCAACAAAGTGTTTCTTCTCCTTTTTTTAATGATTACTATTTGAACAAGGTTAGTGAAGGAGAAGTCATGTCACAGATATCTACATTTACAATGTTGGAACAATTATTGATGCAAAATTGTTATCCAAGCAAAATGTGTTGCGTTTTGCCCACTGTCCCATAACACCTGCTCACTTTGCTAACACATTCCCCGTTAAAGCCAGACAAAAAGATAAAGATGCATTTAGAGCTGAGGGACAGAAAAATACTGGTTACCAAAGCTAGGACCAACTCTCTGTGGTGTTTCTCTGTTGCTGGTGGACAGTAGACCTCTAAGAGAGCTAATGAAAAGAAATTGAGCAGTCTTACTGAAGAAACTGAACAAGAGCTTAGATCAAAGAGAAATCTCATTCATCTGGCCTGCATTTCAATCCCAACAGTGATACCTTTGAAAAACACCATGCCAGAGATATGAAACTTCTTTCATGACTAGTGACCAGAAATTCAACCTATAACACATTTGGGGGATTTTCCTTTGCAGACACATAACAAAAGTCATTATTGAGAAGACTGTTTCGAAAGTGTTTTATTTTTACCTAGATATTTCTGAACTCATTTACTTTAAGGTTCTTCAGAATTAACCTGCATATTCTCCCTCCAACAGTGCACGCTGAAAGCCACTGACTCTTTACACGCCTGAAATGTATTTAGTATTGAAGAGAGAAAAACTTACATTTCTGTGATACTTAAACATACATTGTGAATTCTAGGGCATCTACCCTGCAGACATACCACTAACTGTAACCCCAGGAGGCTTAAAAAAATATCAGCACTCAAATTCATAGAGTAAAGGTCTGAAGAGGCAGCTCTGTGAACGGATAACTACCCGGGGCTTTGCCAAGCACAATATAGCTGTCACTTGTTATTATGTTAAAGATTTTCTGGGGAACAGTGTTTTTCATTTTGCATGCCAGAGACAGGGGAAAAAAACACATTTAGACAACCGTCTCTTTAAGAAAAGATAAAAGCCGAGCCTCGTAGCTTACTCACCAGGGTTGGTTATAGTCAGCAGGTCAAGTTGCCGTTCTTGCTGAAAAGCAAATTAGAAAAGGAATTGTTAAAGGGGGACTAATTTCAGTGGGTCATCTTAGACATGCAAAGAAAGTGTTCTGACATTTACACTGGAATAAATTACAAGTTACACAGCTCAGAGCAACTATTTTGGATGGGAGCCATATGTACCTTCCGACAAAGGAAAGAAATCTAGTCAGTCCCTTCAGGGCAGGTTTATTTACATTTCTGAATTGGGTTTTTGGATAAAAGTGCAAATGTGTGTGTCCATGTGTATTTTTAACTAGCTGCTTCAAATGTAAGGGATCGTTGACTTCTTAGAAAAGGAGGAAGGCACTAAGGTGCTACTCTACGATTCTCTTCTTGATTAAGTCACTGCCTCAGTTTGGACTCGGGAAAACAAATAATTATATTCCCTTGGGAGGAGATTTTTCAAAGACACCTAAAGGGGTATGAATGACTAATTCACATTCATTTTAATGGGACTTTGGCACTCACACCACCTTATCTGGCTTTGAATATCCGAGTCTCAGTTTCTATATTTGTAAAGTGGGCATGACTGTTTTTTTGATAGGCGTGTTGAGCTTTAGTTGTTTGAACACTGCTCTGGGAGCCTTGGATGAATGGTGAAATGAAAGTGTAAAATAATATTGTTAGTAGTATAATAAACTAGAAATTGATGAAAGGAAATACTTTTTCACATAGTGAACTATTAGCCAGTGGACTTCATTGTCTTAATATTTCACTGAGTCCAAAAGCTTAGCAGTATTCAAAACAAGATTAGACATTTATATGGATAACAAGACTACCTTTTGATACGGTCTCCCACAGTATTCTTGCCGGTAAGTTAAAGAACTATGGACTGGATGAATGGACTATAAGGGGGATAGAGAGCTGGCTAGATCGTTGGGCTCAATGGGTAGTTATCAATGGCTCCATGTCTAGTTGGCAGCTGGTATCAAGCAGAGTGCCCCAAGGGTCAGTCCTGGGGCCGGTTTTGTTCAATATCTTCATTAATGATCTGGAGGATGGCGTGGATTGCACCCTCAGCAAGTTTGCAGATGACACTAAACTGGGAGGAGTGGTAGGTATGCAGGAGGGTAGGGATAGGATATAGAGGGACCTAGATAAATTAGAGGATTGGTCCAAAAGAAATCTGATGAGGTTCAACAAGGACAAGTGTAGAGTCCTGCACTTAGAAAGGAAGAATCCCATGCACTGCTACAAACTAGGGACCGAGTAGCTAGGAAGCAGTTCTTCAGAAAAGGACCTAGGGGTTACAGTGGATGAGAAGCTGGATATGAGTCAACAGTGTGCCCTTGTTTCCAAGAAGGCTAACGGCATTTTGGGCTGTATAAGTAGGAGCATTGCCAGCAGATCGACGTACGTGATCATTCTCCTCTATTTGGCATTGGTGAGGCCTCATCTGGAGTACTGTGTCCAGTTTTGGTCCCCACACTACAAGAAGGATGTGGAAAAATTGGAAAGAGTCCAGCAGAGGGCAACAAAAATGATTAGGGGGCTGGAGCACATGACTTATGAGGAGAGGCTGAGGGAACTGGGATTATTTAGTCTGCAGAAGAGAAGACTGAGGGGGGATTTGATAGCTGCTTTTGACTACCTAAAAGGGGGTTCCAAAGAGGATGGATCTAGACTGTTCTCAGTGGTACCAGATGATAGAACAAGGAGTAATGTTCTCAAGTTACAGTGGGGGAGGTTTAGGTTGGATATTAGGAAAAACTTTTTCACTAGGAGGGTGGTGAAGCACTGAAATGGGTTACCTAGGGAGGTGATGGAATCTCCTTCCTTAGAGGTTTTTAAGGTCAGGCTCGACAAAGCCCTGGCTGGGATGATTTAGTTGAGGATTGGTCCTGCTTTGAGCAGGGGGTTGAACTAGATGACCTCCTGAGGTCCCTTCCAACCCTGATATTCTATGATTCTATGATTCTACCCTGAGTTAACGGTAAATATTAGAAAAAGAAACAAGGCTTTTGGCAGAGATATAAGCTGTCATGATTCGAGGCATAAACCAACCTCTAACTAGTGAGGTTTAGGAATAATCTATCCCTGGAGGCAGATTATCCCTTCACTGCTTATGACGGGTTTCTCTGTCTGCCTCTGAAACAGGTGGTAGTGGCAGTGACAGGATACTAGCCTGGATAGACCACCAGTGCGATCTATTATGGAAATTCCTATGTTCCTATGATATTATCCTTTTCAGCTTCTGCATAACCTAAGTTTCTACTGCATAGGGCTTTCCACCTCCATGGTGGCTAGGCAAGTTTACACTTTCCTTCTCACAAGTGGATTTTATTATTGTCTATTTCAGGGGTAGGCAACCTATGGCACACGTGCCAAAGGCGGCACGCGAGCTGATTTTCAGTGGCACTCACATTGCACGGGTCCTGGCCATCAGTCCAGGGGACTCTGCATTTTAATTTCATTTTAAATGAAGCTTCTTAAACATTTTAAAAACCTTATTTACTTTACATAAAACAATAGTTTAGTTATATATTATAGACTTATAGAAAGAGACCATCTAAAAACGTTAAAATGTATTACCGGCACACGAAACCTTAAATTAGAGTGAATAAATGAAGACTTGGCACACCACTTCTGAAAGGTTGCTGACCCCTGGTCTATTTTTTCCTTGCACGTTCTAATAGTTATCATTCCTCTAAAACTCTCTATGGCCAACACTGGTGTGTCTAGCTGGCATCACAATATATACTGTCCAGTTTAATTTCTCTCTCCTAATCTGCTCAATAATGTCTGTGTTACTTTCATTTATTGTCAGGCCTATGGATCCTTTTCTAATCTAATTCACATCATTACACACTCTCTATTCTTCTGGTGACAGGTGAAAGTCCTTGAGGAGGAAACTATGTGTCAGTGATCCCACAGTGGATATTTTTCTCTAGAATGTCTTACTGATTAAAGACCTTCCCCTTCAGAGTGCCAAAAATTGCAGTCTCTATGCTTACAAAACACTACTGACTGAAGTCAATGGGCACAATTCATCACTGTTGTTCTCCTGTGCAGCTTCACTGAACTTCCTTGAGTCATATGCCCATTTATACCAATGGACACCTGGGTGCATTGGATGCTTTGTCTGTTTAGGACTCTGGGATCGAGTCCACAGGTGGCATGGGTGTCAGGCAGTAGCATCAGAACTGTAATCTTCTGTAGCATTCTCTTTATGTTGTGTGTTTATGGCCTACTTATGTGTTTTAACTCTTTTGTGTAGTGTAAAAGCTGTTGTTGGGTACAGTTTCACTTGTATTCCAAGTACTGACAATTCTGAATATACATTCCCATGTATGCATGAGAAATATGACTTATCTTGCTCACTTTATTATAAACACCAAAGACCAGATTGTGCCCAATCCTTAAACTGATGTGCCAGGATAGTGGTGTGAGGAACCTTTCCCTGATTTATGTGACCTCCCTAAATCCCAGGCACAGTTGTACACTACTCTCCAGGGACTACAGGGTCTGCATTCGCCATATCTTTTGTGGGCATAAAGGAAGCATCATAGTAAAGCTACTGTATCTGAAGGTGTGTAGCAATGGGTTCACTCCTCCCATGCAAGGCTGTGCCTAAATGGCTCAATCGATCCATAAGTGTATACGAAGAAAATACTCTGATTGTGAGTTATACTTGATATAGATCATGGGCCTAAACCATGAGGTGTATTTCTATGAAGCTACGATTTGCCAATAGCAAATTGTTTTAGCAGCCACATGGCCAACAGCATTGCTTATGCTTGTTTAATGCAATTTGAACTCAAAATGTATAGTAAATAGCCAAGTTAGAAAAGGAATGGTCAGCCGTATACAAAAATGACGGGAAAAAGGCAAATATGGTGCCCATCTATAAAAAGGGAAATATGGACAACCTGGGGAATTACAGACCAGCCAGCTTAATTTCTGTACCCGGAAAGATAATGGAGCAAATAATTAAGCAATCAATATGCAAACACCTAGAAGATAATAAGGTGATAAGTAACAGTCAGCATGGATTTGTCAAAAACAAATTGTGTCAAACTAACCTGATAGCTTTCTTTGATAGGGTAACAAGCCTTGTGGATAGGGTGGAAGCGATAGACATGGTATATCTTGATTTTAGTAAAACTTTTGATACTGTCCCGCATTACCTTCTCATAAATAAACTAGGGAAATGCAACTTAGATGGAGCTACTATAAGGTGGGTACAAAACTGGTTGGAAAACCGTTCCCAGAGCATAATTATCAGTGGTTCACAGTCATGCTGGAAGGGTATAATGAGTGGGGTCCCACAGAGATCAGTTCTGGGTCTGGTTCTGTTTAATATCTTCATCAATGATTTAGATAATGGTATAGAGAGTACACTTATAAAGTTTGTGGATTACACCAAGCTGGGAGGAGTTGCAAGTGCTCTGGAGGATAGGATAAAAATTAAAAATGATCTGGACAAACTGGAGAAATGGTCTGAAGTAAATAGGATGAAATTCAATAAGGACAAATGCAAAGTACTCCACTTAGGAACAATCAGTTGCTCACATAGAAAATGGTAAACGACTGCCTAGGAAGGAGTACTGTGGAACGGGATCTAGGGGCCATAGTGGACCACAAGCTAAATATGAGTCAACAGTGTAACACTGTTGCAAAAAAAGTGTACATCATTTTGGGATGTATTAGCAGGAGTGTTGTAAGCAAGATACGAGAAGTAATTCTTCCTCTCTACTCCACTCTGATTAGGCCTCAACTGGAGTATAGTGTCCAGTTCTGGGTGCCACATTTCAGGAAGGATGTGGCCAAATTGGAGAGAGTCCAGAGAAGAGCAACAAAAATGATTAGAAGTCTAGAAAACATGACCTATGAGGGAAGATTGAAAAAATTGGGTTTGTTTAGTCTGGAACAGAGAAGACTGAGAGGGGACATGATAACAGTTTTCAAGTATGTAAAAGGTTGTTACGAGGAGGAGGAAGAATTTTTTTTCCCCTTAACCTCTGACGATAGGACAAGAAGCAATGGGCTTAAATTGCAGCCAGGGAGGTTTAGGTTGGACATTAGGAAAAACTTCTTAACTGTCAGGGTGGTTAAGCTCTGGAATAAATTGCCTAAGGAGGTTGTGGAATCTCCATCATTGGAGATTTTTAAGAACAAGTTAGACAAACACCTGTCAGGAATGTTCTAGATAATTAGTCCTGCCACGAGTGCAGGGGACTGGACTAGATGACGTCTCAAGGTCCCTTCCAGTCCTATGATTCTATGACCATCTGTAAAAACAGCCATACTGGAAAAAAGTTGGCAATAGAAGCAGGTCAGGTTATACAAAGCACAATGATGGCAAACTGCAGAGCATGTAAGTGTTTGTATAGCATCTAGCACAATTTGGGCCTTGCGTCTTATCTGAGCCCCTTGGCAACGTAGGCAAATAATAAAATATACAAAAGAATAACAATTTGTTATAGCAAGAAAACAGTATCTTATGGGATAGGTTCAATAAAGTGGAAAATAATCATAGGCCAGAACCTCAGTTGATGAAATTTGTTATAGCTCCATCTGAACATTGGCTGAGGACTGGTCCAGAATGCAACAAAATTAAGCCCCGATCTTGCAAACATTTGTGCATGTGCTTACTTTGAAGCATGAGTAGTCCCATTGACTTCCAGTGAACCAGTGGGATAATGCGCTGACATTTCACTTCTAGGAACTAACTGCTCCAAAAGATTTGAGATTCAGCAGCCAGACTCCTGGCTAAGGACTACATGCAGCAGCACTACGGCGGCTGCCTGTGCTGGTGTAGGGACGCTGAATGGGCTCCCTCTGCCCTCTCCTCTCAGGGCCCCTAGCTGGGATAGCCAGAATTTGCTCTAAAGTGAAAGTTTTCATATATATCTAGTCTTCATACATATATATATACGGAAAGGAGACAAAGTGTGTTCCTGAACTGTGCTTGTAGAATGTACAGAAAATCATCCCCTGCAGAAGCAAGCATGGCCCCAATTTTTGCTGCATTTCCAGATTTCCGAGGCCAGGCCCTCTGCAACTCCACCCTCCCGTGGTCCAGCTTGATGTTCTCAAACTAGTAACCCAAAAAGTTAATATTTTGAATGTGTAATATTTTAAATGAATTATTTAATTTATAAGTAATTCTAAAAGCAACTGAATTTACAAGGGATTTTCCAAATTTCTCAAAGATTAATTCAGTAATCACGTCAGAATCACTGCAGCTGTGGGGCCAGGCTCACTCTAGTGCTGGGATGTGCAAATTGCACCTTTTTGCACCTCCCAGGGCCCAGGGACTGGAGGAATTCCCTTCCCCACCCTCCACCCCCGCTGCCAGTAGTTCCCTGCTTGGAGGGCATCTGTTAGATTCTTTATCAGCCTGATAAGAGCCCCTCAGAGGTTGTACTGAGTCAGCACATCCTTCACTGCTCTAATCTTGCCCATCCCGAAAGAACACAAACCGCTATTTTGACCATGCAGCCCCCAGGGCAAAGGGGAGATTGTGGCCAATTTGAACCACAGCAGCTTCCCATATTGTGGACTTTTCTATCTTTGGTGCTGTTCAGAGGCACAGACCCTGCAGGGCATCTGGCCCTGAATTCTATCAATTAATCACATTAACTTGCATAAAATTAACATAAATCATTAATAAATGCAATAAACATTGATAAAGAGTAATAAATCATATTTAAACACATGGAAGGCAAATCGTTAATAAATTAAGCATTAATTCCTTTAACGAACGTTAATCTATGAGGCATCAAGAATAAATTCTGCTTCCGAGAATGAGTTGAAAAGACCTTGTGATCCAGTCTAATCCCTTGAAAAGTACAGAATGGTCCCTGCTGCACAGACGTAAGTGATTATTTCTAGCCATTTGGATCTATCCAGCTATAGAGCTTCCATTACTAAACTTGGAAGACTATTACATTTCTTGGTAATGTAGAGTCTATATCTTCCGCCAGGCGGTTTCCTAACATTTCTTCTAGTAACTCACTTTCTGAGCAATTTCTGATTCGGCCAACAGAGTGCGCACTCTACTTGGCACACGTGAATTGTCCCATTTAAACGGCCACCGTGTCTATGCATGAAGTTGAGCATGTGCTTAAGTGTCTGCAGGATTGGAGCCTAAAATTTCAATATTCTTTTCTTAATCTAATAAGCGGCCAAGTTAGTGTGTTTGTAAATTGTTGCAGGGTATTATATTATAAAGCCAAAAGTTTTAACCAATTGAAAAGATCAAATTCAGGACAAAAATGCTAGAAAGTCCAAGAGGTACTATTTGGAAAGCACACAAGATACTCATAGGAACCATCATAGAATATCAAGATTGGAAGGGACCTCAGGAGGTCATCCAGTCTAACTCCCTGCTCAAAGCAGGACCAATCCCCAGACAGATTTTTGCCCCAGATCCCTAAATGGCCCCCTTAATGATTGAACTCACAACCCTGGGTTTAAGTAGGCCAATACTCAAACCACTGAGCTATCCCTCCACCCCACAACCTCAAAACTCATCTGCTCCATGTGCAAGGTGCACTTCTTCAACCTGCCTTCTCTAACATCTACACATAGACCAAAACCCTACATAACTAAAACACTCCACTACACACCCAGTTTGTGCATAGGGGAGAGGATAAGTGAGATTGAGCAAACCACACATGGCAAATGATAATCCTGTTGCTAAACGCACTACGGGAGGGCATTCAGCTATTATGGTGATAAGGGTGGTATAAGAACCTACAAAGAACAGAATGGACAGACTGAACTATATTTAATACAAGTTTCGGAGCAGCATCTCTGTTACATTTGTATACAGTACTTAGTAAAGCCAACTTTTAGATGCTACAAAACTGTAACATGTACCGAGAAGGTGGAAAGATAAAGATATTAGGTATGTAATATTTTTAATTGATATGACATTGAAGGAAGACCAATATCGATGGTCATGTAGCCTTCTCCTGAGCTACTTTTGTTCCCCCAGAAACGGGGATACCAAATGATCCAAATCGTACACTGTCAACTAGAAGAAGAGATGAGTAGCAGTTTTTGTATCTTTGAAGTTGTTTCCATTTCAGATGGTGCGAAGCGGAACCACTTGGAGGATTTGTAGACTTTTTAGTGAAAATTTTGTCATCAAAATGCGTATTGAAATTGTTATTGACATTTTCTTGTTTACCAGAGATCTGTTTTCTGTGAACCACAACAACAAACTTATGACCACTTTTATAATATTTTGATAATGTTTTTAATTTAAATATTAAAAAAAGAAATGAAACAAATTGTTAAAAAAATAATTTGAAAGGCAATTTTTTATTCAAAATACTTTTATTCAAAAAAATGCCACCCAGCTCTAGTTATGAGGTTTAACTATAAGAACTGATGGGAATTTGTAGGGTAACTTGCAAAAGCTGTTGGACAGTCCAGTTGAAAGAGGGTTCAGGGAACATCAATGTTTTGAGGAGCTCTTAAATAAAGGAGAGCCATGCCCAAAGATGAAGACTACCAGGAAAAAATTATTACACTGACTATTTCCGTCTTATTGCAATAAAATTCTGTCCAGTTTCACACGTGAGGTCTTCTCTGTTTGTATATTCCTTCTATTCAAAGTGCAGAATTTGGACTTAAAGAGTGACCAAAAAATGTACTAATTCAAATCCTTTTAAACTGGATAAACTGACCATTTTAGGGTGGGTTTTTTTTTAAATCACATTATGATGCCAAGCAATGATCTTTTCTTTCCATTCCAAAATCACAGGCTTTTGTTCATACAGTGAAGTAAGAGCTCACATTTTCTGCTTCCTCTATTATTAGCTACTAATATTTCATTGTATCATGATAAAATGAACCAGCCATCTTGTTGACACTTGACTGGGATCTTGGTAAATTGCATCTGCTGTAGCCTACTACCTGGAATCAATTATTGATAATATAGGTGTGTGGGAACATTTATAAAGTGGTTTGGATATGTTATCACTCACATTAAGAGCTATAATGAGCATCTGAAACCATTTTAACAGTGACCTCTGTAGATATTTGATCTTTGCAATACTTGGTTTTGATTCTAAACCAGAATCGAATTACCAAGTCCACATGATAAAAGACGGCACTGAGCCATTAAACTACTTTAGTCATCTTTCCATTTCAACTTAATATCTGACGTATTTTTTTCACTAAAGTTTTGGTGTTAGATTCCCTTTTCTTATTTTCTAAAACCTTTGCCAAACAATTGACTAGAACATTTTTTTCCCTGGAACGCATTTTCCTCAAGAACACAGCAATTAGTTATCTATATATTTATTAACAGGCTCCTCCTTGCTTCTTGGGATCCTGCCATGATCCAAATCTATTAAAAAAGAATGGAAATTTTATTGCAAACTGAGGGTAAACGGAAAGAGCCTCTAAGTTTTCTGCAGACATCTCTTTGGCATTTAGCCATATCAGGGTTCCTAAAGGGACTAATAATAAATGCAGATGAGAAAAGCAAAATTGTGGTGTGCTGCCAACATTGTTATTAGGGCCCCTCTACAAGAAGATCTCTGCTAATGCACAGCTTTCTGCCCTGAGTGACGTGTTGAAAGCTGATTTAAAGCGCTGCACAAAGGAAGCCATTTGCAGCGCACACAAGAAGTTTCATTGGTCCTACAAAACTTAAGAACCAGGCTACATGTTCTCAAGTGCCATCTCCCAGCACCTTTTCTATTAACTATTTACATATATATAGACAGAGCATTCTGAACAACATGGGGCATCTGAGTTTTCATTGACACACTAGCAATAAAAACAACAGTTTTAACACAGATCTCTCTAACCACGAGAGAGAACCATACAGCAGGCAAAGAAATGTGAACAAGTTCTCAATATCTGTGGCTATGGTCCTGCACCTTACAAATGCAGGCCGAGTGCTGTGCCAAGCGGAGCCATGGCAGACCATCCATATACATCCTGATCAGATGCAGGAGCAGGGCTTGTAGTACTAAGGGACTAAAAGGCATATTAAGCAACTTACCATAGACTACACCAACAATGGGAAGTGCACGAGCGAGTGCAGCGAAAAAAATACAAAGGGAACTGGGGCCTGATCCAGTTGCCATTGAAGGAAAGAGGAGACTTTCCATTCACTATAATGGGAACTACGGCAGGCCCTTAGAGAGGTTTATACTCATAGAAGTCAGTGAGAGAAAATGTTCCATATGTTGTATCATCCAGCCTATCTCCTGCCACTGTAGGAGTGTTCCCTACAGCGCATTTTCTAGTGTTAAGTCCAGTGTCATTTTAAATATCTCAAGTGACGGGGCTTCTGAAACTCCCCTAAGAGATCATTCCACAGTTTAACACATCTCACTGTCAGGAAGATTTTCCTGGTGTTCAATTAACATTTTCCCCTACTTTTCATTCAGCTCATTACTTACTCACAGGTCTAGCCCTGTGTACCAACCTAAATACAGTTAGTTTTTAGCTAAATAAGCCTCTCATTAGTGTTTATATCCTTCCAAAGTGCACAACTATTACTATGCATCCCCAATCTCCAGTCATCTCTGAGCCAGTCTGTAAATATGTAGCTTTTTAAATCTTTCGTTGGAGGCCAGTCTGTCCCCGCCCCTGATTTTTTGTTGCTCTCTCTTGAACTCCTTCCCATATGTCAGATAAGAAATGGCTTAAATGTGTTACTAACAAGCATTAACATTCAGTATACTTATTTGCTTTAAAAGTGCTCACACTCAGGCAAGTCCTTAAAGATACGCTGATGCCTCTTGAAAAATTAATCAAAAGTGTTCTCTTAACATAATTCTGTTTATATACATTATAAATATATTCTACGGGTCACTTCCCAAACATGTGTTATTAATTACCATTTGTATTACAATCATGCCCAGAGGCAGAGTAATTTACGAGATTAGTCAGAGAGGCAGGGATTCCTTAGTCCTAGTCCCAGCTCTGCCACTGATTTATATAGCCTTGGGCAAGTCATCTAATTTTTTCTATGCTCAATTTCTCCATCTGTAAAATAGATCACAATTGTACAACCCCACAGGCATGTTGTGAAGATTTCTTCATATTAGCCCTGTGGTTTGAAGATGAAACATACTATATAAGGTAAGTGCCTATTATTAAGCAAGCATGTGTGTCAATAAAAACTTGTTTCCTAAAAGTTCACCTACTCCTGCAGGGTATTCTGCACTAAAGTCATAACGGGGGTATGCAAATCTGCTCACTGCACTGAACCCAAGCTGGCAGGCTCGACTCACTAGGGTTCACAATTTCATATGGTGTATCTGGTACATACAAACATGAAAATCTGGAGGAAACCCACGCAAAACTGTCTAAACCTGCCCTCCATCCAGAATGCTCTTACATAGGTTGGGGTTGGCAGCAGCCTACCTGGCGCCCCATGAAAGATTGATGAATAAGGACTGGACCATCCAAAAGTAGACGGCTGTGCCTTCTCCCCACAACGGCTAAAGGTCTAAAAGGAGTAGGGGGATGGCCTACCCAGGCCCCCAATAGGCCAACACTTATGTACACACTTAAATTAAGCATGAGTAGTCCCACTGAAGTCAGTAGAGTTTCTCATGTTTTTATAATAAAGCAGCTGCTTGAATGTTTGTGATTGCTGCCCTGGTCTTAGATTTTCCTAAAAAAATTTAAGAGGTTTGTTTTGGTAACCAAACCATGCAGGATTTCATGGTTTGGGGTTTTATTATGTAAATTACATAGCCATGGTCATAATCCTGTGTTTGTAACATCAATTCCACTAATGCCTATAGAGATTATTGTAATGCCACAAACAGAGGATTTTGTCTTCAAGTGCGAAATAAGCAGCAGGAGCTAATAAACGTTCTCTCTGAATTTTATTTATTTTGAAGAAACAGGAAACAGGAAAAAAAACAATAAAAACCACACATAGTGCTATTAACAAAGAGAAAAGAATCTATACACAATGGGGATCATTTCTTGGTTATTTCAAAGCCGTTCCTTAATTGGGAGTCTGTCTAACATTAACTATTACTAAATAAAAGGAAAGGCATTGAGACAGGAAAAAGTATAGATTAGCGAAAGCAATTATGAACACTGAGAGTCCACCATTTGTCGGGGGAGGTCGTCAACGTTATTCAATGAATGTTTAATTAGAAACAAGTATATCTACCTATAAGAGTAATAGGATATTGACCAGCGAGCAGTTGTTTTTATAAGTTGTTATAGATAAAAAGAAAAAAAAGGGCTTTTTCTTTTCTTTTTTAATATATACAATTTTAAAACTCAAGAAGCAAATACATACGGGTTAAGACAGTGTTTTGTACTTCCTCTAGGCACAGAACTCACAGCATGGGAGTAATGGTGGCTCAGATTGGACAGAATTGCCTGATTACTAGATGTTTTTTCCATGCTTGTCATTTCAGCTGTGATTTTTATTTATCATGACTGTGGCTGTTCAACACACGGACCTCTTTCACCTCCACTTTGGATCCTAAATTATTAAATTTACTTTCTATAGCTATAGTTTCTTGTTCCAAGGAGATCTAAGTTTGTAAATCCTGTCTGATTTATTTAGTGCCAGCTTTTGGTTTGGGATCCAACTGGAAAATCTGGAAAAGGCCAATTTCAGCTTCTGGTGTAGCCCTTTCTCTCCCCAGACCTCTGTTATCTTTTGGCAGGAGAACCCACAGGGAACCTCTCCCAGGCTCTTCTCCTACCACCACATATAAGGCCATAGGGCTGCCAGATCTGGCTGATGCTCCCCACCTTCAGTCTAACTGAGGTTTTCCAGTGGGTGGTAGATAACCCAACCACTACACAGGTCTGAGGCAATAGAGAATGGCCCAGCCTTTTCCCTGCTGCTAATATCATCCTCTGCTGCTACAAATCCAAGAAGCTACTGCACACTTGCAGTTAGTTGTTATTGTAGGGTTTCTATCAGTGCTGGTCGAAATGTTAATCTTGAAAAAAAAATTCCACAGAAAATATTCTTTATTTTTTTAACTGAAATTTTTCATGGACAATGTTTCTTTCAAAATTTCCTGATTTTTTTTTTGTTTAAAAATCAGAAAATGCCCGCCAAAATATAAATTAAAAAATCATTTATTTAGACAACGTTAATGTAAAATACTATTTTATGATCAGCTCCAATTTCCGCCATTTTGGATCAGTTTCTGGATGCAAATTCTTATCAGGACCACTGAAAATCAAAGCCCTGAATTATAACTTTGATAACATTCAGTTCTTGGCACACCTGGATCCAAACAATGAAACAGATCTAGCCAGGCAATGGTTAGAGCACACACCTGAACTCTTAAGAAACACAGCTCCTGTTCTTACATATGAAACAGTATAGCAATAAAAATAATAGAACGAAAAATACCGATAATATATGCAGCACAAAAGCAGAAATATTCAAGAGTAAAAATGTGGATGCTGCAGCTCCACCCACAATTCAAACCTGTGCCCATAAACCCTGAGTAGTTGGATATTTCTGCTAGATTGTTCAGCTGAGAAAAGTTAGCAATGTAAATGTTGTAAACTGGATGAATGATCTAAATAGCCTATTATGTCTCTAATGTCTATTTTTCTTTCATAATTCATTATAATTGTCATCATTAGGATCCAGAATCAATGCTGAGATTAATGGGGCAGTTCATACTACTCATATTTATAAATCCAGTCTGTCTAAAGATTCAGAAAGATAACACTTAATGTGTTCTTTTTCAGCAAGTTATCTTTGTAACGGTAAAGACTGTAATTTGTTTGTTTGTTGTCTTTTTGTTTTTAAATGAAAGCTTAAATTTTGCAGAAACCAAAGCAGCACCGCATACATGCTCGTAAGACAAACCATAGATGTCCCAATCCGTGTAAATATCAACCAAACAAGCCCCAAGACACTAGTGTGAAGCATGTAGCAGGCATTACATATATGTCAGATGAGGAAACTTACCTCTCTAAGGTGCCACAGCAAGTCAGTGTTGAGACTGGGAAAAGAACTCTGATCTCCAGCCTCCCAACCAGATACTCTAAAAGCACCTCACCATACTAACTTACACCCTTCAGTATTTCCCCTAAGTTCTCAAGGCCTTTCACTCCAATCAGATTATCTAAAGAAGGGAAACATTCCTCCATCCCAAACTTCTTCAAAGTACTACACATTGTGTTCATATACAAGTTTCCAATCTACTCAAATTATTGGATAGTGAATCAATAGACTGAAAGGCAACTGCTCCCATGTTGAAAGAAAGAAAAGAAAGAAAATATTCCTTTCTTGGCAGCAAGGGGGCAGCCAATTCAATCTCTCCAAGCCCTGCTGTAAAAGGTAACAATTCATCCAGTTATTTGGGATACCTCTAGGGGGAGACTGTTATACAGTGTTCCCACATTTTAAATTGGGAAAATAATTTATCTAAGAATCTTTCCCTATATAATTTTGTCACTATATTTATTCACTGTGTGTAAAGCTCCTGATTTACTGTATATAAACCAAGACAATGTGATCAAAATAATAGTGAAAAGTTAAATTAGAATCCAGTATGCCTGGGCAAATATACAAACGTATCTTCCGCTACTATGGTTTCATCTAATTTCAAGCTTCACATTTTGTTCTGCTTTCCTTTTACAATTTATGGCAGTAGGTTAGTCTTCCTGCTACTCAAGAAAAGTGAATTTTTGAAAACCAAGGCTGCTGATTGTTAAATTCATTTTAGAAATCATTTTGAATGGTTCCAAATGTCACCCTTGCAAAAAGCTACATACTTAGTTACCATGAGTACAAGCGTGGTCTGGAGAAATCATATGAAAATATCAAGTCTGGGTTATCCCAGATGTAAAAGGGATGAACAACCAAGCTTATTTCTCTTAATAGCACCTAATTCATTTGATTTAAATCATTTTGAAGCAATTAATTGGTAATTTTCTATTTCCTGAACCCAAATTATTAATTTTAAAAGTCACTGTATTAGAGCTTTACAGAATCAGAGCAACTGCTCCTGCTCCCATTGAAATCAATGCAAAACTCCCAATGGCTTTAGTAGTGCAGGATCAGATATTTAGGGCTTGTCTTCATGACCGTTTAGTTTGCAGCAAGATGGGGCATGAATCTACCCCACCCTACCCTGCAATGGACTAACTGTCCATGTGGACCCTGCCAACACACATTAACTCTTGCTTAATGCACTTTGACCTAGTAATCTTTGAAGTAGGACTAGATCAAAGCACATTAACAAACCATTAATGCATTTCAACAGGGTTCACATGGACAGTTATTCTGGACAGGCTAGTGTGGGGTAGATTCACGCACCAGGTTGCTCCAGAATAATTGTTTGTGTAGACAAGCCCTTAGTGCTTACTACTTATTGATTGATCAGTTCAGTCTCACAACTCCCTGGGAGGTTGTTCTGTGTTTGTTCAGCACATAGCACATTGGGGGTTCTGGTTCATGGCTGGGGATTCTACGCATGACCTCAATAGAGATGATAAATAAAAATACTGTAACAATATGAGACTGGCAATGTTATCCTTATGATACAGATGCAGGAACAGACACAGATGCTAAGCAACTTGCCTATAGCCACCCAGAAAGTCCACAGCAGAGCCAGGATTAGAACTCAGGAGCTGCTGGCTCTCCATTTCATCCAATGGTCCGTGCTGTTGCTCATAATAAAAAAGCTTTCTTAAAACCTAGGGAAACACTGACAGTGATGTTACCTGCTGCCTTGTTAGCAAAAAATATCGGCAGCATGTTTTGTTCTAGCAGTTAAAGATGAATGTTTAGGATGAACACTTGTCTGGCTGCTTAGGAGGAGAAAAATACAATTATGAGCTTGTAAATAAAGATACGACCTCTCATCAGTTAGGCCATATAATATCTTCTCTCTCCAGAATGGACCTATAATATAGAATAGCCTTTGGAACTGTACAGTATGTTTCAATAATTATATAAATGTCAAAAGGATAAGCCATTTTTTAAAGTGCTATAAATCACAGAATCAGCTCTCTTCCCCCCCGCCAAGCATGCTCAAAATTGGTATTGTTGCCGTACATTCAGGCTGGCTCAGTGGTTTTTAAATATGCCAATCTCTCATCTCCAATATCGTGCCAACAGCAAAATAACTCTTCATATAGCTTGAGAAACAATTCTGGACCAAAGTCAATCCTCTGACATGCACAGAGGGCTCACACTGAATGCACCGCTAGCATAACATATGACTATCCAAGGGAAAAGCTTGGCCATAATCATTAGACAATAGCCCTGTTTCTAAAGCCACTCTATGTGCACCACTTCCTGTATGAACAGGGCCCTTGTCCTTCTTCATTGATCTTTGGCTAGATCACAGGCTCCTGCACAAACTCTTCAGTCTCAGAGATATTTCAAATGGAAAAAGTTTGTGGAGTGGACTTTATTTGTTTTGTGGGGACATGGGGGTGGAGAGAGGGCAAATGGCAGTTGGTCTTCACGTTTAAAACTCTACAGTACTATTGCTATGATTATTTATAGTGCAGTTGCCCCTAACCCACCTGTAACTGGGGCTCAGTCCTTTAAGACAGGGTCCCTCTGAGGACTACATCTCTCATAATTCCCTTGTGTTAAACAGCCAAAGCCCAGTAGCAGGCCAGTTGGTGGTGCCTGCTCTCACAGAAGACAGCATGCTCCACTGCATCATGAAAATCTTTTAGGTGACCAACTGGAAAAAGCTAATCTCCAACTCAGCTAGTATCTCAGAGTGAAGTAAGTTTCATAAAATATAGCTGACTCATCTAATGTCAAAAAACTAATTTCATTCACAGATCACATGAACAGACCAAGACATGTCTATGATTAATTTTTATTCCTACAACAAGGAAGAAGAGTGTTTCCGACTCAAAACATTACAGATTTACACAACAGCCACAGTCAGTGGACAAGGCAGTAAAGCCATCTCCACGAAACAACCCTGCTGGCTGCCTTCCCCAGTACGCTAAAAGGTGTGCCATATTTCCCCCGCAGGTATAATCCCTCAGCCTGGAAGCAGAAAGGTCCTAGACAGAGGATAATGCCATCTAGAAATATCTTTCAGAGGAAAACTATGTTGGATATTGCCCTTCAGTGCATCCTACTGCTCTTTCAGAGCTCAATCCTCCTGACAAGGGCTGAGTTTCCTCGATTTCTATAGGCTGCAAGAGACTTGAAGATGGACAGCATCTCACAAAATCAGACCTTGGGAGGCCAAAGGCACAGATCTAATTGTGTTCATGTGACAAATGTCTATTCAGTCTAGAAGTAAATAGGTATACATGAACCTATAACTAGTCCCCTGTAATATCCTCCCAGAAGCTTTCAGGGGAAGGATAGCTCAGTGGTTTGAGCATTGGCCTACTAAACCCAGCGTTGTGAGTTCAATCCCTGAGGGGGTTAGGGATCTGGGGCAAAAATCTGTGTGGGGACTAGTCCTGCTTTGAGCAGAGGGTTAGACTAGATGATCTCCTGAGGTTCCTTCCAACCCTGATATTCTGTGATTCTAATAGGATTTCATTTTTCAGACCAGCCATATATCTGGGTAACTTAAAATTAGGCTGCATTTACCCAAGAAATTGTGTCATACTTTGAAAATTCAACTTTAAAAAAAGTAGTTCTAAATTAAACCTTTTCCATTGCTGATTTTATGTTCTTTGTGTACTGGAAGAAAACAAGGTGGTCTTCAAATCCTCATTGACTATTAGCATTAATAAATTCATTCTCGGGATACCAGCAGCACCAAAGGTTACAGATAGATATTGTGAAAGCATTTTGTTTCCCCAAAGAGTGCACATTTTGTACTTAGTAAAACAGCTCTGGTGTGTCAAGAGTGACTCATGAAGAAATATCAGTCCATCATTTCAAACCAATTTCACAGTTGCAGGAAAGGTGAACAAAGTTTCTATACGTGAATAGGCGAGGAAAATTTATCCTCATTCTGTTCATGAATTCCATTGTGTCAGATGGCTATAGTTGGGGATTTTTTTAAAGGCCAACACAAATGTAAATGTTTCAATTTATAGAGGTAAAATTAAGTGTCAGACTCCTTTCTGTTCCCACTGAGTTTAAATTGTTCTTTTGGGCAGAAAGAAAGAGACAAATTTTCCTTATGAAATGTGGTTCCAATACAGTCCTGCAGGTTAAGAATTGAGGGTGCTGGCATGATGGGTCAGTGCACTAATATAGCAGACCTTTTCATCTGAGAGTCACAAGCTTCTCTAAGGAGGAGAGACGTACGAATCAGTCAGTTTGTGCTTCACAGGTTACGGAATAGGTGAGAGTACTCTAAAAGGCAAGTTTCTGTATGCATCCAATGTGTACCTGTGTTCAGTTAAAAATATCGTACAGTGAGATCTGGAACCATTTTGCTTTCTAAAATAAATGGAGGATTATGGTGTGGACAATGCACTTGGGCTGGGATTTCCAATAGAACTTAAGGGAGTTGGGTGCCCAAATCCCATTGGATTTCAGTCTGGGAGACAGACAACAGTCTATACACATTTCCACTGGTGATTATTGTTGAAAGGCTCTGTGGAAGAGGGGTGGTTTCAGAGGGGGGCTTGAATGAACTGGAGAAGGTAGTCTGGCAGACAAGGAGGTGGAGGGAGTTTTGTGAATATGGGGCATCACAGAAGAAAGCATGAAGCGCAGAATTGAAGCTCGATACAAAAGGTGTGATTAGGAGGGCAGCTTTGCAGGAACCTACATAGAAAAGAGACAAAGTTGTAGGGAACTTTTCTTTTGTAATTCATAAAGAGATGAGAAGGAAGAACCATGAACTTCCATCCTATGCTCTACACAACAAACCTATACCCAAATAATGGTAAGGTTCTATTTTAAGCCAGACAAAGCTCATTTTTGCTGGTGCTGGTTTTTTCAGTCGGGGTGTTTGGAATTGGGGAGAGTCTCTAATTTTCTGCATCGGGGAATATTGCAGTGTTGCCATTGTGTTAACTCTGAATTATGTATGAGTTTTTAAATATGGAATTGTTCCCCTGCTTATGACAGGCACATTCACATCATATAAAATTGAGATGTGGGGAAATCTAAACAAAGCCAGTAAGTTGTGAACTGAGCCTAAAACATCTGCTGTGGTGCTTAGGAATCGCAGCACATATGGTATATAGGAGCATCCAATATTTGAAGGCATGTTACCTATGTAGAGACTCCATAAAATGTCAGAATCACCAGTTTTTGGATGTTCCAGTCTTAGCTCTGAATTTCCTTATTTTAATACATCAAGTTATTTTAGGGACGACCTTTCACTTTTTTGTTTGCTTGTTTATTTTAGGGTATACTGAAAAAGAAGAGAAAAACAGGTGCCACTGACACCCTATGGAGCACGATAGTACTTAAAATCTGATGGTATGTCCACTGTGCCATGGCAGAGATGGCAGAGTTAGGTGAGTTCTGTGTACTACTGTTATTTAGAGGCAGAGCTAACTCACACTTTCTATTATAAGATTCTGTTTTCAGTTACGTGTAACTTTTCCAGACGTAGCCATTTGGCTGAAATTTCCCACGGCAGGTGTCTGCCTCATGCTAATTTTTTTTTTTTTTAAGTTGCAGCTAAAACAATTCAGCCATTTCCAAGAACAATGTTAAGGAAGATACGTTGCTTTGCCCATGTTAAGAAAATGCTTACAGTCAATTCACTGAGAAGCTCTAGTGCTTTCATGCTTTAGAGCAGTAGTTCTCAACCTTTCCAGACTACTGTACCCCTTTCAGGAGTCTGGTTTGTCTTGCATACCCTCAAGTTTCAACTTAAAAACAACTAGCTTACAAAATCAGACAAAACGACTAAAGTGTCACAGCACACGATTACTGAAAAATTGCTGACTTTCTCATTTTTACCTTATAATTATAAAATAAATCAATTGGAATATAAATCTTGTACTTACTTTTCAGTGTATAGTATATAGAGCAGTTTGAACAAGTCATTGGCTGTATGAAATTTTCATTTGTACTGACTTTGCTAGTGATTTTAATGTAACCTGTTGTAAAGCTAGGCAAATGTCTAGATGAGTTGATGTACCCCCCTGGAAGACCTCTGCGTACCCCCAGGACACGTATCTCTGATTGAGAACCACTGCTTTAGAGAACAGGATTGAAGTTTGGGTGGGGGACTGGGAGTCACCCTGCTGTCAGGGATGTACCTATTGCTGTCCCTCTGAAAATCCACCCAAATGCATCCAAGTTATAATATATATATATATATCAGTTTGCACATGCTTAGCTGAGCCTTGTCTGAATTTGGTGTTAGGGGCTTTCTCTTCACCCTCTCCCCTGGTTCATATCACACAGATAGAAAGCAGAAGACTAGAAGTCCAAGGTGCGGGCAATGCATTGTTTATTTGTGTGAGTTTCTAACAAGTGTATCCATAGTTCTGACACCGCAGAGCCTTGTTTCCCAGTGTCCTGTTCTCCCGCCTGCTTAGCAGACATCATTATACCTGAATTGCACGCCCTTGGTCCCACCCCTTACAACTTATGGTCATGTTCCATTTTGGGGGGTTGTGAGTCTGGGGTCTTCGTCTCATCTCTTTTGTATACCATGGAAGTGGTAAGGAGTGAGGTTGTGTACTGGCCAAGGCCAGGCATTTCTTTGGCCTTTTAGTGTTTTATACCATCCCCCCAATTTCCCCTGGCCCCTCCCAACTGGTTGCTTGACCTTGCCTTGAGATAGGAGTTGAGGCAGTCTTAAAGCGTGCGCTCATATATTATATTCCCACCATGCCCAGTAACACTTTAACTGTTCTTATCTGTTCCTATTATACTAACAAACCCATCTGGCTGGGCAGAAGCAACATACACAGCGTCTTTGTCCTTTGTTGACACATATTAGTAAGAATATAAGTGTATCAAGAATCAAATGGGAAAACAAGACCTAAAATTTGATCTCAGGCAAAAATAGAGGCCTGAATCCTACCTCGTAACTAGCACTCCTAATATTTGGCAGCTAAATTCTCTGAAACCACAAGTTGAGGACTTCAGTAGCTCAGACATAGGTCAGGGGTTTGTTACAGGAGTGGGTGGCTGAGATTCTGCGGCCTGCGTTGTGCAGGAGGTCTGATTAGAAGATCACAATGGTCCCTTCTGACCTTAAAGTCTATGAGTCTATGAGTTTGTCTATACTGGGAATTTTCTATTCTGGGGCTTCTGGGGGTGAGGAGCAGGGATTTCCCTGCAATTTCCCCTCCTGGCTGCAAGGGCTATTGTGGTTCCAGGCAGAGAGACAGAGAAGGGCGACTGTCTCTCTTGTGCTCTCAATGGTCCCTCTGTGGGAGACCAGGCAGTGCGGAGAAGAAGGAGGAAGTAACCAGAGTGGAATGCAGAGGGGTGAGAAGCAGGGGAACAGGGAATGGAGGCTGCAGGGGGCAGAGGGTGGGGTGGATCAGAGGTGGACAGAACAGGTGAGGAACAGAAGCAGAAGAGGAAGGATAGGGGGGTGCTATAGGAGGAGATGGCAACAGGGATACAAGATGGGGAGGGGCATGTAGATAGGAACAGAGGCTCTCAAAGACAGGATATGGGGCAGGGCAAGAAATCAGAACCTGGAATGGAGTCCCGACTTTCAACATGCCTCTGATGTCAGCAAATAGCTGTTAAATCTACTTGCACAGTATGTGTCTCAACACATTCTAGTAGCTTGGCCCACATAGAGGTTAACCACCTACTACCAGAGGTGCCATCTTTCTGAGTTGCCAGGAGGTGCTCCACCACCTGGCTCTGTCTCAGGCCACGCCCCCACTTCACCCCTTTGCCCAACCCCCACCCTACCCCGCCTCTTCCCACCCCCATTCTGCCCCCTCGCCCAAGTGCACCCCGCCCTCGCTCCTCCCCCTCCCCCCAAGCACCTCCAGCGGGCAAGAGGCGCTGGGGGGAGGGGAAGGAGCTGATTGGGGGGGCTGCCGATGAGTGCTCGGCAACCACTATTTTTTTCCATGGGTGCTCCGGCCCTGGAGCCCCCACAGAGTTGGTGCCTATGCCTACTACTGCTGCCAGTTACTGTGCTAGTTCAAGAGGTAGAGGCAGTAGCATCCTGCCTATGTATATTGCATGCCCTGCATGCCCAGCTGGATGGGTGTTGTCCAACTGGCAACTCACAAGCCAGATCCAGCCCACGGGACAATTCTGTAGCACCCATGGAGGACATTGTTTTGTCAGACAAAATTGTGTCCACCACACAGTATGACCTTGCATGAACCATACATGAGAAGTCATGCCACATGAAAGATGCCATTTTGGACTGCCTAATGAATGCAAGTGAGTTGTTGCACGCCTTACTAAATCTGCCACAGCATGCCACTGGGTAGAGGTCTCTGCTGTGGATTAAAGCTCCAAACCCTACTGATGACCCAAGTTGGGAGTCAATATGTTTCCACTTGACGGAATTTCTGTGTGGTTGTTTTTTTAAATAGGAAATTACATTAAAAAAGTCTGTGTTAAAAGACCATTAAGGTTGCAAATTCAATCACTCAAAAGTTAGCAAACACCACACTTAATGTTGCCTTTGCGACTTTATTTCAGACCCTTGGTGCATGTGCATTATGACAATCTTTAATTATATGATCACAAACTAGTTTTTTCCAGAGGACCCCTATCTTATTCAGTGTATGGACAAGTGCTCTGGGAATGCAGCAGGGTTGTGTAGTTAATGAGGCTGTTATCTGTAAGACCCTTGACTCATTTGTTGCAGAAATTGGGAGGTAGGTAGTGAAGGAGGCAGAGAATAGCAGGAAGAAATGGATGGTCTCCAGGTTAAGGACATTGAATGACATCCTGGAGAATTGGATTCCGTCCCTGTCTCTGTCACAGAGTTCCTATGTAATGCTGGACATGTCACTTAAATCAACATTTTCAGCTTACTGCTAATTGTGTTCCTCTTTTTCTGAGTGCCCAAAGTGAAATGCGTGGGGCCAGATGTCTGGAAGTGAGGGCTCACTACTGCAAAAGAAATCAATTGGAGCTGAATTTTGAACATATAAAGTGCTATACAAAGGAGAATTACTCTGTAAAATGAGAAAAGAAGATGGGGAGAGAGGACACAATAACAGTCTTCAAATATGTTAAAGGCAGTAATAAAGGTGATGGTGATCAATTGTCCTCCATATTCACTGAAGGTAGGACAAGAATGGGCTTAATCTGAAGCAAGGAAGATTTATGTTAGATATTAGGAAAAACTTTCTAACTATAAATATTGTTAAACACTAGAATAAGCTTCCAAGAGAGGTTGTGGAATCCCTGTTTTTGGAATATTTTAATAACAGATTACACAAACACCTATCAGAGATTATGTAGGTATACTTGGTCCTGCCTCAGTGCAGGGGATTGGACTAGATGACTGTTTGTGGTCCCTTCCAGACCTACATTTCTATGATTCTATGACCTAGAAGTCTCAAATTGGGTACCCCAATTTGACATTATTCTCTCTGTAACTCAGTTTCCTAGCTGTAAAATGAGGTTAGTATCACCTAAGCCTTAAGGCCTTGAAGCCTTATTGCAATGTAAGCTATGAATGTATACTAAAAGGAAGGTGCAGGCATGTTCCTGATATATAATGTTGCATGTACACATAAGATGTCAAGTTGGGTGAATCTTAATAGATTGGTGGAAATGCTTCTCTTAAACCTCTTTTGTTCAGATGCTGGTCTCATGAGGTCAGGTTCTTGTGTGAGTTTAGCCAGTGCTTCCTGGTTTTGGCTGATCAGAAACACCATATTATCATAATTGCTCATAAACATGCACCCTAGCAGATGATGTAGATGTTACACATAAAAGACAAAATGCTGGGAAGCATACTTGAGCCATGGAGAAGCACAGACACTCAGAGGTAAATTTGACCAGAGCTGTGAACAGTACTGGTGTCAGAAACCATGATGGGGATGGTCATGAATAGTGATTGGAGCTGTTGCAGTTGGGCCTGTCAGTCAGAGCCATGGCAGGAGCCCAAAGCAGAGTTGGAACGATGCTGGAGTAAAAGCAATGTTGGAGCAGTACTAGGAACAGGGGTGGAGCAAGGGCACGGCTGGGGCAGGCTAAGTAGTTGTCCACATATTTATTTAACAAGGAAATATGGAATACTGGATGTTTCTTCATGGTATGGGGCAGCTGGAGCTTGAAGACCATTGAGTTAATCTGTTGAATGATCCAGAATGGGCCAAAGTAATAGTGGTTTAATTTCCTTGAGGGTCAAGAAGTATCCAAATGTTGAACTGAAAGCCATACCCTGCCTCCAACTGCTATGGGAGGATGGTCTTGTCGATGAAGGTCAGCATATCATTGTAGTCCTCCTTGGCTGAATTTAAGTGTGATTTTAGTTCCTTTTAAATGTTTTGGAGGTGTTGAACCAAATCACAGCCACAGGGACACAGGATGTCAGCCCTACACATGGATGAAATCGGGAGTGGAAGCCAAGATTGGCATAGAAGGGACTTTGGTGGGTTGATCTGTGATCTGAGTGATTATAAGCAAAGTCAGTGAAAGGTGAAAGTCAGAACCAGTCATCTTGATGGTAGTTGATGAAGCAATGGAGATATTGTTTTAGAATTTGGTTTACCATGTTGATTCTCCATCTACCTGGGGGTGGTATCTAGAGGACATGCATCAAACGACTTCCAGGAGCTTGAACAATTCTCTTTCAAAAGTGGGATACAAGTTGTGGCCCAG
The DNA here is from genome assembly GCF_011386835.1 of Chrysemys picta bellii. NCBI lineage: Eukaryota > Metazoa > Chordata > Testudines > Emydidae > Chrysemys > Chrysemys picta. Next base: position 8,395,027 of record NC_088798.1, read on the forward strand.
GATCAAATGTAATGTCAGCTGGTAACCTATGGAGCTTGAAGATGAAGTCAAAAAATAATTGCACTGTCGCTTCTGCAGTGGGGATCTTCTGACAAATACACCATTTTGGTGAGGAGGTCAACGATGACCAGCATAGTAGTGCAGCCCTGAGAAATAGGAAGATCAAGTGATGAAGTCCATTGAGATAGATGCCCAGGATGGGAGTGAGGTTGGAAGTGGGATCACGGCACTTAGAGTTTGGCATGGGTGGTTTTTGTCTGGCCAATGCCTCAGAGGAAGCAATGTAAGATTTGATGGATGAGAATAGTTTAGGCCACCAAAAATTGTAAGAGATCAGCTTTCCAGTATCTGAAGTGGCCTACTAGTGGGGAATCATGGCATAACTGGAGTAAGCTACATGGGGTGGTCCATTGGGGACATAAATGCGATGCTTGAACCAGAGTACTTGGTTTTGAGCAAGAAGTTTGGGTCAGACTTCGCTAATATCCATGTCCACATAAATGGATTGTTGGGCAGTGAGGACTTTACAAAAGCCAAAAGCTTCGTGTTGGCCTGCACATTTACAAAATGGCAAGGCTTCAAAATAGTGGCAGATTCAGGAGATTTATTCCCCTTATCTAGGTACTTCCCTTGCAGGATAGATAACACATCGGGTTTCCCAATTAAGGTTCTGGGCTGGTAGGTGAGAGTGAAGTTGAATCTAGAAAAGAAGAGGGACCAATATATCTGATGTTGGTTGAGCGATATAGCAGTTTGGAGATGTTCCAGGTTTTTATGATCTGTGAACCCCTGGACTGGAAAGCGTGCACCTGCTAACTGGTGACACCACTCCTGAAATACAGCTTTGACGGCCACTAACTCCTTATCATAGATTTTGTCATTTTGTTCTTTGGGTGTCAATTTCCTAGAATAGAAGGCACAGGGATAGAGGTCATTTGAGGTCCCATGTTGCTGAGATAATACTGCATAATTGGAGGCATCTGTTTTGATGAAAAAGGGTTTCAATGGAGCTAGATTCACTAGGATGGGGGCAACAGTAAACACTTTCTTCAGCTGATCAAAGCACAGTTGGGTAACTGGCAAACCCTAGGAAGCACTGGATATCATGGATGTGCTTAGGTGCTGCCCAAGTCAAAATCACAGAGACTTTTTTGGGATCCATACTTATTCCAGTGGGAGAGATGGTATAACCCAAGAAGTCCACAGAGGTATTATCCGATTCACATTTCTCAGGCTTCTCATATGGACCATTTGCTCTAAGACATTCAAGAATTAACTGGACATGCTGTATGCAAGGTTTGGTTCTCTGAATAAGGTCATCTAGGTCAGTGCTTCTCAAAGCCGGTCCGCTGCTTGTTCAGGGAAAGCCCCTGGCAGTCCAGGCCGGTTTGTTTACCTGCCACGTCCGCAGGTTCAGCCGATCGCGGCTCCCACTGGCTGCGGTTCACCGCTCCAGGCCAATGGGGGCTGTGGGAAGCGGCGTGGGCCGAGGGATGTGCTGGCGGCCGCTTCCCAGAGTCCCCATTGGCCTGGAGCGGCAGCCGCAATTGGCCAAACCTGTGGATGTGGCAGGTAAACAAACCGGCCCAGACCGCCAGGGACTTTCCCCGAACAAGTGACGGACTGGCTTTGAGAAGCACTGATCTAGGTAGATTACAACAAACTGGCAGAACATCCCTGAAGAAATCCTTGGTGCTGAAACATGGCGGGGGCATTACAGAGACCATAAGGCAAGGTACTCAAAATATCCATAACAAGTACAAAGGCTGTTTTCCATTCACTACCCTTTTGGATGCAGACCAGGTTATAGATGCCATGTAGGTTAAGTTTAGTGAAAACTTAAGCTGAGCCAACCCTCTCCAGTAGTTCATTGATCAATGGCAAAGAATATTTACTTTTGATGGTAATATTGTTCAGCGCTCAATAGTCTACAGAAATGCACAGGGTACCATCCTTTTTTTTTTTTTAGACAAACAGGACTGGGGCTCCAGCAGGGGACATAGAAGGATGGATATAATTCTTTGCAAGATTTTCCTCAAGGTACTGTTCCCTTAGAGTCCTGAGTTCAGGTTGTGACAGAGGGTAAATTCACCCAAATGGTATTTTGGCGCGTAGCTGGACATCTACTGGGTAGTCATAAGGCCCATATGGGGGCAGAACATCGGTGTTTCTTTCATCAAATATGTCCGCAAAGTCCTTGTATTTCATGGGATTGGTGAGTAATTCCTGAACTAGAGCCTGAGTAAGCCACATGTGTTGATGACGCATTCCTGTGCTAGGTCGCAGACAATCCACAAGACAGGAGCTGGTCTGGTGACTTTCAGGGCAGGTATATAAGCCCCTCAGGAGAAAGAGCAGCTCAGTCTGCTCGATGTCACTTCATGGCTTGGAACTCTCCCCTTTCTGAAAGTGGTAACAGATTCCACAAGCTTCAGCCTGCTCCAGTACTGTTCCTTGTACTGCTCCAGCTCTGCTCTTACCCTGGCCTCGTTCCAGCCCTGCTCTGGATTTCTGATTCCAGCTCGGACCCCTGGCTCCAACCACTAGGCCCAACTGACACAGCTCCGACCATTAGGCATGACCATCTTCATCACTGTTTCTGACAGTTTATACTCACAGATGAACAAGAAAACCCCGACAGCTTGGAATGAAGGTGTTTCTCTGGCATTCTTACATTAGAAAGGACAGCAGAGGCTTTCACCCAAATTCAAATAATAAATGCTAAGAATGATAATAATGGAAGTATCACAGCACTTGACATCTGAAGAGGTTTCCTCATGGAAGTTGCAGAACACTTATAGACCTCTTCAGATGTCAAGTGCTGTGCCACTTCCATTATTATTGTTATCATTTATTATTTGCATGTAGGTGAAAGCCTCTGCTGTCCTTTTAATGTAAGAATGCCATGGAAATGCCTTCATTCCAAACTTTCAGGGTTTTCTTATGATCATCTAGTCTGACCTCCTGCACATTTCAGGCCACAGAACCTCACCGGCCCACCACTGTAGTAGGTCCGTAACCTCTGGCTGAGTTACTGAAATCTTGATTTAAAAACTTCAAGTTATAGAGAATCGACCCTTTACTCTAGTTCAAACTAGCAAATGACCCATGCCCCATGCTGCAGAGGAAAGCAAAAAAAAATGCAGGGTCTCTGCCAGTTTGACCTGGGAGAACATTCCTTCCTGACCCGCAAACTGGTGATCTATTCGGATCCAGGAAGTGGGCGGGCTTCTGCTCAAGGACCTCCCCCCAGCCTAAGGGGAGGATCCACAGGATCTGGAAGCCAAGTGATTCTGGGGGACAACTAATGAGATAACAGGGACAGGAGTGAGGTCAAAGGCTCAAATGAAGGGAATCTGGTGATCAATTAGACGCTGAACATGTGGGTGAGACCCACCAGCCAGACACCTGGGAAAGAATTCTCTGTCTTAACTCAGAGCCCATCTAGTGTCCCATCTCTGGCCATTGGAGATATTTGCTAATAGCAGTCACGGATGGGCCATTGTAGGATTCTCATCCTACCATCCCTTCCATAAACTTATCAAGCTCAATCTTAAAATATTCACTTGCTGACCTGTTAATGTACAATACCTGCTGGCTCCTCCAGCACTATGACTGCAATCCAGCTCTCCTGAAGTCAACGGGGGTTGGATATGGTCCTAGGAGAGCATGATTCCTAACATATTTGTCCAAGCCCCTCCAGAGGACAGCCTGACAGTGTAGTGGGAGACACTATACAAGTTATTAGTAATGAGGTAGGCATTAATGTACAATCGTAATCTCCACAAACCTGGAAAGACACTCCTCACCCTTTCCAAACGTTGTTCTCTCCATCCCCATCAGCATCCCAGTTCCTCTCGGAAGCTTCCAGGATGGTTGGTGAAAGAGGCCTGCATATCAGAAATCTACAGGATTTTGGTAATTTCTGCAGAAGCAGAAAATAGCACAGGGCCCAAAATAAAGTATGTGCAAAAGCATTAGGGTGCAAAAGTATGTGATATGAACAAGTTTATTACACATCCAAAAAGGACAGCATTGTCCGATTTAGCAGGATCATTATTTCTGGTATTGAGTATGAAACCATATCATGTACTTTGATAATATCAGCCGAGTTAATAACTCAGAGAATGAAATGCTTATTTTATTTCCTTGTGATCTGAGGTCAGTGTGTCCCCTAAGAGGGCAACGTATTGCAATATTCCTGGCTCACACTGTTTGAAATATAAACTTTCGTTTTGGAACTGAAAGGCCATTAATGTTCTGTCATAAATATTGTAATGGCAGTGCACCCTTTGTTAAGCTCACGTATTTCTTTTGTGGAGAATCATTAGTTAGGAACAACATGGATGAGAATATATATAACTCTGTTAGGGTGCCCTCTTTTGGCAGCATAAAGGCTTTAAAGCTTCTAATAAAGCTGATCACAAAGGTTTTTGCTTTTAGGGGTCTGAATAAATACCAATTTCAAAGAAATACAAGGGAGATTTGTTGCAATTGTTTTAAACAAATATACATAGATTGTGCATTTGGACTTATACTGGGAAGGCCCGTCTGCACACAAATCTCCTTCTGGCTGTATACGACAGCCACCCTCTTGGTTGATATAGCATGGATTGAAATCAGAGACCTCAAGGCAGAAGCTGTTACATTGTGAGCTAAGCAGCCCCGCTTCTATCTGCAGTTCAGCACAGAGGGAGACCTGTGAGTCACTCATTAGTGGGTTATGTATGCAGAATGGATGCAAGAGAAACATCTCCAGTACTCCAAAACTTATTTTCAATAAGCCTTAGAACAATGGGGAAGTTCTAGAACACTGGAAGAAAGCTAATGTGCCAATTTTTTAAAAGGGCAGATGGGACAACCTGGGTAATTATAGGCCTGTTAGCCTGACATCAATCCTGGGAAAGATGATGGAGGGGCTGACACAAGTCTTAATTAGTAAAGAATTAAAGAAGGATAATGTAATTAATGGAAAATAGATCCTGTCAAACTAGCTAGATAACTTTTTTTTGATGGGTTTGGTTGATAAAGGTAATAGTGTTGACATAATAGACTTCTGTATGGTATTTGACTGGGTACCACATGATGTTTTGATTAAAAAATAGAATGAGACAAAATTAACATGGCAAACATAAAATGGATTAAAAGTTGGCTAATGGATAGGTTTCAAAATGTAACTGTAAACAGGAAAAAAGAAGAACAGGAGTACTTGTGGCACCCTCTAAGGTGCCACAAGTACTCCTGTTCTTCTTTTTGCGGATACAGACTAACACGGCTGCTACTCTGAAACCTGTAAACAGGGAATCATCCTTAAGCAGTATGTTTCTAATGCAGTCCCCCAGAAGAATTGGACCTATATCATTTAACATTTTTATCAATGACCTGGAAAAATAAAATCATCACTGATAAAGTTTGCAGATGACACAAAAATTGGGGGAGTGGTGAATAAAATGAAATAATGAAAAGGACTTGTCTCTGATTCAGAGCGACTTGGATCACGTGGTAAACTGGGTTCAAACAAGCAATGTTTTATAATACGGGTAACTGCAAATGTATACAACTAGAATAAAAGATTGTTGTCCACACTTACAGTATGGGGAATGCTCTCCTGGGAAGCAGTGACTCTGGAAGAGATTTGGGGGTCATGGTGGATAATCGGCTGAACATGAGCTCCCAGTGTCACACTATGGCCTAAAGAGCAAATATGATCCTGGGATACATAAACAGGGGAATCTCGAGCATGAGTAAAGAGGTTATTTTATATCTGTATCTGGGACTGGTGTGACCACTGCTGGAGTACTGTGGCCAGTTTTGGTGTCCACAATTCAAGAAGGATGTTGATAAGTGGAGAAGGTTCAAGGAAGAGCCATGACAATGATTAAAGGATCAGAAAAAATGCCTTATTGTGATAGACTCAAAGAACTCAATCTGTTTAGCTTACCAAAGAGAAGGTTAAGAGGTGAATTGATTACAGTCTATAGGTGTCTACATGGGGAACAAATATTTAATAATGGGCTCTTAAATCTAGCAGAGAAAGGTATAACATGATCCAATGGCTCGAAGTTGACGCTAGACAAATTCAGACTAGGGGTAAAGTGTAAATTTCTAACGGTAAGAGTAATTAACTACTGGAACAATTTACCAAGGGTCATGTGGATTCTCCATCACTGGCAATTTTTAAATCAAGATTGGGTATTTTTTTCTAAAGAACATGCTCTAGGAATTATTTTGGGGGAAATTCTGTGACGTGGGTTATACAGAAGGTCAGATTAAATTATTACAATGGTCCTTTCTGACCTTGCAATCTATGAATCCTTGGTACTGTTCTCTCTATCTCTGAACTCTGTGGAGGTCTCAGAGCAAGGTGATCCCCATGGAGAAGAGTGGGCTGAGAGTCGGATGCAATGTATCCCCATCTGTCCTTTGGGGAATCTGATGAAAAAAGGATACAGAATTCCCAGACAACCCCCTTTACATGAAAGTAGATTTTCAAACAGCTAAGCACCAATGTGCTGAGCTCCACTGGAAGTCTGGTCTCTTAGGGTACATCTACACAGCAAAAAATAATCCCATGGCAGCGAGTCGCAGAGCCGGGTCAACTGACTTGGGCTTGCACCGTGGAGCTAAAAATAGCAGCGTAGACATTTGGGCTCAGGCTGGAGCCTGGGCTCTGAAACCCACAGATGGGGGAGGGTCTCAGAGCCCAGGCTCCAGCCTGAGCCCCAAAATCTACACTGCTATTCTTAGCCTCATAGAGCGAGCTTGACCCAGGCTTTGAGACTTGTTGCCACATTTTTTGTTTTGCTGGGTAGACATACCCTTAGTACCTAAGTGGGAGAGCTCTTTTGAAAATGTTACCCTTAATCTCTCTGTGACTCATATCCCCACCTGTCAAATGGGGAATCTGTCATAATACTTCCTTTCGCCCACACTTTTTCTGTCTCTTCTGAATAGGCTTGTTCCACACGGTGCAACAAGTTGCAGGATTGTGAGCTCAGATTTTAAGTTCTTTGCAGTGGGGACTGTCTCTTACCACATATATGTATATGTACCTCTCGGCACTACTGCAATGTAAATAGTGAGATGGAGCGGGTTTCTGTTTATCTGAACATATGGCCAGCCAATATATTCTGAACGGACCATGCACTCCAGACAAACCACACACTGGATGATGGAGGAAGGCAGAGTCTGGAGCAAAGGTTTTTGTTTTTAAATATGTTTGTGAAAACAGTACCTGCAAAACCCATTCAGACTGCAATATAAACCCAAGTAATATCATCCACGGTAAAGGCTGAAATCCTTCATTTTCATACCATGCCACCAGCTTTTCCCTCACACCCAATTGCAGCAGTGATGGAAGACAACGATTCACTTTTATTTTGAATTTCCTGCCTTTTGTCACAGTGTTAATATTGAAATGCCAACCTTTGTATCTGTATAAAACATACAGTTCAAGCCTTCAGCAGACATGCAGATTAGCCTTATCCAAGAGCAATACCTCATCTCCATTTATCCCAGGACAATTAGTCATGTGAATTAGAAGTCATTACCAAGGGCTACAAAACCCTTTAGCGAAAGCTCATTGATGGGCTAAACATGTCTAAAGTGCTTTGAGTCTTGGAGAGGGGGGAGATATGATCACATTAGGAAGTAAATTCTGGCATAGAAAATGAGGTTGCATTAATCTGTATTCATTCCCAAAGAGTTATACTACTGTATGCTGCCACACTGATATATAACAGAGGACATTTAAAATGCCAAGCCGTAAAAAGTGTGTTTTCTTCATTACATTTTCTTCGAATACTTTGATCTTCAATTTTGCACTAAAAAGTTTGATTCACATTACTTTCCAGTAAGAAACTGCCAGATTCAATTGTAGAATGAAGAATTCTCATCTAATTGCAATTTGTAAGCAGAGGATTTAGTGTATTGTTGCCTGAAAAATGGAACTGTCTAAATTATTTTCCCTGAAACTAACATCTTCCATAAATAACAGCAGCATATAATAGCTAGGCATAATTAAAGAAAAATGACACCTACTGTTACATGAATAAAGGAAATGTGTTAATGACAAGGAGGGGAAAAAAGTATTTCGCTGTAGTGTTGCTGGAGCACAAAAAAAGGCATGTTTTAGTTCTTTAACAAGTTTTTGTTCGTTCAACTGAAAAAATTCTCCACGTTTTAAAAGTGGCAAACTTCATCCAATTACCTCTCTATCAGGCAGCAAAATTGCTGTATAAATTCATAAACCCTCATGGGACCCTTTTATAAGGATGGTACACAGTTAACTTTCTGATCTTTTAAGGTCTCCGTACATTATGCAAGCAATGGTCAAGCAAGCTTCTACTCCTCTTTCAAGTCCCTCCTCATGTCTCCCATCTCTCTACCTGCTTTCTGAGCCTCATCTGTACTCCCTCTCTTGTGCTTGTCTATTTCATTTCAAAGTATTGAACAAAAACTAAAGATTAAATAAAACCACAATTATGAACACACAAAAACTTCAGAATGATAACAGAAAACTACACATTTTATTTTCTCAGCCCTTTGTACCATCCTATCTATAGAATATTTCTCCCTTCCCCCTTGTTTTTTTGTTTCTTCCCCTGGTAACCACATAGACAGTAATGGCATGATGATAAACTAGTTATAAACTCTGTGGGGTGGGGATTGCGTTGTGTTACTTATCTGTCAATAACAATGCTAGATTAATAAATATGCAGTGATAGCTATGGGAGATGTATTCTTCCCTCTTTGCCGTATCATGGTAAGAGCAGCACAATTTGTAAAGTGCTGGCAGGAATGCAGGCTCAGCTCAAATCTCATAAGAATGTGTGTTGGAAATGGTGTGCTGGCTGGAATTAGGTACTGATTTGGGATCATGCTATTAAAATAGCACAACATATTACTGTCTACCCTTGTGAAGATTGGGTTTGTACAACAAGGGCCAGCTGAGAAAGAGCTTAACAAGGTCAATACTAGAAGCTCTTGCCTTAAAATTGTTCCACTTTATATTCAGGGCATGCCAAAATATGAGCAGACTTATGCCCTGATTCTGTACTATTTTGCTGGCTGTGTTGTCATTAACTCCTGTGCAAAGTAAATGCTAAGTGAGTGTAAACTGCTCCTGATTTGGTAGTTTTACACTCTCTTTTGCAAAGGTGTAAATAATTACACAAGGGGCAAGGGAGTGGAGAACCAGACCCTCTGACAGCAAAGAGTAATGTGGCACATAAAGAGAGAAGTTAATCCAGGATGTTATAGACCTTGAGGGAAGGCCTTGTAAGCAAATATATATTATGGTGATGAGCAGTGATATATGTCTAGACAGACTAGTCTTACCGTGGACTCTATGTTTAAACTTAATTTGTCAAAGAATCAGCCAGTGTCCATTCTGACAGGACCAGGCTGCCTCTCATGCGGCCACCATTAAATGCTAGTAGTACCACATCATCTGTGGTGGAGCCAAACACCCTCGTCAGTAAGAAGAAATGGGCTAAATGGTCTAGAAAAAATACATTAGACTCCTGCCTAGGGATGGCCACACCAAGCTAACATGTTTTCAAAGATGTCAAGTCCTTTCTACGCAGTGTTTAGGAACATTTAAGTTATAATGTTTTAAAACAAGGCTACTTTCCTAGTTTAGACATGGCCTCTCCCATAGACTCCTAGCCCCTGAAAAGCAACCTATTCCATGCAGCCCAGGATCGAACTATTTCTTGCCACATCTACCTTACTGGGTGAAACTCCAATGGAAAATAAAGTTTATAGTTTATGTTTAATGTGCTATACAGATGCCACCAAGGTAAGTTTGCACTGCAAAGAGTTCCTGCTGTTCAAGATATACAACATCCTAGATTTTCCTGAACAAAGTTAACAGTCTTCATTTCTTCAGCCTTCATTGTAGTGGCAGCTACAATGCAATAACCTTTCTTACATTTCATCCCACAGCCAAATAACCTGATGATCTTCAAATTACTTTTATGTTTCAAGGGGCAGCTCCTGTGTATGAGCTCTGCTTTTCCACCCCCACAGACACTGCATAACTGTTGCGTTCATGTTTTCATGCACGCAATGTTCTGCATTTGGCTGTAGGCACAATAAAGATCTCTTCGGTTTTAAAAAATGAGACCAAAAAGTAAAAGACTGTATTGTTAACTTTACAGTTATCAGTGTGTCAGGGAGACAGAAAAATGAAGAGGGGAGAGATGAATGGAAAGAATGAAAAGCTGCTTCTGACAAATATGCTAGTAATTTCAGCAACCCAGGACTTTTACACATGAGTTATTTATTACATACATGGTCAAACCTATCTATTTATCTGTGTGTTCATATGTATCTACATATTATTTTCCTTCAATAAACACACAAGTATTAAATCAAATATTGACTTTTCAGTAATCCTCCATCAGAGTCAACATCCGTTCTATATTTTATATAACATTGTGGTTACATTAAAACTGCATCAAGTGATGGGGGAAAAGGGAAATGAGATCCACCTCTGTGGCCTTGTCCCCCTCTTTTAAAGTCCCCAGAGGGCTCTCTGTAAGTTTGAGAGGGACAGACCAGGGGTGGGCTGGGAATACACCCAACATCCCCTACATCCTCTCCTCCCGCCACCCTCACCCCCACTCCCAGCCCTCACTCAGTAATATTAATACTGCTTTGAATTGTATTATATTTTTGTTGCCCCATTTAATGGAGGGTCTTTTTACCATAAAAATGACATTCACAACATTGACACCCCCAATCAAACCAACAAATGAGGATATTAATAAAGCCTAAAAAATCACAAACAAAATCCCTTCCCCTAGCAGAGATTTTACTCTGAAAAGGGAGAAGTGCCAAAGTCTCCATGAAGTCCATGTGGGACTTTCTTATTGCTATTGATTTTACATGGAAGGCGCTGAGATACTGTGGCGATGGGCTGCAGTATAAAACCCTGTGATTGACAGATAAGTCATGGGGACAGCTGCTATCTGTAGAATTCTCTGAACCATGCTACTAGGAAGTGCTGGAGCCAGTATAGAAGCCTCCATACAGATGGTCTGACCTCCCACTGATTATTTAGATCCATGCACACCATAGTGGATCCATGCAGCTTGGGGGCCATTCTGGAGACCTGTTCCATAGGGGCAAACTCTGCCACTTCCCAGATGGAGAAAACTGCAAGCAGATAGTAGTGGAGGATTCCCCCATCTTAGACTCCTCTAGTAAGCAATGGAGTCCTCTGTCCTTCACTCACCCTGCTGCAGTACAGTATTTGCAACACCTAATACAGTATTTAAGTGCAGAGAACGTGCTTAGTACTGAAGAAGACAAAGACTCTCCCTAATCCAAGCACGAGAGGATGCAGTCCCACAGGAAGAACTGAATATAGGGTATATATTCAGCTGTAGTCCCACTTTTCTAAAATGTTAGGATGGAGACCATATCTGACTGATGTGTCAGGGTCTGTGGGATTCCCAAAAATAAGTGAATGTGGGGTAGTGCACTGGGCTTGAAAAGTCATTCCATGCATAGGGAAGCTGGAGATTTCCACTAATGATGCCAACCTTGATGCCACCTTTGCTTCCTTCTCCCTCTCCTGGGAGATTATGACCTGTATGTATCAACAACTTCCTAAATTTAGGATGACCCATATGCATGAGCGATTTCCCAATCCCAATGCAGTGCATCCCCTTCCCAAAGTCCCACTCGCATCCACCCATGTCAGTCAGATGCAAACAAAACAATTGCCTAAGTTAATACTTTCTTGTGGGCCTCCCAGTGCAACTCATCATATCTTTTGTTTGTCTTTTAAATAGCAAGCTAAGAACAAAAACACCCGGTCAGAAGTTCGACACTACATTAGCACTGCAGGGAAAGTCAAAGACAGCATTTCAACCTTACCTCTGAATTTCCTTGCTTTTATGGGTTTAGGGCAAACCTTTCATGTTATTTCAGCTTTTTTGTGGGTGTGTGGTTTCATATATTTAATGAAGCTATCTGCCAGGCCCTACGCTGATAGAGCCTGAGCAGATAAAAACAGCATAGACCGTCTGATGTTGTGTCCTTCGGATACCAAGATGTGTTTATGGATTTGTCAGAGTAACTTTGAAGCAGGGTATGAAGAAATAGGATTTGACGGTTTTCTTCTACTTCTATAGTAAGTCTTATTTGGTTGGGGAAGATGCTATTGAATTCTGGTAAAAGATCAGGAATGTGAATTTCTTCAGCAATAAAAGAGAATGTCATTCATTTTTTCCCTTTCCCCCCAAAACCAAAAGATACTAGAGAGCACTGTTAGTTCAGGGGATGTCACAAACATTTGTGCGGTTCTGAAGAAAAACAAAGACACCCCTCCCCCCCTTTCAAAGCAACTCTCTACTTGTTCAAACAATGAGCTCCTCTATATGTTTCTCTCTTTTCTTTTCAATAGTTGGTTGTCTTGTTTTGTTTTTCTCTTTGAATGTGTCATACGTTTTCAGGTCGGAATCGTTTTTAAAGCATTTTATAAAATTGCCCTCAAATGTAAGGAAGTCAAAACAATGTGCTCCTTATGACTCCGAATCCCATTCTGGACCTTAAGGTTGCTCACAGCAATCTAACCATAGCAACAGTAAGGTCAATGGAGCAAACCTTGATGTCTGACACTGCCTTGGGGAGAACAGCTTCTGAATCACTGGATGCCACTTGATGGATTTAAATGAAGAAGACTCAAGTTTAAGAGTCACCTTGAGACACTGAGGAGGTCAAGGGTGACCAGCCACAATCTGAAGAAACAACTGATTATTACTTAAAAAGCATAAAAACCAAAGGATCTATTTTTCAGAGGTGCTGGGCACCCAGGACTCCAAGAGCAGTCCATGAGTTTTTCAGCTGTTCAGGCCCTCTGCAAAGGCAGGCCCCCTATTCTAATGAAGAATGACACTGTACCTCACAGGGGCATTGTGCCAATTACAGTTGGTAGAACACTATGAAGATAAGTACTAAGCATCATTTATTACAGAACCCTCTATCTCAAAAGGATATGCTCAATCAAGATGCCTCTGAGGGGACTGATTTAAACTCAAATGATATTAAGCACCAATAGCCGCTGTTTAACAGTGTGAAGGTGTAAGGGATACCGTTCCTCTGTAGTCAGAGGTCTGCAGCTGGTTGGTTGATTAGCCCTGCCCGCTGCACCTGAGTAAGAGCTGGACTTTAATTAACTGATCCTTATAAAAGAGGGAAGAAAGAAACAGAGGAGAGGACTGCAGCACTTCAGAAAACTGAGGAGAGAAGGGCTGTGCACCCAAGGGACTACTACTGGAACTACAGCAGAGAGGAATTGCTCCAGAAACCACATGGACAGAAGGGAGACTGTGTGGAGTCTTCTATTGCTGAGGCTCTGAGGTAAGAGGCGGGAAATTTTGGTTACTGAAGTTACTGGTATGAGGGACAGATGCGGGGAAGGGACTATTCGGCCTATACAGACTATACTGGGAAGAGTCCGCAAGGTTTTGGTTTGTTTGTTAAGGCTGGAAACTGCTTCCCTGGATTCCTTCAGTGAGCTCAGACAGAATTAAGCCAGGGAATGAACTGACTTAGAAGGAGCATATCCTGTTCCAGGAGGAGGAGGGCGCTATAAGATAGGCCCCAATCCTTTTATAAATGGGAACAGCGGTTCTACTTTATGGGGACACTTTCTAGTGATTTGTATGTCTCACGTTGGCTCTGATTTTTCTCTTTCCTCAGCAGTGTTATATGAGGAAATAGTGTATAAAATGCTTAAAAATAAAATTAAAGGACATTTCTAAATGAAAAGTTGTTCTGAATAAAAAAAAAATTGAAATGTTTCATTTTAAAAAGTAAAACCAAAACATTTTGGGTTTGGGGATTTTTTCCCCCCCCAACCAAAAGAATTTGGTGAAATCAACACAAATTCACGAAATGTTTAGTTGTCACCAAATTTGCATTTTTTGGGCCAGAAAAAAGGTTTGCCTGAAAAAGTCACCCTTTATTTGACACAGATCTGCAGCTCCCTGGATAGCAGCATTATTATAAAAAGGGAGTCTTCTGTTATGAGAATTTCACTTAACCGGGACAGAAAGGACCTCCATGGAGGCACCAGTTAAGAGGATTTTACTCTGATAATACCAAACAGTTCTATTTCTTTGGGCTCAGATTCTTCCCTTATTTGGCAAGTTTTCAGTGTGACACACATCTATGTATTGGAGAGCAGATTTTGCCCTTTGATGTGTAAGAACTAAATTTATTTACGATTGCATGGTGTTGGCGCTGTCACATATACTTCCATACAGAATTAGATAGGTGAATAATCTGGAGTGATATTCATTTATTATGAATGTACAAAGTCCCTGATTGTCTCTTACACAACTTAGTTAACATGACAGTTGAATCTGTGTGGGGGAGTGAAGTGTTTAAAGTCCTGAAAATGCTGGCTTGCAGATCCTCATAATAGATATTTTTATTTTTAAATTTTTAACAATGCAGCAAGAGTAGAGCCCTGATTTAATGACAATACATCTCATTGTTTGTTTTCTTTCATTATAGAAAGACCCCATCCTCTCTAAGTAGTGTACATTATAATAGTCTAGACTCAAGGTGACAAAGGCCTGGATTGATGAGGCAAGGTTCATATTTGAGAGGAAGGAGCCCAGACTTCTGCTTAGTCAAATCTGGGGGATGGCACGGTCTTGTAGTTAAGGCACTGGACTGGAGCTCAGGAGATTAATTATCAGCTCTGTGGTGGACTTCTTGTGTAATCTTCTGCAAGTTGCAGACTTAGTTCCTCATCTGTAGAAATGTACGTCACATGGATGTTGTGAAGATCTATCTATCTTAGGTATTTATATGGGCTCCATTATAAATTAATAAGCTCCAATATGATGGTAACGGTTGATAAATGGCCAATATTATTGAGGTGTCTCAGAGTAAAGATGAGTCCAAAATAACTCACTGCTTTGTGATTTTAAAGGAAGGAGACCTTTGATCAGTGGTTGTAGATATCAACATTTTTGTGAGGTTTCATTCCTTCTCGGTTACTAGAAACTGCATATTTTGTTGCCATTCAAATCACATCTCTCAAATGATTATATATGAGCAGATTTGAAAAGCAAGGGGAAAAGGGAGTATATCATATTGCAGCATATCAACCCAAGACAATATGGATTATGTCATACCGGGAGTCTACAGTGTATATAGAGTGTTTGATATCAGACTTTACTTTTAAATCAGAAAATGAGTTTTATCAACATTGGTCTAAAGTAACCTTAGGCATTGTTAACATGGCTAAAGGGAGAAAAAGTTTGGATAAAATAATTGCTTTTAAATCCTCCAAGCAGAAATTGCATTTGATCCCAAATACACAGGAATATCTTACGACCAGGCCATTTTAAAAATAGTCACTTGAAGGGCTTGAACAATTTAGGCAGAAAACGTAGAAAATCTATTTTTAAACTACTGGTCAGAAAATAGACTTTACCCCATGATCTGTGGGTCAGATCCTCAGCCGAGGTAAATGGCTTAGGGATTAGCAGCTTAGCACATGTAGCATATTTGTGTCCTGGATCATAGTTTAGTAGTAATTTCAGAACAAAATAATAAAAACGGAGCCACAAAACTATTAACTGTGCAGCAGTGTTGATATCTGAATGACAACACTTCAAAGGGGATGCATGTGATTTTTGCATTGTGCCCTCACTCTGTTATACCTAGTATATTATGCAGCAGGCAAGCAGTAAACATTCAGGTGCTAAAAGACCTGTGCAGGGGAACCATGCTGTCACTTGGTGCTTTCATTGTAATAAGTTCCTGCTCCTATAAAAAACAAAAAAGCCCTATCCTGCATAGTCCATGGCTTCCTATGTTTTTGACATAATGCCAACCCTGTTTAGTGATGAGCATATCTCAAAAGATACAACAGGGAGAAACTGAGAATAAAAAAAAATGGAGTATTCATGTACTTAAGTCACACTGCACAAATGCGAATAACATGGGAAGTAAGCAAGATGAATTAGAAATCATACTAAATACATAATATGACCAAGTTAGACCTTCTGGGGAAGATGAGTCTAACAACTGGAATGTCAGTGAACATTAATGGGTATAATCTATATAGAAAAGATAGAAAGGAAAAAATAAGGTTGAGGGTTGAATACACACTGTTTATTCTCTGAAACACAATTAATTTAAGTTATTTGAGAAGCAGAAGTTTGAAGAACACATCTGAGGAAATGCATATGAAGAAGACACCTAAACTGAAGAAGGGACAGGCAGATCTCTTAATATACTCTCTACCTCACATCCTTCTGGGGCATTATATTTCTTTTAATTATTTAAGAAAGACACTCATTCTTTCCTGACAGTCTAGAGTTGAACAGCTTCCAGAGACGGAGAAAGCTGAAAACACTATTAGGATATGGGAGTGTTGGATGTGGGTAGGGTCTGGCAGATTTACACAGGTATATAAATAGCCAGTGTGTAGGAAAGTGCCTAATTTAAGAGCTGATGGGGATTATGATAATTGTTTCCATCTAATCTTTGGCATGGATGATATCTCTCTGGGATGAAGTCTCTTTGAGGAATGAAAGGACTGAAGTAACTATGTCGGTCTTGAACATTGGTTTGTTCTTTGAAATAATTTGTTCTTAACGAGATTTCTTCATATCTGTGAAAAAACCTTGGACATCTATGGTGAATTTGCAGGATAATAACTGATAGTAACCTCAGATTTACTCCTAAAAAGGAGAAACACTTTGGGATTCACAAGGGGGACTTAGGTGTTCCGCCATCCAGTGGAATTCACAGCCCTGATTTAGTTGCCCAGGCTCCCAACACAAAACATAGGGAGAATTAGCCTCCTAAGAGTGGGATCCACAAAAGCCAGCATACCAGGCAAGGGGCCACAGGAAAAGTTGAGGACTGGAGTGTAGTGTATGCCCCACCCCTCCACAGGAGTTAGGCATCTAAATCTGGGAGTCACTGTCACTCTTTCTCTGACCCAATGTATATTTAATACATTATACAAAGTGGAGCAGCTTCAACAGGAAAGACTGAGAGATACATGCCCCCAGAATATGCCATAGCCCAGTGGTCAGAGCATTCTCCTGGGAGGTGGGAGATCCAAGTTCAAATTGCTTCTCAACATCAGGCAGGAAGTAGATTTTGAACCACCTTTGGCCATTTTGTGGCCAGAGATTTAGACATGCTCTGAACATGTCTACTGGATCCAGCCCCAAAGGCCAGGGAGCCAAGGAAATGCCTAGTTTGTGAATTCCGCTCTGGCTCAGGCATGAGTTAAGCAGCAAATTGCTAGGCAGTGTTAGTATTTAGGAAGCTATGTGCATGTCCAGCTGCCAATATTTAGGCATCTTTGGGACTTTAACAGCAAAAATTTAGGTGCTTATGGGGTTAGGCAGCAGCTAAGCAAGTGTTTTGTGAATGCCACTGGGACCTAAAGGTTGGACTTAGGCACCTAAAGTGGCATCTAGGCTAAGTCCCCCTTGTGAATCCATGTCAGCAACTGGGTCAAGGGCGTTCTGGCCTAATGGTTGGAGCAAGAGTCCAGCCTACCAGTTACAGCTGGATCCAGATGGGGCAGGTCCAGGACAAAGCCAAGGGTGGAGAGTCAGAAATCAGGAAGCTGGGGGCTGGAACAAGGCTAGAGGTAGCAGAGGCAGGGACAAGAGCAAGTGCAGCTGCAGGCTAGGAATGCGTTGAGAAGCTGCTGGATTGCTGCTGTTACTGAGATTAAGTATCAGCCTGTGAACTACTGCAATCAATCATGTGACTCAGTCAATCTGACAGCTTCTCTCAGGACCAGCTGCACTTACTAGGTTGCCTGGAGACTGGCTCAGCTACAGGCTGGCCCCTGACAGCACACCTCCCCGCTTCTAGGGCACCTCCTAGGGGCTGTCAGATCTAGTTTCAGGGGATATTTTTGCAGGAAGGTACATACAAGTTCTGGAGTATGGACATTTTCTACCAGCTCCCACAATTACTATTCAGGTCCATAGTCCTCACAATCCACCAGATAACAGAGTTTGCCTCAAACTTGCTTGGAGTCTAGGATTTCCTGGACATCTACATGAGGTGGTGATGGAGTGGAGCAGTCGGAAAACAATCCTCCACATAAAGTTTAAGAAGGGACATATGGAAGACTTGGTGGATCTTCAAGGATTCCAGCAAGAATTCATGTTGCAGGATCTTAAATTGGCATAGGTACAGGTGGTCCAATCTGAGTTAGGGACGAGTGGATCTGAAATGTTTGGAGGACAGCCAAACCTTATCTCCTGCAGAGAGGGTCAGTGTGGCTTGGCGTTTTTGGTCAGCGTGTCCTTGGTGACTTTCAGGTGGTCAGTAAGCTCTTGATGGACCCAGTGAAGGTGGGCCGCTAGATTTGCTACAGTGGGGACTTGGAAGTCTATAGGTGCAGTCGAATGAAGGCGAGGGTGGAAACTGTACTTTGTATATAATGGACTACATTGGACAGATCCATGGGTGGAGTTGTTGTATGTGAACTCTGCATGTGACAGGAAAACAACCCAGTCTTCTTAAAGACAATTGAGAAAGCAATGGGGATAATGTTTGAGGACCTGGTTCACCCATTCTGTCAGCCCGATGGTCTGCGGATGACAGGCCAATGAGGTAAGTAGTTCCATTCCTAAGAGTTTGCAAAGTTTGTACCAAAAAACAGGAAGTAAATTGTGGACCTTGATCTGAAACTATTCCACTCGACAGCCCATGGAGCTGAAAACATGATCTAGAAAAAGGCGGCCATTGCTGGGTGGTTGGGAGCAAACGGAAATGAAGTGTACCATCTTAGTGAGGAGATCGATGTGACAAGGATGATGGTGCAGCCTTCTGAGCAAGGTAGCTTGATGATGAAATCCAAGATATCAAGGATCAGGGCCAAGATGGGGTAGGCAAAGGCTGGAGAAGATCAAGTGGTTAGGCATGTGGGCACTTGCTCCAACAACAGATCATATGACCTAATGTAGCTCTTAACATTGGTTCTCAACCCTGGTCAGCAGAAATTCCATAACACTAGGTAATGGAATGGCCATAGGGGCCAGAAACTGATGTATTGTGACCCATCTTTAACAACTCAAGTCTGAGTTGGTCCTCTGGGATCTTAAGGCACCTTCCATGATAAAGTAGACCATCCTTCAAAGAAAACCCCAGCCTGGGTAGAATGCTAGGAGCATTTAATGTCTGACAGAGCTTGGAGATTTTGGGAAAGCGGGGACCAGCTGAGAGACATCAAGTCCTTGTTTCTTGTCCCTCAGATAAAATTTGAAGGGCATAAAACAATAGTCAAGGGAGCTGTGACTGACTCAGCAAATTCATCCTTGCGGGACAGGGCATCTGCTTTTTGATTCCAGGATCCAGGGCAGTAGGTGACAATGAAGTCCAACCTGGCAAAGTAAAGTGATCAGTGGATCTGTCTCTGGTTAAGGTTATGAGCAATTTGGATATATTTTGGAGTTTTGTGATTTGTAAGAACCTGGACCGGGACCTAAACTCCCTCTACAAGTTGTCTCCGTTTGTCAAATACTGCCTTTATCACAGGTAATTGTTTGTCCTAAATACCATAATTCTTCTCAGCCAGGGTTGGTTTTCATGAATAGAAGGTGCTAGGGATGGAGTTGATGATGAGGGCCAGTGCATTGTGACAGAACGGCTCTGACGGCAAAGTTCAAAGCAACTGCACCTATGGTGTAAGGCTTGGCAGGATCTGGGTGCACAAGAATGGTAGCTTAGGTAAAAGATTTCCTTAGTTGATCAAAAATGAACTGTTTCTCTGGAGACTAGACAAATTGGACTCCCTTTTGGGAAATGCAGTTATCAGGGCTACTAGGTGAGAGAATCCTTTGCCTGTAGAAATTGGCAAGAAATATCTGAACGCCTCTTGCATCATTTGGGGTGTTCCACCCAAAGATGACAGATACCTTTCATGGGTCCACCGCTAGTCATTCAGGGAAAATAATAAACCTGAGGAACTTGACCATGTCTTTGTCAAACTCACATTTCTCCAGTTTGGTGTAACAATGGCTTTGATAGAGTCTGATGAGAACATGGAGTACATGTTGCTTGTGCAGTGCCTTGTTTTTGGAAAAAACAAGAATATTGTCCAAATAAATAACCACAAACTGGTTCAATACGTCCCGGAAGATATTAGTGATGAAGTGCTGAAATGTCACTGGAGCGTTACACAACCCTAAAGGCATAACTAAATATTCAAAATGTCCGTATCGGGTGCGGAACACCATCCTCCAATCATCACCTTCCCTAATTCGGACTACACTGTGGGCCCCATAGAGGTCCAACTTAATAAAAGTCTTGGCTGAACGGAGCTTCTCAAAGAGTTTGTTAATAAGTGGCAAGGGTAGCAATTTCAGACCATTTCTTTGTTCAGAGCTCGACAGTTGCCACAGGGATATAGGGAGCCATACTTCTTCTTAGCTGTGGGATAGCTAAGAAGCCGCTGGACTGTGGCTGCTACCAAGTTTAAGTATCCTTCAACCAATCAGGTGGTGCAGTCAGTCCATTTCTGTCATGACCAGCTGCACTCAGATTGCCAGGAGACTGGATTTGCTGCAGGTCTGGCCCCAATGATCCCACCCTTTGTTTGTTTGTTTGTTTGTTTGTTTGTTTGTTTGTTTAAAAAAAGAGGATGTTACTCAAATGGGTCAGGTATTGATGAAAGAGAAACTACTGGTACTTTATGTAGGTAGATGATATTTTAAGGGTAGGAGTAAAGCAATTCCCCAATTTTTACTTAAATGAGGTTTCTAGGCTTCCAACATTTAGATTACTGGAATTTTTACAGACAGTCTCTTTCAAACAATAAAATTTAAGGAAAACTTTCTCTTTGTGTCCAGGTTTTAAAAATGGAAGGCTTGGAGTTCCAGGTCACCATGAGACATCAGACCATCATATTCTCTTAGATCCATAACTGTATTTGAAAAATAAAGAGTAGATTCAGTTGGCGAAGGAGATGGAGACTTGGAGACATGATAGCTTTAGACAGTGTGTCAATAATATCAGCTATAGCTGAAAGGCATGTAATCAGTACTATATCCCTCAATGTGATTCTATATTCCCTGTGGTGCTCTTCTCCCAAACTGGTTGATTAGAGATTAGACTATGACGGCAAGATTGGGACGGAAGTTTTATTAAACAGTTGCTAGAGAGGGCAGCTTTGAACTACCTGCTGTTATTTTGAAAGATATGATGCCAATAAATCTAGTCCTGAGTAATGGTAACAACAAACTCAATGTTAGTATTGGTCTTGGCCTGTTTACTTGTCCTGAGAGAAAGATGAATGATTGTTGTTTCCCACATGAGAATCATAAATAGCACTGGTATCCGAAAATGAATTCAGTGCTTATGGGGCATCAGTGCCAGTGAAAGCATCTGTTGGAAACTTGCCAATGAGTGTTGGCTTGCCTGTGAAAACCACTGGGTTTTCTTTTCTCACATCAGTCCTTTTACTAAAAATGCTTTTGGAGCTGGTGTCCACATCAATAACAACACAGTGAGAGAAGTAGTGCCTGTAATTGATGGGAAAGATTCTCACTGTGCTTCTGTCTTTAGATTCACTTCTGAGGCTCTTGGTGAAATAATAAAAAAGGAATTTCTGTATTTTGCAGCAATTTCATAGAAGTAGCAGAAAGAATTGAAAGGATATATCATATTAAGATTGGAGAAAGGAACAGTATTTCACTAAATAGTCTAGGCCAAGCCTCTGAGTAGATCAGTTTAGTTAAAGGCAGACGCATGGTCTAGTAGCAGTTTGTCTAAACAGAAACAAAATAAACATCAGTTGTAATTCACACTTCTAGTTATCTGGATGCAAGTCTATGTGTGGACACTATTAATGTGAGTGTTGCCACAGACTAATATCCAAATAACTACAGGTGTGAATTACAACAAACTTAAGTTTGTTTCCAGTTACTGTGTAGACAAGACCTACATGTATTTGAAGTATTTGTGGTTATGTTCACATTTTTTCATGCCTTTTTAATTCTTTAGGACCCATTTTATGACACCAAACTAAAACAAGATCTACGGTTAAATGTTCAGATGAGCCTAAGCGACTTAGGAGTCTAAGTACCACTTTAAAGGGCTTCTAAAATGCCTAAATCACTTAAGCACTTTTGAAAAGGAAAGCACTAGTCTTACGAACATCCAGGAATTGAAATACTGTTAACATATTAAAAGACTAGATCTTGTTATCCCCAGCTCCTTGAGGGAAAAAACAAAAAGCCTATGAAAATAAACATAAATAAAGTCTGGAAATATCCAGGTTCATGGAGAACCAAAATATACAAGCCTTGTTCAGAAGCTTACTGCCTCAAAATGAGCCAGGAATAGTAGCACTTAGGAAAAGAGAGGAGCCACATTTCTCAGTAACATGACAGGCTATAGAGTCACGGCCAGCCATCAATGAAGATTGTCTTCCACCACTGTACTCTCAATGTCTCATATTTGACCTGCAATACCCCTTCGATTCCAGCCTGGGCTCTCAACTGACTAGATCTCTCTAATGGAATCGTCAGTAATTGTGCCAAGCTGCATGGTGGTTTTCTGATGACTACAACCAATCACTGTGGGGAAAAGTGTGTACTGTCAAACTCATTCTCACTTGTGACCTGGTGCAACTCTGCACCAGGGCCTCCAAAAGTGAAAGGCTACCAATGTACACATAAATCCTACAGTTCTACTGTGGACCCCAAAGCATCTCCATTTTTATTTTATAGTGAAAAATGCAGCCCAAACTCAGATTTTATTCTGACTACCTGAACTGAACCAGACTGAAAGTTTCATGGGCTTTCCATAATCTATTACAGAATATCCAGTCAGACGGCATTTGGTGCCACATTTCCTACTGATTTAATACAACTGGTTTGGTGCAGTTTCACCAACAGAAAATTTTGCCATTGATTTTGGAGTCAGTTTTCTAAAACCTGTGCATTTCTAAGCAACCACAAAACACACTGGTGAGGGCACACAGAGTAAAGAAAATAAGCAGCATTTTTTTTCATCTGTGCAACTACTGTTGGTGTGCCACCAAAAAATAAATAGCACCTTCAGCTTTGCACCATCTGCAGCACCTGTAATTGCACAGTCCAGGTTCCAAGGGACCCTGAAGGCTGAAACTGTTTCTGCTTTAGGTTTTTAGATCATATGATGTGATGTAATGGAGGTTTTATAAGATCTTCCCAAGATTTTACTGTCTCTCAATATATGTACAATTCATTCCACCAGCTTTAATCCAAATACTGTTTCTAATACACACTGCCTATCTTTTTCATACCATTTGTTAGAGATCAAAAAAGATTTTTTTCCTGTATTTTTTTTTCTCCTCACTGTTCCTTTTTTTGCCTGCTGGCAATAATTATAAGTTGTGCAGGCCACAAAAAAAGCGGATATGAAATAGACTGTATATTATTAGAGATACTGTCATAGGATTGAGTCCTGAACCAGCTTTCTGACTAATACATATTTGCCTTCCTTCGGCACATACACACAGTCACTATTCCCGATTAAATAAGTGGGGGGGGGAAGCAGTGGGGAAATTATAGCTATTTAGTAATAATTTAAGGGTTTAATTTATTTCCTTACAATGCAATAATGTACACACATCGATACAATTGTTTTTCTATGCATTCTAGTTTTAATGCATTATAGTTTCATTCTTTGATTCATGACAAAGAAAGCTTTGTACCCTGGATTCAGCCACTAATTTATACTGGTTTCTTTATGTTATATCATTCATATTAACCTCACACTAACCCCTTTTAATTGTCCTTTTCTCTCTCTGGTGTTGGCTACTGTAGAGGAAACTCAATTTTTTTGGAATTCTGGACTACCTTTTGTTCTGGTCCCAGGCCAAGGCTATCTAGCCAGAGGCTAACGGACATAGACTTCAGTGGAGCTAAATTGATTTACACTAGCTGAGGATGTGGTACATAGTTTCTAAGGCACACTTCAACTCTAACTAGCATTCTGCTGGGATAATGTACTGAGTTTAAAATTTCCATGTGGCAAAAAGGTGTTGTTGAAGATCTGTGGGGATCTTTCCACGACAATCTATATAGAGTTTTACCACCAAGTTTAACTATGCCGAGTAGTCTTGGAAGACTAACACAGTAAATCACCCTATTTATCTGCATTACAAGTAAAAAGTTCACCGATCATTACAAATAACAATTCTGATTTCCAATAATTCTGGGTTGAATCATAAAACCTTATTAAATGTCTTTTGTTGACTCTGTAGTTTCTACAAGATGTAAAAACATAGGGATCTATAGTCATCTTTGGTGAAACTTCATTGATTCAGCAGTGTTAAAGAGAAATAAATCTGGTACAAGAGTTAGAATTACCATAGATTATAAATCCAGTGATGCAAGCATTTAGCAATTGATGATCTCATCAAACTCAACATTTGTTAAGGTTAGACTGTTTGCAATATTCTGATAGCTAGGTATCAAAAGGCTATTCTGAATAGGTATGCAGATTATTCACAGGAAGAGATTTTGCTTTATTTCTGTCTGATCCAGAAACTGGATGTGTTCCAAGTATGGGATAATATTTTAATAGTACTTTGCTCTTCTATAGCATATTTTATTGAATTTTCTGAAAGTACTTTACAAACATTAGACCTCACAAATGTCCTGTGAAGTAGGTAGAGATAAGATAAAACATAAGCTACTTGTTTTCACTTTTAAGGCCCTTAATGCCTGTCCCAACCTTACCCATCATATCTCATTCAGTGTCAAGAGGTCGATTCCCACCTCGAATCACCCAATAATGTCAGCCTCCATTGCCCACTGGTTAAATTTTCAACAAGCATCTTCCTGCTTTCTCCCATGCAGCACCCCTCATATTTGGGAGAAGCTTCCTGTAAACATCCACAAAACTAACTCATTATCCTCCTTCAAAACTCTCCTTTGCCATGCTGCCTACAATAATACTTGAGGACAGTTAGGCTGGTGGTGTGCCTATCCTGCTAACCAACATTGTCCCATTGTTACCTTGTACTGCCTCATCTGACTGTCTGTATCCATCTGTTGTCTCTTGCGTTATACTTAGATTGTAAATTCTTTGGGGGCAGGGACTGTCGTTTTCTTGTATGTCCTTATCACAGAATCATAGAACTGGAAGGGACTTCGAGAGGTCATCTAGTCCAGTCCCCTGCACTCAAGGCAGGACTAAGTATTATCTAGACCATCCCTGACAGGTGTTTGTCCAACCTGCTCTTAAAAATTCCCAATGATGGAGATTCCACAACCTCCCTAGGCAATTTATTCCAGTGCTTAACCACTCTGCCAGGAAATTTTTCCTAATGTCCAACCTAACCTGCCCTTGCTGCAATTTAAGCCCATTGCTTCTTGTCCTATCCTCAGAGGTTAAGAAGAACAATTTTTCTCCCTCCCCCTAATAATAACCTTTTATGTACTTGAAAACTGTTATCATGTCCCCTCTCAGTCTTCTATTCTCCAGATTAACAAACCCAATTTTTTCAATCTTCCCTCATAGGTCATATTTTCTAGACCTTTAATCATTTTTGTTGCTCTTCTCAGGACTTTCTTTAATTTGTCCACATCTTTCCTGAAATGTGGCACCCAGAACTGGACACATATTCCAGTTGAGGCCTAATCAGCGCAGAGTAGAGCGGAAGAATTACTTCTTGTGTCTTGCTTTCAATACTCCTACTAATACATCCCAAAACGATGTTTGCTTTTTTTGCAACAGTGTTACACTGTTGACTCATATTTAGCTTGTGATCCACTATGACCCCCAGATCCCTTTCCGTAGTACTCCTTCCCTAGGCAGTCATTTCCCATTTTGTATGTGTGCAACTGATTGCTCCTTCCTAAGTAGAGTACTTTGCATTTGTCCTTATTGAATTTCATCCTATTTACTTCAGACCATTTCTCCAGTTTGTCCAGATCATTTTAAATTTTAATTGTATCCTTCAAAGCATTTGCAACCCCTCCCAGCTTGATATCGTCTGCAAACTTCATAAGTGTACTGTCTATGACATTATCTAAATCATTGATACGATATTGAACAGAACCGTACGCAGAACCAATCCCTGTGGGACCCACTCATTATGCCCTTCCAGCATGACTGTGAACCACTGATAACTACTCTCTGGAAATGATTTTCCAACCAGTTATGCACCCACCTTGTAGTAGTTCCATCTAGGTTGCATTTCCCTAGTTTGTTTATGAGAAGGTCATGCAAGACAGTATCAAAAGCCTTACTAAAGTCAAGATATACCACATCTACTGCTTCCTCCGTATCCACAAGGCTTGTTACCCTGTCAAAGAAAGCTATCGGGTTGCTTTGACATGATTTGTTCTTGACAAATCGATGCTGACTGTTATTTATCACCTTATTATCTTCTAGGTGTTTGCAAATTAATTGCTTAATTATTTGCTCCATTATCTTTCCAGGTACAGAAGTTAAGCTGACTGGTCTGTAATTCCCCAGGTTTTCCTTATTTCCCTTTTTATAGATGGGCACTATATTTGCCCTTTTATTTGCCCTTGTCCATGACTAGAGCTCCTAGGTGCTACCTTAATACAAATAATAAATAATAATTGTCTGACAGCAAATAATACTTAAAACTCTATAAAACTATATAAATTATGCGCTTTACCTGAAAATACTCTGTTCAGCATAAATACAGGAGGTTCAGAGATGAATGGAAAACATGATTATGGACATGAAGAATGTTGTATTTGAGGAGAGATTTAAAAGATTGGAACTGTTCAGTCTAAAGAGAAATAGTACAAGAAGGGGTGTTTCTAGCCATATAAAAACTAATGAATGGTATGCAGTTGGTTAATAGAGCCCTTCTATTTGCCATTCTTCATAATAAAAGAATAAGAGGAAGTTCAATTAAATGGAAAGGCAAAACATTTAAAACTGATAAAAGAAATGCTTCTTATGTCATGTATAGCCAACCTATGGAACTCACTGCCAGAAGATATCACTGTAAAAGAACTTAGTAGGATTCAAAGAGGATTCAACATTTATATTGATAATGAGAAAATGAACATTTACCTTAGACAAGATGGAAAGAAATAGAGAGGATAAACCCATCTGCTTTAAGGAAGAACCCAATCACTAAGTGATGAGGTCAGGAAGAAACTTCCTCCATAGACAGATTATCCCATAACTATCCACTATGGGTTTTCTTATAGGTTTCTCTAAAGTATTTGTTACTGTCCATTGTTACTGACAGGATTTTGGTCTAGAAGGACCATTGGTCTGACCTAGTATAGCAATTCCACTACAGATGGCTAGAATGAGGTAAGAGTGATTTACTGAAGGTGACATAGTGAATCTATCTCAGAACTGTCTATCACAGCATGTCTCCCATGCTCATGAGCTAACTATTTGACACTACCTGCTCCGTAATTCTGCAAATTAAGAAACAAGCATTTATTTTATTTTATTGTAAAAGTTCCAGGTTTTTTGGGAGGTTCAGATATTTTGTTAATTAAATCTACATGCTCCTAATGTATTATTCCATTTGTCTATTAAGTCGTCCCCCATCAGTCTCAACTCTTTCTAGAACAGAAAGTAATCCTCTCTGATTTCTATTCCTTATTCATATGTTAGTAAACAGCCATGAAATAAGCTACAATTTGATCCCATCCATGATGAATAGAGTTTCAGATCAAGTCCATGACCTCCAGTTGCCATTGATTTCCCATTTTGCAATATAACACTTGCATATTCTATTTTATTTTAATCAATTGTTACAACTGAGAGAGAGAGCAACCTCTTAATGGGATATGCTGTTTTATTGACATAAGAGCTGAACAAGTACCCTATACCAGGGCTGGTTTCATGCCGGAACGCTCTGAAACACTGTTCCGGCACTTTTTCTGGGAGCCGAAATGACATTCCGGTACTTCCTTTACTATCACTGATAAGTGATAGTAACGAAAGTGTGTTCCATTCTGGAACTTCTATTTTTAGAACTGGAGCACTGCCCTACATCCAGAGACAACCAATCACATCATTTTGAATGGAACGCACATATTTAAGTTTACTGGGTTTCTTGCTTATCTGTCAGTACAGGTATTTGACATTCCCTCAGAGAAATAATGGTAGAATTATATTCTGTGTAAAACATACAGAAAACTTTATTTAGTGACAGTTAAGGCTGAATCAGGACGCATCCGAGATAGCCAACCTGTGGAACTCACTGCCACAAGATCCCACCCACCCAAAACCTTTATAGTATGGGAAAAGAGCATAGCTTACCAGCTTCACATACCTCTGATTCTGTCGGCAAAAAGAGACATCAAAAGCCAGTACATATCCCAAATTCATCCAAGTCTCATTCTCATGCAGAACTTTACTGGTAACCTCATCTTCTCTTTTACCAACGGACTCATGCATCTAATTGTCACATGGTCCATTCTACTGTAATATTGCTGCAGTTTTGTGTAAGAGCATGAACTGAAACCCCAAAAAACAATGCACACTTGTATGAAATCAAGATGCAATGTCATCTTTGATATTCTATCGACTAGCACACAGAAATGAGCTCTTAATAGTTGTTCAGAACACCCATTACTCACTAAAGTGGTTTTCACTGTATAAAAACTAATGATATATTGTATATGAATCCCATCCAAGAAATCAGGCAACACTTTTCTCTCTCAAAATCTTGCCCTAAATATATCAATATTTACTTTGTTTACAACCAAATTACTGTAGAACTCTAAATACTTTTTAATTGTCACCTCTGAAGCTTGTCGTTAAATGAGCAATCTCATTTTGTCAATGACATTATAGCCAGTCTATGATCTGTCTGGCATCTATGTGATCAGATTCATTCAATATGCTCAAGGTAAATTTGAGAAGTTAATACTCATGGCCCTTTTAAAGAAAACTTCACATGTGATTTTGGAGGGAAAGGAAACATACTTTTTTGTGTAGTTTAATTCAGAAATTATGTGGCATGCATATTGAGTTTTACTGCTTAATACAGACTTGTTTTTCCTATAGACATAAGGATGCAAGCTACTTCTTTCACACATGAAGAAACCACCAGGATAACGTGGGCACGGAGAAGTGTGCACATCACAGAAAACACCACCACAATTGACACTTTTTCTGGCAGTCTTAGCAGTGAGGTGAACGACTAGTGGACATGGAGATTGAACCAGGGCCGGCTCCAGCATTTCTGCTGCCCCAAGCAAAAAAAAAAAAAAAAAAAGCCGCGGCAGGTCCTTCGCTCCTAGAAGGAGTGAGGGACCTGCCGCCCCAGAATTGCCACAGGTGCCGCCCCTTTCCCTTAGCCGCCCCAAGCACCTGCTTGTTAAGCTGGTGCCTGGAGCCGGCCCTGGATTGAACTATATATCACCCATATAAAGGTCCCTTCCCAGGGTAGGTTAACAGGGCAGTGTAGCGCTGACTACCTGTGCTATACCTGGGTAGTGGATAAATAAAAGAATTTAGCCAATAGTACTGTCAATTGTGTATTTTTCCTTAGCACAAAATTCTCTCTCTCTCTCTCCCCCTTAATTGGACTCAGGTGTCTCTAGTTAACCTGAGGTAACCTCTTCAGTTCATAGGGAAAAGGGCCTTCACCACTCTTGGGTTCATATATCTGCTTTCCACGCCTCTCTTATAACTGTCAGGTCTGACTTTGTCTCATCAAGTATGCATTATATGCATTGTGAATCAGTGTTAAGACCATAGGAGAATTATTGATGCACATATAAGTAATTTTTTAAAAAGAAAAAGACGGTTACTCACCGTTGTAACTGTTGTTCTTCGAGATGTGTTGCTCATATCCATTCCATTAGGTGTGTGCGCGCCGCGTGCACGATCGTCGGAAGATTTTTACCCTAGCAACACCGGCGGGTCGGCTGTGGAGCCCCCTAGAGTGGCGCCTTCATGGCGCTGAATATATACCCCAGCCGACCCGGCGCCCCCTCAGTTCCTTCTTGCCGGCTACTCCGACAGTGGGGACGGGGGGCGGGTTTGGAATGGATATGAGCAACACATCTCGAAGAACAACAGTTACAACGGTGAGTAACCGTCTTTTCTTCTTCGAGTGCTTGCTCATATCCATTCCATTAGGTGACTCCCAAGCCCAACTTAGGTGGTGGGGTCGGAGTGAGACATTGCTGTGTGCAAAACCGCTGACCCGAAGGCAGCATCGTCCCTGGACTGCTGCACTAGTGCATAGTGTTCTGTAAACGTGTGGACTGACGACCAAACCGCAGCTCTACAAATGTCCTGGATCGGAACTTGCGCCAGGAAAGCCGTCGAGGAAGCTTGGGCCCTCGTGGAGTGAGCGGTGAGGTGTGGTGCTGAGGCACCTGCCAGGTCGTAGCAAGTCCGGATGCAAGACGTAATCCAGGAGGATAGGCGTTGTGATGAGACCGGTGAGCCTTTCATTCGGTCGGCCACTGCAACGAAGAGTTGCGTCGTCTTTCTAAAGGGCCTTGTGCGGTCAATATAGAAGGCCAGGGCCCTGCGTACGTCCAGAGAATGCAAACGTTGATCCTGGCGAGTAGCATGTGGTTTAGGGTGAAAGACCGGGAGAAATATATCCTGGTTGATATGAAATGGAGAAACCACCTTAGGGAGAAAGGCAGGATGTGGGCGGAGCTGCACTTTATCCTTATGGAAAACTGTGTAAGGGGGCTCGGATGTAAGCGCCCTGAGTTCAGAAACGCGCCTTGCTGAGGTGATGGCTACGAGGAAGGCTGTCTTCCAGGATAGGTACAAAAGTGAACAGGTGGCCAGTGGCTCGAATGGATGACCTGTGAGCTTGGAAAGAACCAGGTTGAGGTCCCATGTCGGAACGGGTTGACGTTGTTGTGGGTACATCCGGTCTAAGCCCTTGAGGAATCTAACGACCATCGGGTTAGAGAATACCGAGGACGCGAGTTCCCCTGGATGAAAGGCCGATATAGCGGCCAGGTGAACTCTAATTGAAGATATCGCCAACCCTTGCTGTTTTAGGGAGAGGAGATATTCCAAAATGAGAGGGATAGGTGCGTGCGACGGGGACGTGGCTCGTTGTTCGCACCAACAGGAGAACCGCTTCCACTTGGCCAAGTATGTGGTCCGTGTTGAGGGCTTCCTACTGCTCAGCAGAATCTGTTGGACAGAGTGTGAGCACTGTTGCTCTGCCTGGGTGAACCATGGAGCAGCCACGCCGTGAGGTGGAGTGATCGCAGGTCGGGGTGACGCAGGCGACCGTGGTCCTGAGAAATGAGATCCGGGCATAATGGAAGCGGGATCGGTGTCCGAACCGAGAGTTCCAACAGCGTGGTGTACCAATGTTGTCTCGGCCACGCTGGGGCGATCAGAATCACCTGTGCCTGGTCTCTGCGCAACTTGAGCAGTACCTTGTGGACCAGAGGAAACGGAGGGAAGGCATAAAACAGGTGGTCCTTCCAGGGAAGGAGAAACGCGTCCGAGAGGGAGCCCGGGGCTCGACCTTGCAGGGAGCAGAACACGTGACACTTCCTGTTGTCTCGAGATGCAAACAGGTCTATCTGGGGAAACCCCCACTTCTGGAAAACGGAATGTATGATGTCCGGACGGATAGACCACTCGTGTGTTTGAAAGGACCTGCTGAGTCGGTCCGCCAGAGTATTCTGGACTCCAGGGAGGAACGATGCCGTGAGAAGGATTGAGTGGGCGATGCAGAAGTCCCACAGGCGAATGGCCTCCTGGCATAGAATTGACGAACGTGCTCCTCCCTGCTTGTTGATGTAAAACATGGCCGTGGTGTTGTCGATGAGAACTAACACGCAGCGACCACGTAGGAGGTTGAGAAATGCCTGGCACGCCAGGCGCACCGCCATCAGTTCCCGAACATTGATGTGCAGGGCTAGCTGGGATGCAGTCCACAGGCCCTGGGTATGGTGCTCGTTGAGATGGGCGCCCCAACCCAGAGAAGAAGCGTCCGTGACCAGGTGCAGAGAGGGTTGTGGGGCGTGAAACGGCATCCCTTCGCAAACCACACTGTGATCTAGCCACCATGTGAGGGAGGTCAGGACCGAGTTCGGGATTGTGACCACCATATTCAGGCTGTCCCGATGTGGGCGGTATATTGATGACACCCAGGTCTGGAGTGGGCGAAGCCGAAGTCTGGCATGCCTGGTTACGTACGTGCAGGAAGCCATGTGACCCAGCAGAGTAAGGCACGACCTCACCGTGGTAGTTGGGAAGGCTTTGAGTCCTTGGATGAGGCTCGTGATGGTGCAAAAGCGATTGTCTGGCAGGATGGCTTGTGCGCGTCTGGAGTCTAGAACCGCACCGATGAATTCTATTCTCTGGGTAGGTTCTAGAGTGGATTTGTCCTTGTTGAGTAGGATACCCAACTTGTTGAATGTGCGCACTATTATGTGGACGTGATCGCGAACTTGTTCTTTGGTGCGACCGCGTACCAGCCAGTCGTCTAGGTACGGGAACACCTGTATCCCTTGCCGACGAAGGTACGCTGCCACGACAGCCATACATTTCGTGAACACCCGTGGGGCTGAGGATAGGCCGAAGGGAAGGACTGCAAATTGGTAATGCACCCTGTTTACCACGAATCGCAGGAAGCGTCTGTGAGGCGGGTAAATAGCAATGTGAAAGTATGCGTCTTTCATGTCGAGGGCGGCGAACCAGTCTCCAGGATCGAGGGAAGGGATAATGGCTCCCAAAGAGACCATGCGGAACTTCAACTTTACTACGAATTTGTTGAGTCCGCGCAAGTCCAAGATGGGTCGCAGACCTCCTTTGGACTTGGGAATGAGGAAGTAGCGGGAATAGAATCCCCTGCCCCTTAATTCCACTGGAACCTCCTCTATGGCCCCCATAGCGAGGAGCGTAGAAACTTCCTGTATAAGAAGTTGCTCGTGAGAAGGGTCCCTGAAGAGGGACAGGGAAGGGGGGGAAGAGGGGGGAATAGAAGAGAACTGGATAGCGTATCCCCTGTCCACCGTGCGGAGGACCCAACGGTCCGAAGTTATAAGGGACCAAGCACGGTGGAAGTGGGAGAGGCGATCCCGAAAGGAGGGGGCTGGATCCTGGGGGATGACTGGGGCGCCGTCCTCGACCGCACCTTCAAAAGTTCTGCCTGGGGCCTGAAGGTGGTCTAGGTGGCCCCTGGTTCTGACCAGGTTGAGGGCCGGTCCACCTTCTTCTACCACCTCGCCCTCGCCTCCGGGCCGAGTCCTGTCTCTGACGAGGCGGGGGGGGTAGAAGCGCTGAGGCTGCGGCCTAAATGGCCTGCGCTGAGGGCCCACAACATGCATCCCCAGGGAGCGCATGATTGTTCTCGAGTCCTTGAGGCTCTGCAGGCGAGAGTCCGTCTTATCTGAGAACAATCCATGACCCTCAAAGGGCAGATCTTGTAGGGTTTGCTGCAGCTCCGGAGGCAAACCCGAAACCTGAAGCCAGGAGATCCTGCGCATAGCGATACCCGAAGCCAGGGTTCTCGCAGCTGAGTCTGCAATGTCCAAGGAGGCCTGCAAGGAGGTCCGAGCCACCTTCTTACCCTCCTCTACCATGGCTCCAAATTCTTCCCTGGACTCTTGGGGAATCAACTCCTTAAACTTCCCCATAGAGTTCCAGGAGTTGAAATTGTAGCGGCTCAGTAGCGCCTGTTGGTTCGCCGCTCTAAGTTGTAGCCCTCCGGCTGAGTAAACCTTACGGCCAAACAGATCGAGCCGCTTAGCCTCTTTTGATTTAGGCGCTGCAGCCTGCTGGCCGTGGCGCTCTCGTGCATTCACTGATTCCACCACCAGTGAACACGGTTGGGGGTGGGTATACAAGTACCCATAGTCCTTAGACGGGACAAAGTCTTCCTTTCCACCCCTCTCGCTGTGGGTGGAATAGAGGCAGGAGTTTGCCATATCGTATCCGCATTCGTTTGGATCGTGCGGATCAGGGGTAACGCCACCCTCGATGGGGCATCCGCTCCAAGGATATTCACGATCGGGTCGTGCACCTCCACTATCTCCTCCGCCTGCAGGTCCATATTACGGGCCATCCTACGCAGGAGATCCTGGTGAGCCCGAAGATCTATCGGAGGGGGACCCGTACATGAAGTGCCCGCCACTGCCTCATCCGGAGAGGAGGAAGAGGATGCCTCCGGTGGTACCGGATCCAAGGGGGGGTCCTGATCCCCCTGCTCTTGGGCCGGAGCATCACCTGCACTTGGGTCCATGGTGTCGGGTGGCGTGGACACGGAAGCCTCCATGCCTCCTGGCGGAGGCCGAGAGATGGTGGATTCTGGGGCCCTTCTGACCGAGTGACCCGAGCGAGAGGTCGATGGTATTGGAGCCCCTTGCTCCTGGTGGTACGCCCACGGGGTCCAAAACGACCAGTGAGATGGTCCATGAGAGTGGTCCTCTGCCATCTCCTGCCAATGGCCGAAATTTCGTTCCTCGGCCTGCCCTTGAGGGGGGTATGCCGATCTCGACAGGTCCTCCGAGGAGCGAGACACCGATCTTGACGGCCATGGCGGTGCCGAGAGGGATGAAACGATCCCCGTGGGCTGCGGTGCACGGTGCCGGTCCGGAGATGATCTATCTCTGCGCGGTGCCAGCGATCGGTGCCGGGACCGCGACCGGTGCCGATGACCTCGTCGGTGCCAGGAGTCGGATCTGGACCTCGACGAGGACCTGGAGTATGCCCGGTGCCGGGAGCGGCCCCTCGACGTCGAGCGTCGACCGTAGCGGTGCCGAGAGCTACGTCTCGACGTTAATCGGTGCCGACGATCATATCGGTGCCGAGACGAAGAGCGGTGCCGCGAAGAAGATCTTGGCCGCGAGTACGACCGGTGCCGAGACGATATTCGGTGCCGGGACTGCGAGCGGCGTGGGGACCTGCTTCGGGACCTGGATCGGTGCCGAGGTTCCAGCCCTTGTGATGGCGGGCGCATCAAGGCAGGTTTCCCCCTCGACTGGACCGGGCGAGTCAACGGTGCAGTCGGTGCCGGTGGTTGAGGCGGTGCCGGCTCCGTGAGAGCTATTAAGTCTCTCGCCGCCGCGAAGGTCTCTGGAGTCGACGGGAGACACTGTATCACCGCCGGCCTGGGAGGAGACGCTATTTGCACCGGACTCAACGGCCTCGGCGCCGGAGTCGACGGTGCTGGAGGCACCTGTTTTCGTTGCTCCACCGGCGGACGCGGCTCTACCCCCGGCACTGGGGGAGCCGGCGTCTTCGGCACGGATGTCCCCGTCTTATGGGCTTTTTTATGCCCCGGGGATAATGACCGGCGCCGAGGCACTTGCTGTGCTTGCGGTGCCGACGAGGTCCGGTGCCGGGGAGGCTTGTCTGACGCCACTCGCGTGGTCGTCATAGCCGGTGCCGCCGGGGCACTGCGCACCGAGGTGCTAGGCGCCGGGGCCTGGCCCGTGGAAGGAGTGTCCGGGCTAAGTGCCGCCTCCATCAGGAGTTGCCTGAGCCGAAAGTACCGCTCCTTCTTGGTCCTTGGTCGGAAGGCCTTACAGATCTTGCACTTATCTGTTTGGTGGGACTCTCCCAGGCACTTCAGACAGGAGTCGTGCGGGTCGCTCGTGGGCATAGGCTTAGCGCAGGAGGCGCACAGCTTGAAGCCGGGAGCGTTGGGCATGAGCCCGGCCCCGCGGCCGGGGGAGAAAGGGGGGAGACGACCCCCTTAATCCCCTGGACTACTTAGAACAACTTTAAAACTACTTAACTAATTTACTACAAATACTATAACTATAACTATAACTATGATACAACAATATAAGCTAGGGAAAGTGGAGAACAGCTAAGCAGCGCTCCACAGTTCCAACGACCGTCAGGGGCAGTAAGAAGGAACTGAGGGGGCGCCGGGTCGGCTGGGGTATATATTCAGCGCCATGAAGGCGCCACTCTAGGGGGCTCCACAGCCGACCCGCCGGTGTTGCTAGGGTAAAAATCTTCCGACGATCGTGCACGCGGCGCGCACACACCTAATGGAATGGATATGAGCAAGCACTCGAAGAAGAATCAGGCTTTTCAGAACAATATTGAATCTTCCCAGTGTAGGCACATGTGTAAAAGTTTTACTCATGCACTTCTTCATATTAACATGGTGAGTTTATCTCTGAGTACCAAACTCCTTTCTCTCGTAAAAAAGATACTAAATACGTATAAAAGCAACGTTCTGTGAATAAACAGCTTATCTTGGGGGAGAAAGATAAAATTCACAATACTAAAAATGGGGAAAACCTTCTTCACCGTTGAATTTACCATTTATAGATTAATCTGTCCATTGTGCTTCCATGAAAAGCTTTCCTGGCATTCAAGCTCAGAAAAACAAAATCTACATTTAAATGAACGGAAAAGTGTACTACAGCAGGAACCTGTCAGCCTGTTTTATACCTCATTGCTATAATGTAATGTTATTGATGCAACCTAGATTACGTTTGAGAAATGAGATTGTGCAAATTCTCTCTCATACATCAACCAATGTGGCACAAAATATTAGACAACAACATTATGTAGGTCTAAAAAACTACTCTATGACCTTAAAGTTCCCTAAAAGGCTTCAAATTGGCATAGACTAAGCATCTGCCAAGGGTATGTTTTCAAAGGGAATAGCTGTTGCTTGTTTATGGCTTAAACATTATACTGTGCCAGTAATAAAATACCACTGATGCATGCAAATGGAAAATTGTGCTGCTTTTCTGTGGTAAAAAGGTTAATTCCTTTGGAAGAAACCAAGTCCCTGGATAAAGCAGCATATCTCAGCCAGCTGACTAACATACAGAAATTTCAGTACAGTTTTATTGTGTACAAGGGCTAGGAAAATCTAATAATATCCTGCTATTTTCCCTAAGATTCAGCAGGTAAAAGCTCTGATTGAATTTCATCTTGATTTCATTAAATATTCATAAAGGCCAATTAGAAGGGCAGCTAAGTAGGCCACAAGGCCCCCTTCCATCATTCTGTCAAAGGCAGTCCATCAGACAGCCCTGTTTGCATTAGGGCCCGGTAGTCAATATCTTCATTCAATCTTTATGGACTATCCCTCTAAATCACTGTTCCCTCCCAGTGTATGTTTTTTTACGGACAGGCAAGGGAGAAAAAAAAAATCTAATAATTCTGAAGGCAGGATGCTTACTCTGTAGAAAGCAAAATGCAAATGAGAAAAAACATCCTCAATCAAATGTTGGAATGAAAATCTTTTCTTTAATGAGCAATGACATTGGTAGAGCACTGATTACATTGAAGAAAAACTGTTTAAAATTCATAATCAATCAAGCAAGTTTATTTTAACCTTTCATGACTAAACCGCTGGGTTACAGTTTAATTTATTGATGGTGCTTATCTCTCCCTCCAACCACTAATTTTAAAATTACAACCCATACAGAATATGCTGAGTTGAGCCACAAAAACATATACTGATGTTTATATTCAAAGAAACCTATTAGCTGTGCCTGTTTCCCTTTAAAGATTGAATGCCCCCTCTATACATGCTGTTTTATATATAAGCAGATGAAAATGCATTAAATCCTTCGGTGTCTTGCTGGACTGAAGTATTAAGGCACTTTTCCATTTTCCCTGTTTGTCAGATAGGGCTGTGCAAATGCTTCTTATTTGGATGAGCAACAGACTTAACGTAGCACATCATCATTCCACACACACAAAATTTGCATTTCACATACAGTACAAACCAAAAACAGTGTTGGAGTGGAGGGGGATTCCCCTTCTCTAAACCTCTTTGCTGTGGAATACAGGAAACATGAGAACAGGCTCTTTTTTTGAGATTTCTAGTCTTTTCTGATTTCGTTCAGGTGAGAGAGGCCATGAAAATAGCTTTTCTTGTGGTATGTTTTGCTTCCATTCCTGGCTAAAGTGCAGTGCAGAACAACAATGAAAAATGATTGGTTTGTATTTTATTTGAACCAGTTGCCCCTACTTACAATGAATCTACTGTTGCAGACCACAGAAAAATGCCTCCCTTGGTTTATTTTTAATGTGCTTTATCCTCCCACCCTCTAGGTCCCAAGAGTGATGATGTAATTCTTCAAACTAACCAAACACATGAAAATGTAAGTTTCATCATTATGTGTTTAAAAGGATGCTAGTATACATTACAGAAGCCTGATTAAAAGCCCACTGAGGTCAAAGGAAGTCTTTCTACTGACTTCAGTAGGCACTCAGTCAGACTCTTGCACGTTACTGCACAATGCATTTGTAAACAGGGTCCCCGATATTAGGTATGAACCTAATATAGCAAGTAGGTCACATAGCCTCTTTCAATCTAGTAATAGATACTATTATTATTAAATGTTCACTTGAGCAAGCTTCACTGATTTGTAATTAATATTTTCCTTTAAAAGTCACCCAAAACCTAAAAGTCCACTTCTTTAACAAATAAAATTAAAAATGAAAATTAAAAAAGGATGAATAGCACTGAAAGGCAACCATATCCCCTTGCTAGATGGCCTCATCCAAAGTGACCTCACGATCTCAAAGGGATACTGTCAAAATAAATATATTTTTGAAGAGTCCATTCCTGATTTATTGGTAACACCTTCGATAATTAAAACTTAGGTTTTCAGTATTCTTGGTCTCCGTTTATATTATCCATTTCACTCAGCTTGGACAAGTTTAAACTCGTAAGTACGCATTAGATACTTATATTGCATCCCCTTTTTGTAGTACCTTAGAACCTCACTGTATATGATGTATTTATCCTCACAATGTCCCTATGACTGGGGAAGTGCTATTATCCCCATTTTACAGATATGCAGATTGTAAGCTCTTTGGAACAGGAACTCTTTTTTTGGTCTGTGTTTATACAGATCCTATCACAGTTGGGTCCTGGTGCATAACTGGGGCTCCTCAGTGCTACCACAATACAAATAATAATAATAATATTTAATTACAGATGGAACTGACTACCAGGGAGACTAAGAGCATGTCTACACTGCTGCCAGGAGGTGTGATTCCCAGCATGGGTAGACAGACTTGCACTAGCTAAGCTCAACCTATTATGCTAAAAATAGCAGTGTGGATGTTGTGGCACATGTGGTGGGCTGGGCTAGCTGCCCAAGCTCAGACCCCAGGGGTCAGGCAGGGCTTGGACTCAAGCAGCTAGTCTAAGCTACTGCCAATGCCAACATGTTCACACTGCTTAGGTCCAACAGGAAGCCTGTGACATAATAGGGAATTTAACCAGCATCTCCTGAGTCCCAGGCTATTCTAAACACTGGCCCATTTTTCCACTCAAGGAAGTTTCACCTTCTGCTGCTCATGCAGTAGCACGGTGCTACAGGAGGAGATTTTCAAAGTCACGGTGGGAGCTGGCACTGAAGTTCAATTTACTTTCAATGGGAGTTGGACATCTAACTGCCCTTTATGCCCTTGAAATCTTTCCCCACTGTATTTCGGTTTCCAATGCTACAGGGAAGGTTTAATTATCCTCTCCCTGCCATTCCAGACCCACTTCTTACACCAAAATAATCATCAGTATATTTTTGTTTGTAACCTATGAGAATATTTCCATTCATATCTCAAACCCCACCCCAGATGATGGTGGTGGTGGTGTTTTAAATTACAGCCTCAGGGTCAACTTCACACCTACTTTAAGGTCTCTTCATGGATCCAGAGCAATGTAAAGAAGCATTGGTGGGGGAAGGAGCTGACTTAGGCTAAATATATTTTAGGATCTTCGAGGAATCATTTGAATAGAAGCTGAAAACTGAATTCCTTGACATGTTTATAAATGTTTTTAAACAGAACAGAGATTTCTTCTGGGCATAGTTTAAGAGAACCCCCCCAAAAAATGATTGAAATGATTTCAACTGTACGGTTAAGAGCAAGGGCTATACTAGAAAGGTTATTTTATGGGAGTCTGCTTAGAGTGGGCTTTTGAGTGGCTTGTGCTTTTCCCCCCAAGAAACAGATACACTGATACTAAAATTGGAACAGGACTTAGGAGAGAAAATAAAGAGGACTGGGAGAAAATGTGTAATTCAGTTAAAATTGTCTCCAAATATATTAGACATTCATTCAATTTAATTATGTATATTGTAGACTAAATAATTATGTAGACTAAATAAAATGAGAAAACCTTCCCTTTGCCTGAAATGCAACATTTATAGCTGCTTTTTGCATACGATTTGGTCCAGATATAAAACATTGTGTTTGGTTATGTGAATATGGTCTAGTGGTTATTGAAGGGGATGAAGAGTTAAGACTTGGAGTCTATTCCCAGATCAATTACATCATTGGTTAACCCTAGACAAGTCAGATCTCTCTGGGCCAGATTCTCAGAAACATAGGCACGGTGATGCTGAGCACTGCCACACCTAACTTTTAGGCACCTAGAAAATCCCTGGGATTCACAAATCCAGGCTCCCTAAGCAATGAACGGGGAGAGACAGACACCTCAGAATGGGATTCACAAAAGCCAGAATAGTTGGCTCCTGACCTGAGCTGGCTGATGCTAAGGTGAGGGGCGTGTCCTAAGCCTCCTCCCTCTCAGGGAGTTTGACGCTTATGTCCAAGCTGTAGGGAGGCATGTCCCTCTTGGCATTCTCATCTGCAAACCCCTCTTGGTGTGAGCGGCCCATGCCACTTTTGCAAGAAGCTTGGGGGAGGAGGAGGAGGAGGAGGAGCAGCCCTCATAACTTTTAGCCCAGTGGTCTGAGTACTCATCTGGGACATGGAGGACCCCAGTTCAAGTCCTCCCTCTGCCTGAGGGGGGAGAAGGGATTTGAACAGGGCTCTGTCACTTGTCAGGTGAGTTCCCTAGTCACTGAGCTATGGGATATTCTGATGTGGGGGCTCCCTCAGCCTCTCCTACTGAAGCTGTTCCACTGTGAATAAATAACAAAAGAATCGATGGCCCACAAAGTGAGCACACACGCTTGAGTAACTCTGTAGCCTGGTTGTTAGAGCACTCCTGTGGCAGACCCAGGATCCAGTCCTACTTTTCCAATGACTTTTTAAAATTATTCATCCAAAGTGGAACAGCTCTGCGCATGCCTACCAGAGCAGGCCCTGCAGGTGAGTTAGGTGGAAGAACCACCTATCATTTTCCTGATTTGTGAACAACTCTGGGGTTTAGGCACCCAGATGCCTGGTGTGGGGACTGCAGTATGCATGCACAGAGGCAGAAACATAAGGCACTTAGGGAATGTTTACTGAAAACATTTAGGCACCAAGTAGGTTGCCAATTTTCTATTTGCAGAAAACGGAGCACTGTTGCACCGCCCCTTCTCAAGGCCACGCCCCTGCTCACTCCTTTCCCCCTCCCTCCATTGCTCGCTCTCCCCCACCCTCGCTCACTTGCTCATTTTCACCGGGCTGGGGCAGGGTGTTGGGGTGCGGGAGGGGGTGAGGGCTCTGGCTGGGGGTGCAGGCTCTGGGGTGGGACCAGAAATGAGGACTTCAGGGTTGGGAGGGGGTTGGGGCTGGGGGCTGGGGTCTGAGAAGGGGTGAGGGTTCTTGCTGGGGATGTGGGCTCTGGTTTGGGGCTGGGGATGAGGGGTTTGGGGTGTAGTAGGGGGCTGTGGGCTGGGGCCAAGGGATTCTGAGTGCAGGAGGTGGCTCAGGGTATGGGAGGGGGTGCGGGGTGAGGGCTCTGGGAGGGAGTTTGGGTGCGGGAGGAGGCTCAGGGCTGGGGCAGGAGGTTGGGGAATGGGAGGGGGTTCAGGGTGCAGGCTTTGGGTGGTGCTTACCTCAGGCGGCTCACAGGAAGCTGCTGGCATCTCCCTCTGGCTCCTAGGTGTAGGAGCAGCCAGGTGGCTCCATGCTGCCCCTGCTTGCAGGGGCCGCCCCTGCAGCACCCATTGGCAGTGGTTCTCGGCCAATTTGCGGTATGGAGCCAGTGCTCAGGCAGCATGTGTAGCCCCATTGCTGCTCCTGCACCTAGGAACCAGAGGGAGATGACGGCAGCTTCCTGGGAGCCATGCAGAGCCGGGCAGACACCCTGCCTGCCCCGCTGCAGGTGGCCAACTGGACTTTTAATGGCCCGGTTAGCACCAGGGTCCCTTTTGGATCAGGCATTCTAAATGAGCACCAAATGAGTTTAGAGGCTTACAGGGTTTGGTGGAAAGTAAGAGGGGGTTTTTGTGAACCCAATGGGGCATAATTCTGGCAGTAAGCGCCTAAATCCTTTATTAATCTAGCCCACTGTGGCTCAGTTCACCCATCAATACAATGGATTTTATACTATTAATCTTTTACTATTTACTTTTGGGAAGCTTAATTCATTAATGTTTGTGAGACTCTTTTTGATGCTTGAATGAAAAGTGCTGTTGGACTGATCCAATGTCACTGAAGCC
This sequence comes from Chrysemys picta bellii, assembly GCF_011386835.1. Lineage (NCBI taxonomy): Eukaryota > Metazoa > Chordata > Testudines > Emydidae > Chrysemys > Chrysemys picta. Next base: position 8,437,317 of record NC_088798.1, read on the forward strand.
AATAGGAGTATTTCCAGTAATTACTACGAGTTTTGGCTCATGCCCTATAAGAGCTAACTGTTATTTCAGTATATCAGCTTTAATAGTGAGCTGCCTCGTAATACATGTTTTGTAAAGCATGCTCTTGTTATGTCTTACAAATAAACAGTGCTGGATGAATGTTTAAACACATACAAGAAAAGCCTTAATGCACTTGATTTTACTTTGGGAGAACGCATTGTGTTACCCTAACAATCCCATTTAGTCAAGCATAAAAGGAAACTGGATTTTACTGAGAAATATTCATATAGAATAACTTTTGTTCCTACCACATAGTCACTGACTGTTGGATGGAAGGGGACGGGGGAAGTTTATAGATTTTGGTTTCTGAGATGTGGTACGTGTGAGGAGGCATCAGGGGACATTTCTTATTTTGTTTTGTTTTTTAGTCAAGAGTGAAATTTTCTTTCCATAGTTGCGCATGCTCTCAGCTTTTTCTTTTTCTTGATACACACAAATTGTTTCCATGAAGCGGCCTACATATACCAAGAGAGAAATAGAAATGTTTCACTTTATCCTTCAAAAGCAAATGTAATCATGCTCCCTTACTTATCTGCGTTTGGAAATTACCATTCTAATCCAATAGTTTAATTTTATTATAACCTTCAGTCTAACAGACCACACACGCACAGAATGTGTCATCACAAACAAAGGGCCAAGACACTCTTGCCTAACTAATGGAAACAGTCCCACTCATTTCAATGGGATGGCATGCAAGACTTGGGTTTCAGAATCGATACAGGGTTTCTGTTTTGTTTTTTGGTGGGGGATATTAGTTTGTTTTGCAAATGCAGTGTAGATCAGAGCAATGTAGGGTTAAAATAGGATTTTATTTAATTCCAACACTATTTTATTTGGGAGTATGAATATTTATGATAGTTAGCATATACTGAGACACAAAGATTTAACTAGATCTAGGGAAGGAAACACATGTCAAAGTTAGCACTTATGCAGCAATGTTGTGAATGGTTTAAACAGTAAATAGTTTAGTATATTTTGACCAAAATGTTCCATGTGATCTTTTGCATTCTCCAGACACTGATTTTATCATCCTTATTCACACTGAACAATATCTTACAGTTTTCCAAAGGGACTATGCACAGAACAAAGTACTGCTCAGCATGACTTGGATTACCAAAATCAGTCTCATCTTTAGTCCTCCCTGCTTTCACTATGTCACTGGGTTCTACTTCACTTGTAGAATTTAGCAAGATTACATGCAGTCTTAACCAGGCAGTAATGCTGATGGAATCCATGCCTGCTGAGTGTGGTGCTCTGTCCCCCTCTAGTGGTACCTAAACCACTTAGAGATTAATAAATCTGCTACAGCCTTAGGTAAGAGCCGTGTGGCTTTTAGTTCATGCAGTAGCGACTCATACACTAAGGTCCCAGGTTTGTGCCCGCCCATTGATGACTGGGCTCTGGGGGCGTTACACAGACCCAAAGCAAAGCCACAGTTCTGCAGTGATATACTTTGGTTAGACTACATTTGCGTCAAGTCCCAGTAATGTCAATGTTTTTAATGTTACTGCCAAGTTAGAAATCTTTAAAAAGAAGCTGCTGTCAGCTTCACTATAGTAGGAGTTGCAGCTGCAACTATAAACCAGAACAAGGTGATATTAATTGAAATTGATATATACAAGGTTTTCCATTTGAAACTATCCTTCTTCAATGATTTTGTCATGTGTGTGTGTACAAGATTCATCCTAGTGCACCCCTCATGGCAAAACCTGGCATTGCAGTCTCTCCGCCTCACTTTCTTCCTCAGGGCTCTTGTGGTCTGGGTGTTGACTTGGTTCTCCAGCCAGGTCACATTTATGTTCTCACCCCTTCTAGGGTAACAGAGTCCCTTAACCCAAGACCACAAGCGGCACCAACACGAAAGAAGCTTCAGCTCCACTGGTCTGAGCCTTCAGCCCCCGTTCCTTGCAGGCAGGCCCCAGCAACAACAGCTTGTCTTACTGGTTCCTGGGTTCCACTCAAGCTGACAATCCAGGCCATTTCTACCTCCTACCAACAGCCTCTGACAGGCCGTAGCCTTCAGACAGTTCCTAGCCCAAGACACAGGAGTAGCCTGTCTGCTTCCCTTCACCAGCAGCCCTCAATTCCTGGTGGGTTAGGCTTTCTTCCTCTAAGTCCAACACCCCACAGGTGTAGCAGGGCAGGGCTAATTGAACAGGGTTGGCTGGCCCTTACAGGGTCAGGCTGCCCTGTTACAATATGCATCAAAGGGCACTGGAAAATCATATGATTATTTCTCAGCTACCTAACCAAAGCCTATCTGATATTTGTTGACCTTTCTTATAGTAGACTAAATAAATAAATGCCCCTTAGTAATAAAGAACAGCTAAGGTATGGTACCAAATTCGGAGGATGAAAAAACAAAGCAAATCTTCAAAGAGTTTTGTTAAAAAGTTGTAAGATTGCATTTTAATGTGTCCTATCAAAATAAAAAATATTGGAAAACATATATTGTATTAATACTACAATTTATAAAAAAGTGGCATGCCACATAATTAATGCCATGCTACTAACAACTTGCCACTAAATCCACTAATTTAATATCTATTATTCTCCAGTCCCTTGCAAAACCAAGAGAGAAATGTTTGTAAAATGAACTCATCCCAGTCAAGCTACATTGGAATAAAATAAAGTGTTTCGACCTTACTTGGTCCCCAGTGCAGTTCTCTTTTGTTTCAGAGATGTAGCTAATCCCATAAAAATGCAGTGTTTCAATCATTTAAATTTCCAAAGTGTATTTCAGTTAGGTAGGCAAGCACCTTATTTAATTCTCTGATTTAATATATTGCTAATCTGATACACCTTTAAAGCCATCGCACTCTAGCATTATTGAGTCAAATGTGAACATTTTGCTTTTCATTCTTGGCTGGGTGTCATTTAGGCTGTCTCTATTCTAGGAGCTAGGATGTGATTCCCAGCTCATAGAGACATCGAGCTACCGTGAGTAGCATGGGCAGGGGCACAGCTTAGTGTACCGATGGGGTTCAGGTGGCTTTGTACTTAGCATGGCCACTGCTGCCATTGCCCATGCTACCACGGCTATACTACGGTTTATACTCATATGAGCTCTCATCGAGCTCGCATGAGTATGTCTATCTGAGCTGGGAATCACACACCCCTAGCTTACAATGGAGATGTCGCCTTAGACAGAATATCTTTCTTTCAACTCATTAAAATAATATCTAACTGGCCATGTTTCTGAAATACAAGATTCAGTCAATATAAAAGATGCAGAATAAATTGATGACCCAAACTAGACTTTTCCCAAGAGGGTGATCACTAATCATCAACAGTGTAATAAAAATGATTCAGGCTCTTAGCAGGAGTCACAATGGTGATTTAGAGATGATGGGATCATTGTTTTCCAAGAGGAAATCCACACAGAAGCCACCAAAGCAGTTACTGTAATAATCTGCTTTTTATAATGGGGAGAAAACACAGCCTTGCTATGTAAGTAAAATAACGCACCAGAAATAGAGTCAAACCCAAACAATACCTCTTCTCACGCATACATACCAACCCTTATTGTTCCCCTCATTCCCCCAAAGCTTGAGTAAATAGATGAGCCTTACAGTATGCCTCCCAATGTCAACAACGCCAAGCTACTTCAGAACAAGGAGAGGAGCAATTTCCAAAGTGAAGCGTCCCTGCTGGTGACTGTCCTGCCAGCAGCTGCCTCTTTTAAACTGAGTAGGCCAGTTCAAAGGCCTCTGCCAATCCCAGCCATGGCAGTAGGACACGGACTGCAACTTGGTATCTCAAGTAAGCACATTTCCATCCACTTACAGCTTTATAGCTCACCTGGAAACCATCAGACACCCAGTTCAGAGCACAGAGCATTGTTGTTGTGTGCTCTCAGTGAGCTACAGCATGTGTAAGCGGCCTGCTGCTTTCTGCACCAATTTCAGTTCCCAATTTAATTTAAAACAGAGCCCCATGCAAAGTTCATTGCAGGGTGGTAGGTCCCCCTGTAAACCAAAGTGCCCTGTGAAGATGAGCCAGAGAGAAGGGTACCTAAAGACTATCCCCCACATGTAGTGATACAAGAAGGCTTCCAGTTTAACCATCCCTAGATAGTCTCATACATATTCCAATTGTCTCCAAGTGACAAACTGGGACTAGGTTTTTTTATCATGAACCCTAATGACTCCAGAAGACTGTCGGTGACATGGACTGATTGATTCACACACCTATTCTGTGGTGGTGTTTTTCAGCAGCCGATCACTCAGGCAAGGGAATTCATGCACTCTTGAGACTCCGCATGTAGGATACAAATGCTAGCATGGCAACAGTACTAGCCTAAAAAGGCAATATATAAAATGAGTATTGTTCTTCTATTTTGAAACTATGATACATGTGGTTATCCGTATGTCCCTGTCAACAGTGGCAAGGTTCAAAGCATGCGGGCAGTCTCTTTCCCATAGAAGAGGCAAGATGGATCCCAGGGAGACTATTTTGAAATGTTCTTTGACCTGATAAGGGTCATGCCTCTGAGATCCAAGATGCACCTGATGCCTCCTGAGCTTCTGGGTATCAGGAAGTATGGAATAAAACCCCTTTTCTTACTGATTTTTTTTGCCAAGGGCTGGGGTGAGGCACGCATGTGCATGTGGTGGGGGTGGATTACTGGATTTCCTTTAAGGTCTCATCAAGAGATATATATCAGAGGGGTAGCCGTGTTAGTCTGTATCTACAAAAACAATGAGGAAGTCCGGTGGCACTTTAAAGACTAACAAATTTATTTGGGCATAAGCTTTCGTGGGTAAAAAAACCACTTCTTCAGATGTTTTTTTTTAGCCATGAAAACTTATGCCCAAATAAATGCATTAGTCTTTAAGATGCCTCCGTACTCCTCGTTGTTTTTATCCAGACATATAGTAAATTCTCATGGGATTGGATCTGGAAGGTTTGCTGGAAACTGGATTTCATAAGTCCCACTGAACAGTGCTGAGATCTCATGTGACTAAGGGCCATCTGCAATAAAGTACCGGAAGTGTCCCTGTGAAAGGGAACCTCTGAAAGGCGGTTGGAAATGCTAGGCAGCCTGGGAAAGACCTTCCTGCTTCTGGAGCTCAGAGAAAGGGAGCACAGGACCCTTTGGCTTCTGCTGCTGTTGCTGAGGTTAAGCACCCTGAGAAGGAGCACACTAAGTACCTTGAGATCCTGACACTGGCAGAAAGGTTGGCTTCCAAACAGATGGTTTCCCCCCCAATTCTCTATCCCCCATGGTCACAAGGTATTTATGGAGGAGCAAGATACTGACCTCTTTCACCTGGACCATTGAAAAACAGGCAGACCAACAACAACAGAAGGAAATTTAGCAGGACTGCCAGAAAAGCTGGGAGATCAAGAAAATATTCCCAGGACACTGACAGAGGTTATGGGCCTATTACAGGGGTGGGTGGGTGAGGCTGTGTGGCCTTGAGGCACCGGAGGTCAGACTAGATGATCATGACAGTCCCTTCTGTCCTTAAAGTGTATGAGTCCATAAGAAAAGGTAGGTGAAGCAGAACCAGAGTAATGGCAGTAAATAACCACAACTCCAGCGCACTTCTTGTCTGGCCAGTCCTGGCTAGAAAGTGGGAGAAGCTGAGGGAGTGACTGTTGGTGGTGAGTGACTAGTGAGGTGGGGAGGGGTCTCACACTGAGCTTCTCTGAATCACTGTTCAGTAAGTGCTGGTTACTGAGTGCTACCACTACCTCTGAAGGCCAAAAAGCTTTGATCTAAGGGAATTCCTCACTGTTTTGTGCAGGGAGCACAAGACACTCCAGCATTGACTCTTTAATGTCAATATAAATGGTTAATATTTTTTGGTCAGAGCTGCCTACATTATCTTCTAACTGGGGCTACTGATGCCTCCAGTACAAATGTCTAGTTCAGAAAGTCTGAATTTTAGCCATAAAACGAACAGGGATAAGAACTCCTGGTTAGCCACAATGTGGTGTACAATGGCAGGCGTGCCAGATTTTTATTATCCTGGTGAGATTCCATGCCCACACTAAGCCAAGTTACCTGTCAGCTATGAAAAAGACAGCTTCATCCATGTTTGTCAAAATGCTGACCTTTTCCAGAAATAATGGAGCTATAGCCTGTTCTCACTCTGCATGTGGAACTCCTGTTGAGGTCAACGGGAGTTTGGCATAACAAATGATAGCAGTCCTTGGTCCATAACGTTTACTGCTGCAAACTGGCTATTGGGAAAGGATCCAATGTTAAGCACCAGTTCTCATTAATTACACTGCAGATTCTATTTCTAAAGACTTTCTATCATCTACTGAGCAAATTAAATGCTAAGGATCAGATCCTCAGCTGGTGTAAATCACCCCAGATCCTTTGAATTCAATGGAGTGAACTAAATGAAGTCAAGTCACAGAACTCAATGGAAAAATGCCAATTGACATCAGCTGAGGAGCTGACAATGAATAAAGTTCTTCTCTCTGATCTACTTTGCAGATCCCCTATCGGTAGAGGCCAATCTCTGCTGCGTATCCTGGACTTCCTCATATGTGGAAGGTCAAAAGATGAAGTTGGTGGAAATGCTCTGTGAATAATATACAACAGGAAGCCAGTGTGAATAAGAAATCTATATTATGGACTGCAGTGGAGGATTTTGCCCTACTGTAATAAATAACTTAGGTTTCTGAATTCACTGAAAGCTTGTTTTTTTAAACATTATGAAATTTTTAGTACATTAAATATTATAGTTTTGTATCTTACAAGCCTCTACTTGAAAAGTCATGATTCTCATAGAAGAGAAAATTGATTTTGTAATTTACCTACCCATTGTGCTGAATTGTATAGTTCTCTACATTACAGTGCACTGGGCTTGGCTGCTGAATTAATCCCGATTCAGAAAGAAGGGCATTAATTATTGAATCACTAGCCTTCAAAAGCCAAACGTTATTTTGAGGTATCTTATGCAAGTACACCCCAATCCAACACTGCTTAGTTTTGAGAGAATTACTGCCACAGTAGCATGGTGACAGGAACACTCATGAAGGAATTTACAGAAGAGTGAATAAGATTACCCTGGACCCTCTTTAGATCCATGTATTTCATGACAGCCTGAAGGAAATGACCTGTAGCAGGACAGGAAATCAGTCTATTTCAGAGAAAAGAACAGTGAACTAGCAACTATATGGATTTTTATAAAGAAACCTGAAAACCTGGCTGATGGGGATAACAGATATTGAGGAATAATATGTCCTGAAAGACGGTCTAAAGGATCCTGTCACCAAGTACCAAGTGGTCAAACATCTCCACTTGGTTCATGTTTCAACATTGACTTTCTGACCTCCACTGCCACCTGCAAAGAAAAATGAGAGATCCTGTGGAACTAAAATGCTAATATATCAGGGATAGTGTGTGTGTGTGAGTGGTAGGTGGGCACATCTGACAGTGACAGGATGCAAAGTGACAGCTAAGGAGACACATCTCTCCTCCACACATTCTGACCCTTTTGACTCATGAGATTCTTGAATTAAGTACTTGAGGATTTCAGCAGCATGTTCTTGCTGCCAAGTGAAGACTGAGGGAATAATCATGTTGTTGAAAGTTCAGTCCCAGAGAAGAAAGACTTCTATGCACGGAAAGTTACAATATCTATTTATCTTTATTTCTAAACCTTAGAAATTGTTGGAGTTGGCTGTCTCTTGCCCCAAATGATGGCAATCATATCATTTTGGTTTGGGTTTTTTGTTTTTGTTTTTAGGATTTTCTTACAGTTATAGTGATTGTAAGACCCATATTCTTTTAGTTTTACCGAGTCAAACTACCTCATCTAAAGGCTTTAAAAGCCAATGGAACTCTTATGACTGACTTTAATAGGCTCTGGATCAGGCCCCAGTTTCCCTGAACACAAAACCCTTCCAGCTCAAGCAATCAACGTTCATTTCTCCACATTGTACCTCTTTAGATATCCTTTTAGTTTCTTCCCACTTTCCCCCTGCTGTTGAAAACCTGGCTGATTTGTTGTGGAAAGCTGTGCATAAAGAAGAAATAAAACAGAATATTGTGATACCATGGATCCCACACATAAGACATGAATGACCATTGTCAATGATTATATCTCATTTCCTAGAAATTATCTAAGATCTGCAAAGGGGGATTTCTTACCTCCCCTTACAGAATTATTTTATACTGATTTATTACTGCCCGTTCATTTCATTCTGGTCTTTATAAAATATTATCCTAAGTACCCTATTAGCTTTAAGGTCAAAATCTTTGTCTATTTTCTAAATCTGTTCTCTATTCTGTCCCCATCCTCCCCCCCCCCCTTTCCTTTCATTACCCTTTCCTATCAATTATCTCATCCCTGCCTGCTGCCCATCTGAGTAAGCCAGCAGGACCCCCTCAGTGTCCGCCAGATTGTCTCATTCAGCTAGCTCTCAGGTTGCTGCTGATTGCCGTCTTTATTCATTACCAAAACACTTGCTACATGGTGCTTGGGCCCTGGCAACAAAACTCTAAATCCTGCCAGCAAGAACGTAATTACTAGTACACCACAAACAGAGAATGGTGTCTGCTGTGAGTTGTTAGAAGGAGCAATGAGATAGACCTGGGCTATTTTCATGTAACTGTAGCTGACTACTTATTTGCCAGTTAGTATGTACTAATGATTGGTCTTATTCATTTTTAACAAGCTTTATCGGCTGCAAAATATGTTTCTAAACAAAACCCCAGATCTGTCAAGGGTAGCAGCACTTTTAACAATTGATAGGCATGGAACATGAGATAAAAAAAGGCTTTACATGACCTTTTTATCAGCCCTGCAATCCAGATTTATGAAGGTCTGAAGCCATCAGCACAATTTTAATGTGGCAGGGATTCTGAAAACCAAGATATAAAAAAGCCACCCTTCTCTGATGCAGTATATGCTACCTATATGAACAGAGTTCTTTCCCCTTAACTGTGTACTGAACCAAAGTAGATACTAGACAGTCTGTACCATGTAGTAGTCTAAGGTCCCCTGAAGTGGTGACCTGCATTACTGAAGGATTTGAGCATTCCTTTCAAAAGATCTCTAAAGTAGATTATCCTTCCTTTTCTTTGTTTAAATGCAGACTAAGAAGCAGCCCTTTACTACTCTGTGTTTATAGCCTTTCCCTAAAAATCTGTTTTAAAAATTTCACTTCTTTCTCCATTAACTGGGAATCACCTGAACAACCAAACTCAAACAGTCTCGTTCTCTCTAGAAAAACGTTGTCAGAGTGAGATATTTCTGATATCACCCCAAAAGTCCCATGTTTCTTTCGCATCTGCTCTTGAAATCCTAAATCTTCAAAGTACTCAAGAACTAGGCAAATGTCTTAATGTCAGCTATTCTCGAACAGATTTGGAAGTTAAATTCGAAAGGGTTCATTTCCCCATCAATGGGGAGGATTTATCCTATTACATATCATTGTGATTGATGGGAGTTAGTCCAGTAAATTCCCAACTTATCAATGGGGAGACAGACCCAGCTTTTTTAACAAAAAAAAAAAAAAAAACCCAAAAAACAAAACCTCCCGACTGATCAAAGCAATGCAGAGTTGTGTTGAGAATAAACATAGTGAGAAAACTGTATATTAGTAGTGAGATAATCAGTTTGTTGAAACGTAGCCAAACAGATCACTTAAAAAAGAAAAAAAATCTTTTATACTGTAGAGCTAAAAAGACCTTGCCCCTGGAATTGTTTGCAGTACTTTGCTTAAGGTTTAATTCTATTGATTACACATTCCATTTTCCAAAGTGCCATTTGCCTGAAGGAGCAGGTGGTGTTTGCTATTTCCATTTAACTGATATATTAGCCATGTGGTGCACTGCATCAGTGGGCAGTATTAATCAATTTACAGCAAGATGACAGAGAGAATCACTCCCAGCAAAATAGTAAGGGGGAAAAAAGGACAAAGGCAAGAAAATAATGACCACTAATGGGGAACTTGAAAACAACGCGAATCTGTGCTTTCGAATGCCTCGCTCCCAAAGGGCATCCACCCTTCCATAGCAAATGGAATGGGAAAGGTCTCAGGCAGGAACAACCAGTGTTTAAAGAAGACAAACATCACTATGTTTAGTGCATTTCTTTCTATAAACACTTTTCTGGAGTTAGGCTTAATATGATTCATGCAAAGATGTCAACTACTTGCTGAGAAACTTCCCCCTCTCTTCCCCCCAAGCACACCTCTTTCAGATGGAAGTCAAGTGAACATTCACCATGAAACACAGTTTTCAAATGAAGAGATTGTCAATGAAAGTTAAGTCATATTTCTGGTGTCAAACTGTGACATGGTTAAGAAACATGAAATACACTCTCCTGTGAGGAAAGAAAAGTGAGGCACATGCAGTGAAAACACGGAGCCACTTGTGTGAAAAAGTCTGTTATGAAGTATAGTCAGTTGAACCTATTTGCAGCACCTAAAAAGGAAACTCTCAGCATTGGCATCTCCCTAGGCATTGGGGTGACTAATTCAAAAGACCTGTGTTGCCTAGAAGACCTGAAGAAACTGTACAATGCAAGAGTTGGTGGCATGACTTTTTTTTTTTTTGAAGGTACATTAAGGTTCTACATGTGATAAGTACTTCTTTGCTATCCTATGTAGTATTTGATTGTACAGATAGAATATATGAAAGTGATAGTTGGATTTATAGGAATATATGTTTATTAGGATAGTAGACCAATTAAACCTCAAATCAGCTGGCTCCATATTGCTTAGATGTACTTTTTTCCCCTCTTTCCAACCCTTTTGAGAAGTTATATTTTATTGTGTGTTAGAGAGACAAGGAGGGTGAGATAATATCTCTCACCGACAGAAGTCCAATAAAAGATATTACCTTGCCCACTTTGTCTCGCTAATATCCTGGGACCGACACAGCTACAACTATACTACATACATTATTCTGCTCTGCAGTTCTGTTTTAAAAATGCAAAATTGCAAATTAAGCATATACTAGTAGCAATACTAACTGCTTAAGGATAAACAAAGCATGACAAAGCACTATCCAGATTCCCAAATCCAGCAACCACATAGGACAAAACAGGAATGACTAAGCAGTAACTATTTTGAGTAGTCACGAGTAGTATTTCTAACATAAATGTTCCGGACGATGATTCAGGGGTCTGCTGGAAGCCTAGGAAGCTAGGTCTGACCAGCAACTTAGAGATGGTCTGGAGATCTGACCAGCAACTTAGCCTACAGGTACTCTCTCACCTCTGGATCATGTGGAAATAGTGGAACAAAGACTTGCTTGCATTCTGGCAGGTCAGATGCACTCTTCATGTGGGATGAACAAGAGAAAATGTTCTATGGAATCAGCCATGAGACAGAAGCAGGCAACGGCGAGTGGACAAAAGAAAACCTGAAATGCAACCTAATTCAGTAGCGAGTGAACCCAAGTAAAAGGAAAACCTCGACTTAGCAAAACTGCCAAGTTTCATTCAGCTGTAGGTACTATACCTTACTTCCCTCTGTAGGAACATTCTTCTCTAGAAAGCTGGAGACTTCTCTCTTTGAGTATGTGTGTGTGTGTGTTGGTTGTTTAATGTTATCTTGCTTTAGCACTGCATAGTGCCCTGGAACGCCGAAACTGTGCTTTATAAATGAACAAATAATAATAAAACACTGTTTGAGGAACCTGTCTAAACGATGTAATATTAGCATGAATCAGATCTTTAATGAGAACCAGGGAAACATGCTACAATGGAATATGATGTTGCATAATTCAATATGCTAAAGTTATAACAGCTCTCAGTAGCAGCATGTCATAAAATGAATTTGGCAAACTTTTCAATTAGATACCACTTCCTGCATCTAATAAACATGCTAATAGCCTCTTCTTGCATTTTTTTTAAAATGTACTTCTTGATAGAAAGCATATAAATGTCTGTTCAAATTTATTATGTATAAATGAGGGTGATAAGAATATGGAAAACCCTAGAACACTACATTAAAACACTAAGTGAAATTGTATATGGGGTAATCCAAGGATCAGGAGGTTGCAGAGGAATTGTTCCTTTATCCTTGAGTGTAACCTAGCAGAGCTGGTCGGGAATTTTCCACAAAAACAATTTTTGTCAGAAAATGCCAATTCCTCAAAACCAAAACGGTGAGTGAGAAACAGATGATTTTCACGAATTGCCTGATTCAAACAACTTTTGAAAAAAAATCAAAAAGAAAAATTTCATTTTTTCAGTTAGAAACAACTTTTCACTTTGAAATGTTAGTTAATTTATACTTTAAAAAAAAGAAATAAGAAAGGTCCAAGTGGACACAAAATATTTTGAAATTATTGAAACAAAATGTTTAGACCCAATCTGATTCCCCCACCCCGCAGATTATTAGTTTGTGAAAAATTCTGAGATTGAATTTTTGTCCTGATTTGGGACAGAAAAAAGTCTGAAATCTTAAACTCCTGTGGGATAAGAAAACCATTTCCCACCCATCTCCCGTACTTAGTAGTAACACAACCAGGGGCGGCTCCAGGCACCAGTGCAGCAAGCGTGTGCTTGGGGCGGCAAGCCGCAGGGGGCGGCCCACCAGTCGCTGTGAGGGCGGCAGGCAGGCTGCCTTCGGCGGCCTGCCTGCGGGAGGTCCGCCAGTCCCGCGGCTTCAGCGGTAATTTGACTGGGGCCGGCAAAAACCATAGAGCCGCCCCTGAACACAACATAAAACTGCAGCAACGGAGGTTTAGGTTGGACATTGGGAAAAAGTTCCTAACTGTCAGGGTGGTTAAACACTGGAGTAAACTGCCTAGGGAGGTTGTGGAATCTCCATCTCTGGAGATATTTAAGAGTAGGTTAGAGAAATGTCTATCAGGGATGGTCTAGACCGTATTTGGTCCTGCCATGAGGACAGAGGACTGGACTCGATGATCTCTCGAGGTCCCTTCCAGCCCTAGAATCTATGAATCTATGAGGAAACTATTTCTACAAACGACCATAGGATCATAGCGATCAGCCCTGCAATCCATCTCATTCAATAGCCTGTCTGCACCAGTGATGAGCTCTAGATATTTCAGAGAAATTGGCAAAATCTTATATTAAACAGATGAGGGATAATTTCCCCCCATTTAGGTATTTTCATAATCCCTAATCATCAGAAATTGGTTTAAACACTGAGGCATAAGATTTAATATCTCTTCTAAAATTTGTTTACATTAACTATTATAAATCTACATACTCTCATTATCTATGTAAGTGTCAAATCTCTTTTGGAATCTATCTATATTTTAGCCTCAATGACTTCTGATAGCTCTGAGTTTCACAGTTTAATTATGAATTAGGTGTACAAGTATTTCAATCAAATATTAATAAGTATTCTGGCAAATTTAGGGACAGCAGCTCCTATAGATTCCCTTTTTAAAGAGATTTATGAATATTTATTTTCTGTGACTTACAGCAAAAAAAAAAAAAAAAGATGTCCGCATGCCCGGTGCATTGTCTGATCCAGCAAATGTAGCTTGCTCACTTATTTTTGCAGCCAGAACTCCAAGGATATGAGATGGCACTTAGATCGGAAGGTGTCATGTGTATCCTAACACCAGTTAGTTTGCCTGTGTACATTTCCACTCATCAAAATGTATGGTATGTAAACTAAGGCCTTAATTTGTATTTGAGATTCCAATTCATTTAGAATGAAAACTTGATGCTCAGATATTACAATGATTTCAGCATTATAAAGAAACACATATGTATATTTCAATATCATGGCATTACATGCCCACCAGCTGTTATGCAGGGTGCACCTTTCAATCTGATTTTGTTCCATCTTCTTCTCTTTTTTTTCCTGGTTATATATGTGATCAAATAAACTCTCTGGGTCAAATTGTGACTTCTCAAGGACAAGGTGGAGACAAAGCAAGGGGGACCTTTCTGCATTTGTGAAGGCGACAGCCAGAATAATGCTGCTAATCCTTCCTGAGTGAAAGGAGATATGGGTTAGTGAGCCGCAGGTGCTCTCCATCTCAAAGGAATTGTGGCAGGAGGGTGGGGACAAGGCCAGGTCACTGGCTCCCCTTTCACATGTAATAGCATTCAGGGGTGGAAGTGGAGGAGCACACACTGCACCCTTTTAGAGCTGGAGATGTTGCCACTCATGGCTGCATTCACAGAGGTATTCACTCTACAAGAAGAATCCCTCTGGCAGCTGATGCTTGGCCATTACATCTCTATACATTCCTTCTCTCCCCACTCCAAGTGCAGAGTGGTGACTGCAACCAAAGAGCTAATCCGATATCTGTCACTTAAACAAGACTGTGGGCCAAATTCTGCCCTCCCTCCACTGCACTCTTGCAATCCCCCTTAAAGTTAATCAGTGCAATTATGAATATGTATGCATGTGCAGAACACAGGCAACATTAAACAGCACTCTTCTGGTGTAAGAAACTCTTCCTCCCCCTCTGAAAATGCACACTGCTTTATGAGACTTGTGGGAACTACAGACCAACTACATAGAACTAGAAAAGGATGAATTCTAATGAAGAGATAATGTCAGTGGAACAGAACTTTGTCACAGGATAATGATCTCCTGCTGTTAGATAAATGTGGAAGCAAAACTTAGGCAGTTTTTGAAAATAAACAGTGAGGTGATGCCAAGATGTTTACATTCAAGGAGAGAAACATTTATCCTATAGCAATATTTCTGTTCCAAGGTATTCATCCTGTGTGTGCGTGGGGGGGGGGGGGGGGAGGTTATTTTTACACAGTGCTTATTAACTAAAAGCCTTGATCCTGTAGCCCTGATGGATGAATGATTTTATACCCAATACTGTAGAACTGGCTCCTCAATCTCTATCTAAATAATGTTGTTTTGAAAATGTCTCATAAGAGCATAAGAATGGCCATATTGGGGCAGACCAACTGTCGATCTAGCCCAGTATCCTGTTTTCTGGTGGTGGCCAGTGCCAGGTGCTTCAGAGGGAATGAACAGAACAGGGCAATTTCAAGTGATCCATGCTTTGCAGTCCAGACCCAGCTTCCGGCAGTGGGAGATTTAGGGACATCCAGAGCATGGGTGATGTCTCTGACCATCTTGGCTAATAGCAGTTGATGGGCCTGTCCTCCATGTAATCAATCAATAAAGCTTACACAGCCATTAGCGTTTTCCACACTTGTTAGTATTAAAATTGCCAGCTATAATGGGCCGAATTCTCTGCTGGAAAAATTCCATTCAGTCAGTGGAGTTAGATCAGATTACAATTTGGCCCAGTGTGTTTGCATTCATTATATATACTCACTGGGCCAGATTCTGATTACTGCATACATGGAGTAGCTGAGCGGAAGTCAATGAAATTATACTGTTATAAAACTGATGTGAGATCAGAATATTGCCTACTTTATTAATGCTTGCAGTCTTAATTTCACAGATGCATTTGTTTAATTTACTATTCCGGTGTTATGCTTTTTGCAGTTCATATTTTCAAAATCCAATGAAGTTTAAACACCTGAAGGAAAAAGACTCAGAAGCACATGCTTGCAGTGAATTCATTTGGTATATGTGCATTAGGTGATAAAAAATGACTAGTGTTCTCTTCTTCCTAGGCACATTTAACTACCATTAAAATCAGTGAGAGTTACAGATGTATAGGGAGAAAATATTACCTCTTTTTGAGCAAGTATAAAACTGATATAAGTGAGATCAGGACACTGAATTTCCTAGTTCTGGTTAATCTGTGTTGCAATATTGACATATTATTTTTCATCCTCTCTTTTGAGGGGGAAGTTTGGTTTTCATTTCGTTGTGTAACAGTCGCATCCAGTAATGTATATGGTTATGGCAAATTTGTATGTCCCAAGTTGTCATATCTTTTGGTGATCCAGGGAAAGAAAAAGCTAACAAATACCCATGGACTCAGGTCAGGAGGACAGGTCCTCAAGTTGTTGAAGGAACGGTGGGCACTGATAAAACTCCCCCTAACTGAAGCCAGCCTTTTCTGCTGGCACCAGCAAGGTGATAGGATGAAATATTTGAAAGAGTGTTGTCATTATTCCAAGCAGGTAGAACTGGATCAGACATGCCAATTATAATATAGGCTAGTCTCATATGACAGAACCTACTGCAAAAAGATTCACATTTGAAAAAGAAAATATTCTTGCAGCTTTTGGCCCTTACAATTTACAGCCAGATTCTGTCCCAACTTACATCTGGTGCAACTCCATTGACTTCAGTAGATAGGTATATTCTCAGCTGATTTGGATTAAATTAAACTAACAGAGACAATAATATATAGCGACCATTGCATACCACTATACATTTCCTCATTGTTTATTCTATTATTTTCCCAAAATGGTATCTAGCCACCAGACATAATATTCTAGAGACTTCAAACTTTTTTTTTTGTATGCGTGTATAAAATAAAATCAGTTAAAAGGGGTGGAGGGAGCAATTTCTAGTGGCACTTTGCAATGACTGATTAATGCAATTTGAATATTTTCTGCTTGAATCTCTCTCTTTAGATATTGCTATTTAGTAAAAAAACTAATCAACCTGTCAACATTTTGTTTATTCTTAAATAGCATAATTTTTATTATGATTATTATTACTGTGTCACTTTGTTATTTGCCAGCTAAAGGATTTGAGGAGTGTTGTCTGCCTGCATGGTCTGCCTATTTGACATTCAGGGTGTCTGCCCCCTCTTCCATTGCTATGACAAGGTTATACAAAGTCTGAAGCCCTGCTAAAACAGGTTCCTTTGGAAGTCGAAACTCTGGCAGACTTTGTACACAGCAAGGCATCCGTGACATCTTAGCGTCTGCCAGCTCCATTCTTGCTTGATTAGCTCTTGGTTACCTCAGTGATAATGTCTGGAGGCACTGATTAATGTACAATAATGGTACATCTCACAGAAAAGATAAGCTTATAGAAGATCAATTAAACAGTGGCAATTTCACAGGCTACAAGCTAGAAGAATGGTACTTGCAGCCTTTTCTTGGAGCTATTTTTTTAATCTGTTTCTTCTGCCTGCTCTAGAATTTTCATGTAAAACAGTCACTATCACAGAAAAAAAAAAAAGAAATATCCTGAAAATGAAAGGTGACAGTACCCATTAAAATTACAAGGGAAAATGAATATGAATAATGGCCCCCGAACATTCCTTCAGCTGTCAAAAGGCTACAAATTCTGCTTTGATGATACGACAAGACGTTTTTTTTCAAATGCATACTTGCCATAAATGGTACACAGGAGAAAGCCATTGTTTTATGCAATTACACTGTTGCCTGGGCAACCATGTACAAAAGTTAATGTAAGTACAGGTTTAAAGATGAAGCATCTCTTAAATTGGAATAAAAATCATTTAATAGTATTGATGATTCACAGGAAAAAGACTGACCCT